>NC_136853.1:24721562-25321562 GCF_951799975.1 Gobius niger | reverse complement strand
TTGAAGCAAGAAGAGCATCACTGGACCATTTGTCCACTTTCGCCTTGATGCCCTCCGTTAGGAGCGACCTCATCTCTAGCAGGAAAACAAACAGCCTTTCTTTTGATATCAGGCTTTTAAATTCTGGGATTGGTGTCTTTTTCATGTTTAATCTTTTGTTCCTTCACTTAGGACACTAGGCTACGTTTTCAGGACAGAGCATGCAGCACTTTTGTTCCTTGCTCCAAACTCACTTGTCCCTAAGGGATATGAGGTTTTCTACACTTAACTAGGCCTATACAACACCTGCTGAAATAACGTAAACAAAATATGACTTTTTCTGTTGCTTTTGCTCTGATAGTGTAAAGACTAAAAGCTACAGCTCTAAAGTTGATCTTTCAATTCATCAATAGCCTCTTAAACATGTAGGCAATGAATCTTTGGCGATCATGGGGTTAGTGAGAAGTCTCTCAGGTCATTTGATTACTAAGGCTCCTTTTCCATTTGAATATGGTAAAGGTAGTAACTTAATCCAGTTTCCAGCATGATTTCACATTTAACTGTGATCACCTACATATAACTATTATATGGGCTCATCATGGGGCTCACATGTCAGAGTGGTAAATCAGATAGATGGCCTTGTGCTTATTAAACAAACACAGTTTAGAGTATGGAGGTGATAAAAGAAGCAGATGGAGGGATCAAGGTGTGTCTTGGGGAGGTAGGAAAAGAGGAGAGGGCTAAAGGGGGGTTGCCCAGACTCACTGGAGCCATGCCTTACAGCATAGAGACTGAATGAGACAATCTTAATTACTCTAGTTGTGAAAACGGAGGGCAGGAGCTATTGGAGGATGCAAGCTTTGATCTCAGGCCGAGTGGCTCTGAGATGAGGAAAGCCCTCCTCTATAAATACTGGCCAGCTCTGAAGACACTCCTGACTCACAAACACTTTGTTTCTTCGTCACCGTCTCTCTGTTGGAGTTTACTTTTGCACAGCCTTACAACAATGAAAGGTACTTTTTCTATTGAGTGGATGGCACAGAGCAGCCAGGCAATCAGCACCGAGCACCATAATCCTATCAACCAAGCCACTGAGCCCACTGCTTGTGGGACAAACTCTGAGAGTCTGCCTGGATTCTACTCCCGACAGCAACCAACAGGTTCAGAGGAGAGCAGGAGCTCTGCTTATGGAGCATACAACCCCTCCAGCTCACACAGTCTTCTGCATCAACCCTCTCACTCTGCCCAAGGTAAGTTTTCACTACAAGACAGCACAAGTGCAGCGTGGTGTAAGATCTGTAATCTGAAGGTCCTGTTTTGCTTTTAGAAACTGAAGCAGATTTCAGCAGTGGGACAGAGGAGGAGACTTCTGGTTATGAAAGTGAAGAGGGTCATTCCCTTTCTCCAACAGTTCTTCCAGAAACAGCATCAAGTGTTCCATCCTCCCCTCCGTCTGGAAGGAGACCTCGCACGGCCTTCACAGTACAGCAGATCAACAGCCTGGAGCAGGCCTTCAAAAGAAATGCTTATCTGGGAACACAAGACAAAGCTGAGCTCTGCAAGAAGCTGAACCTCTCGGACAAACAGGTAAAACCACTATCATCATCAATATTTATGAGAAACATTTCTGTGACATGTTACAACAGTGATATTACAACCATTTAAAAGCATCCACCGAGCCAAAGATCAGTGGTGTGAATCGTGGTTCTGATTGGTGAACTGTGCTCTTGGTCAAGAGACTTGGATGAATGAATGAATGAAACTTTATTGTCCCTCTTGGGGAAATTTGTAGTGAGCACATGCAGCTGACAACACCTGAGAAAGAGGCTGATAAAAACAATTAGTGCAAATTAATATAAATTTGATAATAAATACAGACCTGTACAATGCAATAACTAAAAACAAACAAAAGCCACTGCTTCACTCAGCAGTGGCTTTATGTAGAGTACGAATAAATAATATATGTAATTTTAAAGAGACTTTGATCACCTAAAATGTGCTCTAGACTAGTGTCTTATTGTGTGTATGATTATGGACATGATGATGTGGAATATTGTATACAGCCTATTCCTGATGCCTTTGACTAATAACATAATGTTGTTTTTAGATTCGCAACTGGTTCCAGAACCGGAGAATGAAGCTGAAGAGGACAGTGCAGGATGCCCTTGCTCATGCTTGTCAGGCAAACGTTGCATCTCATTTCATGCATTACTCGGAGCTACAGTCCTACAGAGCATCTCCTTATCCCAGATTCCACACCGCGGGACAGGACAATTCACTGGCTGCTGCCCCTCATGTCCATACACAGGGCCTGCAGTACACCTCTGCTGTCCGGGCCGGAATGTCCCAGGACTCCCCGTACCAGTACAGCAGCCTGCCGTCAGTAAGGCTGCTGTCGTCCACTACAGCACCCCTTATGGGCTCGTACGCCTCATATCCCTCGTACTATTGACACTATGTGCGATTAACTTAACATGATTGTACATATTATGATGAACACTCTTAACCCTTTTCAGCAGAGAAGAACACCAGACAATTGATCTAAATGTGATTATATGGCATACTTTATTTGATGTTGGCACGCATCTGACTGCTGAATAAAATTATCATCTTGAACGTGTATTTGTTTTTATAGGACAAAGAACTTATTTATTTATTCACTCAAGTGTAGGTACTAGTTATGAGAAAAAAACGCCTTACTGATAAAGACATGTATTAAAAGGCTTAAAATGATTATAATTTAACTTTTTCAGTTCATTCAAAAGTTGAACTTTCAAATACATTTAGTCTTACAAGCAACCGTTTAACTGTTTAGAAAATACACACTTATTACAGTGCAGATGAGCGTGTATTTTCAGGTAAACCGTGATCAAACTCATATCCTTTATGAAATCAATGAAGTCCTATATAATCTTTAAAGGAGATGCTGAGATACTCTGCAGCAAGTGCACTAAAATCTTTTATCAGCTAAAAAAAAAAGAACCTCTGTTATTCACAGTAAAAATTCTTGTGCTGATGGCATTCAGTGCCATTTTGTTTGACCACATTTGAATAAAAGGTGATGCGAAGTGAGTGAAGAGTCCGTCTTTCCCAAGAACACAACAAAAGTGTGCAACTGGTTGGAGGAGTTAGCGCTTGTGCTTCACAGCTAGAAGGTCCCAGGTTCGATTCCCACCTGGACGGGGCCTTTCTGTGTGGAGTTTGCATGTTCTCCCTGTGTCTGCATAGGTTTCCACTACCACTTTAAACATGTACAATAGGTGAATCCTCTGCTTCATTTGTAAGTTGTGTATCATATGGTGGGTCACAAATAAAATCTGGATCGGGGCTATAAACTCGGTCCTGAACAGAATTAGTTCATTTGCTGATAATAAGTATTTGTCCATACAGTAAATAGTTTGTACATTTACTCACATGTATATTATTGTTTCGTGGGTAATGTGGGTAATGAATAGCATATATAATATAATAACAACATACCCTAAAATAGGCCAGTAATTCTGAAATTCTGATCTGGTATTATCAAATAAAGGTCAAATAAAACAAATTTAAAAAATATGCCTTTGCCTTAATCCACCCAGTTGTTTTAGGCTGAAAGCAAAAGTAGAAGAGATAAGACACAAACCAAAATAAAACATTTTCACAGCAGTATAATGAACTATAAACAGGAGATGGATGATGTAATCTAAATTAGATTATGTTGAAAATAAACGCAGAAGGAAAAAATTTGATCATTGGTGGCACGGCATAGCAGATGATAAGTCAATTTGAGAATTTTAATTTCAAGATGTTGAATGAATAAAAGACTTTCATCTGCCAAAAAGCCAAACGGGTCAAAAAGCAACCGCGAGGATGATTTTAACTCTGGTCCAAAAAAAAAAAGCGGCCAGGGAGAGAGAAGAAAATGCCATTGTAAGGTATGACAAAATTATACTTTTTCTAGAAGAACAGGAACGAAAAGATTCATATGCATTTCATAATGTGTCTCAATACGTTTGTATATTTGTTATAATTTTAATGATCATGACTTACAGTCCATTTTCAAAATATACTAATTTTATGCGATTTTTAATTTGAAGTTTTTACAAGCTGAGCCATAATAATCAAAATTATAACAAATAAAGGCGATACATATCTCATTTTGCATGTAATGAGTCTATCATATATTAGTTTCAAAGTTTAAGTTGAATAACAGAAGTGAATGCACTTTTTCATGATATTCTAATTATATGACGAGCACTTGTAAAAAGACATCATTATGAAGAATAAGTAGTCGTAGTAGAAATTTATTATCCCTGTGGAGAAATTCATTTGCCGTGAGTAAAAATAAACATGGACAACATGACCACCACAAACAGGTCCAAACATTGACAACATGTAAAGAACAGGCGTTAAAAACATTACCTACATTCTTTAAAACCCTCTCTGACAGACCAGCTGTACAGAATAACAAGAAAAATCACAATTGGCAACTTCTTTTTTTTTTTACTTCATCTTTGTTTAATTGTAAAGTGACTTGTGGCACAAATGACTGCCTGGTTCTGTTTTAAACAGGGCTGTGCACCACCTTCGACCTGAGGGGAGCAGCTCAATTAACTCAACAAAACAAGAAATACATATTTTGTACGTGTCAAAATTAAGATTTGTCACTTAAAGATTTACTCACAATGGCTTGAGTTACTTTATTTTTTACTCAAGTCAGAGTACATTGTTTTAATATTGCTGTAGTAGAAGCAAAAAGTACAATTACTTAAAAAAGTTACTTAAGTACATGTACTTGAGTTGGCTTAAATGTAACTGAGTACTACCCACCTCTGCAAATCAGTAAATATTTTCAGGAAAAAAAGGAAGATGCAAACGGTAACAATAACGCCATCTCCTGATGGGTCAGGGCAGAGCAACTTTTTTCCACCTGAAAAAATCTACTAATGCTCATGGAAATGTATTAAAAGCCACCCTGCATAACATGTTGCCCAATAAATAGAATTAAGTACAAGCATTTATTTGACTATAGATATTTTTATTGTTTAAATGATCTAAAATTTCACCAAACAAACGTTTGTGTTTGCTGTGAGCAGCTCGCCTAAAACCTCAGGACCTTTACTCGGAGCGGGACGTCTCCAGTCCGTCTCCATGGAGACTAAAGGCAGCCAAATATGACCCTGAAATAGGTCATGGCCTCAGAACCCATTCTTTGATTACCCACTACAAAAAACAGACTATTCTGTGTGGAGCTGGTCATTAGCAGCATGTGTTGATGGCCACAGTGTGATCCGAAATGTTTCGTGGTGGGGTTCAAAAAGGCGACCGCATTACAGCTGGGGTACCTGGTTTGTCCTGTTAGTTTTGGCCCAGACTCGTTTCAAGCCATCGCTCTGCACATCTGAATTGTCCAAGGAATTTAATCATGTGCGCATGTCACACCCTGCACAGCTTTGAGCTAAAGTGAAGCAAAGTAAATTGCACTCATTTAGATTCTACTTCTAACTTCCATCGCTCCATATTTGTTTAGGTGAAGACAGTAACAGTAAATGGAGACACATACAACCTGTAGATGGTTGTATGTGTCTCCATTTACTGTTTTTTATGACCAGAGAGCAGTGAACAGAATTGCCCATTGGGATGGAAAGTTGTTTTGATTGATTTGATTTGATTGACAATGCTACGAGGTCTGTTTTTTGCTTTGTTTACAACATACTCTCAAAAAATAAATGTAAATTTATAACAAAGTGAGGTAGCTTTAATATAAAATGTATGAGAAAAGCAACTTATTTATTTTTTTATATATCTCGCTCACCAAGGGTTCAGGTCGGGAAATAAAATCCTATTCAGAACAAATAAACAGCCACAGTTGCCCTGGGTCAGACTGACGGAAGAGGGGCAACCAGTTTGCGCCATCGGCCCCTCTGACCAAGCACTCACTCACTCAGTCACACACTTCATACCCCCAGGCTTCCTGGTGTTACCAAAGGTCTCCCCTGCTCAGCCTCTGGGGTCTGACGGGTCGGGCAGAGCAAAGGCGGTATGAAGGTGTTTGAAGTATGTGGTATTTTCTTAGGTGTAAAATATCTGACCTGCACTATGGTCAGTTTGTTACAGCGCTCGGCGGTCACTACTCTACACTCTACGACAGGGGTCACCAACGTGGTGCCCGCGGGCACCCAGGGGCCCTTTGGGGCATGTCCAGTAGCCCTTGGGACTTTTTCTAAAGTGTAAAACACTTCATTTTCTTGAATCTAATTCTTAAAATTACAGTTATTTTGGTTCTTGTGACTCGGTATGAGTTTAAAATAAAGCTATTTTACTATAATATGGGGTCAATATCCTATTACTGAACAGTTTAAGTCTTTAGGATTTGTTTTTAACTGGTAGCCCTTGAACAACTTAGTGCTCTTAAAGTAGCCCTCAGCTGAAATAAGGTTGGTGACGCCTGCTCTACGAGCACTAAAGCACGTGAACACAATGCATTTGTAGTTTCCCTTCACAACTGGGAAGGATCCTCGTTATTTCCCACAGCACGTGAAGGCAGACGGAGAGGGCTCTTCCACATGGGCTGGTTTTTGTATTCACAAACCAATAACAAAGCCTAAACCGTGGGAACACAGATGATTGCCAAGTAGTCAGGCCTATCACATTCGTACCCCAGGCGTCTCTTTGACATGCGTGAAAGGGGCGCATCGAGGGTAGCCTCGCGCAGCCAGAAAGCAGCTACGCAGGAGCGGGTCAGAAGCCGATGGTGGAGTTGAAGATGGCGGATGGAGACAGTGGGAGTGAGCGCGGTGGAAGCGGAGGCGGTGGCTTCCAACATTTTCAGAGGGACCAGGAGACCCAGGAGCTGGCGTCCAAGCGGCTTGACATCCAAAACAAACGCTTTTACCTCGATGTCAAGCAAAACAGCAAAGGCAGGTTTATAAAAATCGCCGAAGTTGGGGCCGGGGGCTCCAAAAGTCGCCTGACTCTGTCGCTGTCAGTTGCTGCAGAGTTTAGGGACTATCTCGGGGATTTCATCGAACATTACGCACAGCTGGGGCCGAGCAGCCCAGAGCAGATCGCACAGGCCAGCGTGGGGGAAGACAGTGGACCGAGACGTGCTCTCAAGAGTGAGTTCCTTGTCCGCGAAAACCGCAAGTACTACCTGGACTTGAAGGAAAACCAGCGAGGGAGGTTCCTGCGCATCAGGCAGACCGTGAATCGCGGACCAGGCTTTGGAGTCGGGGGCCCTGTGGGCGGTATGCTGTCCGGACAGACCATAGCGCTTCCGGCCCAGGGGCTCATCGAGTTTAGGGACGCCCTGGCTAAGCTCATAGATGATTATGGCGCTGACGACGAAGAGTTGACCTCTGGCACTGCTGGGGGGACCTACGGGGAGCTTCCAGAGGGGACATCCATCATGGTTGACTCTAAGCGCTTCTTTTTCGACGTTGGTGCCAACAAATACGGAGTGTTCCTGCGGGTGAGTGAGGTGAAGCCGAGCTACAGGAACTCTATCACCATCCCGTTCAAGGCGTGGAGCAAGTTCGGCGGTGCTTTCAGCCGGTACGCGGAGGAGATGAAGGAGATCCAGGAGAGGCAAAGGGAAAAGCTGTACGATAGGAGAGACGAGTCCGAGGCGGACGATGTGGACGATGACTGACCGAGACCGGCTTCCATGACAGACGTGACATGACACGTGCATGACAAATCGTTCTGTATTAGCCAAGTATCGTGGCAGAAATAAGGTTGTATCGGGGGTTGATGTATTTTCTTGAACTGTGTAGGTTGAGGTTTGGTTGTTTAAATTTGAAAGAGAATAAGTGGATTTCATGTGCAAAGTACATTTTTTGTTGTTGCTGAAAACAGAGTTACTTGTGCTAAATGATCAAGAGGAGAGAGAATCTACTAAAACCAGCAAGTTTATAACAAAAATATACTTTCCTATCTGCAGCCTAGTTTTTCACAGAATGATCTGTTATGTTTTCTGACAAAGTGAATTGGCATAAGTTGTGTTTCTATTTGGTCTCGCTCCTTTGAGTGGATAATAATATAGGGGGGCTCTTGTACTTATACATGTGCAAATGTAAGGAAAGTATTATTGTTAAACCCAAAGTCTAATGGGTTAAATTAAAGTTTTGACTGTAGTCAAGGATCTGGATTTGATCTTAAACATTATATTCTTACTGGGTTCTCGCCAGGATTATTTCACAGCGTAGGGGCAGTTTTGAGGGACACATTTTTAAACACTTTAAATCGGGTATTATTACGATGGTATCGATTCATAAAGGAAAAAGAACAGAAAATCCCCACAGTGTAGTGGGTGAAATCCCAGCATGGGGAAATAAAATCTCAGCATAGGGGCCCTTACGCTATATTGCGCTGGCGAGAACACTGCTCTTTGCAATATTGTGAATGTGTGAAGAAAGGATCAGTGTTACACGGCGTCAGAGCATCCTTGTCTTGCAGGCTCACAGCTCTGACGTGAGTCTCGGGACCCACAAACCTCTGCATCTCATGACGCTGTGAGGGTCCAATATGATGAACCGGTGAACACTCCATAATTGAGCTCCATTCCGAACAGACACTGGTCAAAGCAGACAGCCACGCTAATCTGCACATTGTGTTGACCCGGGAGAAAAACAAAGAAACTCATGTTTTCTTTTCTTTTAATTTTTTTTCTCTATATAATATAATTCTCTTTTTTCCAAAGAGAATTATGATTGGAATGAAAAGTTACATGTATGAAAGATATTACTGAAAACCGTTCATTTTGAAATACTTATAAGAAAATGTGTTCTGTAAAAGAATTTAAAGATTAAAATAAAGATTAATTTCTTAAAACACATTTGTTACCTTGTTTTTAGGGAAGACCCTCCCCTGTCCCTTGAAAGAGCCTGTACATTAGGAGTAGGGCAGCTGCTGGTCAGCCATGTGTTACCAGTGAGCGTGTGCTGACAGGACATGTGGGCTATTTTAATGTGGGAGGCCCCTCTACAGATGCACATTCCAGGTTAAGGAGTCAGCTGTGACATTAGTACCCCGTGGCAGAGTGCTACAGCAAACTGATTGTGGTCACACATGGCACATGGACTCGGGTTATACACTATAATGGAGGAAAAATGGAAAATATGAGTATACATTATTTTTATCATTTCTTTGCCATGTTCACAGTTTACAACTTTAAAACATACATTTCTAACATCTGGACAGGTTTTTGATTTAATGTTTTTTTCCTTTTTAAAAACACCAGAGCTCTTTTCACTCCAGAACATTCATAGTGAGCACAGTTCGAACAGTGTGGCTGTCCACAGTGAGCCTTTACTACAATCACAAGTCAAAAGAAAGGTTCATAAACAGAAATTTAACAATAGAATAAGAAGGAAGCATGTGGTCTTGTCATAGGTTTCCTGGGTGTCAGAAAAGGAGGGTCTTCTCAAAACATCCAATCCCTGTTTATTTTAAGCATATTTAGCCTTTGCACTTTGAGGTTACCCAGCTTTCAGGATCAGGATTTCCATATAAAGGTGGTTTTAGAGGGGCATGAAGGAGGCCATCTATGTAAAAGTGGAGAAGTCCTCTCTAAACAGGGGAGGGTCAAGACATAATAAAGAACGTGAAACCAATTATTGACTGCGGAAGGGTTCCGCAGTCAATCAATTAGTCTACTGCTTATATATGCAGTTAAAGAAATACCAGTAAACAACTCCTAAACATGAATTTGTGTCATCAGAAAGTGAAAATGACCCCGTCATCACCACTGAGTCAATGGCACATCCTGTGAGCAATGCAATACCTCACTCTGGACAATGTAACATGCTAGTTGCATTTTTCATCACTTTGAGCCACACATATTGGCTATTAGTAGTATGCATATACAGTAGAATAGGTGAATATCCCGATCAACCAAGAATTATGGGAAACTATGCCCTTCCTAGTATATTTTAGAAGACCGTGGGTATCTACCTATTATAAACAATAACAGGCTCAGGGAGCTACACGTGAAGAAAAGCAATGAACACATAACAGTAGGAAGTGGAGCAATGGGATCCTGGCTCAGTGAGGAAGCATGATCCCACTGTGAAGCCGGGCTATAGGGCTATATTTAGCTTCTGTTGCCATGTGCACAGAAGAGGGCACACATTATGGTCTCACACCATTCCTTTGTACATCATAACACACACTGTAGTTTCCCATGTTACGTGTATGTGCACAACATTATGCAATACTGTTATTTACTTTCTCTGTAACATACTTCACAATATTATTATAAGTGCATGTACAGGGTTACTTACAGTGGGATGAAAAAGTGAGTACACTGGAATTTCTCACATTTCTGCCTAAATTGGTCATAAAACGTGGTCTGATCTTTCATAAAATGAGTAAACAGTGTCAGCTTGAACTGATACCACCCAAACATGATCATATTTTATTGGCCCTAACATGTAAACATTCACAGGTCAGGGATGAAGAAGTGACTACACCTGAATGTCACTGAACTGCAGCAGTTTTGTAAAGAGGAATGGTCCAAGATTCATCCTGAGCGTTGTGAGCGTCTAATCTGCAACTACAGGAAAGCAGTTATTGCTTCCAAAGAGTCAGCAGCTATTTAATACAAGATTCACTTACTTATTCCACACTTGTGAATGTCTCAGGTTTTTTTGTAAATTTTCTTAATAAACTTGTGAATTATTTTTTCTATTGACGATAGCACGTTGTCGAGGCCCTGGGAAAACAAAACAGCCCCACACCATGGTTCTCCTGCACCAGACTTCACAGTGAGGACAGGGTTTTGAGTTTGATGTTCCATTTTTTCTCCACACATGACTTTGTGTGTTCCTCCCAAACTATTTGACTTTGAGTCCATCAGTCCACTGAATATTTTTCCAGTAGTGCTGTGGAGCATCCAAGTGCTCTTTCGCAAAGCTGAATAGTTTGGGAGGAACACACAAGGTCATGTGTGGAGGAAAAATGGAACAGCACATCAACTGTTCCATTGTTCTCTGCACCATGAGAAGCACGGTGAGAAAATCATGGTGGCTGCTTTGTTTCCTCAGGGCCTGGACAACGTGTAATCATCAATGGAAACAGGAATTCACAAGTTTATCACAACATTTTGCAGAAATCCCTGAGACATTCACAACAGCACGTGAATAAGTAAGTACACCCTTGTATTAAATAGCCGCTGATCCTTCTTTTGCAGCAATAACTGCTTTCCTGTAGTTGCAGATTAGACGTTCACAACGATCAGGATGAATCTTGGACCAGTTCTCTTTATAAAACTGCTGCAGTTCAGAGAGATTCAGGCGGTGTACTCACTTATTCATCCCTGACCTGTCAATGTTTACATGTTATGGCCAACAAAAATATGATAAAATGTAAATGTTTGGATGGTATTAGTTCAAGGTATTAGTTTAATCATTCTTGTGATTTTAATAAAGATCAGCTAAAAAGAAGTAGGCACGCACATCCAAAGACAGTGAAACCTGTGTGCTGGATCCAAAAATAAGAATATTTTGGGTCTGGCAAAATATCCAGTCCTGTATTTCCAGTAGAAGTCAATCGATGTTTTTTTTTGAAGGCCAATAACGATTTTTTTTTTTTTTTTTTAATATTGGCCGATATGCACAATATTTTTCGCCGATTTTTCCAAATGTCATGTCTATAATCCTATGTATTATGCTCCTAGACTGTAAAATGTGTCAGTGTTGAACTGTGCCAGCAGGGGGCACTCTATTGGGGCATAGGGCTGATATATTTGTTTGGTAGGCCTACAAACAGACAAAAACCGGCAGAATCTAAAACAAAAAAGTCTATGATACATATTCATTGCGATGTTTCTCAGCCTCCTTAGGCCTATGCTTTGACATATTAGACATATTAAAGTGCTCTTTCCAATTCAAAAAGCAGGAAGTTTCTATCACTTTCGGTTCCTGAGATATTGGCCTTTATCAACCAATATTGTAAAAATCTAATAAATTTGTTTTATTTTTTTCCTCAAAAATGTGCATGTTTAAACTGGAAAATCTTTTTTTCTGTCGCTAGATGGCCCTAATACACTGTTGTAAAAACGTGTATTCTGGCTGGCCAGCTGCCCGAAATGTCCCAGGGATACAGACATGTTACATCTGGAACAAACAGGACAAACTGAGGTGTACATGTTGGAAAAACTTTGAACTGAATTAGGTTCATTTTAATGAGATGTACATTTTCTGATGTCAATCCCATCCCTCCAAAAATATTTTCATTTTTGCCTGTTGTTTGTGCAGAAAATGTTTTTATTTTTATTTTTATTTTTTTATATACAGTCTGATGACCCCACTGCAACATAAATATGGTGAAAATGTCCTGACACCAAATGCTCCACAAGAGACAATAACAATAATAACAACAAATTAAGTAAAATATGAACAAGGCGAGAATAAAAGGGAGAAAAACAAATATGTTTTTCTGCAATGTTGCTATGACTGTAAGACGGGGATAAAAGAGGGTGTATTGACTGAATGGTCTGTGAGTTCTGAATGTGCCGTGTGGTTCTGTAGTGAGATGTAATCTAAAATAAGATGTTTCCATGTTATAATGTGTATTTTTGACCTTGATTTCCTGTTTAGTAGTATGACTTTTTGATGATAGTTGGCGACACCAGGAGATGTTTTGTGTTGCATTGGTTGGGTGGAAGTGTGGATGTGTCTCAAAGCAGACAGAGAGATGGGGATATTGAGATGTGGCAGCCAAATAAATAAATAAATAAATAAATAAATAAACAATAAACAATAAACAAACAACAATAAACAATAAATAGTATAGAGAGTGATTGAGGGATTGTTTGCCAGAATGATTGAACTGTGTGCATATACAGTGAGAACCATATGTTTACATACACTTCATAAAAAGGCACATTTGCTTTTTTCCCCTCACTGTCTGACATGAAACCAGAATTAACTTTTATTTATTTTATTCTATATTATTATTATTATTATATTATATTTCTATTTGCCTAGTAGGAGATGAGAGACATAGAATTTTGTAAACGGTTTTATATTACTTTTTACCAAACCAAAAGTTTACATACATTTCATTAATGATTTCCCTACAACTGTATTTTACAGTTGGGATGGCGTTCTCAGGCTTGCAAGATTCTCCCTTTTTCCTCAAAAAATGACGATGGTCATAATGGCCAAAAAATTATGATTTTTTCCCCGTTCACAGAATATGTCTTTATCCTTCTTTTGATTTATTTTTGAAAACTCCAAACTGGCTTTTTGATGTTTCTTTTGGACTAAGAGCTTCTTCCTGGCAGAGTTCCCTCTCAGTCCATATCGGGACAGGACTTGTTTCACTCTGGATAATAACAAACTCTTACCAGGTTCAGCATCTTCACCAGATCTTTTGCATTTGTTGATATTCTTCCTGTTGTGTTGCCCGTAAGTTACTGTGAAATTGCTTTGTATGATGTAGGCTAGTAGGCTTCCCTGTCGAGTTCTTGATGACTGGAATTTAAGTTTTTTCTTTGGTAAATATCTGGCTAACCAATTCAAATTAAACAGATTTTTTGTGATGGTGGAAGTGTTCTTGTCTATGTCTGTGAATGAGGAATTGAGTTTGTTGATTTATAATTTCATCCAATTGACAATTTAGTTTTTGTTCTGTTTTTAAGTTGTGTTAGTTCTTTTTCTTCTCTAGATCAATGGACAGAGAAAGCAATGATGTCTGCCACAGAGAGAGAGGGTGATGACCCCGGGGACATAGTAGGACTCTCTCCTAATGAAGAGTCAAAATGTGGGTCTGATTGAAGCGATGTTTGTTTAGGTTGATCTGAATAACTCCAAGTCATTGCTATAGGAGCGTGGACTTGTTGTTCTGATATTTGGGACATAATTGAGTTGCTATTAAGAGTCAATATTAGGTCAGTACGAGAATATGAGTGGTAAACAGATGAGTATGATTAGCCACAGAAAAAATACAGTATGGACTAAAGGAAAGCACAAGGTAAGCAAACCGATTTATTTTTTTCTATAACAAATGTAATTAGTGTTGTCAATACACTCCATAATAAAACTTTTTTAGATGTGTAACATAAGGAATGTAGAACACACTGTATAAAATTCAGATCAATAAAAGTATAACATCAAACAGAACAATGAATAGAATACATCGTCTCCACTTCAGTCTCTCTCACGACTATATTTTTACATTCAGTCTTTTGCAATACAAACAAGCATCATCTACTAATAGTAAACTAATAATTTAACCTACAGAGAGTAAATGTTTTGCGCAGTATTAAATAAATCAAAGAGAACAGAACACTGAAACAAGCTTCTGCTATGTCTAGCCAAAAGGCTCCACAGCCCACATAATCTTGCCGAATAGACCACATTTTTTGTTTTTGTTTTTAATAGAGTTATTACTTACAATACATTATAAAGAATAATGGCAAGGACAAAGATGAATTGCCGGTGTCGGTTCTCTAGACAAAGAGTGGGGACATGAGGAAACTTGTACCAGGAGAATAATTATATCATTAACAGTTTGATTGGCAGAGTGGTACCGCAGTCACTTTAAGACCGTAATAAATAATTAGTTGGAAAATAAATATTTTTAGAATGTAATTGACAACACGGTTTCCAGTTGTAACTGTAATACGATTAAATGAATCTTATGTTAAATATTCAGGGAAATTTTGGCCACTCGATCAATCAGCAAAAACCTATGGACACTCCTTACAGCTTATATAATGGCACAGTGCACAAAGATTGTGTGCAAATCTGCTGACTTTTTTTGTTGAGGGTGTCTAAAGGACAGACAAATGCACTAACAGACAGCACCTACAACTTTGGCAATGAGGAATGTAAAAAAAAAAAAATGTACAGGCAGAGGGCTCAACCCCAAAGAAAGGCACAGTCAACTAAAAATAACTTGTTCTAAATCAATTATACACATATTTCCCAAAGTATTCGAAACAACTCAGTCAAAACATGTTGAAGTAGCAAAGGAGCTGAAAATGAATGCAGTAGAACAATATAAACAGTCTCGCTCAAGCTTCAGCCATACAGCATGAAAACGTTTCTGGTCGGTTGTGACAAACCACTACTCTTCTGTGGAGCTCTCCTGGGCTCTACTGGTGCCTGTGGAACCCAAACAACCAATGAGAGGACAGTGGTGGGATGACACAGACACTGAGGATCTGACAAGAGGCACATCACAATTATAACAGTGCTGATTTACTGACACAGGATTGGAAAGTACAACTGCCACCACTTATTTGTCTTTTGTGCCATCTCATCAGTGGCCTCTTTGGTTGGTGTAGTATGATGACAGTGTAACATACCTTTAGAAAATCTAATTAAAAGCTTAAATTGATAACATACAGTTAAGTGCAGGGAGAAAGAGCATGTGCATTATGTATTACTTTTCGTTATGCTAAAAAAATGTGCTAAACACAAAGGTCTAAACTCTGAAGACATCACCTGAGAATCCTAAACAGCAGCTGCTTGTAAAGTTAGAAACTATTACCAAGAAGGAAATACAATAAACAACGTGGAAACAAAAATGCGGTGGACAAACAAACGTTCTAGAGGCAGGAGAGGTTTTCAGGAATAGTAAACTAAACCTACACAGATCTACCATCAGTACACTACCTTTCACAGGAATGGAGAAAAGATCGTGATCAGACTCTGGCATGACATGATAGAACTTATTCTTAGATTATATGGTTGTGTTTGTATGGATTTACTCTGTTAACTGTCATGCTGAGTCAAGCATCATATATCATGCAAAAATACTAACAGTAGTTGTCAATAGTATCAAAGATTGAAAAGTTTACAGAAAACTCTGAACAGGCCAGAGATGGAGAAGAGACAGGGAGGCACGTGAGGAGGGAAGAAAAGAGAAAAAGAAAATAGTTTTAGTTGAGCTGAAGGTTAACAGGACAGTACATTGTAAAAGCAGTACAAAGATGTACAAAACCTGTCCTTAAAAGAGTTTTAGTGAGATGTATGTGTTGTGAAGCACACACAGGGAAAACGAGCGTTTGAGCTCAGAGTTCATTTGGAGCACAGCTACCTTGTGTGGTGTTTCTGTCATTGAGTAGTTTGGTCTGGCTGTTGGGAAGGATCTTAATCTCTGGAGGCTCTGGACTCTGACCAACACGTGATGCCATGAGAGCATTCAAATATTGCAGACGAGTGACCTGAAACAAGATTTAAATTAACAACAACAAACAGAAACAACAATCCAGAGATTGTAAAAGCAACACTGATTAAATCAATGTGGGAACATTTAATTTGAGGTACCAAACAGTAATGCCAGAAATATACCCTGATGAGCTGTAGGTCTGTGAGGGCACGAACAGTGTAGTCTGGACAGTAGCTAGATGGACTTGTGGCCTCTCCAGGCTCAAAAGGATCTCTGGGGGAGTGGCGCTGTGTTGATACTGGAGACTGGTGCACTATTGAACACATAAAAAGAAGCATAACAGAGCTACCTCATTTTGAGCCTGTAACATTGGGAAATTTTATCTTGCAATTCTCAATTTTACCAGAAGATGGCAACGTCAGAGCAGACACGCCATAGTAAGTAAATGCACCATTTTCAAACTTCAACCCTTCTTTGCCGATCTCTACCTCCACTCGCCCCTTCAAAAGAGATACAGAATATGAATCATATCATGACTTACACAATGACATTTCCCAGCTGATCGATGACAGCTGTGACCCGGTTAAATACACACACTCACCTGCAGTAGCAGGACAAAATAATCCACAGGATGATTTCTTGTATAGAGATAATGGCTTGGGCTGAGTCGATTGCTGGGGTCAAAGTGCACTTCTTGGTTCACACTGGGGTGACGGAGGAGATGAAAGAGGACCTTCTCTGAGACGCGCGCAGGACTGAAGTGCTCCACTTCTGAAAAGCCAAAAGGGCCACAAACAGGCATTAGATATTTGCTCGTAAACAGACAATAACAAAAAAGGACACATACAGAAAATAATAAACAATGCATTCTTAAGTTATATCAGTTCCTAACTTAAGTTATAATTATATGGAAGGAAACGACTTTATCTATAGAGTTCAGGACTGTGATGTCACATCACTGAGCATCACGGAGTGCGCAGGAACCACGGTGCTCATTAATTATGATCCTGTTTGTGTGATGTCTGTTGGTTGGCGGTGTTAATGTTTATTAATGTTTTATTTTAATACTACACAGAAAAGTCTAATA
This sequence comes from Gobius niger, assembly GCF_951799975.1. Lineage (NCBI taxonomy): Eukaryota > Metazoa > Chordata > Actinopteri > Gobiiformes > Gobiidae > Gobius > Gobius niger. The sequence continues at coordinate 25,304,392 of NC_136853.1, read as the reverse complement.
AAGAAAGTTGAATATTTACAGCTATGACATAACCATCCTAGATTAATAAAAATAGAAATATGAATACAGAGCTTTTTTCATGACACAGATGCACAAATAGATGAAGACACTGATACCTCTAGAGAGGAAGCGGTGAGTAGCCAACAGCAGCTGCGGTGAGGTGCGGATCTTGGGCTCTCCTTCAGGGGGCTTAAAAAGAGAGAACTCCTCATGTGCACTCCGAGGTTCGAGTGGTATCTCCAGAGGGGCAAGTGAGCGCTTCACTTTCCTGTCCACTACAGATGACAAAGAACTGCAGATGAAACAGACCTACTTCGGCGTATCAAACTTTAAACTTTGAAAGAACAACTCACAATAACCATCAGACTCATCCAAGATCTCTGATTTGATGATCTCTTCAATGACGTCCTCTAAAGTGACCAGTCCCAGCACCTCATAGAACGGATCACCCTCCCCTTCATTGTTGACCTTCTGTACTATGGCCATATGGGAGTTTCCTAAAAGTAAATTCCAATATTTTCAGGATTTATTCATTACAGAATGTGATTGGCATTCCTTAAGTACTCCTACAGTACATTTCTGAGCATGGAAGTCTAACCATACCCTTTTTGAACTCCTCCAACATGGCATCCAGTTTAGTGTCATTGAAGACAAAGTGCAGCGGATGATTGTAGAATTTGGTAATAGTCGTCATTGGTGTGCAGTCATCTGGGTCCACCAAAGCCAAGTCTTTTACATAAAGAATTTCCACAATGTTGGACCTAAAACACAATACAAATACTGCAATGTAAACAAAAGCTTATATTCAATCACAAACTCAAATGTTAATCAATAATACTAGTCGTTGTCACAGTAGTAGTAGTAGCCTAGTTGTAGAAAAGTCTTTTAAAACTATAACAGCCCAACATTATGCATCAGACACAATATTCAACATACAGCATATTGGGCTTAATCACATGCAAATGGTAGATCTTTCCCTGCTCTTAGACAGAGCTAAGACCACTGCACTAGCTCCGCACAAATCCAACACTGTATTCTTCTACGTTTGGACAATTGTATAATACTATACAAACCTCTCTTCTTCATATATGGGCACCCGTGTGTAACCGCACTGCATTATCTCGGACATGGTGGAGAAATCCAGCACAGCAGAACTAGGAAGCATGAAGCACTCTTTCAGAGGGGTTAGGATGTCCTCCACTGTTTTAGTGCGCAACGACCCACGACTAAACTCTTCCTTCACAAACTCACTGTCAAGACAAAGCTTGTTAGTTCTGGACAGGACACGAAAGAGACACGTGTGTTTTGTTTTAGTTAAGCATCTACCTGTAGGGGTCATTGACATTGGTCCGCACCATCTCCATCACCTTCTCCCTTATCCCACAGGTGCTGATGTCTCTTCTCAGGGCCAAGTCCAGGATAAGCCCAAGCGGACACGAAAGGGGGCAGGTAAGCACCATAGACACTTGGGCCAGCCAGGTGAGAGATGGCGCCAATTGAAATCCATAACCAGAGCATACGATGTGAGGCACCAGTTCAACCATGAAAAAGATGAGGAATCCACTGGTGAAAGCTGCAGAGATAATGGAGCCCAGAGCTCGATACATGAGCACAGCCAGCGCAGAGTATCCGACGGCACACAGGAACAGCAGAGAGCAGGTCTGCCACAGAATGACACATTATCACACTTAGGAATGCTGTCGTTTTAGAATCAACAATGTACAGTCTTGAACTGGTAACTATGTTGCCCAGTTGCTCCAGTTATTATGCACTTTCACAACACACCACTGATTAGGTGACAAACCTCAATGTGATATGTGAGGCACATTGCTAAAGTGTATATGGCTCAAGTGCGACTTCAGTAATAAAGCAGTTTTGTCTCTTTAAACTTACCATAAAATTTCCTCTTCTTCTGACAGGCTCCAGGCGCTTGGCGGTCCGTTTCTCCTCCTCGGACCCACAGCTGTGCAGGACATAGAGCTCAACGGGATCAAGCCAAAGTAGACTAAAGTGCAGAGTCCTGAGCACGGCACAGAAGAACAACATCAGCACCACCAGGACAGCCAGTGCCCAGGGAGGGAAATAGTCCGGCAGTGGAGAGATGTCAGTTCGTACCCGTAGGCTGTACGGACCAGAAGACTCCCAGTTTTCGCCTTTTCGGACACAGAGATAGTGGTCGTTCTGTCCATCGGTCGTTGCTCCATCTGTTATGCTCTTCTCCTGCACTTGTACCGTTATAACGCCGCTGTGCTTCTCGTAATCGCCCGGCCTGAACTCACCGAACACCTGGAAGGCGGACTCTTTTCTGTTTGCTTCCGTCTCACACGGGTCAGGAGCATCTCCCACTGCCAGGGCAGCGCCCCGGACTGCCCCTGCGAACGACACCCACGGCCACGGCCAGCTTCCATTCAGGTTAGTCCCAAACAGGCGCAGCCTAAACCTAGATCCTCGTGGCGCTGAAATGACCCGCTCTTTCATGCACACCGACGCTTCGGGGTCTTCCAGTCGCAGCCCAACAACCAGCGGGGCTTCCTGGTCGCAGGCACCCAACCTGATCCCGTAAAACAACAATATCATCAACAGGACCCGTAAACCTGCCAAGCTGGCCACCATATTGAAATTGGTCCGCTTGCTGGGTTTTGCGTGAATCATGTGACTCCGCCGTAGCAGCTCCGCCTCCCGGGGGCTGAGCCTCGCGCCAGATGAAACTGCAGCAGCTATGGCGGCCATCTTGGATCTGATTCAAACATCACCATAGCAAGAGCTTGACTTATGGGTTTTTACTTTTGTGGTCCACCTCTTCACAATTTCGTCACGAGTGTTTGTGTTTGCGACAACCAATAGAACTGCAGCTAGCCCCATCTTTTGTCATCTCTTTCTATTTCTCTGAGTTCATAAACAAAACACTCACCAGTCACCAGCCTTTATGTGTTATTTTGTGCTACACAGTGTTTAAAGGCAACCTTGTTTTAACTCCTGAAGCTGCTGCCCACTACCTGTCATAGAAACAGGAGGAAAACAGATTTAGTAAGCTCATGGTATGCTAATTTTAATGTCCATACAGCTCATTAGTCCCGCCCACTTCCAGTGCTTTACCGGGTGCTGGAAGTAAAAATCCCATTCTTATTTTGCATTAACATAATCATAATCATAATCATAATCATAAGAAGAAGAAGAAGAAGAAGAAGAAGAAGAAGAAGAAGAAGAAGAAGAAGAAGAAGAAGAAGAAGAAGAAGAAGAAGAAGAAGAAGAAGAAGAAGAAGAAGAAGAAGAAGAAGAAGAAGAAGAAGAAGAAGAAGAAGAAGAAGAAGAAGAAGAAGAGTTTAACCCTTATGTCATCCCTCAATTTTCTTAAGGTTGCCACCCTAGTACACAAAAATGTAGGCTACACGCCATTTGTTTGGATTTACGTGTTACTATTTATTTCAGAATTTTCCACTTTTCTAACATTGTACACAGATGCATGTATCTTCAGTCAGCTTATACTGAAGCTGTGGCCGAGGGGAAACAACAGGACTTGTTTGCCATTATGTTTTTAAAATTAACAAGTGATTTGTCAACAATCATGTTTAGTGTTAGATTTTTATAGTTTAGAAATCTTCAACACCAAAACAGTGGGAGCGTCACAATCAGTCCCTCAGGTTTACCTGAGAGAAACACGTGAAGGTGGTTGTGAGTGAGTGGTTGATGGACGTCGGAGGGACTCATGGCACAGATTGGCTGCCTATATCTGTATACTGAAGTTATTTACAAGCACATATTTTTATATAAATGTCAATGTACTGTCTAACTGTAAGATTATGAAATGCAAATGTACAGTCAGGTCTATAGATAATGGGACATCGACTCAATTCTTATCTTTTTGGCTCTATAAACCACCACAATCCATTTCAAATGAAACAACTAAACTGCAGACTTTCAGCTTTACTTTGAGAGTATTTACATCCGAACCAGATGAACGGCGTGAATGTGTAGCCTATGTGAGCCTCCCACTTTTTAAGGGACAAAAGTAATGGGACTGTTCCATGGCCTGGCGTCTGCTCTTCCCTCATTACCCCATTTATAAAGAACAGATGAAACGTCCACAGTTCATTTCAAGTGTGAGGTTTGCTTTTTGGATTCAGTTACTGTTAATTCTCAATATTAATTGAAGAGCTAACACATCAATGAAGCAAGCCATTATTAGGCTGAAAAATCAAAACAAATATCACAGAGATAGCAAACATATTAGGCGTGGCTAAATCAACAGTTTTGAACATTATTAAAAAGAAAGAACACACCGGTGAGCTCAACAACACCAAAAGACCCAGAAGACCACGGAAGACAAATGTGGTGGATGAAAAACCCTACACAACAATAGGTCAGATCAAAAACACTCACAAGAGGTGGGTGTATGTGTGTCAAAGTCAACAATCAAGAGAAGACTTCACCAGAGAGAATACAGATGATTAACCACAAGGTGTAAACCATTGGTGAGCCTCAAAAACAGGAAGGACAGTTTGGAGTTTGCCAAAAGCATCTAAAGAAAAACTCTTTACAGTTCTGAAACAACATCCTAGGACAGATGAGACAAAGATCAACTTTTACCAGAGTGATGGGAAGAGAAAAGTCTGGAGAAATAAAGGAAACATCCCACCTCCTCAGGGAAACATGGTGGTGCAGCATCATGGCCTGGGCTTGTCTGGGCAAATGGAACTACTTCCCTTGTATTTATTGATTATGTTACTGTTGACAAAAGCAACAGGATGAATTCTGAAGTGTTTCAGGCAATATTATGTGCTCATATTCTGCCAAATGCTTGGAAGCTGCTTCACAGACGGACAATGACCCGAAGCTATTGCCAAAGCCGCCAAAGAGAATTTTAAGGCAAAGAAGAAGTGGCCAAGTCAGATTTATAATTTTGGGGGTGGGCGCTCATAAGCCTTTTGCTTTTGCCACACCTTTTGAACAGACTAACTGCTCATAAAAACAAATAATAATTGTTACTTTGTCCCATTACTTGTGGGAGGCACACATACAAACAGTTGTGTTGTATAGTACTTCTACACCGTTCATCTGATTTGGATGTAAATACCCCAAAACAATTTTTTGTTCCCATCCTTTTTTTGGTTTTGTGTTGTGTTATGGTCAGGTCTGTTCCCCTTTCTCTCCCTCTTCTTCTTCTTCTTCTTCTCTGTCCTCTCTTTTCGTTCTCTGTCTCCAGATCACTGGGTAGGATGGTGGATTTAAAAAACAAAACAAAAAACAGCATGTTTCACCAACTCCATATATATATATATATATATATATATATATATATATATATATATATATATATATACATACAGTGTTGCTCAAAAATGTACATACCCTGGCCTAATTTTGGGCCATTTTTAAGAGACTATGAATGATAACACAAAAACGTATTTATCACTTAGAGTTAGTGGTTGTGCGAAGCCATTTATGGTCAAACAACTGAGTTTGCCCTTTTTAAATCATAATGAAAAAAGCAACTACCACAATGACCCTTCAGTTAAGAACTGAAAACAGCTCTTAACACTGTGTATGCCCCCCTTTAACATCAATGACAGCTTGGATTCTTTTGTAGTTGTGGTGGATGTGCCTCTTTATTTCCTCGGATGATAAAACTGACCATTGTTTTTGGCAAAAAGCCTCCAGTTCCTGTAAAGTCCAGGGCTGTCTTGCATGAACAGCATGTTTGAGATCTCCCCAGATCTCAAACTTAAGTAAAGTTATACTTCATTGATCTCCGTAGAGAAATTTGTTCTTTGCATTAGGCCCATCCTCAATGCCGCTGGGGCAACCTGTATAGGAGCAGTGAGCAGCCAGCGTGGGCTGCGCTCGGGGACCCATCTCCAGATATGAAGCCACACTAATGGTCAGAACCACCTGGCCGGAGGATTAACCCATTGTACATGTTTTAGTGAGTGGCTCACTGTAATTGAGGTCAGGAGACTGAAATGGACACTCCAGAACCTTCACTTTATTCTGCTGTAGTCACTGAGAGGTTGACATGGCCTTGTGCTTTGGATCGTTGTCATGTTGGAACATCCAAGTGTCCCAGGCTGATGAGCGACACTTTTCCTCCAGTGTTCTTTAATAACATGCTGCATTCATCCTGAAATCAATTTTGACCAAGTCCCCTGAAGCTCACACACCCCGAAAACATCAGTGATCCACCTTCGTGTTTCACTGTTGGAATGGTGCACCGTTCATCAAGATAAGATAAGATGGTACTTCATTGATCTCACAGATGGAGAAATTGCATTGGACGAGAGAGCATCCGGCAGCAGCACCCATTCAGTGCGCACCACTCTTATTCTCACAGGTTATGGCCAAAAAGTTCCATTTTGGTTTCATCATTCCAAATGACATTGTTTCAGAAATGTTGAGACTTGTCTCTGTGCTGTTTGGCATATTGTACGCGAATACTTTGTGACATTTGCGAAGTAATGGCTTTCTTTAGGCAACTTGGCCATGCAGCCCATCTTTCATCAAGTGCACCCGTTACTGTGCATCTTAAAAAAACAATTTCAGGGAGTCCTGTATTTCAGTTGAAGTTATCTATTTTTTTTTCTTTGCATCACAAACAATTTTCCTGGCAGTTGTTGCTGAAATTCTTGTTGGTCAACCTGAGAAAGGAAGCCAGAAGAAGTCCTGTTCTCTGTTTGCCAGAAACCTCATGGGGGATACGGCAAACATGTGGTCAAATGAGACCAAAATGGAACTTTATGGCCTAAATGCAAAATGCTATGTTTGGTTTAAATGTAACACTGCACATCACCCTGAAAGCACCCTCCCCACTGTCAAACATGGTGGTGGTAGCATCATGCTCTGGGGGTGCTTTTCTTCATGAGGGACAGGGAAGAGGGTTTGAGTTGATGGGAAGATGGATGGGGCCAAATAAAGGGCAATCTTGAATGAAAACATGTTGGAGTCTGCAAAAGGCTTGAAATTGGAGCGGAGGTTCTCCTTCCAGTAACACAACGATCCTAAACATAAAGCCAGGGCAACAATGGAATGGTTGAAAACAAAAAATATCCATGTGTTTAGAAAGGCCAAGTCAAAATCCAGACCTAAATCCAACTGATCTGAAAACTGTGGTTCACAAGCGCTCTCCATCTAATCTAACTGAGCTTGGGCTGTTTTGCAAATAAGAATGGGCAAAAGTTCCAATCTCACGATGTGCAGGACTGGCAGAGACAAACCCCAAAAGACTTGCAACTGTAATTGCAGCAAAAGGCAGTTCCACAAAGTATTAACTCAGGGGATCGATACTTGTGCCAACCCCACTTTTCAGTTTTTATTTATTAAAAAAAGTTAATGTATAAATTTAATTTCACTTCATGATTGTGTGTCACTATAGTGTGTCTTTTGACAAACAAGATTCTCTGATCTGATGAATCCAAGACTGGGGCGACAGTTCATCTTCATGTTGGAATAAGGGTGTAAATATTTTCGGGATGCACTGTGTACACCGAACAAAAATTTAAAAGCAACTTTTGTTTTTGGGGTGAACTCAAAGACAAAAAACCTTTTCTATTTATACAATGGTAAATGGACCATAAATACATTAGACCCATTTCTCCCAAAATCTGTCTTAGTGAGCACTTCTTTGTCAAGAGAATGTAGCATAGAGAGATGCTGATTAGACCGTGTGGATATTGCAGAGGTTGGCCTTAGGCTGGCCACAATAAAAGTACTTGCTGAAATGTTCAGTATTGCTTTATTGGGGGGTTGGGGGAGGAGGATGGCCACCATTTGCCTCACGCTCCTCCTTTGCATAGAGTTGATCAGGTCATTGCATATACTGTTGCACACTGGCACTGAAGAGGAGTGGACCAACAGTCACAAGCCACAATCAACAACCTGATCAACTCTATGGGGAGGCGTATTTGTAGAGCACAATTCATACACAAGGTCATTCAAAGTGCTTCACAGATAAAGTACATAAAATGACAAGAAGGCAGATAAAATCAATGCATAAAAATTCAACATAACAAGTAATCAACTAATTAAAATTAAACGTTCGGTGTCAAATGCACGGGATTTGGCCATTGTCAGAGTTGAGGGCTGTCTCAGTCATGTCTGAGATGTACTTTGGTGCTAAGTGACTAATGTGGTCATATTTCCTGGTCAGGTCTCGAGCAGCAGTATTGTACTGTAGCTGTCTAACAGATTGTTTAGAGAGGCGAGTTACAGGCCGTTACAGTAGTAAAATGCATGGATTAGTCTCTCCAAGTCTAGTTTAGACACTGCACCTCTGATCTTGGCAATGTTTTTTTAGGTGATAAAAACCTGCTGATGAGGCTGTTTAAGTTCAGGTCTGAGTCCATGATTACTCCTAGTTTTACAACCTGATTCATTTTGATAATTTGTTAAGTGATAAAAATTCAATTGCTTGCTTAAAGGGACCATATGGGGTTTAAAAATGTTAAAACTAAGTATTTTCCTCTCCCTACATGTTCCCGCCATGTCCTAATGTGTAGAATGAGCCCAGACCTGTTCACCACAACTGCCTCAAAAAGCTGTTAATTCGGGTCCGAAGTAGCCTGGCCTTAGCCATCCGTAAACTCTGGTCAGTTAGTCTCCCTACATACGATACGAAAGTAATGGAAGCTCTTCAATCCATTCTGGCTCAGCTCTCAAATATCCAGAAATTAAAATTGAAGCCTTGGAATGCGCAAGGAGTTATGATGCCTCACTTCACTCACTCGGGCGCATTACATACGTCACGACCAAACACTAGCGAAAATCAGATCCAATCGTTTCACAGGAGTTCACCCCTCCCACCTGATAACGGAGCCCAATCGTGAAGGTCCGGAGGTCAAATACAAATTAATATAAATATATTTTTCAAATAAAGTTGCAAAGTGCAACTTTAAGTACTGAAAAAAGCCAAACAACTTTGGGGGTACTCATTGGCCACTGTATGAGTAGACTTGACTTTACTTTGAACTACTAAAGAAAAAAATAAACCTCAAGCAGTCTTGTAAAAGATACACAGTGGAAAAGTGAGCAGCATGGGAACAGTGCAGCAGAAAATATTTAACCTTCATTCGGGTCTAATCATCACACTGTGTTGAGCTAAAAACAACATGACAAGAGTTGCTGATAAGCTCTGCTCCCTCTCTTCAGTCCCATAATACAAAAGCTCTACACAATAAAAAACAGCTCAGCTCTTTGCATCAGTAGTGAAACCAAGAGGAATTTCAATATTTGCGGGCTGCAGGGGATGAGCCACGATAAGGGGAGCGTCAACAAAGAAAGCAGTGAGCCATCTGTAGGAAGTGTAGGAGTATGTAAAAGGGGGTACAGGATGACGGAGGACAGGGAGGCGCCGGAAAGAAGTCTGTGTGAAGGTCATATTAGCAATACTAACCTTTGGTTATCATGAGAAAAGTTCACAGAAAACATATTCAGAGATGCACTGTGTGCAATATTTATTGCTACGAAATGCCTTAGTAAAACAACATAACCTTCTGATCTGTCATGTCTGCTGTGGGCAGCATTAACAACAATTCAAACGCCTATCGTTTTCAACAGAAAATCTCATCGAGTATATAACACAAACATTGACAACTGTGTTATATATGGAAGCCCATTCCAAAGAACCACACATCAGGTGGAGGCCAAGAACAAAAACAAAATCAATGTCAACAGTAAGCATATTATTTTCACAGTGGTGTTTTCAAAGCCAACCAGTGGCTTAAGTGGAAACCAGATCGCTACATGAGGTCTAATGACAGGCAAGTCAAATATCATTTCCAGTTTAAAGATAATATTGCCTTGAGAAATAATAACTTTTTAAATATTCAAACATAATTAAAGCAGCAAAGTTAATGTATGACTCCAATGCTCCCATACAGTGTTATGCCGCAAGTGGTGGGTTTACCCAGAATTGTGCTCGAAATGAGGGAGGTATTTGGTGTCTAGCTTTGATCTGCACTTAATGACAATTCGTTTTATTTTCAGACTTAAACTATGGGCAATGAAGACTGCTTACTTACATAACACTTGTTTTTACTCTTGGAATAAATATAATTTATTATTGCATAAAATAAACTCTTTTACAATGATCAACAAAATAAAAGAGAAAAAAAAGACAGATTGGTCACACATATTAGCAGCAGAACTTTTTACTTGCCAATAAAGAAAGAGAAGCTACAATGCCATGTCTTTTTCTTATTGTCCACACAAGAGTGCGTATCATCCTCAATATGGGGATGAGACAAACACTGACAAGTGCCCTAAATACCAAGGAATGACTGGACGGCAGAGAAAATAACACTTCCATGCCATAGTGGGAAAAGACATGAATGCTGGAATGTTGGGTTTCCTTTTGTGCAGTGTGTATCGTAATGTCCATCTGATGTAAAAGAGCTAATCCTTTACCCAACTATTGCCTGAGGCTTAATAAATAATCTATGCTTAGCTATCCCTGTTGTGTTTCAGCTTAATGTTCAAAGGTGAAGGTATACAGCACAGCCAGTGGTCCAGTGGTTAGGACGGCTGCCAAGTACATGGAAAACTGTTCAAATCTAAGCGTTGTGGATTCAAGTCTCAGCTACGACAATGTGCTGAATGTCTCTCCTTACTTTCTACCCCCTTTCACCCTGAACTGTCCCGTCTCATTAAGCCTACAGGCCAAAAAGCCGTCATAAAGTGAGGGTTGGTTTTGTGGCTACAACAATCACAACAAAATGAAATATTCTCACAGTTCAAACAGTTAACCAAAAAGCCAAACAATATAAATAAAATTTAAATGACCACTTTCAAGTATACACTTTTTAAAATGCCCATATATTTTAAAGCCGACACATCACCTCCATTATTTATTTACTGAATCCAAATGGGTTTTTCTTCAGTCATCACCATTTGTGCCTTGGATTCACAGTGATATAAAATTGAAGCTCACGTTTTTTGACAGTGTCAAAAAGCTTTGTACCAAACTCAGTTCACAGTGAGAAATTATTCTTTATACAAATGCTTAAAGCATTTCACCATCTTACCTCTTAAAGATAAATAAATTTAAAGCATATGCCAAAAATAGTTAAATAAAACAATAAATAATTCAAATAAATAAAAGGTTTTAGAAATTAAATATTTTAAACATAAAACTTTTAAAATGACTTTTTTTTTCATTTCTTTTTAAACAGAAAAAAATCAAAGGAAGACTATACTGAATGTTGTGCAAATAAAGACAGTGTTAAAATACATGTACAATATTGGGCATTAACAAACTATTTAGTGCAGTGCTGATATGAGTGAAACAAACTAAATGCAGGAAAAAAGCCTTTCGGCTGAGAAAGCACGATGTTGGGTTCATTTGCTGGTAATTGAAAAGATTTAAAACCTTCAAACCTTCCTGGCTTCAACTGAAAGGCCAAACCCAAAATGACCTTGAAAACATGAAGTCCTAACAGTAAACAATGAGGCTGGACACCCTTAGTGCAAGTCTGAACATGCTAAAAGATTTGTTTATGTATGATGTGTCTAATTAAAGATTCAGTTTATTGAAATTACAAAAGTGAGGTTTTTGAACCCCAAATTTAATTTGTAGTTTGCTCAGAATAACGAGCAAAATATTAATAAATATAATGCAACAATTAAAATGGATAACATCTTAAAAGATAACACCCTCCCTGTTTTATCAAAATTAGCCCAAGTAATAAAACATGACTTGTAATTTAGTAACTGGATCTTTAAATAAACACATTTAATATTTAATATGATGACTATATACTTAAGCAATGCCTTTCTACGCTACTGAAGTTTATTTTTTTATTATTATTATTAAGAGAGGGCCATGCAGGACAGAATTCGAAGGGATCTTGATGGGTTCATTGTCATCTCCGTATAGATGACAGGAGTTCAAAGAGTAGAAGAGGAAGTGTGATGTAAGTTGAGGGGTGCACAGGTAGTAGTTGTCACTTAGATAGTGCTTTCTGTGCGACCTTGGCTGATCGTGTGGCTCGGCCTGTGCGGGCCCACACAGTTCTGCTGTTCGCTCAGCAGAGTGGCGGTCTCTTCTGGCCCGTTCTCAGGGACAGGAGCATTTGTAACTGGCGGGGGCTTGGAGGAATGGGGTGATGTCAAAGCTGTATGGGTTTTAGGGGAACACGTGTGGGACAGTGGAGCGTGGTTAGGGGCTGGGGGCACAAGCTGCGGCAGACACTGGCTCGGCCTGCGGCTAGAGCCTGTAGTGTTTGGGACAATGCGACCACTTGGGGGTGTGGGCTTTGTGCCAGAGGGGGGTCTCCTCAAAGGAGGTGTGGCCAGGGGCAGTGGAGAACGGTTCCCTGGGGGTGTCACAGGGGGCAGCGAAGAAATATCCAGACGAGTTTGACTGCCATTGGGAGACTGAGGTGTGCTGTCCAGTCTGGATGCCAGGAGGCCATTCTGATATTGAGCACGAGTGATCTGAAGTTGACAAAACAATACCTAAGTAAGAATGGGTGCCATTTCACAATGCTGTAGCAACTGTGGAATACAGTGTTTGACCACTTTCTTCTGTACATCTGGTTTACACATTTAGTTTAAACACTGCATATGTTATTTGTGAACGCCATTACCTTGACAAACTGTAAATCGGTGAGGGCCCGAACAGAAAAGTCTGGGATGTACTGGAAGGGTGTGCCTGGGAGCTGGCTGTTGCTGCCGCTCACAGAGCCACTTTCAGGAGCACGCTCAGTGCAGCTCAGAGAAGCAGAGCGGTTCAGGTTTCCTCCATGAGACGGGGAGCGGAATTCTAAGACATACAGAGGATGGGGTAAATAACATACAACTCATGCAAAAAAGAGACTCCACATACTCAGTGTACTGTAAAACACAAGAGAATCACATAAAGAGAGATGATGAAAGCACATCTATGGAGGTGGTAGTGATCACACTGCAACACAACAATTACATAGCACATGTATAAATGTTAATATACTACAATTAGTGATTGTGGTCAAATTATTTAGTGTTAACACGGAAAACACATGCAATTGTCTACAAGAATACTAGTTGATGAAATAGAGCGTTTTTAACAAAGCTAATGAAAACATGGAATATGACCAAGAAGCAGAAACAGTGTTTTTTTTCTGCCTGTTATGGTATTGTTAAAAGCACTATAAATGTCCTAGTATTGATCATAGAACATAAGTTCGATGCCAGTTTAAGTGCAGATAGTGGAAAAGGGTCAAAATAGTGATGTTCAACCAAAAATCTACTATCAGATTTTAGAGCAATCTGACCATGGATCAGTGGTTAAAGTTGATGAGGCTTTGGGTAAAAGGGCAGAAATGAGACGCCTCCATTACCCATCCAGCAAGTTTTCCTAATGTTTATGAGAAATGTGTCATACTCTGTTTACCATCATTACCACCAGCAACAGCTATGCAACTGTGCCACCTGCAGACTGCATAGGGAATAAAGGCAAAGGCCCCTTTCAGATAAATCATTTAAAAAAAGTTAAAAACATTCATCATTGGAAAATAAAAAATAAAAATGAATCCATTCAGCAATAAAAAGGTTTTAAGAGGACGTGTAGTCTGAAACATCCTGACACTTCACTTCTTTTAGTGGATTTTCCTTTTTGTAAACTAATACTTTGGTCACTTGTGGCTCTTTACTTGCTGGAGAAGGGCTCTGAAGGCGGTAAAGGGAGAAATGGTGAGGATAATATAAAAATTTGCAGCCCTCTCCCTCCGTTTGGGTCCATGCAGAAGTTTACCTGGGAATCGTGAAAACACAGAAAACCTCTTAAGAGAGAGGCGTCGAGGAGGAGGGGATGCCACAGACGGGGAAGGAGGAGGGGTAACAGCTGAGAAAGAGGGTAAGGGGCAGAGAGAGACAATTGTTTATTTGGGATTTATGGTTAATTTAAGGTTGACATCTCAGTTCGTAAATATACACACACAGGTGTTGTTTTCATACTGATTACACCTGTTCATTACATGATTACTGCCACTAAGGCTCCAGTGACCAAACTATGAAAAACAACAAAATCTCAAAAGATGCTCAAGTGCGACCAATTAAATGGTTTGGTCATGCAGCAATGCAGTATATTATTATTATTATTATTATTATAATCATCTCAGCATTTGAGCTGGTTCCTTCACCAGGGGCCAGCCAGGTCCCTCAGGTTTGGCTCAGGTCTTCAGCCAAGGACTTTTTGAAGTATGCAGGCAGTCCCTAACAGCACCGTGTTTTGTGTTTCTTTGGCACAGATTCTTCAAGGGAGTTTATCCAGTTGCTCTTGGAGCCTTTCTTGACTGTACTTAAAACTCCGAATACTATTGGCATAATTCGAGTTTTGGTGTTCCACATTTGCTTGATTTCAATCTCCAGATCTAGATACTTGCTGATTTTTTCCCCTTCTTTTTTGAAGATGTTCTTGTCATCTGGGATAGCCACATCAATCAAATAGTACATTTTGTTATGGAGCACAATGTGTGGCCGATTTGCCGCGATAGTATGGTCTGTAGGGATGCTCGAGTGCCACATCAGCACACAGCACAATTATTATTATTATCATTAATAACAATAAATCTCTAGTAAAATGTTGCCACAGCATTTGCTGCAACTTTAAACAACTGCATAATAATGAAGCCATGTGTTTTGTTTGAGTTGATTGCACAATGACAGGGTTTGAATGCACAAAAATAGCATTTACAATGACTAATGTTGGCACATGTGGCAGTGGACATGCACACAATAAGCAGCAAAATGTGTTCACACATTGAAGAGAAAACACAAACTGGACAATACTTGAATATAATGGTAGTTTAAAACAATGAAAACATAATCCCATGTTAAACCATTTTCAGCAGCATGGCAAAGTCTTGGCACGATGCACTGAAGTGGTGTCAAGGCACAAGCCAGCAGCAGGTTTTGTGTCCTAACAAAAAATCTGTTGCATCAAAACCCAGCTAAAGTGCAAAAGCATTAAAAAACCTTCTCGATCAATGTTTTCTTAAACATTCATGTTATGTAAGTTACAACTGTGCAACATTAATAGCTAGTATAAAGTTGTAGAAACCAGTGGATCATCCTATTTGCAAGAATTACTGGAAAGTTGTTAAAACTCTGAAGTGGAATGCAGATTTGTAATACTAATAAATCATGAGTTGTGTACCTGAGAACAAAATAAATGCATTCCCCTCTTTCTCATCCTATTCATAACATTAATGCTGGATTGTGGCAGTCGTCATATGTCTGGTGTTAATGAAACACGCATCTCACCTATCGCCGACGTGCTCAGAGCCATAACTCCATAGTAAGAGAAAGGCCCGGTTTCAAACTTCATGCTCTCATTTCCAGCTTCTACTTCAACACGACCCTGAAATAGAAAAGGAAATATAAACATAGTGTATATTATATTTGTGTTTAAATGACTTCAAATGCTGCCGCAAGACTCATGAGTCGACCTCTATGGCAAGTAACAGAAACATCTTATAAATATTACATACTGCGCGTGTCCCTTTACCTCCACCAGATCATTCTTACATCTAGAACTTCAGAAAAGCACATAGACTGTGTCATGAGAGAGTCTTAGCCTGTATCCCCTAAAACAAACTCACACAAGCATATATGTTTTAGTGCAACAGGAGCTGCTCTGCTCGAGTTGCAAAGAGTATCTGCAGTCACTTAATCCACACCTCAGGTGTCAGTAAGGTGGCCTGTGTAGAAAACAAACATTTTGCAATGAGGTAGTTGACCACATTCACATCAGTTCAAAGACATAGACAGCCAACAGTCTAGTGGAGGTGGTAAACCTGGTAGCTCTCAATTTAAAAAACTGAAAAAACTGAAACTGAAGACCCATAAAGTGAATTTATTGAAGTGATGAGCTGCTACAGGAGTACTCGGCAACATCTGAGCCAGAATGAAGGCATTTTCTAAAGAAGGACCCTCCAGATTCTCCTATCATTTTAATTAGACTTTTACTGTACTGTAAGTTGTATTTGTAAATATAAATAAAAGATTGATTCATTTATGAACATACTATAAATAGAAAGATGCTTTGTTGTTTGTGGCTCTTGAAGACTTAATGGTTTCAAAAGGGCCGAAGTGGCTCTATTGATTCTTATACAGGGACAGTGTACAATCTAACACTGACCACAAATGTATCAGGTTATAGCAAAGATGCTAATTTCCACCTGTAGTCCCTCTGATGATGATTAGGGTCATGTCCGATTTCTGATCCTAAAACCCACAAACTTAGCCATCCAGCTGACAGTGTGACAAGTTAGGGACAAAATCATGATTCATGTGCTGCTTTAAATCTCTCTGTGCTCTTCTAAACATCGGAGGTTCGGGTTAGCCCTGCATACAGTAGACGTTCAACAGATCTTAGTGTCTGCTCTCATCTGCTTTGCTCCTTTTCCATCCTCCTTAACCCTTCAATCCCATTTGCCCTCTTATAAGAGGATCTGTCCACGAAAGTGTTTGTGTGAGTGGGTCACCCATACGATAAGGAGGAAGTAGATGTATACTGTGTTGTTTATTATAGGAAGTCTTTGTATGGTCTTTTTTTCTTTGCATAATTTTAGTAAATCATTTGCACTTTTAAAAGTGCAAATTTTAAAAGTCAACATGTTTAGCGTGTGTTAACTCTCGACAGACTATCGCAGTGACTGTGAAAAACCTTTGTGAGAGACCAGTTTAAACAGATTGACCTGCAGTATTCAGCCACCACAGTTTGATTGCTAAAAACATTGTCCTTGTTGTGGTTGAGATGTACTGAATATTGTTAATGGTTTTCTATTGCTCTCTGATTCATTATGTGAATTTTTCCTCTTTGCGCTTTCATGTGAAAATGTGAAAAAGCTACACGCTCCAAGAGGTTGTATCGGGTTGCTCGACCGCCTCCATCTCTGAGAGTGGAACGGGGCTGTTGATGGAAACAAAGAAGTGAAGAGAATGCATTTCACAAATTGTCCTCATTGTGGCCATGGAGTAAAGAAGTTGATGATCTCCTCACAAACAGCCAAGTGATGAGTCTGCAGTTTTTGAATTTGCAATGGTGCATCACACCCCTGCTGCCAGCCGCAAACATGTCACCATAGCCTTCTCAGGGGTAGGAAACAGTGAAGGGCTCTTTTAATACTGTGAGTACTTGTCAGTGTGGCGCTACCCCATGTAGTCTATGGACTAGACTGTTGTGGAGACTAAGACCACTCCATGGTTTGATTTAGTGCACTAAATAGACTTACAGTATATGGTAAACTCCACTACAGTCAGCCGGCCTGTGTTTTCACTTGTGCAGTCTCTGCGTAGAGGATCTACTGGATGTCTGATTACCTCTTGCTTTAATTTTGACAGTTTTTATAGCAGATGTATTTGTGAGTGGGAGGTATTACGTGATTACACCAAGTGACCACCCGCATCATTAAGATCACCTCTTCTAACTTTAATCTTTGTATGCCCTGATTGTTCCTTTGATTTGTATACAATTTATTTTATTTATAAGTATTTACAGAGCAGCTGCTTCGAACATCTTTTTCAAACAGGTGCGTGTTGGAGGGCCTGGTAGCCGAAATGTTGAACTTCTAAACACATAGCTTTTTGTGTGCAGGGAGGTGTTTGTTGTCCATGCCATTTTATCTTTTATGATGTTGTTGTAGCAATGACCAGAATTCTGCATCTTGCAAAGTGCAATCTCTGAGCGTTGATCTGAATTAGCTCAAATTTAGTGAAAATGTTATAGAGAAGTGCAGAATCAAAAGCTATGCAATATTTTTTGCAAAACGTTCATGTTTTTTGAGCGGCGCAGACAGATTTTTATATTTTGACATACTGAAATATGCTTCAGTTTGCACATACAGTTAGACAAACTTTACAAGGTCAACTAAAGCTGGGTGCGGAGCATTGTGCCCTACAGTAAGAAGAATTCTTTGCAATGGCCCGAATTTTGAATTCCAGAAACTAAACAAAGACAGTGGCAATAATATCAATTTCAGATTAAAGGAGACAATGGGTGCGATAGCGGCCATTGCTCTGGGCGTCATCTTACAATATTGAATGAGTGTGTGTTTGTGAACGAATGTCGGACCACGGATGGAAATTAGCCCATGGTGTGTTTACAGGCACCGCCACCAACCAAATAAAAATTATATTAATAATAAATGGTGTACAAAATGTTTATGACGCTCACTATTTTTTTAATCAATTTAGTGAAAATGATTGACAAACAGCAATTTACAAAACATGTGTGTTTTGTAAATTGCTGTTTGTCAATCATTTTCTCATAGGCGCTTTGAGATGCCTTGTGTACGAAATACATGGTATAAATAAACATACCTTGCCTTCTCTCTTTACTGAAACTAAATGTATTTTTTCTATAGAAGTATTTTGATTTGTTTCGTGGCAAAGGTTTGAGTCTACCTTCAAACTAACTCATCTTTAACAATCGAGGATAAGTACACGTTCTTTTGATTTGAAATAGAACCTTCAACACTCCTTAGAGGCAAGTCTGCGTTGTTTTTCATTGACTTGCCACTCAGTTGCTCTTTAGTTACGCTGCCTTGCTGTTGCTATGCCATGACACTACACACATCTAGACCCGCCCAGCACGGTGGTACAGCGGTTAGAGCTCGTGCCTCTCAGAAAGAAGGGTGAATGCATGTTCTCCCCACTTTTCACATTTGAACAATGGTCAGGAGCACTGAACACCTCGTACTTTCCCTCCGTCAAGCTCTTTACTAGTTTAAATACTTGTTAGAGTTTGATATTGTCTTTTCTTGCCCACTTTGGCTCACAAAAGAAACATGCTTAATAATCCTGCCTAACAGAGACTGTGGACCTCCTTTGGCCACATCTTCCACCAACAGTAGCTCATCACCTAAGATCCAACCTACAATCCAACAGGGTTTCCATTTCATACCATTTAGAGTAGGTAAATGTGAAGAATACATAAATAAAGGGTCACAAAAACGTGCTTAATAATAACGAAATTAAGACAATGACATTCTTCAATAATAACTAAGTGATCATGTAAATGACGGAGAGTATTTTGTGATTGCACACCTGCAGAATGAGTATGAAGTAGTCCACCGGTTTGCCCTTCTGGTAGAGGTAGTGTTGTGACGAGCGCTTGTCACTCTCATTGAACTTGAGCTCCTCAATGACATCTGGGTGCCTTAGTATCCGCAGAAGAACCTTCTCTGTGATCTGAAAAGGGCCGAACAGACTAACCTCTGCAACACAAAATGCAAAGGCACTTTTATCAAATCACATTCATAAAGCCAATCGTAAAACATGCTCTTTTTCGTGTTAGGGGACACACATTTGCGCTACGCTGATCAATATTCGGCACTCACCCGAAACATTTTCTAACTTTACACCCAAGAAGGTAGTTTTATTCATTTATTCGCCTTTTACTGTTGTGTGCAGCGCTTCTAAGTAACTGTGCCGGTAAGTGAAGGTATTAAGCTAATGATAGGGATAATGTGTACGTCATTAAAGGTGGTTTGAGTGTGCGACATCAGTTGCTCACCTGTGGCCAGGAAGCGATGAGCAGCCAACATCAGCTGAGGAGTGATTTTGACTTTGCAATCACCTTCTTGTTTAAACGCCGAAAAATCACGCTTGTTTTTATTGGGGTCAACTTTTTTCCTGTTCCTGTTGTCAGCTGCGAGTAAAATCAGGGACAAGGCCATTAAAAATGCACACATAAATAATGCAATGGTATCTGCAAAGAGTCTGCTGACTCACTGTAAAGATCGGACTCGTCTAGGATCTCGGATTTGATGATCTCTTCAATGACGTCCTCTAAGGTGACCAATCCCAGCACTTCATAGAAAGGATCACCCTCCCCTTCGTTGTTGACCTTCTGGACAATGGCCAGGTGGGATTTACCTAGAGACGACAAGAGACTGCCTTGACACAACCACACTTCAACTTACTGTGCACAAATCAACTGTCCAGAGTGAAATTGGCAAATACATGATTGTTACTTTATAAGTATTCGGTCTGTTTTTCCCCTATCTTGACACTACAGCAGTTGCATTATTCAGCATTCAATTTGTCTGTGGATTTAACTGCAGGACGACACACTGATGTCTTAATATAGCTCAGACAGGACTAAGAGCTTTGGAGAGAAAGATAAAGTCAGAGGATAGAGAGACAGAGAGACAGAGGGAAAGGCAAAAAGCAGGAGATTAAGCCCGGCATCGAATAGTACTTTAAAAAGGGTTTTCAGGGTTTACCAATTATCAATTTCAGCTAAATCTGAAGCAGATAGAACTACCATAGACAGACTATGTTACCCACACCGAGGTTTGAGGTCACATTCATGGTTCTTTCTGTTGCATATTTTCAGAATCAGAACCAGAATGTGACATCCTTGATGATGAGTGGAAAATAGGTACATTTATAACTATTGCCCAAAGACCAAATCAACAGCAAAAGCATCCTTTGGAGTAACAGTGTGTTGACACGAACTATGCTTGACCTGGTCCGTGGTGTGAGCTAATCGTGGCTTGGACATTCCACTCGTCAATAAGACGGGTCATTAGTGATAGAAACATCAGGCACACAGGCAAAAGAGCAGCAGCTAAGCCCTCTGCAGACCCATCACTGTGATGTAAATGAGGTGCTTTAAACCTACATATGAAAGATGGCACACGCACCTTTTTTAAACTCCTCCAACATGGCATCCAGCTTGGTGTCATGAAACACAAAATGCACTGGGTGGTTGTAGAACTTTGTGATGGTCTTCAGTGTTGTGCAGTCATCTGGATCAACAAAAGCCAGGTCTTTCACATACAGAATGTCCACAATGTTAGTCCTCTCATCATCATAGACAGGTATACGAGTATATCCACTCTCCATGATCTCTGACATTGTGTTAAAATCCAGCACAGCATCTGACTGGATCATAAAGCAGTTGCCGAGGGGAGTCATCACATCCTCTACAGTTTTAGTCCTCAGCTCCAAAGCTCCTTGGATCATGTTGAGTTCTTCTTTGACCAGGTCATTGTAGGGCTCAGTCACTTTCAGCATCCCCACCAGCTTCTCTCTGTTGTACACAGTACCAATCTCCTGTCCTAATAGGACATCCAGCAGCTTGCTCACAGGATAAGACACTGGTAAGGTCAGAAGCATGAAAAATTTGGTCACCACAATGGTGTTTGCCCCCACTGCCAATCCATGGCGAGAACATAAGGCCTGTGGAACAATTTCCCCAAAAATGACAATGCCAATCGTGGAAGCAACCACAGCACCTAAACCTGACCCAATGAGGTCATCCAGTAGAATGGTGAGGGTGGTATTGACTAAGACATTTCCTAACAGTAAGGAGCAGAGAAGATAGTTTCCTTTACTGCGAATGGGTTCAATTTTTCTGGCATATTTCTTCTCTTTTTCTGTACCACAACTTTGGACAATGCGGAGCTCCATAGGGTCCAGGGCCATCAACCCCAGGTTCAAGCCACTGAACATCCCTGAGAGGACCAAAAGACAGCAGATGAGGATGACCTGCAGCCACATGGGGAGCAGGGAGCCCTTCTCCTCCACAACGACCAACTGGGAATCACTGCCTCCCAGCATCTCCCACGTGCTTCCATCACTGCTCAGGGTGCACAGTGCATAGGACTTATGCGGCTCGCTCTTCCGAAGGGGCTTGATGTAAACACTAAGGAGTCCTGACGTTCCTCTGCGGCTCACGTTCATAAAGGTCCCAACGGTTATGTCTTTTGTAAAATCTGTGCAAGTCCTGTCCGGCACGTCCATCATGCCGCTGCCACTCCTGACTGCCACCTCTTCCTCCTCTTCATCCCCCTCTTTTCTGTCCGCCAGCTCAGTGAAGCGAATTTGTTTCCAGGCTCCTGAATGAAGCTGCACCCCGTAAAACCGAAGCAGGACCGAGTTCTCCTCAGTCACCTGGATGACACCGTCGTCATTGGTGGGGACAGGCTTGTCGCTCCTTTCTAGACGCATGCCTAACACCTGTCCCCCGCCGTTGCCTCCCCCACTGCTGCTGACAGCTGTTCCTGTCCGGCCACCGACCACACTCCACAGAAAAATAATAACCGTAAGAACATAACCCTGCTGTCCGCTCCATTCTGTCGCCATGTTTGTTTCACTGCCTGGCGACCTGCGAGTTGACGTCATTTACTCATGTCCAACGGCCCCGCCCCGAGCCGCATCACACGCACACCCCCTTACCGCCGCAGCTATCACCATGGTGATTACCGACTACCGGACAGCCACAGGCCACAGTGTTGTTTACCCATTTTGCTCTTCAGTTCAGCTGCCCACGTCTCTTCAGCTAATTTTCATTTACACACAATATTCTGTGATTACATAACTCCCACAGCACGAGTTACACTTTAGAGGATTTAAGCACGGGCCTTCTATTATGTTTTGTTGAGAAGAAAATACAGCTCGTGTTTCACCTTGAACGGCAGAATGGATGAACCATAGACGGAGCAGTGGAGACTGTGTACACACTTTGAGGAATTTGCAGCATTTGCAAATATAAAATAAAAATGCAAGTTTTCTTTATGCTGATATGCGCAGCTGACGGGGTTTTGTAGAACCGCCTGTCCAAAACAACTGCTGTTATGTAAAGACCATAGACACATGGCATCTCTCTTTGGGCCCGCCCCTTTCTCATCCTGCACCATGCCTGCATCCTTCTGGCAGGAAGCCAAGTCGCAGCCCCTAGCTGCAGTCAGCAATTTCCAATCGAGATATGAGTTTTAAACGCATGTCCGGATGTTTAAATCCTATTCGTGCAGCCTAACTGTTTATCCTGTATGCTTTTGTATTGAATTGCATTTCCTTCGAGTGTCTTTGGCGTCTTTTGTTTGTTTGTTTACATTCACTATGCTGGCTGTAACGTCAAGTGGCTTTTGGGGGAAAGGTTACCTTGACTCTTTGACTTTGATTTGATTGCCAGAACGTCGAGACAAATATACGGCAAAAAAAATTATGTAACAACCTCCTCACTCTGCCTTTACCTCTACTGCCACCCTATGGCCAAACGAGAGGTGCTTGTTTTAATTGTGTCCAGTACATGCGCTATGACTTTGTTAGACTATGTTGATTGTAGGCTATAATGATCTATCCCACGTTACATTGGCAATTCTGAATGTATTTATTTGTCCATAAAAGCAATTTGTAATGCATGATAAAAATAATCACATATTTTACAGCATGTCATATTACATAATTCTTCAGATTTATAATTAATTGAAGAGAAACAAGGCAAACATGGCAACGATAAAAAGAAAAATAATATTTTTTTGATAGTTGTTCATCATTGTAGCTCTGTCAGGTAGTTTATGTGACTTTCATTCCGTGACCAACAGATGACACTGAAATGCTCATGAAACGTGTTGTGAAAAGTATTTGTCCTCTGTTTACTGCAGCCTCATGTCTCCTATGCTGGGGGGACAGAGCTTTTGCATATCAGCCGGAGGAACCAGCTCCACATTGTAGCTCACTTTCTTGGACTGAAGAATGCTATAGCTGTTGTCAAAACACAGCACATCTGTGGGCACAAAAATGTGTTACGGTAAATAGCGTATAATAACAAGATCTAAGATTTTTCATGTTCCACTCACAGACTCCTGGTTCAGGACAGGTCAGGCAGCTGTCCTCCGGGACCAGGTGTGCATTATACCGTTGAACTGGCAAGACCTGCTGCATCTCTGTCTCCTTCTGACTCCTGCCCTTTGTAGTTTGCTTATACACACCAAAACCAATATCTGCTCCATCGCTAGAAAACTGCCATCTGTAAGGATTAAAAGAAGGAACACAATGATTAATGCAAACATAAAAGGTAACTTTGTGCTGCGTTTAAGTAGATACTCGCACTGAACGGGAGCTACTGTTTTGTTTACTAGTCATTAACAGAATATAGATACAAGGTTTACCTTAACAGTGTGCTGCTTGTAATAACCTCATATTCCAGATGAAACACTGATCCACGGCTGACGGTGACAGTGTTTTCATACTCTACATTCACAGAGTTTTGGATGTAGTACGATTTGGGAACTGTGCCTCCATAATTTATCTACAAACAAATGAAAATGTATGATTATTTTTGCGACATTGTAAACTGGGCTTCCTCATACATCCACACTTGTCTCACTTTTGTTCTGCAGCGAGGGTCACCGTCAGGATCAGTGAGACTTCCTCCATAAACAGCAGGAAGCTGCTCAGGATCAATGTTTTTTCTCAACACATCTTTCCAGTTACCTATGTATTTACAGAGACATTTGAAGCATTAATGAATGTATAAAGATAAACAATGACCACTTTTAAAGATTGTTGAATCATTTAGGTATTTAATATTGGCCTTACTCCCTAAAATTAAAATTTTCCGTCGCGTTTCTTCACAAAGAAAATGTTTTATCAAGTTGTAGGCCATTGGGAAGAGGGCGGGAGCTGTGTCAAATTTCAAAACAGAAGAAAATAAGTGCGAAGAAAATAATGTATGACTATAATCTATGACTAAAATGGACCTACCTTTGATTAGATACAACCTTTTCAGACCTTCTGGATAGTTGTCTTCAAACATTGTGAGAACCTGCAAAGCATATTGTTATTCAAGTAATTTTAATAACATGCACACGGTGTATATTATGTACAGCAGTTACGTTAAGTTGGACTAAAGGAGGTGTTGGTGTTCTAGTCTAGATGACTCTATACGCTACATTAGGTCAATATATACAAAAGCTTATAGGTATACAGGATATATACATTGTTACTGCCAATGTAACAAATACCTTTAATGTTTTTATTTTTTAAACCATTTTACTGAATTGTAACACTTTCCCAGGGGTGCTCTTGTTTGAGATGTTCCCTGAGTATTGTTTTAGTGTATTAAGTACAGCAGGTGGGGGTCGGGTGGGTGGGGGGTGGGGGTGTATAGATGACAATATTCTGTTTTAATCAGCCTTAATCCACAGTGGTACAAATCTGATCACGGTCTACATTATGATTTCTTTTCTCTAATTTTTTTTAAATAAATCACTGTTTTTCATAGCAACATCATAGCTTTAAAGTTGGCATTACTAATATTCTTTTATTCATTTTTTTCCCCTCACTGTCAGAAATCTTGTGTCTCTGAAAAGGCCCTACGTCGGCCCTACATCGCCTGCACATGACTGTTTTGTTATTTCTCACTTAAACTGAGCCTAATTTCATCTAACCTTAAAGTGATATTGTGAAACTTTAAATGCTTTTAAAAATTCAATAGATTGTGTGCAATTGTGGCCTGTGTTTTACGTCACATAAGTAATATCAAATAATTACGGGGAAACCAGGTGTTTATCTACACTATACATGCTTCCTAGGTCATGACAACGTCTAACTCTGTAGAAAGTTTAAAAAAACAAAAATAATAATAATAATAATAATAATCAATATCTCAATCTTCTGGCATTTAGCAAATAAAAATAATTATGAAAATTCTAACTGACCCAAAAAAGTGAAAGGTTTCATGTCATACACTGAGAAAAAAAATGCATGTGTCTTTTTATAAAGTGTATGTGAACATCTGGTTCCCGCTGTATATTTGGTGATGCTGATCTCAGCAACTAATCAGAATCCCTGGTGCCCTAACTTTGACCAATGAGACAAGCTTTTCTGTCAGCATCAGGAGAAAAGGGGGAGGGAGCTTGATTGCTTACTTTGAAATTTCTCCTCATTTTGCAATATTACAGATTTACAGACTAGCAGACTTAAAAAAAAAAACACAAATAAGGCAGAGTGTCAAATAAAAAGTGTCCTAAAGCTAGAGAAGGGGAGGCTACATTTATGTATTAGTTTCTGTCTGTATAGTTCTTGATTTCCTAATAAATGCTGTTAATGAGGAGGAGCATTCAGTCTTCCCTTACTGCGCTTCAAGTGCACAGCGTCTGTAGCTGCTGCACTTTTCAGATGATTATTTTGCCAATCTCCACTCTGTAGAGAGGCTTCTGTTAAGTGCTGCCATGCAAAATGTTTTTTATTTTGTCATTACAAAGTGCCAGAAGTGTTCGGTAACTTTCCGGCCCACTTTAACCCCTGCGTATTCAGTAGCCCAAATATTGTAGAGTAGAGACGTAGCCTGACAAACCTCTCCATATGTCTCAATAGCAGGCTTCCACATGTGTTTTAAACCTAGGCCTTCACAGTCATAGATGAGTGTGATGGATTCAATGTATTTTCCCAGCTAAGGAATATAAACAAAACCATGTCAATTGTCAAATATTTAAAGATGAATGTACATTGCTGAAATTAAGTAAAAGATGATTTGTACCTTCTGAGACTGCTGCTTACACTCCCTCCGCAGAATTTCTGTATGTCGGATTTTAGTCTTAAGAAAGTCTTGTTTAGTTGCAGACAGGAGGAGGCCTTTGGGATCTAGGGGGCCAATCACATCATACCAAATGGGACTCCCCTCTCGGTCGTACCCGCACATCCCCCCAGACACGTATTTCTCAATAACCTTAAAAAAAAGAAGAGAAACATTTTCCATGAATAATAATATGCATTTCACACAGAACTCAGTTTGTTCAGCCATCTCCCAAAGAGACTGCTTTAAATAGGAAAATATAGGGACACTGGGCACTAGGCAGGGATGTTTGACTGAATGTTCCTTTGGAGATGAATATTACTAAGGTGAAAAAGTTTAATCAAATTCATTAAATTGGAAAGGCCATTGAATGTAATGCACCTCTGGAGGCTTGAAGTCTTCAACAATGGTATCTATCTTCATTTGTCTCCTGAACTCCAAATGCTGTATGGAAAATGTTGGTACAATTGTATTAGGAATAAAGTGTGATCAAAATAAACAAAGATACAGTAGGAAATGATCTTACCTTTCTGATCATTGCTTCTGTTTTTTGAACACTGAAGTTACGAGCTGGAAAGGAAAATTCACATACAAAATCAGCCCCGTCTAACAGTAATGTGGGTATTATTATTTATTGACCTTTATTATGTATGTTGTATATTAGGTATGTTTAAAATGACAAGTACATTAATGTGATAGTAAGGCTTTTGTTAACGGCTCAGTAAATGTTGAACATTTGCTCTGAGACGGTTCAAAGGTTAAAAAATATTGACTTAAACGGCACTATTGATTTGGCTCATCAACAAGTACTGTGCCCTAGATTATTATATCATATTGTAAATGCTTTTTAGCAAAAATGAGAACATCAAGGGAAACAATAATAAAGCATTGAATTTGTATTAGAGTGATATTGAAACATTTAAAAATGATAATCTAATACACAGTGTTAGAAAGCGGTGGGATAAACAAGTTAATCTTAAACAGAGTTTAAGTGCACGGGGGTAAAGCAAACATTTGCAGTGAGATACGATTCACAAGGTCACTTTCATTTTACGTAAGGCAGTAGAATCAACTATTCCAGTTTAGGATGAAAACAAATACACTTTAAGTATATATCACACAATCAAACTGGTGCCCAGGCCCAGAGGGGTTTTACTTTATGGTAATGCTCATGGAAAGAATCAGTTTGGCAAGATTCGGTTTACTCTGAAGCAAGTTCATTCTACTTACATAAGGCACAGATATTTCAGTTCTAGACATTTAAATCAACGTCTATCACAGCTCTAGGCTATTTGTAAAACATAAGCCCTGAGGCTACGGTTCCTCTGGATAGGAAACACACTAGCCGTCTGTCACACACACACACAACGAATGACACTCAGCCATGCAACTAGTTTCACCAAAATGGGAGAAAAATTCCAGGCATGAAGACAATGGTATCGATGCCTGAATTAAATATGTTGGAGTAATTTAACTTCTGCCTCAGAAATGTATGTTTTGAACAAACTTCTTAGATTTTTCTTAG
Organism: Gobius niger; assembly: GCF_951799975.1. Classification (NCBI taxonomy): domain Eukaryota; kingdom Metazoa; phylum Chordata; class Actinopteri; order Gobiiformes; family Gobiidae; genus Gobius; species Gobius niger. The sequence goes on along the minus strand of NC_136853.1, from coordinate 25,276,586 downwards.
TAGATTCACACTTTTGACAGAGGATTACCTCGAAGCCAGCGCAGGAGATAGTGGTCATCTTGTTCTGGCAGGTGGGGAAGGATGTCCTGGATTCGTTCTCGAAACTGGACACAGAAGATCATACCCAAATTTTAGGGATTTATATTGAATAGGATATTACATTATTAATCACTGAAAACCCACACATTAGAAGTATAACATTTATAACATGCACTACCTCCGTTAGGATTTCCTTCTGCCTTGGGTTTAGGTCTCCAACTCGTCCACTCATCCTTAAGTGTCCTGGTGGTGTGTGATGCTTCAGCCCTGCTGCATATGAGTGAATGAACTCAACCAGAGTCAGTTTTTGTTAAAACACACCCCTCCACTCTGGAGGTGTAACGCTTTTGGTTACAACACAGCTCTTAAAAAGGCAAGTGTGACCTGACAAGGCAGAGCAAAAACAGCAACCGAAGCAATTCATTTGAAAATGTATTTTTAATCTTTAAATGCATAACATGAGTGTAATCATAAACTGATACATATGGCAGTTTGATCAAAAATAAAGCTGGTGCAATGAGTAGAGGATTTATTTAATTGTACTTAATAGTCAGAAAGACCATTTAATGCAGACAAACAAAAGCTCCCAACTGGAAGCTGTCAGCTGGAAAATGTCATATTTAAAATTTTTACATTTCAAGCTACAATCATTAAAAATGTTTTAAATACAATCTGCTAAATTGAACTGTGAAAAGTCCTAACATGTAAAATAATAACTCAGGAAGTCAATGATGCTGGTAGCATTAATTTCTCATGAGTGTATGGCTGCATGTATACATTTTGTTCTTAATAATGAATTGCATTTAGGATTATGTGGTAGTTTTTATTTACTTCTTATGCTACATAAAGTGTAGAATGAACAGCCTTCTTCCTATCAAAATTGATTATTCAGTTTAATAAAACCTTCATTATGAACTACAAAAAAAAAAAAAAAAAATCTATATTAGCAAATCCTAATTTGCAGGAATTTTGTTTTTAAATTGAAACAAGTGGAAAAGACAATGTGTAATATCTACAGCCCTTGCTGTACATTCAGAAAAGAGATGTCAAAACCTTTTATACCAGTAATCACAACTACATTTAGAAAATGTAGATCGTCCTCTCAAATCACCTTAATACAATCAAATTTCTGAGGGTTTGCATGATTCACAAAAAATGACCACCCAAAAAAATATTTGACATTTAAAATGAAACCAGTTCCACTCACTGTCAGCAAGCTGAAATAAATTAGAAAATCTGAAACCAATAAAGTAGTGTTCAACACATTTTAAGTGAATCCCACTTAACTTATAAAAACAAGAGCATCAACAAATGGAAATTGTGCAATTGCAGATTGCTGCGGCCTGTAGTGTCAAATGCAAATGGGGCAGACAAAATACTGCTGTTACTTTACACGTCACAGTGTGATTGGATTTATACTTCCGCACTATGGACCTTAAATTTGCATTATCAACTCTTTCAGATTATTCTTTACAAGAATACTGGCCCTGACCTTCGTGACATAGGAGTTACTTCAACTTGCGCATCATTAGGTTTCAGATCTCTGAAAATAGAGAAACACATTTGACAAAAGAAATGACTCTAAAACCTTTTTTTGTCATTTGATAATATAATTCACGTCTCATACTGTATAATCCAATGACTGCCATTTAGATCACATAAAATCATTGACCAAATTTTAACATGACACTAGTGTGAACTCAACTTGATTTAATATAAATAATCCCCAAAAATATATATAAACAATAAATACATCTAGATTAGCGTTGAACAGGAACAGACATGTGTGGCTCCAGGTTGAAGCCCCAGAAGGCAGAAAACTGACAAATGCCTTCAAGTGTTCAATGCTTTTTGGTCACAGCGTCCTTATTTAACATATATCTTCCTGATTTATGCAGCTTTGGTATCTTCATGACCTTTAAACAGTTCCTTGTCATTTGCACACATCCCTACAGTTTACATCCTGGGTTGGAGTTCGCTAGACCATTTTCGTCATGCTTCACTATATGGTGCAGGTAATGTAGAAAACAAACTCCATGTCCATAGCAGTCTGTGGAACACTTGCACTACCTCCATGGATGACTGGTATTAAAGCACTGTCAAGCTCGTTCATGTAGCGCTGGGGAAGGAGCCGTCCTCTAGAACCAGCCTGGTACTCCACCTGAGGAAGAACCACCACATCAATACATGTTTTCAGTATGCCAACATGTGCGAAAATGGGGTCCCGGGTGTTACCATGTCAGCCTGTGTGGAGACTCTAAGTGACACAGAGTTAATTCCTCTGCTCATGAGCACTGCGAGGTGTGGGGTGAGAGCACTGCATGTGGCGAGAGCAATGTCTTTTAGAAAAGCACTGCAGGAAGTGAATACTGAGACATGGCTAGTGTCTGGAGACTTCGACTGGCAGAAAACCTGGAAACAAATTGAAACTGTTACACATTTCTACACAACTAAAACATTTTGGAGATTCATTCATTCTACCTCAGTACATCTGATAGAGCGTCCATCCGCTACAAACTCTGTGTCCGGCTGAACTCTCATGCTGGGAATTCCATCCAACGGTCGCCCATCCACGGCACTGGTTTTGCTAAAAAAAACAAAATAAACACATTTTAAAAAGTGTCCAAACAAACAGGTAGATTTGTTTATTTATTGGTTTATTTGCCAGGGACGGTGCATGTTAATGAACACACCACACCAGATCGAAACCATGGGCTAATTTCCATCTGTCGTCCCCCCACTCACACCCAAACATTCTCATTCACCTGGCCTATTGTTCATGTTTTTAGTTGCAGGGGAAACCAGAGTATCTGAAGAAAACCTACGCAGACACGGGGAGAACATGCAAACTGCACATAGACACACCAATCATCAGAGTCATATAAATAAATCCAGCTGGACATGTCATGATGTGCAGCTGGATTTATTTATATGACACAGAATATGTACAGTGTTATCAACTTTTGGATTACATTTCTAAATGGTCTTGAGCCTTGCAGCTTTACGGGACTGTCAAACCCTCATTTTGGGAACCCCTGAGAGGTATCTTACCCCTTATTAACAGGTGTACTACAGCTGGTCCAGCGCACGGTGACGGTTTCTCTGACCTCTGCCTCATCACTTTTGCCACATGGTATGTCAAAGTCTCTCTGCTCTCTCAGGGCCAGGCGGAGGGACTCCATGGTCTCTGGTGGGATTTGCACCATAAGCCCATCTAAAAAAACATTCATTAGTTTAGGTATAACAGTTTCAGCCTTTGAATGATGGTGTCTACAGATTACTGACAGTACAGTAAGTGTATTACCTTCAACAATGCTGGACTTGGCTATAAAACCTGATGATGGTTTCAGTGCTCCATTAAATACCACAAAACTGGCCCCTGTCACTACAGAGTGCAAAATATTTTAGTTATGTTGAAGCTGCTACAGTAAATGTAGTAGGATAGTAGATCAAGCACCTGTTCGAGTCTTTCCAGGCATACTGTTGGCTTGAGTCTGATAGTTTCCTTCCTCATTTTGAAAACACACCAGGTGAGAGTCAGCTTCAGGGCTAAACGTTGCTCCAATACTGATCACGTGTTCATTGGATGAATTTACAACTTTGAGCAACTAATAATAAAATAAAAACAATTTGGTGTAAAAAAGACAGTTATAATAATAAAGACACGTACAGTATATTCCACTTCACAAACTTGAGTTAAAACATTTCTCAACTCAACAACAGTCTGCACGCGATTAAGGTCGATTGATATGGGTTTTTTCTCAGGCTCAGAGATTTTTATTGGCAAAGAGTGAGCTCAATTTGAAAGAGATTAATCAGCTAAAAACAGTAAGTCTCTTATGGTTCAGAAATGATAAAGCAAAAGTCTGCAACAAAAAATATAAAAACTTAAACTTTTAACCAATTTTTATGGCGATGTTTGTCAGCCCCTATGGTGCTCCTCCGGTTCCGGAGATATCGGCTTTTATCGGCATTAGATCGGGCAGATATATCGGCCAACCAATTTATCCTCTACCTGTGCTGATGTCTTACCTCAGTGAAGCTGCTTTTGGGGATGTCAATGAAACTTCGTCCCATCTCCATGTGAATTCTTAGCCCCTCCACCACTGACAGACTGTACTGGTAGTTTCTTAGATCCTTTGACCCCCCAAAAAAAATGCATCAAACAGATCCAAAGACAATTGACAACTGTTTTTTTTTTGTTACTTACAGACAGTAAATTCATTATTGTGTGCCCTGTCTCCCGATATACAGAGTTCCTAAAACGCACACTTGTCAGGGGTGTAGGGTATACTGAAGAAGAAAATATATAATAATACATTAAAAAAAGAATACTTGTTGGATCATGAAAATTCACTGTAGACAAAGACAGCCACTCACCATCATATTCAGAGCCCAACCGCAGTAGCAATCGCAGTGGAAAGACTTTGGCCCAAGGAACTTCTAGTTTCTGTATAAGAACACCAAAGAGGAAAGGCTGTGGAGGCAAACTGAGGCCATCTAGAGGCTGACAGCTGGGAGAGAAGAAGAGCATCCCTGCGTGGTCTTTGCTGCCCAGGAAACTGCTCGTGAAAGTAATGTTGTCCAGGTCATCCAATAACTTTCCTGAGGGGAAGCAGTAAGAGAGTAGTTATCTCATGCACAAAGCAAAGTAACTAAATAAACAATACAAAACTTGATTGACCATTCTGGGCATCTTGGTAAATGTTAAGATAAAGGGTGAAAAGATCTTGTGGCAGTGTTTTTTCTTCAGGCAAACATTCCAATAAAAACACCAACTCTTTTTGTCCTAGAGCCTGAAGCCCTGTTGACCCAAAGCACCAGCATTGGCAACTACCATCTGAAAAAAGAAAAGCACACACAACATTTAGAAATGACTTTGATTACTGCTTTGCACACTTTTCTCAATGGGCTTCACAATATAGTCAGCAGAAATGGTTTTCATTTCACAGACTGAAAAACCATTTGAAGCTCATTGAGAAAATCTAAAAGAATAAAGGGTGGCAATTTTGAAGAATATAAAATGTAAAACATATTTTGAGTTACTTCACCATAATTCCAAGTGTTTATTCATAGCATAATGTTTTAGTTAGGTTGAAAAATAAAACAAAGTGAATGTGAATCACACAATGTAAATAGTGTTGAAAATAAAGAAATGCCAACACAGAGAAAAGTGTTTCCAAACTTTTAACAGGTACTATACAAGATGTTAAGCATTAGGTACAGATCCCAGGCTCTGTAGGGTAATCACAAACTCAAAAATATTAGTATTGGGATAACTTACATGTAACTATTTTGACATGGACCACGAGGTTGGCATTCAGCACAAACATTAAAGGACGAGGCCCTCCTTCCTCCAATAAATGCAAGATCTGACATGGGGCCGGACATTCCTCCACAAGGACATCTGCAAAACAATACGGAGCATCACGGACAAAACCTACAGAAACCGCTGTTACTACAATAATTGGATCTGAATAAAAATGCACCTCCAACTTCATTCTCTCCGGTGGTGATCAGCAATGGAGGCAGCTCATCCACATTGTCTGGCAGGAGACTGTGAACCATTTTCACGGAGGAAGTGATAAGGGACAGTAGGGCAATATCCCATGGACCAGCCAGAGGCGGTCGTACCACTTCCTCAGCTCCAGTTGGGGCAGGGGCTGATTGGTCACCACTTCCACCACTGTCAGACCCAGCAGGACTAGGCTACAAGCACAAAAGCACATTTATTTAATTTAAACTAGTAAAGTTTAGTGTGTTTAGTGTGAGTGTATGTCATTAGATAAACCTACAGTCTGGTCCGGTGGGAACTCTTCACTTCTACGGCTTGTCACTGATAGCTTTGTGGTGTCTGCAAATTCTCCATTTGGTAAAATGCCATCTGCAAACCACACACGCTTGAGCTCCCGTGGACAACCTGCCCCCAGAAGATACAGGATAGTTTCTTTGCTGTAAAGAAATGTACAGAGTAATCTTAAATGGATTTACTTTCACTAGTTGGGTGCTTGAGAACAGACACAGGCACCATGACGGTGGGAGGAGGAGAGTTCAAAGTGCCAGCAGCACGGGCCTGCTGCAAAGGGGGGATGGTGCTGCAGTACTCAGATGGGATGTTTGGATTTGGGCTGGGCCCGGTTGGGCTCATCATCCGCTCCAGAGCTTCAGCTGTTGACAAATTAAATTATATTAACTATGAATATATATAATATAATATACATACACATATACATAAATACATATACAGTCCCGATCAAAAGTCACTCCGTTTCTTCTTCTTGCATATTGAAGTTCTACATGGAACGTTGATAAGATCCAACATTGCAAAATGTGATTTTTTTTTCAACTGGTCTTATGATCGGGACTCTATAACAGTACCCGTCAAAAGTTTACAAACTTATTTATGTATTATTTTTCCTTTTATTTCAAGATCATTTACATTGTAGACCATCACTGAAGGCATTTGTGCCAAGTAAATTTGTCCTTGATTTGAGCAACAAATTTCAAGAAATCTGTCCTATAAAACCTTTTGTATAAGCATTCGCAGCCACATGTCTGTGGAGGAGGATAGTGGAAGCTCTGAGTGCATTAGTTAAAGTTTACTACATCATTTTTTAACACCAATGAGCCCCTTTGTCAGAAAACAAGTATTTGACAAAAACTTCCAGAACTTTGACTTAACCGTATAAGCTTACATCCATATACAAACAGAACAGTTTCGTCCACAGGGCTATCGGGAAGCTGAACTCCCTAACCTCCCTCCCACACTCCACAATCAAGGAGGAGAGAAACATAATTTCAAACCATTCAAATGGTTTGACAAATAAAAACATCTTGAATCTTGAATATAGGCGGCCTCAAAACATTTTGGTGAATAAGTAAAGGAAGATCAACAGAGTTTTTTTAGCTACTGATTTCAGTCACAGAATAGGTTGTGTTCACGTTAGAAAATTCTATTTCATTTGGAGGGCAGGTGCAATACAACTCTATGGGAGAAAGACATTTTTTAAAGAAATTTCCAAAAAAGAAAATGTCCAAATGTTCTCTCTGATCACTTTTTGATCGTGATTGGATTCACAAACCTGACATGAAATTTGATGGCTGAAAGTCCTTCCATCAGGCCAACATCAAACACTTGTTTGCCTTTATGAGGAAATAATAAGACCAGAGTTCATATGTGCAGAAGGTATGACTTTGAACTTGACCGTTACCATAGTTACCTCCACGGAACAGTTGCCCTCCACCTCAATTTTAAACTATGGGCTCTTTAGACTGACGTCACGTGAACACGACCTATTTTGCAACCCAAAGCATAGGGCTCTGTGGACTTTTAATTGTACAAATTATAAAAACAATAAACAGAACAAATTGTAAACAAAAACAACTTTTACATCATGTAAAATGTTTTGTGTTTGTAAAAAATCTAATTGTTTTTATCAGTAAAATTCACGCATTTAGTTGCTTACGACAAAGGCATACAATGATTAGGTGCCTGTTTCCCCAAAATTGCCAAGTCAGCACTCGTCTGCATTACATTGGTTAAGTGTCATAACTCTTTACTGACCTGGTGTATATGATTGGAAAGGCAGACAAGAACTACCAACCACAAAGACCAGACAGTCAAGGTAATTGCAATCATATCTACACATATATATACATATACACCAAATAAGGCAACAGCAACAAGAGAGGCAATTTGCTAAAAATGTAAACCATCACAAACTACAACTTCAACTCTGCCAATTCTTACCTCATCCTTGCCATTCTCTTTTAGACACACAAAAGTCCGATCCAGATCAGTCAAATAGCATATCACTTGTTTTGCTTTACTTGTTCACCTTCTGTTGTGAATATTAGCCTGCTAGCTTAGCTTTCAAAAGGCAGCTGGTATGAGGGAGAGAGATAAGAAAAAGAGGATGTCGCAGCCTGATGAAAGTGAACACCTCCTTCTTCTTAATATAGACACGCCGTGTGTGCATCACATGGCTACGGTTAGGTGATTGCTCCACCACGCAACCAAGGACAAATGCTAGTGTCCTGCTATAACTCTCCTTGCTCTCAATCCATCTGCCCCTCCCATCTCTCTCTCTCCCTCTCTCTCTCTCAGGTTTACGCATTTATTGCAGTCTTAGATATGAGATGAATTATGCATATTTATCATTAATTCAAATGTTTTGAATAAATTGAAACAGACTGTAAGTGCATTTACAATGATTTTAGAAGATTTCTCAAATAAAGTTATTATTGTTTCCAGGAGGCAAACTACAGCACTACCTTTTAAGCACATCTTCACCAGAATTTGTAAAATTACTTTGTTTGTCACCATGTCACTACATACATCAACACACACTGCAGCATCCAAATGCTTATGAAATATGTTAATGGTAACTCCAATATTTGACACTTAACCATCTCCATTGGGTCATAATTATGAAACGCACCGGAAAACCCCAAAAATCTGTGCGGTTTTGACAAATTAATCCTGATCTACATTACGAAAAGAAAAAGCTTATAATTAAATAATAGAAATATAAAAATAATACAAAATAATAAAGAAATATATATATAAAAAAACAACATAATAATGATAAATAGTACTTGCATAGTGCTTTTTAAAGGTACCCAAAGACACTTAATCAGGAAGAAAACAAAAAAACTAGTAGAAGCAGTTGTCCAATTTAATTGTTTGGATGTTGTTGCTGAAAATGAAACTCAACGGTTATTACTGAAAGGAAAAAAAGAGCAAAAACAGCGTGTCAAAGGGTCTTACCTCTTCGTATTGAATCAAAACAGATGATGCACACACGAGCCTCTTTCTCTAGGTACTTTAACTTGCATTTCCTGTTACAGCATACACCACAGAAAACCTGCCACCATAACAAGGGGGGGGGCAATTACAATGTGCTAATAAAAGAAACCATAAAGTCTTGTCTACACAAAAGCATAGCTGTAATGGCGATGAGCAGATTAAAAAATATAATTTCAAACTTCAAATGACACTTAATAGTTCTAAAATGTACAGGATATAAATCACTGCTTTATCTTTGCTTATGTTCATCTCACAGTGATCGATAGAAATGCAGAAAAAATAACTGCTGACTACAAAGCTCAGTGCTATTTTTGGAGCCAGGGACTTAATCTGGTCTCTGAGCTATTTCTAAATGTGCTACACTCTTCCCAGGTAGTTAACTTGGCACCATTGAGGCTTGTTGTATGTAGAAACATCAATGTCTTTTACAAATAATTGCTAAGGCAGATTATAGACGCCACAAAGACCATACCTTCCCACAGGCTCGACAGTGGTGCCTCCGTCTTGTGAAGGTAAACTTCTGTGAACAGTTCATACAGTTTGGAGCTTCTGCATCAGGTACCCATGCTGGCTGCTTGTTCCCTAGTTCCAGTTCCCCCTCCCTTTCTGTAGACTGGACACTGACAGTGGTGGCCTCCCCAGGGTAAGGTGGAGGCTCTGACAACTCATCATATCCCACACAATAATTGCCCTGGTCCTGAGAGCTGTGTACAGAACTACATTCACTGAGGTCAGACGGCTCCTCGGTTGCGCTGGAAATCGTAGGTGAAGCTGGTGTAATCTCAGTAACCCATGGATGAGATGTAGAAGAAGTGGTGATATTGTGAATTTGCTCCTCCTCTTCTGCTGGTGGCGATATGGAGTTCAGGCAGAGAGGCATTTTGGGCCGAGCACCTCCATGTTCACTGCTAATGTTGTCCAGGGACTGGAATGTGTTGCCTGTAGTCAGACTTATCCCCCCAGAACCAAGACAAGAAGAGGGGTCTGAGAGAGCACCAAGTTTTACATTTCCCTCCACAGACACCAACATTGTCCTATCACTCTCTGGGGATTCAAGGCCTTCAAGAGTATCATTGTTTGTCTCAATCATCAGCTCCTTCTCCGCAACCCTATCCTCCAGATCCAGGCAAGACTCTGGAAAGAACGCAGGTACAGGGTAATCTTCTGACCTGCTACAAGAGACACTTTTGATCCCCTCTGCCTCATTGTGGACCTGGAGAAATGCATCCAACTCCTCATCTGTAACCAACATCTCAGCTTGGTCACTCTCAGGTAAATATTCAAAGCCAAACTCAGGAGGGTCAACTGGGCTCGATTCTGAGTGCTCAGGTAACAGAACATCAGAAGCACCAAGAGGAGATCTTTTGGCATCTTCCTCACAGTGAGTTATGGGAGATTCGGCAAAGTAGGAACTTTTCTCTAAATTGTCCACAGCAGACAGGCTATCTGCCTCTGTGCGCTCAGATACGCTACTATCACGAGCCACAGTTTGCTCACAATCCTGTTCTGTATTGTGATTTACCAGAGCGCCACACATAGATACAGCCAAAGGTAAACAGGACAAACCGATAGGCTGACAGTCTGAGGACCTCTGCTTGGACTCCATTTGAGTCTCAGACTCTTCACAAGAATCAGTTTCCTCTTTCTTGTAAGCACACGGATCAGCTTCTTTAATGTGCTCAATAGACTGTGTATCCTCCTCTTTACGTTTGTCAAAAGAGCTCTCTTCTGTATGGCAGCAGGATGTCAGTTCTTCACATTTAACTGCTTCAGTTGTCTGTTCTTGGAGAGAATCACTAGACTGTTCTGTTGCCAATGGAAGAATGATGTCCAAAGAGGCCAAAAGTGAGCTCTGCTCCTCCAATTGATCAGATAGTTGTTCATCCACAGTGCATTCACATGCAGTAGCGTCACCATCTCCTCCGAGATCCTTTCCAGATACAAGGCGACTGTCAAAGACTACAAGCAACGCCTCCTCATGCTCCATCTGTCTCTCCATCATGTCCAGTTCACTGAAGGCATCATGGATAGCAGAGCTGGTGTCATTTACCAGGTCACAGACTGGTTTCAGAGCTCTGTCAGGGCAGGGAGGGGCAGAGCTTGTTGCTTGTCTACGATTGACAGAGGAGAGAAGGTCCACACCTGTGAGGGGTTGCATTTTGGCCTCTCCTTCTTCTGTGGTGTGGTTATGGTTCATGAAGTGGTCAGGGAAGTGTGCGGGAGAGCCATAGTGTAGAGAGTTGAGGTCAGGGAGGTTTGTAGAAACAACAGATGTCTCTGAGGAAGGCCATGATGAGTTTGCAGAGGAGAAGGAGTAGACTGTAGGCTTCAGGAACACTGGATTACATTCTTGTTCCTCTTTAGGAGCAAAAGGGAAGAAATCATAGTGTCACTAACATGGTTGTTAGGGTGACTGCATAAATTATGGTAAAACAAAAGTGAAAATCTTACCAGAACTTAGCTCAAAGTCATCAAGGAGTTTGTCCAGATCACACACAGCTGCTTTGAAAAAGCTGTCCATTCCGAACTTCAATACCTTTAACCCTTAACAGGAACCATGCAATTCCTAAAATGCAGAGTATGGTGACCTCTGTAAATTATGGTTATAACAAGACATTTCCTTCATTATGTTATAACAGAATTGTTTAATCATGTACATTTCACCAGTAGCTCTACTTAATGATTGAATATTTCAGTGGGCATCAGGAAGTTTATTTTATCAAGAGCGAAAATCGTAACACAAACTCAATAGTTCGCATCCAACTTAAACAAACAACTATCAATGTCAGGGGAACTTTGTGATGTTCAGCAAAATGAAACTTGAAAAATGATCTGACTATTTGAAGCAAGTTTATATATAGTCGAGCCAAAACACAAACGGCTTGCGCTAGCTAACCTAGCATAGGAATAAACACAGAAGCGAAAGCGTTAAGTTGTCACATAAACGCCACAGAGATGGCGTGATTTGACAACATTAACCTTTCTCGTTGGTTTTACAGACAAGTTAGCTAACAGTGTTGGTGTTGCTAATCTAAAGCAGCTCGAGTAGGCAATGAGTTTATTTAAACAGCTTACCAGCAATCCATAAATCAGACGACGTTTTCGAAACTCAAATGTGTAGAACCAATAATCGAACAACTGTGCTTTTGCCAACACATTCTGAACAGAAAGAACAGCCGTAGTCAGAAAAGCTGTGAGACTGAGTTCATTTAACTATGTGCCAGTAAAGTAACGTACATACGTGAATCTCCCCTCGCGCAGCCATCTTACACAGCGCGTGGAGGTCTCACTGAAGTTACTCCGGCCAGGAACAACTCAAACTTCTGCGACATTCTCACTCTCAAAAGGCAGTACAAGCATAAAACTACACGATACGCATATGTCAGGGGGGGAGGCTAGCCTACACACTAAAGACAATCAGCACAAATGTGCTACTTGGTGATGTTCTTCCCGCTCGGCCGGAGGGTAGCGCTGTTTAAGAGGAACGAACATCTGAAACAAGCGCAGAAGAAGAGAGAACTGTGAAGAACAGGAAGAAGACGGCAAACTCGTTTTCACAATGGCTACTACAAGGCGACTTAACAAGGTAAATTTTCAGAATTTCTGGTTAAAATCGTTTATTATAATCAATACAAACCATTTTATAGGTACGAGAGTAAGTGGTGGCGAGTCTTATAGAGTCTTCGGGGAGTTTTGTCTATTGTTAAGTCAAAATCGAAAGCATGATGGCAGTGCCCGAGCGAATTAACTAGTTATGCTTTTCAATGCCTTGTACCAGTAATAACTCCTCAGATTGTAACTTAATCAATACTGATACAACACAGCAGTTCGCTGTGTACATGATTGATACGGTATTTTATAGCAGGTTCGTTGTAGTAAATCTTTAGCATAGCTCAGTTTTACGCACAGTCACTGCAGCAGCGGCTCACTAAACATGGAACCTTTGGGGCAGGGTGCGCGCGAGCGTCTCAGCTTATTGCTTGGTCATGTACCATTTCTTTTACATCCAATTTGAATTACACGTCAGGCTCAATCGCCATCTGAACTATGTCACGTTGTAAGTCACGACATAGTTGCTATATTATACGTAATTGCAGTTCTGTTTTTCTTTTTTTCCTTTTTTTTTCTTTCAGTTTGCTAGAAAATGAAACTGTCACAGACTAATGTTTTGTGCTCTCGCCATCACAGCACAGCGTCCATGTTTATTGTAGCGGAAGGCACACCAACATTTCACATTATTGCTGTTGAAGAGTGAATATTTTTTATTTATAACCAATTCTGTTTTTATTTATAACCTATTTGAAGTGAATATTAAACGGTAGACATTTTTCACAACAAATGTGTTTTACATTTGGCCTAAATGTGTTGCTATTGTCTTGAGATGTTTGATATTTATCCTGGGCACAGTGTGTGACATCACAAAATGTACATAAAAGGGCTTTGTTTTGTGATATAATATAATAAAATACATGCTTGTAGTTGTATTTAGACGGTTGTAAAATAGCATTATATTGCTCCTTTAGAAATCAGGTGATGCGCATCACACAGTTCTATGAGGGTTGCTATGGTCCCAATAAACATACTCCTAACTCCTGAAGGGATTGAGGTCTGTAGTCGGGATCTGTGGCTCTGCTCTTGAGTGATTTAGATCCTACATTCAATGTAAGCAGCTGTAGCTACATGATGATAAATGACAAATCTGCTCAAATCTCCAAGAAACATTTCGGTGTGCCTCAGGATTCTGTGCTGGGCCAGGGTTCTTTGCTGTGTACATGCTGTAACTAGGTTACATAATAAGATGCCATAATATCAGTTTTCACAGTGATGCAGACAGTACTCTGCTCTATCTGGCGATTAAAACTTACCAGACGCTCATGATCAACTCAAAAAACTTCTTAGCCTCTTAGATAGTAAATCCTGGATGACAGAAAATTACTTCTGTTATTTTGTGATTCTGGTTAAACCAAATTTGTTGTTCTGGGTCATAAAAAGCATAGGGGGATTCTTTCTGCTCACAGCCTCTCCTTGGATGGTATCGCCATAACTCCAAGTGCCACAGCCAAGAACCCGGAGTCCATCTTGACCAGTACCTCTCTTTTAAACCATATAGTTTGAACAAAATGGTTTATATGGTGGTGCAACGGTCAGCGCTCATACCTCACAGCTAGAAGGTCCCGGATTGGATCCCCTGACGGGAGCTTTCTGTGTGGAGTTTGCATGTGTGCTCCCCGTGTTTTCTGTACTCTGGTTTCCACTAAAAACATGTACAATAGGCGAATCCTCCAGCCAGATGATACTGACCATTAGTCTGGCTCCACATCTGCACTGTGGTCGCCCACTGCTCCTACAGGTTGCCCCAGCGACATTGAAGGATGGGTCAAATGCTGTACAGATTTCCCTATAGGGAAAAATCAAGTATACTTTCACCATGCCTGATCCTTATGCAAAAAATTAAATGATACTGCTCCTTTATATTGGAGACTTGCTGGTGTCGTTCCGTTATATAATATATTGCCATGCCGTCTCTAGCCCCAGAGAGATGATTGATGCTCCAAAACACTGCTGACGGGTCGAATTGTTTGTTCAAACCCTGTGTTAATAAATCTGCTTCTTTTTTCCACCAGGAACTCGAAGACATTCAAAATACAGGAATCAAAAATTTCCGGAACATAATCGTGGACGAGACAAACATTTTGTACTGGCAAGGGCTTATTGTTCCTGTAAGTATAAAAGCAGAGATATACAGTGATTTACAGATATGTATGTATGATGTTCTTCCTAACATAATGCTAAACAAGACATTTTCTCTAAAATCAGGATAATCCACCATATGACAAAGGAGCCTTTCGGATTGAAATAGTCTTCCCAGCTGAATACCCCTTTAAACCACCCAAAATCACTTTCAAGACACGAATCTACCATCCAAACATTGATGACAAGGGCCAGGTTTGCCTGTCTATTATAAGCCCTGAGAACTGGAAACCAGCCACCAGAACTTGTCAAGGTATGATTGGAAACCGTATAATGATTCAACTGCACACTATTCCTCTAGAGCAGTGATGACATGCATGAAAATATATCTATATCTATCTATCTTGTGACTGGAGAGTCACCTTTTGAGGAAGGTTTGTCAAATAAAAAGATCCCTCGATGCTACTTTAAGTATCGATTTAGTATCAAAGCTAATTAT
Source organism: Gobius niger (assembly GCF_951799975.1). Classification (NCBI taxonomy): domain Eukaryota; kingdom Metazoa; phylum Chordata; class Actinopteri; order Gobiiformes; family Gobiidae; genus Gobius; species Gobius niger. The sequence goes on along the minus strand of NC_136853.1, from coordinate 25,261,548 downwards.
TAATTTGAGCAGGTATCTATACTTTTTGTCCTTACCTCCAGCACACGCAGTGTCGCCCCTCCTCCTCTTACTCACGCAGCAGGATGGAATCTGTGGCTGAGCGCCAAACTTAAATTAGGGCTTAAATTACTCAAACCCTGAGTAAAGTTCTGAAACTAGATGCATCTATTGTTGAAATGTAGGATTTGATTACTGGTGCTGTACCAGGTCAAAAGGAGCAGGTGTTTCGATAGAAACTGTAGAATCTGCTAATGTGGCTACAGACGGTGTTTCAACATAACCTAGCATCGTTTTAGCATTTTTACTATGAACTTTGATGCTGAAAATGGAAAACATTGAATACAGTGAGAGGATAAAGCATGTGAACCCTGCATAAATTGGTCATAAAATGTGGTCTGATCTTTATTTAAATCACAAGAATGAGTAAATGGTGTCTGCTTGAACTAATACCACCCAAACAATTATACTATTTTATCATATTGTCATTGGGCATAACATGTAAATATTCACAGGACGGCATGGAAGAAGTGAGTACAGCCCCCAGGCTAAGGATGCTCCCAGAGCTAATTAGACAAATTTGTGCAGACTTTTAGAGTCAGGTGTGAGCCAACCTGAAGCCCAGTCACTGAGGTTTAGCTTAAAGCTGCCCTCGCCATTGAAAAACACACACTAGTTAAGAATTGTCCATTGTTGAAAAGCATTGTCTGATGTGCACCATGACTCACTCAAAAGAGCTGTCTGAAGACCAAGAATTGTTGATTTGTATAAAGCTGGAAAAGGTTACAGAACCATCTCTAAAAACCCTGATGTTCATCAATCCACTGTTAGAAAAATTGTTTACAAATGGAGACAGTTCAGCCCTGTTGCTTCACTTCCAAGGAGTGGCCGTTCTGTAAAGATGACTCCAAGGGCACAGGGCAGAATACTTCATGAGGTAAATAAAGAAGCCTAGAGTTTCAGCTGAAGACTTACAGAAATCACTGGCACATGCCAACATCTCTGACACGTCTACAATACGTAAAACATTGAATAAGAATTGGGTTCACGAGAGAACACCACGGAGGACTTAATTTCTGTCTATAATAACACTGCTGCACATTTGAAGTTTGTGAGAGTCATGTGTGGAGGAAAAATGAAGGCGCACACCAACATCAAAACCTTATCCCCAAGATACATGGCAGAAAGACCTGAGACCATCTGTCCAACAGCTCAAAAGAGGATGGGTGCTGCAAAAAGACAATGACCCAAAGCACAAAAGCAAATCAACTTCAGAATGGTTTCAGAAGAATTAAAATGCACGTTCTGGAATGGTCTGGATTAAAGAAACATAAAATAATGTTTTTTCCACCCCCTACATTAGCTATTAACGTTTTCCTCCTGCCCTGTTATTGTTTACATGTTATGGCCAATAAAAATATGATCACATGTAGTTGTTAGGGTGGTATTAGTTCACGCCGACACTGTTGGTCCCTTGTAATTTAAATGGATCAGACATAGGACATAGTGGGACATAGCATATCTATTTTTATTTTTTTCCTGTGTAAGGACATATGCATGGTGTTCAGGTGTGGTTTCATTGCTGAATAAAGTTTTCATTTTAAATAAGGAAAAAGATCCTGTGCATTATGGGTAATTGGTACGATTGAGCTTTCCAAAGAGGCGAAGGTTGAGCTGTGGAGGGAACGAAAGGTTTAGGTGAAGTGGAAAACTCCTTGATGGAGCTCTGATAGTGCAGATTCATCTGAAGAAATGGTTCAGCTGCAATTGAGAAAGAATCCTTGAAGTCCAAGCACGTTGCAGCACGATGTTTTTGGTTGTAAAACAAAATGTTGTTGACAATTTGGCAGACGGATTAAAATCCCAGCACCATTGGCATCATTGCTCTAGAGTTGTAAAGGTGTTACAATGGATAACATGTCTTTTGTTGTCTCCCTGTAGTGATTCAGTGTCTCATTGCTCTGGTGAACACCCCAGAGCCTGAGCACCCACTGAGGACTGACTTGGCAGAGGAATACACTAAAGACCGGGCAAAGTTTATGAAGAACGCTGAAGAATTCACAAGAAAATACAGTGAAAAGCGACCTGTGGACTGAGAACACATTTGACTCTTCGTGCCTGACATACATGAAGTTTCTACAGTCCATTGTTTTGGCACATGCCACACTGGCTATGACTGTAGAGGCAAGCTATTGCCTCTAGATGTTGGCTGTTATTGACTTTCTATATAAATGTTGATAATGAAGCAAATTGTTTTTCCCTGAGGCAATTTTCCAATAATTATCCATTAGTCCATGCCAACTGGTTTACATCTAAATTTTGGATCCAAATTTATTACAGGACTTCACAGTATTTCTCTTTTGCTTCATGTTAATTTTCCCCCACTCCCAATACACACCACTTTATATTTTCCCTTTTAATGCTAAGTACTGTGACAGTTCTGCCTAAATATTATGTTTTACTGTTTATGAAAAGCCAATTATGCTACAAATCTTGTGTTTTCTGTCAAGGTTACTATTCAAGAGTTTGTGGTAATCCATACTGTAATAGAATTTGGCATTTCTGGTGATTATAAACTTTAAAGTTGAGAATGTATGGTTTGATGTATATAAAACTAACACCTGAATACCGGTTTAGGCCATGACATTTCTGTGATGGTCATTTTACTGCGACAGAAGAAGTCAATATTTAGACGGTAAAAAGCAGCTGTTGGATAATTAACACATTAAAAATAATACAGGTTAATACAGGATGGAGACCTCTTAGATGTTTTAGCCTTAAGGCTAACATAAATTTGATGCCAACAAATGTAAAAATAGTGGCACAATCTGAACTAATTTTCTTTTCTGCACTAAGGTTTGTTTGCTTTTTGTGAACAGGAAATGGTTGTTACCACACGGTTAGCCTGTATGTCATACTGTAACATACCAAGGACCAGTCTCGATCATGTGCCGATACAGCACCGAGTCCCAGCCAAAGGATGGCGGTGTAGCTGCACATGAATGACACGGTCACTCTTTGAGGACAAGGACATGTTCCTGTTGGCTGAGAGGGGGTGAAAGAGGAAAAGTACCACATCAGTGTTTTATTAGTATTCTGTTTATTTTAATTAGGGTTACAATAAAGACCTAATGCGAGGGTGAAGCCTATTTGTGCTCAAGATGTATAATGATTAATGTAAAGCTAAATGGTCTCTGTAACAAAAACACAGGGCATGTACAAACCTTGCACATGGCTTTATGTGGGATGGAATATTTACTTTTTAAACTGAGGAACCGGAGCAGGGACTTTGATGTCCTGTCCCTTCTCTAGTTTCTTTTCACAATCAATCAGATAGTTGACTCCATCAACCAAAAGCTGGACCAGCTCCACCTAAATACAAACAGATTTAGTTAAAATATAGCGGTAACTTCCCATCAACATTACAGCCATCGACGCTGACCTCAGATTTGCCCAGGCGATCATTGTTAGAAATGTCAAACGTATCTCCTGTGGCTGCCGTGTCGACTCCCCCTGTGCCTCGCTTCTGTAGTCTCAGGTTGTTGAGAAGTTTAGAGAAGCGTGGGTCCTGTATAGAATCATCATGATCAATAGTTTTAATCAAGATTAAAATAAAAAACAAATGCATTTTTACAAATAAATAGATAAACTGTCATCTGATGTAAAAGCGGTTTTAATAGTTGTTACCTTGCTAAGGTTTGGCAGCCGAACATGCACTCCTGCCCTAAGGCCTGTGCCCAGATTGGAGGGACATGTAAGAATGTATCCAAGATGCTCATTCCACATAAATTCCCAGCCCCTCTCCTGAATCAGATGCTCCACCTTTGGGAATGATCATTAACCAGGTAATTTATAGACTAATGTATATTTTTAAATGCTGATGTTTTACTCTTCTTTACCTGTTTCAGTCCTCTGCAGAACCTTTCAAACACCCTCTTCATGTTGCCACCCTTCTCCATAGAGATGACTCTGGTGTGATCCTCTTCATTGATCCATATCAAGAAGGTCTTCTCATTGTTGTGCCTGAGGAGAACAGCAGGGGCCGCTAAAGTGGAAGCTTTTCAGGTAAACAGTGCTGTCATTCTGAGCATGACTCATCACAATTAGATTCACAGTAATACACGTACGTTCATGCTACACACAAATCTAACAAAGGTCAACACTACTTTAATGGTTGAAAACGTTGACATTGGAATGTCACACTGAAAACTACATGCAGCAGAGCACCACATGCTCAGCCTACCAGATGCCCCTGCCGTCTGGCCAGTCTCTGGCCATAAAGGCACATGTCAATAATGGAGACACAGGCTTGTCAAAAAGGAAGTGGTCCTATGGCCATTGGAGAGGACAGAGATGGGTTGAGTTAAACAAAAAAATAACAAGAAAAATGTAATACATCTTCTAATCGTTGATGGTTTTAATGTGTATTTTTCTGCAGCACTCAGAGACAAATATAATGTATTTTAATAATGATGATGATGATTATTATGATTACTATTATTATCGTCATCGTCATCTCAGCATACTACTACTACTACTACTACTGCTACTGCTACTGCTACTACTACTACTACTACTACTACTACTACTACTGCTACTGCTACTGCTACTACTACTACTACTACTACTACTACTCATTCATACTACTCATTATTATTGTCATTAAAATAATTATTATTTATTAGTAATTACTTATGAACATGTGCTCTACAAATGTTGAATCAGTTGTCTGTCAGAGTAAATGTAAACATTTACCATTTTCTGTTCTACACAATGTAATTCTATGGGAAATGGGACTGACGCGATTGAAGTTTTGGCCTTACCAGATCCCTCTGGCATCTGGCCAGTCCCGGGCCATGAAGGCCGAGGTAAGCAATGGAGAGACGGGTTTGTCAAAAAGAAAGTGATCCTGGCAGCATGAATGAGGAGACACGTGTCTGGTGATGAATGATGCTTGACTTTGTGTTGTGTACATTATTGTACAACAAGGACATTATTTAGACTTTGATTACATCTGTCTCCTGGTCTTGGTTGTGTATGTAATATAGAATAGACGTTGAACTTACATCAATCAATTGCTGCTGCTCCTTCTCTGTCATGTCACCCAGGCTATAGTAGCGTCCGGAGAGGTCGTCTTTCAAACCAGCCAGTGCAGTCACGACCACGCGTTCCACTTCGCGGCGCTCAGCCCTGGAGCAAGCTGGAGGCAGACTAAGACCTCGAATACTGCGTCCCGTTCGCACACGAGAGGACAGCACGTAGTTATCATCAAACACGCCATTGGTTATCTAAGGGAGAAGAGACTACATTAGAGCTACAGTAGGGAAGTATTTATCCCCCTGTGCTAAAATGTCTGACACCAAAATGTTCTCTTAAAACCCATTGGCTTATTTTTGCCTCTAACTAAACCACAGTCTGAGTTTTCTGAACGTTCAAATACAACACAACTATCATAGACGAAGGTTCTTGAGTGATCCTCTGTACTCTGTAGTTGAAGTGTTGTACGTTTCGCTTCGTTAGCGACACTAAAGCTCTCTGATCACAGGCGGACTAAATAAAGACCACCGGGAAGGGGTCACATGTCCCAGTCCCACTCCTCTCCTCCATCCCTGTTGATAAACAAACCTTTGGGTCTCTACGACTCTCACCTGATCCATTGTACTGTACGACTGAGACAAACTGCAGTGCTCTCCGTCATTGTCGTCTAAGCTCTCAGTCAAAACGGTATATTCCCTTGTATTATTTTATGTGGGGTAATGAATGTAGAAGATTTATCAATAGAAAGGAAATGTTGTTTTTTTTTAGAATCAGACTGCTTATTTAAAAGAGAGGAATAATTAAAAAATAAAGTGTACATAGGAGAGATTGATAAAGAATGTAGGAATAGGAACCTTGGATGCATCCAGGTCAGTTGGGTGCTTCATTGTTTTTGGATCATAGCCGTTATGTCTGTCGACAATGACAGGAGTGAAGAGGTCAGAGAACACCTAGAGAGAAGGTTAACACACAAATGTGAGCAGGTTATTTGTCACATGTATCAGAACCACATTAAGCTAAGGCCAAACCTCATAGCTCTCCTCGTCCCCAGCAACACAGCCCACAGTCTTAATAAAAGGGTGGCCTGGGTTGTCCACGCCTGTCTGAATGCACTGGTCCAAGGTCCAGTTGTTTGGAGTGACCTGGTCTCTCAGTTTGGCATAAATTGCTGGAGTCAGGGCTGCAGCCATGCAGTTGTTGTGCTTCCTCAGATCTGGATAGTCAGAGCTACAATTGGGACCAGATGGAGAAATGTTTGTAATAAAATGTAAGCACAATATCAATTTACTTGTGACTGCAAAACAGTTTGGAGGCTGCCTGTTAATGGATGGTGTGTGACATTGTGAGTGAGTCTAAAGCAGCGCAGATGAAACTTGAGAATGCCAGTGATCATAACTTAGTCCTATAACCTTTTTCACTGAGACGTTTCCATGACTCTTGTGTTCAAAGGTCTCTAAAAAGCAATTAGATGAAGAACTTTACTTTGGATGATTGGTATTGTCCGTGTTTTTGTGGAAACAAACTCAGAAGGGTGAATATGACTTTGGATATGTGAGCCATAGCTTTACTGTTTGTGCTTTTGTTAGTGGGTGCTTTGTGGTCTCTAATATCTTTTTTAGATGTGTCTGTGTTTTTTTTTTCTCACCTGGGCGGATACAGCTTCTTTTTTGCATCAGCGAACAGAGAGCCACTTTCACTCAACAGGAAACCAGTGGCCATTGTTCCAGCCCCCAGGCCGGCCAACAGGACTGCCCTGTTACGGCCTGAAATCAGGCGCGTGAAAGAGTTCGCCATCTTTGTCTTCTTTGTATTCTGGTCGACGAGCTGGAGATTGAAACAAAAGGAGAGCACATATGAATGGTGGGCAGTTTTGTACTGGCATGATGCTTTACCGCAGCGGGTGGGCACGTTTGCTTGGTGGAGGGCCGATTTTCTTCATCAAATGACCAAGGGCCAAAGTGAAGCATCACTTTCTACAAATGCCAGTGTTGCACATCATATATGGCCTAAATGGGTGTTTTAAAGCAATTGACAGAATTTTTCACATTTCTCGAGTACTTTAACAGGCATTTGATCTGATTTTGTGTAATATTCCTAAAAATCCTCCTTAGGTTAGAGGTTCTATGACAGAGGGTCGGTTTTGACCGCCGGGCCTGAAGTTGCCTACCCCTGCTTTACAGTAACAAGCTTAGAGTGGGGGGGCGGGGGAAAGGCAGATCCTCTTTAGCCTCATTATCTCTTAACTTACAAAATGACAGGTATTTTACTAATGCTTTAGAAAATAACCAAAGGGACAAGAGCAGAAGGCAGGTCACCATGGTTTTCACATTAAAAATCACATTTTGTGAGTGTTTGCATTCAAATGTAATACAAATGTTGCTTTCTGTTTGTATTTCGATAAAGGAGGCATGATCTCTGGCTTGTCACAAATGGCATGTTGTGTCTTAGAGGTTTTTCTGATTTTAGAGAAGGGACCAAGGACATCATTACTACTAGTTTGAGCTTGAAAGCTGCTCAAACTGGGAGAATGATGTATTGTTTGTTGCAACACTAACACCTAGGTCTCTGTCTACATCTTTATATCCCTTGAGGCAAATAATTTACTCAGAGGTTTTACCAACACACTTCAGTAGTTTGTTCATAGCTTATATTTATAGAGCGGTGTGGGTCTACATGTTGTGCCAAACCATCCCTGGCTCAGAACTCTGTGACATTCCGGACCTGTTACAGGACCAGATCCTCGTGACGGGAGGCACAGAGCATGGACAGCAGGGGTTTACTTTGCTACATCACTCCCCCTAATACTTTCATTCAGTAAATCCCATATTGTCACCACTTGCCAATTTGGAAGATGTGGTGGAAATGCATGTCCCAGAGAAGACAAGGTGACCTTTAATCTCACCATAGGTCACACACAGCGCCATAGTTATAGGTACAGTCTTTGTACAGGACAGAGTCTACACTTGACCAGAGCACTTGCTACAAATGAACTGACAAAACACAATTATCAACATGCATAACATAACATATTTATAGTGTACATCATGCATTACATTTTTCTCAATATAAAACTATTATATGTTTCAAAGAAGAACATTAAGGTACAATACCTGTGGAGTGCGGCTCAGCCTTGCAGAGGGTCTCCAGTTCAAGAGCTTTACAGTGGCCTATCACCAAGGCTCCGCCCCGTCTCAGAGGATTAGTTTCTGGAAGCCAATCACTGATAACCATACACAGGGAGGCCAGAGTGCAGCCAGAGAGCACACTGTCCTCTCTTCAACCTTGATGTGCTTCATGCCACCCCCCTTTAGTAAGGCCACACTTTCTCTATTAATTCGTAACCATAACTTTTATTTTACATCTGTACATTGAAATTCAAATATTATCAATAACACTGACAAAAGTAAGAAAAACATATGTTTACATATTGTATAGTTGAGAGTTACATAACAAAGTGAGACTACAGACAAGCATCACTTAAAATATAAAAAATATTCACATTAAAAGGATTGTATCATAGAGAAACCTTCACAATTACTATACAAAATGTGTACAAATGAACTCACTTTTCAGACTCTGATTGTCAGAAACATTTCATATGACATGCAAACTAGACCGGACCTTTCACAGACCGATGCTATACAGTATACCAGGTATTACTGAACAGGAATGTTGTGATGGTTTGTCAGTTATCTCTTTTTCTCTTATATAAAACACTAAAATATTGTGATTTTCTTTTACAAATTGCCCTTTTTTCCCCCAACTTGAGTTAAAATAATACCCACCACCCAAGTTACAAGAACAATTTTGTAAAACATTTCCAGTATTTCAGCGGGAGGCTTTGCCATTTGTTATTCACAGTATTTCTAATTTATGCAGACTGTATTAGTTTGGGTGTCAAACACCAATATTCTCTTCCTTTTAAAAGGCACTTTTTACCTGAGGTCCTGCAGGTGCAACACTTGCCTTGCACACAGCATGTTTTACTTTGCTGTGCATTTTGCTTCTTCTCAGCTCGGCGGGACACGAGGTTCAATTTTCAGTGAGAGTTCATAGAGCGTGTCTTCATCCATGACTAGTGATTTATCCAAAAGGAACTGTGTCACCTAGAAACAGTATTGATTGTTAAATTATTATACTATAAACATATACAACACTCATGTCTTACCTTTGGCTGATGCTCTATCCTGTAAGGAGCTTGCTGAAATTGACGAATCTCTCGAATAATATGCGATATCTAGCACAGAGATGTAAAGAACCCAATGGGTATTAGTGTGGGACGTAAAGATGGTGATATATATTTGTTTACCATTCTCATCTTGGAAAAGTTCACCAAACCCTCTTCAGTGAAATTTGGTGTTCCTTCTTCAATAAATGCCAGGTCTGTGAGGTACATGCCCAAATATGGCACACATGGAGGGTTGCAGCTGCACAAAACAATATTTCATTAAGAAACATATACTTGCATGTAAACTATATTTTTGTCATTTATTGTATTTTTTAATTTGTACTTTTTCAGTGTCTCTCTGAGATTTTTAAACCTTCCTTCAGATGATACCGTCTTTTGCAACCTGTCCATGAGGGCCTTTGTCTGAAACCAAAACATTTCTGAGTGATACCATGACAAATTAGAAGAATATGTTAAAGAAAACCTGCCAACCTGTTTGCAGACTTTGGTCCATGTCTTTTTCAGTCTGTAGATGGCGCTGCGGTTGAGGGCGGAAGTGATCTCTAGTACACCATTGTAGTTGTTCAGGCAGCGGCAGATATCAGCCACAGCTAACCACTTCTCTATGGAACTGGCTCTGGAGCCCAAATCTGTATTGGCCATTATCTGAGAGGCCACCAGGTTACTCATCTACAGACAGAAGAGATTATTCACATTGAACAGCAGCTTTCCATTTGGCAAAAACTAAAACCTCAATAATAATAACAATGATCATAATTAAAGCCGCTCGCGGCGATAAAGGCCCTCGCCCCGGCGCAATTCCCCACATTGCGACCGTCCCTGCTTGCCCTCGCCCAAACCTGCTCTCGCCTCAGTCCCACCCCGGCCTCACATATTGTTTGCGTTCCACAGAAATAGAAAATTTACCTCTTTTGCATTAAGTAAATAAAGTTATTTTAAGAAAATAAATAAAAAACTACATAAAAGTGTGACACATTCTGTCATACAGCACTTACTTACATACAGTACTAGCTTAAATGAGATAAAGGCACCGTTTAATTAGCTGGTACGTCCTCAAAACACACAAACCACAAGTTACAGCTGTGACACCCAAAACACTATATCATATTCTAGGGGAATGGTTATCATGTCATCTCCATGTACAAAGAACTGTTAAATATAATTTGGCAAGTTGGAAATAGTAGGCCACTAATATGGCTGTTCAAAGATGTTGAAGCCCGGGCAGTCCCACATGTAATCACCACATATCTGTAGCTTTGGCTGACTTTTGCCATCACACACATTTGAGTGCCTTCACACTCTCACACCATACTCTTCATATCTCATGCTCAAACAAAATATATCCCTGACTTTTAGCAGTGAGCGGCAGTTAGATTTGTTGATGAGGACGGAGTCGGCTGGCATAGTTTTTAAAAGTTTTCATACTGTATGTCGTTGTTTTTCCGAATCCTTTAGGACACACTTTGGATATGGAAAATGCTAGTTTTATTTTATTATGATTATCATTGTTATATTATGATTATCTATTCATTAAAAATTAAATGTGCACAACAGTTGTATTGGAGGAGAGACCTCTACATTTGAAGTAAATTTACAAATTTTCACTGTGATGCCACACGGCTCCCGGACGCGTATAAGGACCAGTTTTTTATAGCTTGAAATGTCTAGTTTTCGACTCAAAAGACCACAAGTCTGTTCTAAAGTTATGTCCGAAAATCTGCAATGTTGTAGATGGTGGGAGCATGGACCTCATGGGGTTCAAACATTAAAGCATAATTCGGCGCCCCCTCCAACAGAGGGCACCTGAGGCCGCCTGGGTTGCCTATACCCTGGCAGCAAACTTAAGTTCAGATGTCCTGACTTAACATTAGTGTCATATAGTGTTCTAAGTGCCTGCGCTCGCAGCAGCAAGAGAGAGGAAAGAGGGGAAGTGAGTGAGTGAAGATGCATCTGAGCTGAAGTGCACTGTGGCTGCAGGGGCGGAGCAGAGACACTCAGGTTCTGGGGGCACCAACTATTAAACTGGATACCTCATTGAAGTGCTGGCTGGTCTTCATGATGTAGGGTGTGCGCTCTGTCTTGTCGGCCTTCATCCAGCCTTGACCCAGAAACTCCCTACAAAATATTGGACAATATAATTGTGCTGTCATTAGAAATATTCTGTATAATGCTTAAATTGTCACCACAGTAGTTTTAACGTAAGATACTGGTCAGGAGATCATTATTGTCAGCGCTTAAATTATTATATTGTTCTTGGACTGTACTCACTCATAAGGAATACTTCTGAACACTATGTGGTCCAGCATTGTAATTTGTTCTGCCAGCTCCATGGCCGAGAGTGACTCGAAGCATTCAGTCCTGGGACTCTCTGCCTAAAATTGTAACACATCATGTATGTGGTCATAATGTAATGGCACATTCAGTCAGTCAACACACTTCACTATCAAGAAGAACCAGGATGTTGATTAGTGTAAAGTTCAGAGTCTTGTTAAAACTAGTCACTGCTGCTGGGCTGATTCTCAAATGAAGAGGAAACACTTCAATTCACCAAAGGAAATGTAAATGGAACAAAACACTTCCTGTCATAAAAGCAATACTTTACACAAATAAAACTGTGCTTTACATTTTATTTAGCCTTTGAAAACACACTGCAATACAAAAGGAAAAAGTATGTGAACGCTTTAGAATTTCTCACATTTCTGCCTAAATTGGTCATAAAATGTGACCAAACATTTACATTTGATCATATTTATATAATGGCCACAATATGTAAACATTCACAGTACAGCGTGGAAAAAGTAAGTGAACACCCAGAAATCTCGCTGAACTGCAGCAGTTTTGTAAAGAGGAAAGGTCTAAGGTTCATCCTGATCGTTGTGAACGTCTAATCTGCAACTACAGAAAAGCGTTCACATACTTTTCCTCCCACTGCACATACTTTATGTTGCTCGGTCACAAAAGCAGCTAAAGCAAAATGCTGATACACAAACAAACAAGCCTGTAACGTCAAACGAGTTTCTAAAGCTCAGCTTTACACCAACAATGCTATTGTGCTTCCTATCAAGAGTACATGTTTGTGAGGTATGAAATGTTACGACATAGTGATGAGCTATTCTAAGAAATTACGTTGGTATCTTTCTTACCGCAATGAAGTGAAGTAGAGGACAACTTTTCTGTCAAAAAAGAGACGATTTTAACCATAATTATTAAATGTTATAAGTCTATGGTTAAAGGGCATCGATCAGCCCACAGAACCAACCATTTGTAATATGTCTTCAATCTTTAGCTGCGCATCATCTTGATCTTCTTGGGAAAGAGCACTGCGGCCAAAACCACATCATTAGTAATTCTCATTATTTAGATAAAAATAGGGGGGTGTTAGTTTGTGCAATACCTTAAAATATTTGCAGTTGCTTTCCGCTCCTGAGGCAAAAGATCTGGATCTTTAAGCACTTCTTCCAAAAGACAAACAACTCCCATTTTCAGTTCATTGTTCATTTCAAAATCCTAAAAACAAACAGGAAAATGGTTCACCCTTTATTAAATGTCTTATTTGTCTTTCCAAAATGTAAAAACACCCAGGCTAAAAAGTAAAAAATCAAAGTCATAAACTGGAGAATTTATAACGGTTAAAATTGACATAATTATATATTTATTATTATTCATTACAATATCATATCATACAATATATCATACAATATGTGCACACATAACCTAATAAAGGTGCAGCCAGTGTTGGTGGCATTAGTCCGCAACAGCAATCAAGTTAATGATTACAGATTACTCCTAAAAGTAACAGCTACTTCTTTGATTACTTTATTTAAAAAGTAATGTGATTACAGCTTACTAAGGACTTTGGTTTGAAAGATTATTTTCAAAAGTAAATTCGAAAATAATCTTAGTAGTATAGTATAGTATAAGTATACTTCGTCCTATCAACTGTTTTTTTTTCTTTCTTTTGGTTCATTCTATAAACATCTGTAACAAACGTAGCTGCTGTGTTATGCATTTACATGCTTTTCTTGCTAAATGCTGTGAAGTCCAAGTTTAAAACTGATGATTGTATTGTTAATAATCAGTGTCTGTTCAGCTCAGGAAGGACTCGTTTATATCCAAAGTCAATGTGATGTAGACCTTATAATTTGTTATGTTACGTAAATGTGTATTGAATTGAATATGGGGTCAGCACATACAAGCTTTATTGCTTCAGCCTACTCCATTTTGAGCATCCACAATTGTATAGTTATGAATTTTGAAAGAAATGAAATCTGGAAATAACTCAAACTAAACTGAAAACAGATCAAGCAAGTGATGGGTGTCACACACTTTCATGATTGTATCACACATAGAGCTACACTGTATTGGCGGCATCTGGAGGTGAATAAGTATTACAGCATTGTGCCTGAATAAAGTGATCTCAACACTGGCTGAGCTCATTTATTTTCCTTCAGGAATGTGAAAAAAATTGTCATGAATGAGCTTGTTTAACAGCGGAGAGTGATCAGAGATACAGTGATCTCAAAATTAAGTCACTGACCAAGATGGAGGGGAACTTGTGCTTGTGACAGTAACAGCACATTTGTGTTTTTACCGGTGGGTGTCCAGTACCACCGAACCACCAAAACAAACCTCAGTCTGATTTTAACTCTCGACCTTTGCATCATAAGTCAATAGCTCTCCTTGCTGAGCTAAGCAAGAGGTATTTTTACATTATCCTGTCCAGCATCTATAGTCTGCACTGACGGCACACTTATATCAGTGTATCGGGCTGACTCGCTCTGTTGATATTTGCCTGGTGACCAAAGATTTGGGCGGGTGCTCGGCAGCACCTCGGGATTAGCACCTAGTGTATTATTGTGATCGGTCCAAATGACATAATGAGTCTGATGTTGCTCTCATTCAACTGGCGCCCCCTGCTGCTCGCTGCTGCTGTTGACACAGTGAAAGTGTTGGTCATGTGACTTGTCTCATTTCCTGCACAACTGACAACAGACCACAATTTTCTTTACTTTAGATGAGATGAACTCACAATAATTTCCATATTTCCTGCCAGACATGTTTATTTAAATTTCTGACAATTTATGAATAATAAGAGGTAACTGAATATGAATCTAATTATTTTTAAATTGTAATACATTACTGCGTTACTTAAAAAGTAATCTAATTACAGCAGTCGATTACTTAGTAATCCATTACTCGGCCGCACTGGGGGCAGCACATATGTTGGACCTTTTTCCACCCTCAGCCCAACTGTTCAAAAAGTTGCTGTTTTTTGTCGTTGTTTCTTTCCTTTTATTAAATAAAGGTCAAATAAATAAAATATGTGTATGTCAGAAGCCTCCCTCTGGAGGATGTTGACCTTTACTCTATCTCACTGGGCAAACGCAGGGACAACCAGAGCAAAGACCACGTTCATCAGAAAAACAGTGACAAGACAAGAAACTCATCGGGAGTCTGTCTTGAGCTCATAGCACTGGCTTAAGACCTTCTATGGCTAATCAGCACAGACATTAACCATAAATGTGCTTACCTGGGAGTGCTTTGACACCCAATGCCGCAAAACGTTTAAAACTCTATTGGTGGCAGCTCTGCGTATGATGAACTCTTTGTCACAGGTTTTTTCTGAGCTGTTGAAACCTAGACAAGACGAGGAAAATGGATAAACAAACTAATCCGATATGTAATGTTGTTAAGTTGTTGAAGTTAATGTAGTCTTTACCCTGAGAGCTGCTGTGACTGGCAGCTGCTGTGGCGATGGCAAATGCTGAAGCAGGTGACATTGTGCAGCGAGAACTGTCTCCTGAAGTCACTGAAAAGATGAATGTTGACTTGAGTAAAAATTGTGATTTCTTTTTCTTTTCTTTGCATGAGTTGGGTCTACCTCCTCCTTGTCTGTAGCGCACATGCCTGGGTGTTGATGGTGAACGACAGGGCGTCATGTCAGTGGACTCACTGCCCACAGAGGTCTCAGGGATGAACTTGTCGAGAGAGACTGACTCCAACACAGCTGCAGCCACAGTGTTATGTTACAACAACGTACGTAGGAGCAGTTTAGTTGTATATAGTGAAATAATATGGCAACAGGCAACCGACACTAAGTTAAAAGTCCATCTACCGAGGCACAGGCCATATGAGTCATGTTACCTCATTATTTTACAAAAGCTGCAACACTATTTACTGTAGCTTTTTTGTCATAACTTTGACTGACAGTAGACAGTGTAATTGTAGCCATTTACAATTTATTTTTCAAGAATGCAGAATTCACTGTCACTGCCACCACATCATTTATAATTGTAAATCATAATTAATTATACTCATTTTCTACTTTTATTTCTCCAAATATGCACTTTTAAGGATGATGTAAATCCTAAACCTACAATAATGATTCTTGGCTTGTTATTGTTGATATTCCCATATGTTGTGAGGCTCTGAATTCCCCTCTTTAACAGCAGCTGCCTGCAGGTGTACGTGTGTCTGCATGTGTCATAAGGATGACTGTATGTTCGTGGCTCGTACCCCTGCGGATGCTGCGTCTGAGCTTCCCACAGAAGGCATCAAGGCGAGGCAGCTCTCCACTGATGTCGTCCCCTGCAGCTGGGCTCAGCTCTGGGGAGCTGGGACCACGGCTAAGGTCCAGAGGGGCCTTAGTGCAGAAAGGAGGAGGAGAGGACACCCCAGAGGCTTGAGGCAGGCTGGGGGAGCGTTTGGCAGTGGGTGGAGGAGAGGAGAACCCAGAGGGGTGTCTGGTTATTATGGGAGGGGGAGAGGAGATGCTAGGACAGTAACTGGATGTGGGCGAGTTTGCTGCTGATGAGGTAGGGGTGATGGTTAAATCCAGAGCTGCTGCTTTGGTACCGATCGGAGAGCTAAGGGAGAGCTTCCGGCTGTGCACAGGAGAGGACGTCCGAGAGGGGATGGACAGAGGAGGAGGAGAGGAGAACTTGCGGCACAGTCTTGGGGATTTATTGTTCAAGGGATCACCTCCCCATGCACCCTGGTTAGTGGCGAAGAACAGCTCCAGTGACCTGTAACAAAAAGACAACAGTTTTCCTGCATTTAGTCACCCATATTGACACTTAGTAAATGGCTCGGCCTTGTAACAGTATTTACTTAGACTGGTCCAAGGCAAGCTGAGTGATCTTCAGACTGTAGTCAGGACAAAGCGACATAATGGACAAACGGTCACATGAATGTTGCTCAATCCTGGGACAATG
Organism: Gobius niger; assembly: GCF_951799975.1. Classification (NCBI taxonomy): domain Eukaryota; kingdom Metazoa; phylum Chordata; class Actinopteri; order Gobiiformes; family Gobiidae; genus Gobius; species Gobius niger. The sequence goes on along the minus strand of NC_136853.1, from coordinate 25,245,111 downwards.
ACGGACAAAGGGGAAAGTGGTGGAGATGGAGAAAGATGATGAGGTGACTTAACAACAAAGCACAAAATAGACGTGATGAAGATGGGTGTGGACAAGAGTTGGAAACATACTTTTGCTTACACATACCTCACTGGTATTGAGGTGAAGGGCTTCTTATAAATATCAGCCAGTTTGTCAATGACCACAGCAGCAGTAGTGAAGATCCTGTACGTGTGCAAGAACGTGTTAAGAAAGTCAATGGAGAGGAAGCGCAGGTCAGTGAGTCGCTCGAGTAGTCGCTCCACGCTGGCGTATCGGATCTGAGGAACTTTGCACGAGTTGAGGGTCTTGCTGAAGCAAATGTCCACATCGTCTTTATGCAGCCGGGCATCAGATCTGAGAGAAACAACACAACGTATTTGTGACAAGGGGACATTGTAATTAAATGTATGCCTCTTGTTTTCTAACTTACTTGATCATGTGTGGCACAGAAACTATGGAGTTCTCTTCAAACACGCTCGTCATCAAACCATTGCATCGGATGTTATCAATGCACTAAACAAGATGGTTAATTATTGGACAGTTGTATTTACATCTTTCATTTGAATTTGTTTTGAATGAAATGTAAACCTGGCTGATGTCACTAGTCCAAGCAGCCTTTTCCTGACGAGAAGGAGACAAGAGGACGACAGAGAATGGCTGTCCATCAGGAGGCTCCACCATGATCTTAAATTGCAAATGGTTGAACCCCTGACCAGCGGCATTGTCTGCGAAAAACAACGACGATAGGAACATTTACAAAAAGTCTGAAAGAACGTGTCCGGTACAGGGTAAATCCAAGCAGAAATATAACCTCTATACTTACAGTCCTCATCACTGGCGTCAAGCTCTTCAATCAGAGTGCACTCAATCAGAGATAACGTGCCCCCTTGCTGTTGGATAAAAAATGTATTATTTTAGGTTGAACAAATACCCACTGTACATCTTCATAGGCAGTGCAGGTGCTCGTCATATAATAAGTGCATTTACTTCTGTTATTCAACTTAAAATGTGAAACTAATATATGATATAGACTCATTACATGCACAGTGGCATATGTGAAGCCTTTGTTTGTTATAATTTTGATGATTAAAAGGGCAAGATGCAAGTTGGTCATTTTTATACTCACTACTGCCACCTCAGGTCATACTTGTAACTGCACCTTCTATATTAAAGAGGGGGTATTATACTTTTTTCAATCACATAGCACCAGTCTATAGCACACTACAATGATGACGAAACCGTCTTTGGGCTGTAAATGCAGTAAATTAGAATAACTGCCTTGTATGAAATTGCTCTCTCAAAATGGCTGTAGCGAATGTCTTGAAATAGGCCTCTGTCTCTTTAAGAACCTCTGAGCCTTTCCGACACGCCCCCTCCACACGCTGTCTGTGGCATCAGTGGGGAGGGGGCTCTGCTGAGGAGCAGTGGTTGGTTACTCGGCTGGTGACGAAAGGTCGGAGGCGTCTCCGGGAGGTGGGGGCGTTCCTAGGAGGACTCAGGCCTCCCTAAAATGGCTGCCATCAGAGTTTTTACAGATTACTCAAAAATATGTGAATGTGCCAAGGCAACACTTCAGGCATGTTTTTAATGAGGGCATGACAAAAAAACATGATGTAAAGCTTGAAAAAGTCGATTTTGCATAATACCCCCCCTTTAAGCTTGTGCATGACGGCACTTCGGACCCGAAGTACCAACTTTTTGAGTGGCAGTGCAGGATTTTAGAGGCAGTTGTGGTGAACAGGTCTGGGTTCATTCTACACCTTAGGACATGGCTGGAACATGTAGGGCGAGGAAAATACTCAATTTTAACATTTTTAAACTCCTTATAGTCCCTTTAAGGCTTACAGACCATTTTTAAAATATTCAAACTTCCTAAGATTTTTAATTTGGGGTTTTTACAAGCTGTAAAAAAGCCATCATAATCAAAATGATAACAAATAAAGGCTATACATATCTCACTTTGCATTTAATGAGTCTATATTCTATATTAGTTTCACAGTTTGAGTTGAATAACAGAAGTAAATGCACTTTTTCATGACATTCTAATTATATGACGAGCACCTGTATATGTAAGTGCATGTAAGTACATAAAGCGGACCTTGAGCAGGTGAAGTTTGCCTCCTGATGTGCGAGTGCAGATGAGTAGGTGCTTGGTAAAGAGAAAACATTGCCTTTCTCCTTCTTTACGAAGCGACAGTGAGCCCAGACGCACCTTACTGAGCATGCCTCGTTCACAGCTGGAAGGCAACTGTATTAATGAGCCTAGGGAAATGTGTGTGTTTAAAAAAAAATAAGAGCTTCAAAAGGAAATAAATGTGTAATCAATCCCGTCCTTACCCACCTTGTCTTACAAAGGTCTGGCTTGTGTCTAAAAGGATGTCACAGCCCTCAACAATCATTCGCTCAATGGCCAGGTTCTTCCTGATGTTCTCTGTGTCACTGACCTCATCATGCATCATCCTAAAAACACACGACTTATTGCTTACAACAGCACTTATATACCTGAGATACTAAATGTACTCACTTAGACAGCTCCTCCAGTTTAGATTTGGCAAACTCCAAACTCTTGCGCTCCACATGTTCATGGGGAGTATGCGCGAGCAGTTCATGGAGGGTAATTATATAACGAGGAATCTGCAAAATTGAAAAGAGAAATATAATCATATAACGCCAGACAACAGACAGACGTTTGAGTGAACAGAAACGTGGGCCCTACCTGAAACATGGGATAAGTAAGGAAGGTCTCAAGCATGCGTCCTTCACAAGCAGCATTGGACTCGTACTGTTTGAGAAGTTTGTCAAAATCCCTGTTTTGTTTACAGTTGGCTAGAACTTGAAGGCTGTACTGGTGATTACGCACAAACTCCTGGTATATGTTCAGCATAGGCAGCAAAATATCAAACAGGTCAGCTGAAATCAAAAACAAAATAGGAATGCTTAAAGAGACTATACAGAGTTTAAAGATGTTAAAATTATGTATTTTCCTCCCCCTACATGTTCAGGCAATGTCCTAATGTGTAGAATTAGCTCAGGCCTGTTCACCACAACTGCCTCTAAAGTCCTGCACTGTGACTCAAAAAGTTATTACTTCGGTCCGAATTGCCATCATTAAAGGGATAATTCAGGATTTTTGACATAGGGCCTTATTTCCTTGTTATCCAGAGTGTTGCTGATTTCTGGAGATATTTGTTTTGTAATTCATGCAGTTCTTATGTTTGAAGACCATTTTAACCATTTTGCATTTAAAATACCTTATATTTGAGCAGCCTCAGCTTCGTGGTTGTGTAAGCTACGCGGCGGCGGAGTGATCTGCTAGAAAATAGTCCCTCAAAATGCGATCATTCATGTGATGCAAGGTCAGTTATATTCCATAATTATTCTTTATTTATCAACACAAACATTTATATCGTCAGTCTGGCGTTATAAGTGATTTCCCTTAGGTGCACTGTGGAGCGGGTCAGACTGTTTTTAATGCAGGCTCGCTGATACTGTAGAAATGCGCTAGCCTTGCACTAGCCTAGCGCCACGTAACTCTTCACATATAAGAGCATGAATTACAAAAAAAATATACTAGGAAATGAAAATCCTGAAATATCCCTTTAATTTTGAAGGTGCAGTTACACGTATGACCTGAGGTGGCAGTAGTGAGTATAAAATGGCCAACTTGCAACTAGTCTCTTTATCAAAAATACATTCAAGTGTGAGGAAATTAGCAAACTCTGTAGGACAAGCTGCCAGAAAAACTGGTGAACCTGACTATTTTAATGAGAGTTACATTTTATGTTTAACTGTCCTCTTTGTCTTCTTGAAAAAGAATAAAGAGCCATTCATTTTGAGCACACTATGTTCATTTGCTGCCCAATATTCAAACCATCCGCAAGTTCCACAACAAAGACATAAGTTCTGTAATTCACTTCTCTTTTCCGTGGTCTTTTACATAAAAATTAACCATGCAATGAATGGACCACACCCGCTTCAAATGCAAATTACTGCTATAACTGAGCTGTACTCACCCAAAACAAGGGTGGGCCAGTTGGCGATCCGAGCTTTTAGCCCTTGGTGAAATATTTCATGCAGGAACATAATGGTCTCACTGAGCAATAGAAAAGGTTATTGGTATAACTTATTTGATCAAAAAGTGCCAAAGGGATTTGTGAGTAAACCTGTTGAGAAATATGCTGCTGACGTCATCGTGGCTGATCGGGGGTTTCTTTGAGCTCGCGGCCATTCTCAGTGGCCTGAGGAAACAGTTGACCAGGATGGACAGCTGGTGGACGTACTCGGTCTCTGCCTCCACCATGTTGAAGACTATCTGGTTCCTCTTCCTCATGCTCTCAGCATGTGGGGAGCAGATATAGTCCTGGACAATGATCTTCCACTTTCTTCTGCAAAGCCAGCCACGCAGAAAACTTTGAACCTGCACAGACGGATGTGTATGTTATTTATCACCAGGGCATGTTTTTAGCACAAGGCATAATTACAGTGGGTTGACATACCTTTTTGATCTTTTTAATATCTGGATCTTCCTCATCCTGATTATTGTGATGGGGCAACATTTTTTCCTTGGTCTTGTTCAGCACAAAAATCTTGAAAAATCCTTTATGTTAACAGATTCCCTCAGAGAATTAAATATTAAGTAGGCTTTAAAACAGTGTTGCATAATAAGGGAATGTATGGTCTTGCTGAGCTGTTTATTTATATTTACACAATTGATAGGGAGACAATACTAAGTGGCGTTATAACCGTAATTCACAGCTACTCATTATTTAATCTGTACAGAACGCACTCTTAAATGAACAAAAGCATCTTCACATCATATCAAGTTGTTTAACTCTGTGTTGTATGTGTAAATGCCTGTGTAAACGATGTGCACACAGATGCGCCGTAGTCACCTCTGCTTTGAGCCGCTCGATCTCTGTGTCCTGGTCCTCCAGCTGAGTGCGCAGCTGATTGGCTGCAGTTTTCTCAGTCTCCATGATCTGCACCAGGTGGATGTACTTCTGCATCAGGATCTCACGCTCAATGATGATGTCCGAGTAACTACGGCATGATCAGTGTTTGGAAACAAAAGCATGTTTTTTAACAACACCAAATACACGCTGGGAGGATTAAAAGGTTTATCATATCATGTCAGTAGTAAATGTAATGTCTTGCATGAGTGAAATGTAATACATTTGCCAGACAAACGTAGTAAGAGGTGAGGGAGGCTGAGTACAAACAAGTCTGTGATGTAATCACTGAAGCCATATACCAGTGTGCCCTAAATATGAATTGTAGCGAGCACGAATGCACACTCATCATATGGTGCTTTCAGTAAGAGAAGGAAAAGTATGTACAGGTTTCTACAGCCTTTTGGATTTTTAATTCATATGAAATATGAATTAAAGAATTAAGAGATATTCATTTTGGCTGTTTAGATTACCTCGCCTGCTGAATGCTCTCCACCCACTCGTTACAGTCGGATTCTTCCTCAGACCGAAGATCCAAAGGCTTCTGTCCGTCATGGCCAAAAATAACCAAGAAGTAGTGCTAAACCAAAAAAAAGGATATAATCAGTCAAAGCAATAACAGGCTGTAATACTGGCCCACACTTTCATATTGCTACATTGGTTTAGTTTTACCACCTGGTAATGCAGGTCATGTGGTAACAACACAGACCACAACCAGCTGCAAACTCCTGATGATGCTGATATATAACACTGAGGTACTGAGACTGAAATCATTTTAGATAAGTGTGTACCAAAAGACCATTTGAAATTTAACAGAACCATTACGGGATGATAATTTTATTGGCCTGATACACTACGGCTGGTCGTCGTTTTAATCATTCTTCCATCTGTGAGCACCCTCTGCCCGAACATATAATCTTCAGGGTCATACATTTAATTCATGAACTGTACTTATATAAATCCCCTTCATATGTGAACCGTTAATACATTGTGGAAGTGAGTTACTTGGAAAAACATCTCGTATAACACACTAATAACCAACCTATAACAAATGAAGCGTGTCGACAGCAGCTTCTGCTTTCTGTTTTTGAACACATAGGCTAAGCCAAGTAGGCGACAGCTGGTGGTATTTATATGAGAAACATTATGACTAAAGACCCATGGTATGAAGTAAAATATAGCATAATCAGGGATTGATACTAACTCTAGCCAATGAGCCACACACTGGTACATTTTACTCATACAAGCGTCGTACAGGCCAGTTGATTTTAAAGACACTGTACACAATGGAAGAGGAAGCACAATCATTCACATTTCTAACATCATAATTTTACACACGATGCGTTCAAAAGCATGTTTCAACATTTTCAGAAAGCTCTGCTGTCGTCACGGTAATGTAAACAATAATTAGTCTCTTTCATGATCGATAAAAAGGCTTTATAATCACCCACAGTGCACAAAGATCTTTTCACAGATGTCAGCTGTTGTAACATAATGAAGGAGAAAATCAGATACAGGGCCTTTAATAATCAATATGGAATAATCTCATTTCGTATACAAATAAGAAAATGAAACATGGGTCACCTTATCCAGGCCTAATTATGTTTTTGTTGTAGTATATAATTTTATCAAGACCCACCAATAGGCTTTTGTTTAATTAAAGATCAATTTTATTCATGGTTTTGCTCATTTCGTTTTATTCTAGTCTTAATTTAGTGTTTATTAAGTCTTGTTTTGACATAATTTGAGGAAGGAACACTTAAAGAAATATGGTGATGGTCATTTCAATATCCGAGACAGACACTGAATACCACAATGTTTTCACATATCGTGCAGCTCATTGTGATTTAGTGTGACTGACAGAGAAGTAGCGAGACCCATCAGTTGTTGAAAATAATGACAACATATTAGATAGATTTAAAGTTTGAGCACATTGTGACATTGTATGTGAGTGTAAAGCTGCCACAGGGAGAAAGTAGGGCTGTGTAGTAATGATGTAACGATAAGCGGCTGAGAGACACTTGCTAGCGTGCGCCGGGCCAGAGAGGCTTAAGGGCTTGCATGTGTGTGTGTGTGTGTGTGCGTGTGTGTGTGTGTGTGCGTGTGTGCGTGTGTGTGTTGGGGGGAGGGAGGCTTTACGTAACCACCAGGGCTTGTACACCTCCTTGCACTGCAAAAGCGGCTTCCCCTGGACACAAGCTCACTTTAAATGACTGAATAACAAAGACAGGGTGCCCACTAGGAACACAGCCGTAAGCTCATCTTGGCCCAGACAACCAAAGCATCAAGAACATAAGAGTGACTCCTCAGGGGTTAGTTGGAAAGGAGTGTTTTTTTTTGTTTTTTTTGTTTTTTATGTGTGTGGCATGCAAATAATCAGTTAAACCATATTTGTTGATTTGTTTAATATCAAGAATATTAACAAGTCAATACAGCATACATATAGAACAGTAAATAAATACATATATTATGACCAAATTGCTTATTTTTCTTCATTTTTCTTTTTATGTGTAATATTGATTGATGGTATAGTACCTTTGATTCTGTCCTTATCCATCCACTAACTACTTGAACACATTTTGAAGGTCTTGGCTCCTGGCTGTTTACAAACCTTTGGAGCCAGCGCTGTGTGAGCTCTATAAGATCCACTAGAGTAGCTTCTCTACATGACTGCACCTTTTTGCCACTCTACTTTTGGACAATCAGCTTTTTAAGAGAATGCCACTACACTGTGGAACAAACTGCTTGACGCTGTAAAGGGATGTGCTCCCATCAAGGGCTTTGAAACCAAACTTAAAAAACATCTAAAAAGTAGCCAGTGTGGCATACACTAATCACCCACTCTCTCATGGGACTGACTTTGTACTGACTTTGTACTGGTGTCGTTAATGTGTCTTGTCTGGTTGTAAGTAGGGGAGGGAGTAGGGGTTTTCTTTGAATCTGTAATGTCATGTGTGTATTTCTGCGGTAAACCCTTTTGTCCTGTTTCTGTTATAGGTTGTCCGTTACGCTGCCAGCCAAGGACTGCAGATGTATATTATGTTATAATTGTACAAGGTCCCTTTGAAATATCAAATATAAACTAAACTAAAATGATTTAGCCTACAGTGATTTATTTATTTGTTTATTTGGTCGGGACAGTGCATGTTAATGAACATACATGGATACTTGCATGTAAACACACCACGCTGGACTGCAGCTTTACAAACTTCAGAAAGAGTAGCCTACAGAAAAATGACTGCTCTTTATGTATTTAAAATGCAACATCTATTTAGTGTGTGCTTTGATATTCAGACAGTGTCTGCAGGCGAAAGGACCAGCAAGGATGCTATTCTTAGTCAAACACAGCAGCCTCCCAGAGCACAGGCTCTCCATACAAACACAAACGTCTTCTGTGGACGAATTCACATGGCCCCATGTTTTGAGTGACTTGAAGAGTTTATACTTTCATTTTAATAGACCTAATGTGTTTAAATTATGTACATCTTAAAAGTTAATCAGCATTGCTGCTCATCTCACATCTTTGTTTATTTATTTTGTTTTGTTTATTTTATTTTGTTTACTCTAACAACCATCAACTCTCATATCCATGGAAACACATGGTGGGCCACAATAACACTGTATCAAAGCAAGCATTAATCCAACACATTTAAATGTAAACAAACTCACATGTAAAAATGTACGCTCATGTATAACATAAAACATTTACTTAATGTGTATTTACCAAAGCAGATTCATTGTGGTGTTGACCTGTGCTGTTTTTAGAGCAGACATCAGCCAAAACCTGCCAATGTTTTTAACCTAAACCTTGTCGTGATGCACAACAGATCAGCTATAATAACTCTGAGAGCCTTTCTCGTGAGTCCAGCACCAAATTACACAGGTGTATGTGCAACAGAATCTGTGACACTGTTGCTACATTACACATTATTATTTTAAATTCACACGAAACTTAAAATACATGTGTTATATATCAGTACCTCCTCTTTACCAAACTCATTTTGATAAATTAGCCCTGCAGGTAAGGACTCAAGTTTTTTGTGATATCCTGTTTTCAATACAACGCTTTGATGTCGTCTTATTTGATGATGATGCATTTGCTTTGCTCTATGCAGACCTCATTATTCGGAGATCAAATGATGTCTGCCTGTCTGTGTCCTCTATACTTGTATGCCTGGTTGTGGATTGTGCGCAGGCCCACCGAGCATAACAGCATAACACAAACAGACCCCTGGAGCTCGAATGCCACGCTGTCACACCAAGTATACTGCACCTATTTGCGCTGTCATTGTAATCACACTCAGTATAAAGGGCCCTTTTCAACACAACATGAAAACAATAACGGCATTCAGGAAAAAAACAAACTTTAGACGATGCATAGTTGTAGCCTTCCACTACAAACTTACATTGGGCTCATTTATAAGTCTAAGATAAGATAGGACTTTATTGATCTCACAAATTCACTTGTTACAACAGCTCTCAAGAAACACTCAGGGGGTGCAAATAGACAGGAAAACGTGAATGGATTAAAGCATATGAGCATTCGTTGTCCGCCCATGATGTGACCCACTGGAGTCAACAAAACAAGAAGATGCTTGTTTCCTTACTCTTCTTCATTGTTGCTTCATTCACAACTCCTCCCCTTAGAATTCAGTCCTATCTGTGCTGAGATACTTAGGTTAACAGTGTTGACTCAAAGAACGAAAAGGAAATGGGTAGTAGGCCTATGTTTTTGCTCATAAAAATGCACCATAATACAAACTACAAGTCTTTGATATAGTTACTTTAATATAGTTAACTTTAATGTAGTTAAGTGGACAACACCTCCCACCCACTGCACGAGACTGTAGAGGAGCTGAGCAGCTCTTTCAGTGGAGGACTAAGGCACCCTCAGTGCAAGGAGCAGGTCCTTCATCCCCACTGCTTTCAGACTGAACAACAAGACTGTAAAGCAACATGTGCAATAACCCCTTTGCAGGATACAGACAATAATCCCTGTATTTACATCACTTCTGCGTCACTTTATCACCCACTTGCACTATGATGTAAACCTGCACTGCTGATACTGACTTATGATACTGATAGTCTGTTTAGTTTATTATTATTTATTGTTTATACTTTTGTACACACAGTCCTTGGTAGTAATTGTACATAAGATACCACTATTTTAGTATTCAATCGTTTTTTGTTTATTTTCTCACATTTTCTGCCTATTTGCACACCCTGAGTGTTTCTAGGAGCTGTAAGTAACAAGTAAATTTCTCCATTGTGAGATCGCATCGTATCGTATCGTGTCGTGTCTTATCTTATCTTATCTTATCTTATCTTATCTTATCTTATCTTATCTTATCTTATCTTATCTTATCTTATCTTATCTTATCTTATCTTATCTTATCTTATCTTATCTTATCTTATCTTATCTTATCTTATCTTATCTTATCTTAGAATAGAATAGAATAGAATAGAATAGAATAGAATAGAATAGAATAGAATAGAATAGGTCCAGGAACAGTGTGTATGAGGTAGACCCATAGAACTCTTTGGTCTCGTTGCAAATGACACTCCACCACATGGCCAACATCAGAGACATGTGAGTCTACAGCCGATTCAGTTCAGTGCAGAAAGTCACCTATAAAGGTCCCGAGAGTTGAGTAACAATTCCTACCTGCTGTCGCTCGGGGGGGTCCCTGCCAGTGACGGACGCTTTTGGTGCCGTTGCGCGCTCACATGTGCACCCCTCCAGTAGGTAGATCCCAGAGGGTCTGGCGCTCTGGTCGTTCTCAAAGTAGAAGAGCACATTTTGATACAGGGCAAAGTACTTTTCAGCCCAGCGGCCGTTGTCCGTGGTCTTTTTGCTCAGAAAGCCCCGCTTGCTGCCCTCTTTGCGGGCAAGCACGGACAGATAAAGAGCATGCCCCTCATTGTAACGCACGCTTTTCTGCATCTCACCTGAATTTCACACGGTTTCAACTTGATGCCAACTTCCAAAAAAAAGTTAAAACAGAGACTTTTAAATGATATGCTTATCTTGTGGTGGAGAGAGCCTGATACATAAAAGTGAGATGCACAGTAATATCATGCCCCGTCGTTGAGCAGGTAATCCAGGCTTACTCTAGTGCAAAAAAGTTGTCCCGGGCGCTGGGCACATCATTCCCCCGCTGACCAGTGCGTTGAGGACGGCTCTCCATGCTCCAAAACTTCGGAGTTCACGACCTTCTGGGATGCTGCCGTAGCGCCCTGCCACCGCGCCGCGCAACAAAAATAGACTCGGAGAACAGACGGTGAAAGCAGAATCACGACGAGATCCGCGATAATCGGCTTTGACTCCGACTTAAAGAGACAGGTCCCGCTTCCCGCGACTTGGTTGAGCGTCTGCCCGCGCGCAGAGCATCCCGCGCTCAAAACGACCCCTATAGGTAAGGTTAGTGATAGATCGTATGCTTTTTTTGTCAGCAAAAAAGACAAAAATCCAGCAGAAATAAAGACAAAAACCCAGCAAAAAAAAGACACAAATCCAGCAAAAAAAAGACAAAAATCCAGCAAAAAAAAGACAAAAATCCAGCAAAAAAAAAGACAAAAATCCAGCAAAAAAAGACAAAAATTCAGCAAAAAAAAGACAAAAATCCAGCAAAAAAAAGACAAAAATCCAGCAAAAAAGTGACAAAAATCCAGCAAAAAAAGACAAAAATCCAGCAAAAAAAGTGACAGCAGAGCAGCAAAAAAGTAATAAAAAAGTGACAAAAACACATAAGGGAATTAAAAAGTGATGACAATGGCATAGAGGAGAGAATGGATTTGGCTTTGGCGGGTGGTAAGAGGTTAATGTGTCATGATATCTCATGTTTTCACAGCAGATCGTCCCTCCGGAGCTTACGATCTAGCACTAACCTATAGGTAACGCCACATGAGGGCTGAAGTTTTATTAGCCAATCACAGGTGTGTTGACCCTGACCTAACCCTAACCCTGTAATGTAGCGCGGGGTGGCGACGTTATTGTGGCCAACAATTTGAGAGTGGAACAAATAGGCCTAAACAATGATACACCCTGATTTACAGCCAAACAACGGCTTAAGGGTAATGTCAACATTGGACATGGGATTTAGGCCTGAATCCTACATTTTTAATATACTAGCCTACTACAAGAGCTGCATCCATGGTAGTTTGAACCGAGAGCATTTTCTCCAGTTTGGCATTACTTTATAAAAAAAAACAAAAAAAAAACATCGAAATAGCAATGAAAACGCAACAAAAACGTGATGAAAAATGAAAACACGCCAAAAAAAAAAGCAATGAAAATACCAAAAAGACACAAAAACGAGATACAAACACGATAAAAAAAAAAGTGACGACGTGACAAAAAAGTTACGATCACTTTTGTAGATCTTAGCTTTCAAATGTTACACTGTTGCTCTCCAGTTGAGAAGCTTTTAGATTTGAGTAAAGCCACACTGGAGAAAATTGCGCTCAGTTCAGGCGGGGGTTAAGAGGAGCAACAGTGCTAAGAAATAGGCTAAATTAAACGGACACACGTGGCATTACAAAACAAATCGCTTTTGTTTCATTTTCCATACACACATTTATCCCATATATTGGTCACTAATCCGTCTGTGTGTTGGTGAGCTCAGCTCCTTTGCCCATAATCCATCCCACCAGGTGTATCAAGATGTTAATTAGACCGGATGAATATTGAGCAGTGTGTCTTAGGCTGTCTACAATAAAAGTCTACCCTGAAAGGTTCACACAAAGGAGTGGACAAAAGACAGGCGCTCACTAACACAGACCAAGACAGATTTGTGAACAATATGTGAGAGAAATAGGTATATTGTTTATGTAGGAACAGTCTCATGTCTTTGAGATTAGCGCATGTAGAATGTGTTGTGTTATGTAGCCTATATATATTTTTTCAGTGTATTTAAAAGCTATGGACAAAGGACATTTGCTACTTCTCACCCAATGTAAGTTGCCTCAGAGTGATTATTTTTATTTTTTGTTTGTTTCCATATCACATAAGCCTTGAATAACTATCTTCACGTTGATTCTGTACCTGCCACAAATTGGCCCTCCAGTCATTTTATGATGCAATGCAGTGTTTTATGAGACTAATAAAGTTTTTTGTGTGTGAAATTGTATACAGTGCATCACTTAAATAAACACTTGCACAATAGGACAATAGGCCCACGAGAGAGGATGAACTTGATGTCACACATTTTCATAGACGTGTCCGAGCATCGTTTTGGTACTCGGTCCTATATGAACAGCATATTCATCACATACTGACCTCTAGTGGTGATGAGAGGAACGGCCGATAGCAACCAGTTTCTATGGCTACAATAAAGTCTCCAGACTGAACATCAGCTGCTAATAGTCTGAGCACATCATAGACAAGAGATTGCCCTCAACTCACGGAGAAAATTCAGCAGGTTTATGCTCATTTTCATTGTTTGACCACAAGAAAAGTCGTCTATTGACTTATTTCCAACAATGTAAATGTTTTAATCATGGTAAAGGGTGTTACCTTTTCATGGCGCACACACATCCTACTCCCACACATTTACAATTACAACTTGTGCAGCAGTTCTTTCTCCTTCAGGGTTGTCATGGAGATGTCATTGATAAGCAAGACAATGCGTGTGCTCTCTCTCTCTCTCTCTCTCTCTCTCTTTCTCTCTCCCCTCTCTCGCTCTCTCTCTCACCCTCTCTTCTCCCCCCTTCTCTCTCTCTCCCCTCTCTCTCTCTCTCTCTCTTCTCCCCCTTCTCTCTTTCTCCCTTCTCTCTCTCTTTCTCTCTCTCTCTCTCTCCCTCTCTTCACACCTCTCTCTCTTTCTCCCTTCTTTCTCTCTCACCCCCCTCTCTCTCTCTCTCTCTCTCTCTCTCGCCCTCTCGTCTCTCTCTCTCACCCCCCCTCTCTCATTTATTTATTTTTTAGACTTTCACACTCACCCATGCTTTCTGAAAACCAGCCTTAGACACAATTAAAACAAAAAAAAACAAATGTGTTGCCATAGAGCTTTACCTTGCAGGTTCAGTGCTTTCAAAACTGTCCTCCCTCTAATTCTCAGAGCACCCAAGCTGTGGTTGCTGCGACAGAGAGATGGATTAACCATTTCTTCGAGCTGCCCACCACAACCATCAGCACTCGCCTGTCACTATGTCTCTAATCTCACACTTAGTTCGAGGAGTAAACTGGCTGGAGAGGAGTTTCTGTCAACCCCACACAATGCCCTGCCACCTAGAGCAGATGCCTTCAAGAGAGAATTAACTGCTTTATGTAAGTAATATTTGAAATTCAAATCAACATTTCTCTATCATGTTTACTTTGTTCTTTTTGGACTCTTTATTGAAGAACACTGAATGTATCCGAATGATTACGCATTTCACAAAGCAGTGTCTCATCAAGCTCTGATGTTTAGCCATTTTGACCAAGTCACGTATAAGTTTAAGTCAAGTCAAACGAAAGGACCTTGAATAGATTGGACAGGTTATTGTGGTAGAACGACAGCTTCATGATCAGTGTCGGAGGATCTGTGAGTTTTAAGACATTTTAGGAGAAACCGTAAAAAGAAACATTAATGTTAAGATAATGCTGTAATTATAATTTAAAAAGAAATGTTCTTATGATATGACAAACTGCTGCCTGTGGTACAAGTATTGTCATATCCAGTAATGATGTCATAGTGACGGCAGCGGCAGAATGAATGAAGAGAAAAACACTTGTGCTGCCTGCTTAGAATGAGATCTAACAACAACCTTTTGACCAAAAACATGCCCCCTTTTACAATTATTTCCAGGTGATTGAGAAATAATCCCACAAAATTTGATGTGCAACTATGAGGCTAAGAAAATGCTCAGCAACATCATTTTCTAAAGGTATCCATTTGCACTTTTTTTTTTTACTCTTTCTTTTGAAATCTGTTCAATCAAAGGAGGTCTGTACAAACTGGACCGTTGCCATTAGCAGCATAGTACAGTACAGGTAGACACAAGGAGATGAGAGCATCTGATGGAACATTTTGATAAATCCTGTATTTAAAATGACAAGAAGATACATGCAAAAGAATCATAATGCAGCTTATGATGTAATAAGCAAAGCTCTGGCTGCACACACAATATTACAATCATACACTAATACAGCTTTTATCATTTTTCTAGTTTTTCTTTCCTTTTATACGTATGTGACAGAAAACGTGTCTGAGACATTCATAACTGCCTGACTGAGCCAAGGACAAATAATACAAAGAGCAACAGAAAGCTGCAGCTTTTGAAGCCGCAAAGGTGCAGCAGATTAAGAGATTGCAACATACGAGTGAAGCAGTAGTGATTTTTGGTGAAGGGTCGTCACATTGATCACTTAGTTTTTTGGGGGGGTCTGGCTCTTGCTGTGCTATTTTGTCCTCATAGTTTTCAGGAAATTTGACAGTGTTGCTTGGTGTGAAGTTGTGTGCAAAGACACTTAACCTTCATTTAAGAATGAAGTAGATCCAACCAAACATGAATTGATTGTTTTATTTTGCAACCCTCTATCCTTTCAGATCTCAAACTCGAGTGATGGAGGGAGCAGCTGGTGTTGCGGATGTCCCTCTGGACACGGCTAACCCTCTGCTCAGAGCCGTGTTCCTGCGCCGCCTGCGTCTCACCCGGCTGCTTTTGGACGGGGGCGCGTATGTGAATGAGAGTGACAGCAGCGGCCACACTCCCCTCATGGTGGCCTGCAGAACTCAGCACTCCGATGCCCAGAGTGCCAGCAGGGTCAAACTGGTGCAGTTCCTCCTGGAAAAAGGAGCAGACCCCAACATCCAGGACAAGGCAGGGTGCTCTGCCCTCATGCATGCCTGCAGGGAGCTTGCAGGCTCAGAGGTGGTGTCCCTGCTGCTGTCCAACGGAGCAGAGATCAGTTTAGAGGACCAAACAGGGACATCAGCGCTGGTCTATGCTGTCACTGCTGGAGACTGGAAGGTGGTCAGGCTGTTGCTAGATACCTGTAAGGCCAATGGAAAAGAAGTCATCATTATAACTGCAGATAAACTGCCATCCGGTAAACTACAGGCAAAGCAGTACCTCAGTGTGCCACCTCCTAGTCCCACAGACAAAACATCATCCGCTGGTCCTGCATCTCCTTCTGAAGTCCAACTCATCACTTCTCCCCAGTGTAGTGCTTCTGAATCATCACAGCAGACGTTCTCCTTCAAAGAGACTCCAGATAGTGGGGTCACTGGAGTCTGCTCCCATCCTTGCTCTCCCTCACGACTTCGGGCTGTGGGTCAAAGTGTCCTCAGCCTTCAACAGCCCCTGCTCAGGCTGAACTCAGAGCCATGGCTGAAAATCCCTGCGTCTATTTTGAATCAGCAGCTACATCCCTACACAGAACAAGCTCCAGATCTTAACCATTATAAAACGGGACTAAAACATGGAGAGAACAAGAACTCAACTAATGAAAGTTTGCGGATGTTTGAAGACAGCTTATCAAAAGAGAAAAAAGTAGGAGTTAAGCACTTTGGTCACAAGATATCCCTTCCCTGTCTGTTTTCAAACCACTCAGCCTCACACCCCAACCTGCACTCTGAAAATCTAGGAGGAGATTCAATGAGCACATCAGCCTCATTTCCCAATAGGATGACACTCGGCTCTTCATGTAACAATGTGGGCTCATCAAGTCTCTATACTATTATTCAAAAGCGTAACTTAGGAGCAGACATCTATAGCTCTGATCCACAGATAGCCATGAATACTAAGAATATCCCTGAGGAGCCAGAGGAAAGTGGTTGTCAGACACTAGAGGGAAATAAGCTAGTCCCAATACGCTGCTCCAGTACATTAGGTTCCAGGGACCCTCTGCCCACCCAAAGCCTGAACCGAAGAGTGCTGTCCCGGTATGAGCGCAGAGGGTCGGGGGCCTTTCTTCTGGATCACCTCTCAAAATACAACAGGCCCAACATGCTGCCGCCCCTGAGTGCCAACTGCTCAAAGACATCTGTGCTTGGAGTCTATAACCTCAGCTCCAACAGCGTGAGCGAGAAAGAGTGTAATCAGAGAACTATGATTCCCTCAGCACCTCCCGGGGCCCCGAAGGAGCTGACCAGGCGCATGCTGCTAAGGAGACATTCAATGCAAACCGAATACAAAACCACTGCATAAAGTGTCAAGGCAGTTTCAGGTGCACATCACACAAGCACTGTGGAGTGATATGGGTGTGGCAGTGGCACAGATAGTCGAGCGGGTCGCCTGGTGACCGGGGGATCGGCAGTTTGAAATCCCACACGTGCACTGTGTCTGTCCTGGGAAAGACACTTCTCACCCACCTTTCCTCCAGTGTCTGACACTGGTGTGTGAATGAGTGAGTGGCTCTTTAATGTAAACCGCTTTGTGTGCCAAATGTAGGTAGAAATATGATCAATTTACCCATTTTTTTTATGGGTAAGGTTTGTATCAGGGTGAAAAGTTATTACTGAAACTATTTCACTTTCCACACTGTTGTTATTGTCTGAGGTGCACAAAAAACAACCTGCTTTAGTGTGAATAGTGCTGCTATTTACAGTCTTTGTGAAATACTTTGTGTGAAAGAAAATGAATTCATATTCATATTATAAAAGCCATTTAAAATATTGGGAAGTCACTGTGAGCACTTGGCCAATGTGTTACTGTCTGTCTGTGAAATCTAGCTTCAAGGACTCAAGGAAAAGCACAATGTGTAATTCATGAATTTATTTAAAAAATGTCAAACCATTGTAAAATTCACAAATGTATGTATGTTTAGTCTAACCTGTTTGATCTGTCTATCAAAAACATGTCACATTTCTGAGAAGCGGAACATGAACTTCCTCTTCTCAACATATTTACAGCACAAATAATAAAAACTGAATCAATAAGACATTTTTTTTCTTTCTAATCAGTACAAAACTAAACAGATACCACACAGTTTTTCTACATTTCACATGGGATAGTAATATCCAAAGCCCTGAACAGTTACATCAGCAGCTGAAATAAATACAAAAATCATGACTGGTTTAAAATACACTGTGGTAAAAACACATAATAGTGAGTGACTTTTCACTAAAAGCACAAACAGCATTTCACCAACAGTAACTTCAGTTCATCCGGACACTGCAGGGCTCAATGTCGACACAAAGCTTCGCCTGCTAATGACCAAAATCTATGCACAGTGCCATTTTGGACAGTGTCCGCCGCTCCGCACCCGGGCGTGTTGCTCTTACTCAGCCACTGCGGTCATAGTTACTCACCATCTGCTTGATGTGGTTCAGTTTGGGCTTCAGGTATTTGCACCGGCGCTTCTTTATCTTATAATCGGCTGACTGTAAAGGCACACATTACATTTGCTTTATGAAAAACACCTCCACTTCAAGCTTTTGTCATTAATGTATTTGTATAAAACAATACCTTTTTAATGTTCTTTATCCTGTTGTACTCATCTAATGCATCCTTTTGAGATAAAAAAAAAAACAAAACATTTAAATATAATAACAGCAATAATAATAAAATTGTGATAATATTAATAAATCAGCCCGAGGATGTGAAGTCATTTCAAAATGTGAGACAAAGCAATAATATTAGTCACTGAGAAATAATAATCATCAAGAGTATGCACAATCTTCAGAGCGCTCTCACCAGATACTGCGGGCTGCCCTCCTCCAGGTCATCCAGCTCTCGGTCCACCTCAGACAGGTTTTTGTTGATGGCGTCCAGTTCAGCCTGCAGATCCTTATACTCTTGGTGTTCTCTGTCAAACTCACGCTTGTAGTTATTTCGCTGCTGATCATCTCGAATGGGAGGAAATTCACTGAAATAGAAGTGACCCCAGTAACTACATCACAGAAGCCAGTAACGTATCATTAAATGTTAAAGGTTATGTTTCACACCCGCTGAAGTTGTCGTCATCGAGCTCATCTCCTGAAGAGGCATAATCGGTGTCATAGCCATCTGTGCGCCGTGGCCGACCTGCTCTCCTCGGTTTAGGACGTCCTACAGAGCTTTCTGCCTCGGAGTTACTGTAAGGAACACTAGCATTCAGGGGAACTGCTTCTTCAGTGACAGGTCTGAAAGAAAAAACACAATTTGTGACTAAAACATATTTAACAATACTATTGTCAATGGTGAATTATCTCATTTGATAAGTAAAAAACCAAACAAACAGTTTTGTGAACTGTCCATATATCTAGAAGCCTTACAGTTTAGAGCAGGGGTCCCACCTGGCGCACCTGGGTCCAGGTCCGGACCCCCAGAGACTTGAGTCTGGACCCCAAAGCCTTTTCATCCTCTCTATATTCTTAATATCTCTGACTGAATCAATAATTATTTAAACAATATTACTAAAATGTAAATAAAATGGCAAAATGATGGATTTATTGATCAGCTCTGCCAGTAAATATACAAACTGTGCTCATGTTTTACATTTTTAAGAGCAATTACTAACCATAATAAGTCCAGACCCTGGACACATGTCGAAAGTTACAAAAGTAAAGTTTTTGGAAGGTTTTCAGAAATGGCCAACTAAAAACATGTCACTTCTCACGTTTCTGCACGAACCAAATGTTATGCTATTCAGAGTTCCCACTGAAGTTTTCTAAACAGACTTCCATTCTTGTATGTAAAGGTCACATATAATTATATATATAATTTAAAAAGGTCATAGAAGCATAATTGTAAGAATGCAAAAACAATATATATTTCAATATATATATATTGTTATAAGATATATAAGAAAGCTTTACATGACTTAAATCCTTTTTATGCCACACTAATAAAGAAAAAAACAAAATGTGTGCGTGACCAATTACATTCAAGAGTGCACTTACTGTGGGGTGTAGTTGTAGGGAGGCTTGTCATAGTTGGAGCTGTTATCATCCAGTTGACTCCTAGAGCTTCGCAGCTTCTCGGGATAATCAGCAATTGGGATTTCCCCTGGGACAGAAGGCACATTGTTGACCTGTAAAATAAACAAACAACTATTTTACACAAACAATAATAAACTGCACACATGGAACAGCTTCAGATTCTTTTCCGGGTTAGGTATGGGGAGCCTGCACGGACATGCTCTGAGAAGTATGTGACTGATCCACCTTAAACACACACTGAAAAACAAATCCTGTCTCAGCTGTTTTCGCAAAGTTCTCACAATCTTTACAGAGACGCTGCAGAATCGAGTTGCATGCAGGTGTTATGGCATTATAGTGGAAAACCTCCCTAACTGGTTTTCCTCTTCTGATTATGCAGAAAGATTGGCCAAAACTTTCATAATGTCAAACACATCAGCTTCTATGAAACAATGAATCCTGCAAGCAAATGGTGATAGATATAAAAATAAATATAACTGGATTGGTGGAAATGTTATAACATTGTGAAACTACAAATTGTCAATATCACCAGATCTAAACCAAGGAGGACTTCGTTTCATTGTTGTTTTATTCCCCATGTAAAGAGTCTTTGAGTGTCCAAGAACACTATACAAGTTTGACGTATGATTATTATTATTCATTTGAAAAATAACTTGCAATGAAAGCATTTATTCAGATGCCACACCTAGAGAGAAGATTTGAGCTCTGCTCTTTTCCCTGATAAACAGGCGACCGCAGCCAAACCGGTCAAGTTACTTTTCAAAACACAACCTTACCCATGCCTCCACGTCCTGGGGAGGAGCCATCTCATCTACAACCTTCACCTTTTTCCACAAGATGTTGCTTTTTCCAAAGCGCTGGATCTTTTGTCGAGTCTTAAGGGCAAAGACTAGGATGATGATCAAAGCGGCAACAACAAGGAAGCCAAAAACAATGGCAATGGCCTGATAAAAAAAAAAACAACGGTGAAGGTTCTTCTTACAGCGCCATGAACAATGATACATTTCATGTTTACATTACCTCCTGTGGTTCCACAACACAATAGTGGTAGAGATACTGATTGACAAACACTCCTGTGGCCTGTGGTTGCTGATACTGGGCACACAAGCCAGCGATCTGACTTCCGTACGCCGAGTTAGAGGACTGGGACATGGGGTTCACTGCCACGAGGTACACTATGGTAGCGATGAGCATGAGCAGGGCAAGGAAGGCACAGATGATGATCAAAGCCAGGTAGAAGCGTCTGCTCTGACAAAGACTCTGGTGGGAGACGATGATGATGAAGATGACCAGGCAGAAGATGAAGACTATTGCTGCCATGGCGATGAGAAACCCTTTGCCACTCCTGGGATCATTGTAGTTTCCCCCAATTCCACCATAGCCATAGTTGTTTCCAGCTCCGTAAGCGCCGCCACTTCCATAGCTCCCGTATGACCCACCAGAATAACCTCCCCCATAGCCCCCCCCTCCATAGCCGCCCCCCCCATAACCGCCTCCTCCATAGCCAAAACCGCCTAGAGCTCCCTGGCTGTCCCAAGCAAGCGTGGAGGCAACACAGGCAAAAGTGGCCACACACAACACAATACAAATGATGGCCATGATTTTGATGATGCCTGGAGGCGAAGTCCAACGGTAGAAATGCTGAAATTCATCATCGGGATAGTAGGAGTAGGCTGGCTGAGGTGGGACATGACTGAAAATAAAAAAACAGACTGTCAAAACAAATTCACAACTATAGAGATGAATGGATGTGTATTTAAACTCAATAAAAAACATGCACACATCCACACATACATTAAACCATGCGGCAAACTGAATAAACAACACTTACTATCCATTTTCAGACTCATAGGGAGGTGGACTCCCATTTGGCCTGGACGACATTGTGCCAGAGCTGATCTGCAAATGACACACAACTTAAATAAATGAGCAAACCTGGTTTAAACACATTAGAGCTCTATCCTAGATATGTTCTTACACAATAAGAAAAAACAGCAGAATTTTAAATGGAAAAAAGCAACATTAGGCCTAGCTTTACAATCTAAAAGGAAACAAGCTCAAAGTGAAGTATTTCAAACGCGCTACAGTCACATCCGCGGGCACATAGACTATATCAGGTCACAAAATGTACCCACAAAGAGACATCACTTGGGCTTAACCCTAATTGCGAACTTACCTGTTGCTTCCTATCTGGTTAAGTGTCTGGACTGAAACTGTGCAGCTCACAAACAATGCGGGACACACCTAGCTCCTCTCTCGGCCAGGTAAGCCCCGCCCCGCCCCGCTCACCGGGGTCAAATTACGACACAAAAAAACGCGAGGGGGCGGGATTTTTGCGACGTCGCCACTTCCGGTAATTTTATTAACCTCTTAACTCCCGGCTGAACCGAGCACATTAACTCCTGTTTGGCTTTACCCACATCTAATTCAAAGCGTCTTGGAAAAAGAAACAAAATAGCAACAAAAATGAGACGAAAAAACGAGGATGAAAACGCAACAAAAGAGCGACAAAAACATGACAAAAAAGGCGATGAAAAAGTGACAAAAATGTGTGACGAAAACGCAACAAAAGAGCAACAAAAAAAGAGTGACCGAAAAGTGACGAAAACCCAACAAAAAAGGCGATGGAAAAAATGTCAAAGCGTGACGACAAAGTGAGGAAAACAAACATTATAGATTGGTTTTGTAGGTCTTAGCTTTCAAATGAACGCCTATAAGCTGCAGTCGGGAAGCTTTAAGATTTGGGTAAAGCCGAACTGGAGAAATTCACTTGGTTAAGGCGGGGGTTAGAGGTTAAAGGTGTCTGGAAGCATCAGCTGTTGCTTACCACACAGCAAAACATCCAGCAAAAAAAAAAGAAAATCTATATCTATATCTATATATGGGTTTTTCTTTTTCTTTTTTAGAGAGATTCCATAAAGAAACAGGCAAATCATTTGTGTGCAAAAGCATAACTGTATTAATAAAACAACAAATAAAAAAATACATACAATGTGAAATTATGGACTCACAATATACATCAAAATTCCGCATATAACTTGGTGGTCACCTGGGTCCACAGGTTTGTTATTGTGCCCAGCATGTTTCCAGTCCAAGTGTACATTTATGAAACTATGTGAACCTTAGTGGAATCATTATTAAAATGAGTTACAAAATATTCTTTAAACACAGCTTATACAGTAGAGGGTTTGTTTACATTTCTGAAGCACTTATCACAGCAGTTAAAAAGTTTTTCTTTTCAAAGATCAGTCAAAGTAAAGGTTACATTAGAGCAGTGATTCTCAACTGGTGGGTCAGGCCCCAAAAGTGCGACGTGGACCCATGTTCAATGGGTCGTGAGCCAATTCCAGGGAACCTTTTTTATTATTATTATTTTCCATCTGAAATGGCATGGAAACATTATTGGCGTCTGTTAAAATGATTTGTATTGAGTTGTTTTGATAATAACTTCAGTCTTAAAGGCATATCTGCTTGTACTGTTTGTTCTGTGTGGGAAATACAATATTTTATACGATATATGATCAAATGACACTTCTATTTGGGTTGTGGTTTGTCATCCGAGAGTAATGGTGGGTCCCGAAGCCATACCATTAGAGAACCACTGCATAAAATAAAATCAATAATAATAAAAAAATACTTGAAAGACACTTGAGATGTCATATATTTAGAGCCTAAATACACAGATGTAGATGCCAGAATCTGAAACAAGTGGTAATTCTCTTGTGCAAAGGCAGTCACAGTGTCAAACTAAGCAAAGTAGTTTTTCCTTAATTAGAGTGCATATTACGACCATCTTAAGTATAAAAAGTATAAAACCATACATTTACACACAGAACTACAGGCCACTCCAGAAATAAAGTTTCATTTTCACAAGCTATAGCTATTAGAACAATGACATCTAGTCTTCACTGAAGCCATCGTTCCACTCCATGACCTTATCGTACTCATGGATCTTCTGTTTGATATGTGACAGTTTGTTCTTCAGGTATTCACAACGCTCTTTCTTTTCAGTGAAGGTGGGGTCCTGTAAAAGTTACAGATAGTGAAGAAATGTGCCATAATTTGACTCAAATGAAACTAAATTAATATTAGGCTTACATTTTTCTTTCTCTGATATTCCTGAAGGATCCTGTTTATTCGCTCCACTTCCTGGAAAGAAAGAGATGCTTTCAGATCAAAATTTATGTAACTTCAGAAAAAAAAACTTCACACTTGAGGCTTGGCACAGCTAGTGCCAGTTTGGCACTAAATTGGTGAAACTGCTCAATTAGTGTGGCTCAGAATCATGGTCCTGCACACATTCATGCCTTGAAAAGCCCGCCTCCTGACTAACACAAAGAGACGTGAGTACATCACCCCTGTTTTGTGCACCTTACACTGGCTCCCTGTCAGCCTTTGTGTTCAATTTAAGATTTTGTTGATTCTTTTAAATGTCTGCACTCTTTGGCTGGTGTGACTTTACTCTCTGCCCAGAGCCCTGAGGTCAGCCGACCAGCTCCTGTTGGATGTTCCTAAAACGAGGCAAAAAGCGAGAGGGGATAGAGCCTTCTCTGTGGCAGCGCCCTGAGTATGTAAGTCTGTCTGTCAGGTCCTCTCAGTCTGTTGGACAGTTCAAGTCTATTTTTTTTTTTATTTTATGAATAAATATATCAAAATAAAAATAAGACTTATATAATTCACATGAAATCTACAATTACAGGTGAGAATGCTTCTAGTGGCAACCTTAAAGGGGCTAGATGCAAGTTGGCCATTTATACTCACTACTGCCACCTCAGGTCATTCGTGTAACTGCACCTTCTATATTTAGCTCGTGCATGACAGCACTTCAGACCAAGGTAATAACTTTGTGACAGTGCAGGATTTTAGAGGCAGTTGTGGTGAACAGGTCTGGGCTCATTCGACACATTAGGACATGGCTGGAACATGTCGGGGAAGGAAAATACACAACTTTAACATTTTTAAGCTTGAGAGGCACTGTATGCGGCATGTTAGTACAGTGGTTAGCACTCATGCTTCACAGCTAGAATGTCCCGGGTTCGTTTCCCACTGGGACTGGGGCCTTTCTGTGTGGAGTTTGCATGTTCTCCCCGTGTTTATGTAGGTTTCCTCCGGGTACTCCGGTTTCCCCTACCACTAAAACATGTACACTAGGCCAGTTTGAGTGAGTGTGTTTGAGAGTGCGCATGTGGGGCGACGGATGGAAATAAGCCCACAATCCGGTGTGGCGTGTTTACATGCATGAGACCTATGTGTGCTCATTAACAGGCACTGTCCCGACCAAATAAACCAATAAAAAAATGTGTGTATTTTATGTGTGTATAAGTAAATATGGGTGTGTTTGTAGTGGCTTTCTGTGACATGGATATTGCAAGTTATTAATGATAAATTATGAAGCCCCAGGGCGTGTGTGCATGTGTAAATACAGAGTAAAGAAAGCCTCCAAAATTTTTCATTGTTTATTCTATGTATGATTTTTCTTATCTCTACATGAGCTACAATTAGCTTACAAATCGCAAAAAAGATGCAACCCATTTAAACAAAAAAAAACAAAAAAATAGTAATCATAATAGTAGGCCGGGGCGATAAATCAGAAAAACAGACAAGGTGGAAAATTGTTAAATCATTAAAGCAGATCCGTCACTCTATCCATTCTAAGTGCACGTGCAGCCAATTTAGCAGCTTCTCAGACCGCGCCGGAGTGACCGTTTTCTGAAACAACACTAGTGGAAAACGACTTTTTAACGATCTCTGCCGCTTCACAAAAGTGTTGTGTTTTTGGAGTGCGCTTAAACAGTTTGGTTTTCCCCGGTCTGATTCTCGGCTCCTCTCCCGTCCATGTACCCGAGGCGGCGCATTACACCCTTTACTCTTTGTGAGTGTCTCCATGGAGACGGCTGTCAATCACAGCAGAGCTCGAGGCTTGAGGATAAAACTCCATGGCTTTTTATGAAGTTTTACTTGTAAGAGCAGACAAGGCATATTTAAACCAGAATCTTTTTTTTTTAATTATTATTGTGTAATGGATCTAAATCTAAATGGGCTCTGAGCAGTGAAGGATCAGCAGACCCTTAAGTTTATATCCAATAAAATCACTTAAAATCGGAATCATACTTACTACATAATCGTAACAAAACTGAAAACTAAATCATAATAAAATGAGTTGAGAACGTACCATCTGGCTGGTCGGGTGTTGTGGTAGAGTGCGCATCATGGCATCCATTTCGTCAAACTTCTTGAGTGTGGCCTGGACGTCCAAATGCAGCTCCTTGTACTCGGCATACTGGTCATTGAAGACAGCTCGGTACTGGTCCCGCTCCTCATCTGATCGGATAGCTGGATACTTACTGTAATGTAACGTGATATTATAAAACTAAACATTGCAAGAAAAACAAGTCAAAAATGAAGTCAAAGCAATTACAGAGAATTTAGAGCATGTTGTGCGATTATCCAAGGACAGATTTATTCAGGGTTATTATTTTTGCCTGATATTATTATTAACTGCAGCACACCAACTCGCATCGTATTTACAGACCCGCTCTTACAGAAGAAAGAGCCACCGGCGCCTGGTTCATCTTAAACACACCCATTGTATCCATTGCCATCGTTTGTTTGTATTTGTATTTTATTACCATTTTAGAAGGTAAGTGTTGTCCAAGTAATGTCTGTGTTGATACTGATCATTCATGTTTATTGTCCTTTTATTTAGGACAGGACTACAGTTTGGGAGTTATGTGCCTTTTTGTTTTACATTGCCAGATTGCTGTAATAAATGGAGTGTGAGTGCTGCTGCCGCCTCCAAATGGACGGATAAAATCAAAAACACAGAGTCGATACCACCCAGTCAGTCACACACACACACACACAATAACTTCTCCGTGCCTGCAGCGACAGTTTCAGACTCTTGACTAAACTGAACTTCCAAAATGAGACACTCAGGACACAACCTGCAGCTCCAGTCAACCACATCCATAGCAGTTCACCAGAACGTGTGACAGCATTACTGGCTAACTACTGTACATCCTCTAATATCGTCTCACAAAAAATGGCACCTTTTTGAGAATATAGTAGAGGATTACAGACTTATTCTCATATACTTTAATCAACATCATGACTGATCTCACTTGATTATTCTCATACTAATACATATTTATTCCCATATAATGATGAGTTTAACTGTATTCTTGTAGAGGTCTAGTTTTTGTTTTATGTGGCTCTAAAACGCTGTGATACCATCCAATGTGATTAACTATAGTATAAGTACAATCACAATCAAGGAAAAAATAGACAAGGACACATTTTTTGTTCAATATTAAATACATTTTCAAACACTAACATTTTATGTTAACTTACTTACCCAATGTAATCAGGCACAATAACAGGCTTTGGGATGTATCCAGAGGGTATGGCTCCATGTAAAACCTTTTTAAAGGTTGCTTTAGGACTGGCCTGAATCGGAACAACTGAGGAGCCCTGGACCTGTTCGGGAAGTTTGCGCACCGTAGCTGTTTCTGGAGCAAGCTGCTGAAACACAGTGAGAAGCCATCTCTTATTGTAGACTGAAGTTTATTATTTCTGAAGGATTTTAGCCTTAAGGAATCGAGAAAAACTTACCAAGGCCTGGGATCCCCGCACTGGAGCAGCCTGCATCTATGTGAAGAAAAGGAGAGAACATGATGTTCGACAAAAGTTACAGATACCAGAACAGCTAGGACAATAAAGGATGAACATGTAGGAACTTGACTGGCCACCATGCAAATGATGTAGCCTTTACCACAAGGAAGTCACTGCTCATGTAAATTCTGTCAACAAAAAATATCTGTGATCAAAACCCACCTCTTGTCCATAGCGCTCCCTGTACCTGCGAGCTGCTTCGTGTCTCCAGAGCTTAAGACACACCATAGCCCCAATCAGATACACCACCATAGTAACAAACAGGAAAATGATGGCAGCCGTCTGTCCAGCCTCTGTCCGGCAGAAAGCTCCATTAATGCCATTGTTGAAGACTGGATAGGAGCAGAGCCCACCTCGTGTTGTGTCACGGACATAAATAATACCTGACAAAACAACATAATGTTATGACGCAACATTTTTATTCTCACAGTTTTCTTTATACACTGATTGTACGCTTGTGTTCCAAATCTCAGAAGTCATTTGCATTCTGTGTATTTTGCGTTGTGCTCTACTTACCAGCAGCTAAGTAAAGCACAGCCAGAGCCAAGTTTAGAGTGAATTCTGTCAGAGGCCACCAATTTGAGTCCAGGAGGATAGTGCGGTAGTACATCGTCATCCCCAGTACCAGCAGGATAACCGTGACCAGCCAGGCCAGTCCCGCCACCACCAGCACAAATGGTGTCTTGGGACCACTGTAATAGGCCCCACCTGTACCTGCCCCATAAGCACCATATGCTCCATACGCCCCTCCTGGAGAAGAGTAACCAAACATATTGAACCACTCGTTGTCTTTATGAATATATGCACAGACACAGGCAAACACCGCGGCCCCAAGCAGGAGCTCCACACAGCCCAGAATCCTCAGCAGTCCAGCCCAGGACTTCATGTAGGCGTAGCGCTGATGGTACTGCTCCACTCGCTCGCTGTAGGTTAAAGCTGTGTGGTAAGTGCGTCCCGAAACTGATTCATGAGTCTCCTGTACTCCCAGAAGCTCCTTACGGGAGTTGTAGCTGCCCCCTGAGCCTCCATAAGGATCACGATAGGATCCGGGGACAGGAGAACTTGGGGGAGAGCAGGGCACTCCTTCGGTGGTGCCGTTATTGTTGTCGTATGAAGATCCCGGCATGGACCAAGGCTTGCTGTTAGTGCTGCGATTACTCCCTCTGAAGAAGTTTTTCCAGGAGTCGGGTATAAAGCGATGCACAGGTTTTATGTCAATGGCAGGGTCAATATCAGCATCTGCTTCGTCTTCGCTGCCACTGGGGTCAAACTGCAGGCCCACAGGGGGCTGGCCGGGCAGAGGAGGTGGTGGGAGAGGGTCTGAACTTTGAGCCAGGCTCATCAGCGGATGAACGTCTCGAGGTAAGGGGTCATCGGGGACCTGATCGTAATAGGGCGCCTGGCGGTCTCGCTCAGTGCGTCCAGTAAAACCTCCGCCATGGGACATGGGGAAACTGGTGATCCCTAAGAAATAAAAAAAAGTTGTCAGTCCAGTTCATCTATTAGCCTATCTCTAAAGGTATATTCAAACTAGAAGACAAGTGATGTGAAGACAGTTTAAGAATCAAAGCAAGGCCAAGTAGAGTGAAATAGCTCCATGAAAGATATAACAGCCCTTCACCAATGTTTATCACTACACTCCCAAGAGAAGCCCTCACCACAGTTTGAGCTGACCTCCATGCACATCAAGTCCAGAATGTATTTTTGACTTGATTTTTGGCAGCCATTAGAGGACCATTAGACTATGATTCATGTTGTTGTTTTTTGTTTTTTACTTACCAACAATTGTTGCTGACAGTACAAAAATACACTCCCAATTCTTTTAGTAGTGATCTTCAGTGGTAAATAATGGTTATGACTGAGCTTAACTACCTCTTTCACACGCAGTCACTCAATACGACTTACATTGGCTTGCAGGTCACAATGCAAACCATTTTATGAACATTTAGAGATGAATGATCTGAAACAGAGACATTTATAAGGTCAATTTAATACATACAATTCATTCCTTAATAACACGGGCTACAGACCTATGAAAGAGTCTGTTCTGTTCCCTATGGGCCCAGACGATACTGCCCTTGAGCGTATAAAAGTACATTGAGCGTTGTGTTAATACACTGGAGATCAAGACTATTTCCAGACGAACGGTTCACAGGTGAGTATTATACAGTAGACATGCTTGGATCAGCGGACAACCAGAGGCCTATATTGAACCTGTTGTGCGTAATTGGCACCGTCCGTTGACACGACCATAAGGCTAACAATTAGACAGAAGACATTTTTTGCAGAGTACACATTTAACTGGGCTATTTCTACAAGTCAGTAAAGTCTTAGAGTTTATAGATGCTTGGCTAAAACCTGAGAACTGTTTACAAGCAGCGGCGGCGCTCGCTCGATGAGGTTAAACTTTCCTTCAACGCTACGCATAGGTTCTCTGACGTTTAAGAAAACTTTACAACTTATTTGGTAGGGCGCTCAGAAACGCGCCTTCATGTTTAGGGTACGAAGTGCAGAAATATGATGAGTTTAGTTTCTTACCTCGTTCCCAGCCCTGCCTTTGCTCTTCTTTCTCCCATTTCAGTAATGTTAACCCAGGTTTCCTCGGACGTACCACGTGACCTGCCCTTCCCCGTGACGCTGCTGGTGCGAGGTAGTGTTTGGAAATGAGCAACTCACCTGTGTTTGATACAACCATGTACATGAAGACATTGTACTGTGCAAGTTGCCAACAAAGTGTCTGTAGTTTCAGTATGTGATTGTCTTTAGCTTGTATATTTCAAAAATAGATTGAAAGAATGAAATTCCAATAGGCCTATATTTTTATTGTTAAATCACCAGACGGCTCCTGAATGCTTTTCTGACAGAACAGACTTGTGCTTGAGTCATATCTGAAACATCAACAACGACATATTGTGTAATATCAATTTGATCCCATAATTCCACAAAATCAGAGACACAGGTGATTGTCATCGGAACAGCACTGAACTGAGCATGACTTTGCACACCAAACAAAAACAGAAGGTGTCTGAACCAGGGCGGCTCCACATGACCAAGACACACAGGGACATGGTGAGGGCAATGGCTTGTTTAAAAAGTAATGACACCAGAAGTACCAGCTCTTGAATTTACAACCAGCATAACATTTTACTGCACTTTCAGCATTAGACAATGACCCTTAATCTGCATTCACACTTGATTATAGGCGCAACTGAGGATAGATGTTAGTTACAACAACGCTTCTAAATAAATACAGTGTCATTATATTGCATAAGTTTAATCATCAAGTATTACAACAGCAGTGTCTGTACTAACATGGCAAATGGCTTTTTAAGTGTTGGGATAGCATTGAGTCATCAGCCACTGCACAGCTCAAAAAGTACATGTGTGAATAAGAAAGTAATATTCAAAAGAGAATTGCATACACTCCTGCTCCCTAAAGTAAAGGCAAAAACAATAAAGACATGTTTACACACTGTGACAAACATTTACTGCTATTTTCAAGGATGCCACACTTGGGAATGTCTAAAAGTCTG
This sequence comes from Gobius niger, assembly GCF_951799975.1. NCBI lineage: Eukaryota > Metazoa > Chordata > Actinopteri > Gobiiformes > Gobiidae > Gobius > Gobius niger. Next base: position 25,214,091 of record NC_136853.1, on the reverse strand, counting down.
AAATATTTTCTGCCCTAAAAGAAGCACAGCCAGATCAATCAACAGATTTAGACTCAATCAATGAATCATCGTTGATACATTGCACATCACTAAGTACAAATCAGGTTAGTACTTTACAATACAGTAGCATAGCATGGTAACTAAAAGTGAAATGTGGTAACCACGGTAACGGACACATGTATAATTCATTAAATGGTAATACGACTAATCCTAGCACTAAAGCTGTCAATTATTAGGAAACAATGTAACGGAAACAGTGCAGCAAAATGCTTCACCCATTGTTATCCCCAATGGCCATTTCTATCTTATTACCATGTTACTACTGTGCTGTAATGAGCAAACCATTCTTTCTTCATGTTGATTTCAGACCTTACTGATTGTATATACAGTTAATATAGTTAATATACAGATTTATCTTTTTCGAATGCACCCCTCACCAGGTGAAGTCAATTAAGTACAGTGATCTATAAAGTGCATACCAGCATTAAGTAAATACCAGCATAATGATAAAATAACACATCTGCTTTGACAAACACTATACATAAAATATGGCTCTCCTTAGGTCATCTCGATTTGAGACCTCAAGATATTGTAACAAATACCAGCATTGAGAAGAAAACGCGTAAAGGGAAATTCCTCTGATTAAATTATTTCTTCGCTCTTGCTGAGCCGGCATTTAAAATCTAGCTGCCCACCGTATACCCCGACAGCAAAGGACATTAAAACTATAAAATCAAAAATTGTCTTCAAAAGCAAAAGACCCCTATAAAAACAGACAGATATCTTAACAACATCTAGACGACCTACGATCTTTTTAAAAGTAACTAAGAAGAGGCTTTCATTGCTTTCAAGTTGACATCCATATAGACCTTTTAGTATGGGATTTGGTTCTGATAGTACTGCAGCATATCGTAAGTCTTGCTCCTGCAGTAAGGAAAAGAAATATAGAAAGTGGGTTAGAAGTATTGAATAAAGCTGTGACCAATTAAACAGAATGAATTATGACTCACCTGCTACTAAGGAAACAGCTCTGAATGATCTTAATCATGAACGCTGCAGCATCTTTTTCACTCATTTGTGGATTAAATCGTCCTCTGTGTATAACCAAAACAAAATATAAAATATAGAGAGATAGATATATATATAGAGAGAGATAGAGAGAAATATAGAGATAGATATAGAGAAAGATAGGGTTAGGGGTTAGGGTTAGAGATAGATATAGATATATAGAGAGATAGAGAGAGATAGAGAGATATATATAGAGAGATAGAGATAGATAGAGAGAGATAGATATAGAGAGATAGATATACTGAGATAGATATATATAGAGAGAGATATAGAGAGAAATATAGAGACAGATATAGAGAAAGATAGGGTTAGGGGTAGGGATGTCCCGATCCGATCACGTGATCGGAAATCGGGCCCGATCATGTGGTTACAGACTCGATCGGAATCGGACAATACCTCCCGATCAGGACTCGGATATTTATGCGTGTCCATTTTCGTTGCTTTTGATCAGATTTCGAGCTACCGCGAACCACTTTCTGTCCTCTCCCCCTGGCCCTGCGCCTCTGTCACTCACTCCATCTGCTGCGTCAAACCACTCGTACCATTGCTCAGTCCGTGCCCCCCCTTCGTCTGAGAAATCCCCAAATCCACACAAGTGCCAGCGCAGGAGAACAATAACAACATCTCCGATAACCCGTGCAGAGTTTACTGTAGGCTAAGCGAGGAGAGAGGAGTGAGAACGGACGGGAAGACAGGGCGGGCACAGAGCGGTAAGAAGTAGCAAACAGCTGTTTTTATCGCCATTACCCTGCTACATGTGATTAAACCATGCCTACTCAGGCCCGCACTGAGCAGAGAAACCCTCCTCGCATTTCTGCGGAGATGTTTAAAAGTCCGTGATGGCCCGCTGCGCTCATACGTGCGCAAACGCTGAAAGACGAGGGGAAACTTCGTCTCTATAACCTGATAACCACCGCCTCTTCTCTTCGCTTATCCCCGCGCTATGTTCAGGAGGTGAATTGAAGCACTTGTTGTCACTCCTGGTTGTCTTAAGCCTTTAGTAAAACACACGCACTCTGTAAATGCCCACAGTAGGTGAACGACGCGTGCACAGCTCGGTGGGCGGTGCACTGCGCGCACGGACCTTGACCCTGTCCCGGTTTTCAGGCTGGGAAATGTGGTCACCCTATATCTACTTATTAAAGAGACTGTAATCAAGTTAACATGGCACATTTAGCTTTTGGCCAAATATATTGTGTTATTTAACTGTTTGGCCACATTACTGCTGTGTTTTTTTTCTGTGCTGCCAGACAGTTTTTTACATTGCAGTGCATAAAAAATGTATTGCCCAAGTTTTGTTTTCATTGCAACAACAAACACATTTAATAAAGAATGGGATTTTAGATCACCCTCTCTGTGTAAAACTATATTACACTGTAAAGACTAATAGTCTAGCTTACTTGAGAAAAAACAGACTTAGTAGAGTTACTCTCTATATCCAAAACCATAAATGAAAACAAGTTGAATAATATAGTTTTTTTTCTTAATTTTTAAAACAATGTATTAGGTATCGGATCGGGACTCGGTATCGGGCAATTCTCAAAATCAAATGACTCGGACTCGAGGGCAAAAAGACTGATCGGGACATCCCTAGTTAGGGGTTAGCGTTAGCGAGTTAGAGCTAGATATAGAGAGATAGATATAGAGAGAGATAGAGAGAGAACGGTACAAAATGTTCATTTATAACAAAAATACAAAAGAAAAAGGGCAGCCTTACTTTAATAGCTTAATGGTTTGCCCTCTGAAACATGGCAGTCCAGTGTCCAGCATCAGAGTCACTAACGATACCACTGCATCCATGTAGGGTCTTTATTGAAAGAACAAATTACCATTACCATACCAATATAAATTCCAGCCTTTTAATTTCCTGCCTAGTAGACAGAAGTAAGCCTTACCGCACAGCCAGGTATCCTCGGACACACATCTCCATGAACCACTTGAACGGCGTGGCTTCCATCTTGCCTCCCATAATCATGACCATTTCATCAGTCAGTTTGATGTCCGGCTCCCAGCCAAGGTTACCCCCAGGGGAGCTCTCAAACATGAAGCCAAAGTCTAAAGAAAATACGGTTCATATTTAAAACAAGTCTATAAATATGGACCAACTTTTAGAGGCCTTGTATGTTGTACCGATGTGGATGAGATGGCCCTTGCTGTCCAGCATGATGTTGCCATTATGCCTGTCTTTGATCTGTAGCAGAAACAGTAGAAGACTGTAGGCGGCCATGCTCCGGATGAAATTATACCGAGCCTGTAAAGACCAAAAGTATAAATTGTACATCTGTATTAATTTTACATGGATATAATGAAAGTTACTGCACCTTCTGGAAAGCTAAGGTAGACTCATCTCCATATTGGTTACGGAAGTAATCATACATTCCAAAGTCTGTCTGTCTTCCAAGTTGGTCACGGGACTTGCAGTCAGGGATGCACTCAATTACACCACACTGAAGACATGAAAACATGCTAAGCACAGGTGTCCAAAAGGCACTACATAATATGAATAATGACATAAATTAGGTTTACCCCGGGAGCCGTGGCTACCACTCTATATGGAAAGACAAACAGATCCAAACCAACCAGCTGGAAAATATTCTTAAAAAGTCCAATAATTTGTAGGGCAAGCATGTCCTATAAAAGGCCAACACACACAGCGACAACTTTAGTTTTCAATCAACAGTGTACTGTACAACACATTTAGGTCAAGCTAGTTGTAGCACCTGTCTGCAGTCATCTCCCACTTTGAAAATAGCTGCCTGCCAGCAAACTTTACGTGGTCCATCAGGATTTTCCTCTCCATCTTCAACAGAGTCTGATGGGCAGCGCAGGCCTTCCCTCTCCAGCTCACTCACACCACAACGCTTCACTTTGAACTTTGCCAGGTAGGGGGCTTTAGCGGCACTGTGGTGGAAGAAAGAAAAATAACATTATTTGAATAAAAAAGAAAAAAAGAAAAAGAAATCTACAAAGTCACACCTCTGCATCGGTGTTCCAGATTTGTAATCGATGTCCAGAACGATTGCCTCTGGATTACTGGGTAAGTAGCATCCTGGAGACATGACATGAGCGCCACAGTTCAGACCAGTGTTGTTCTGCTAAATAACTTCTGCAAACATTATAGAGCCGCATACCTGCTTGAACTTTAATGTCAGATAAAGCTTTCAGACAAGCCCGTTTTCTTTCTTCACCCTTTGGGACAGGTCTAAAAAAAAGAAAAAGGTTTAGACTGTGTGCATGTACTAATATTCTGATCGTAATGTCAATGGTAACTGCTTTACTTGATAATGGCAGACACGTTGGTGATCTTGTTAAAAAAGTCAAATTCTCTCTGGTAGAAATCCTTTGCTGGCCCTGACAGAGAGTTGATGATCTCTTCAACCATTTGCTCCAGTAGCTCCCCAATGTCAGCTAAACAGTGTCATACATGTTACACATCAAATGATTTGATAAAACGTGATAAAACGTGAGCTTACGGTCTTTCTGATGCCCCTCCTCGTCGAGATAGATGTTGGTCTTCATGTTCCAGATAAACTGATGTGCAAGTAGCTGCGATGTTTGAGCTGCCCAAAGGATGTACTCTCGCACATAACCCATCTGAGTAGAAACAAGTAAAAGAGGTCACAACCAGGAAACAGCAGCCTGTGCAGTTCTTGAAAGAAGTAAATGGAAGTTTATAAGCTATTTACCTTATCATACCGTAAGGCTTGTACAATCTGTGGGATGTAAAACAGAATGGCATCCTAAAAAAAACACACAAAAAAAACATTGTCAACAAATATGTAATAATAATAAATCATCGTCAGCTAAATCTACTTTTATTTTATTCATTGAGTAATACCTTGTTCTTAAATGACAAGTATACCTGAAGTTGTGTTTTGTCATGTATTTGTGTTTTAGATGCGTCGGTGCCACGAGGAACAGCGTATACCCCATCAGATAAACACAGAACGTTGTCACGCCGCTCCCAGGTGAGGTGAGTGCTAACAACACACTTGCCTGATGTTGTGTGGATGTAATGCTGAAAGCCTACACTTCCTTGTCCGCTGTGCGTGGTCAGGTCGTGAATGGGAAATGATCCGCTTATCAGATCGCCGCGGGGTCATGACGTGGAGCTAGACTTTTACAGAGACTTCCACAATACAAAATAAAATGCCAAATTGCTGGTCACCGTTTTGGCCATGTCGGGTAGTGCACTCACAGTTTTAGATGGTTTCAGAACACAAAAGTGAAAATTACACTAGCATACAGTACACTAAACAGTGAGACGTAAAATAAATATAATTTACCGGTGGAAAAGAACGCAAGACCTTGACTCCATACTGTGCGGTGAGAGGATGAGGTGGATACATGCTGCTAAAATAGGACAGGCCAGTGGGAGGGTCAGCTGGGGCCCAACACAAGATATGGCTCAGCTCAGGAGAGTCAGCATCAATCGTGTGCCAGGTCACTAAAAACTATAAACAATATATAAATTAAAAACAACAGCAACACTAATAACCAACAACAACCAACAACAAATTTACTTTTACAGCTTCTGGGACATCACTGACAGCTCCTGGGTCAAGTCTCACTAGACGAGTCACTTCAGCTACAATTGCATCATTTTTGAACCTGCCAATTAAAGAGTTAGTATGTTATAGACGAGACGTTGAAACTAAAGCAAATGCAAATCAAATAAAGTCCACCTTGCTGGTAGCTGCATTGCTAAATATGGAGCAATACTCCAGGCCAAATTGACATTGTCCTTCCACTGTTTCTCATTGAGGCTGATGTATTTGGACCTCCAGTTGGAGATACTAGTTTCCACTGACTGTTCAGTGGTGATGGCTAATTCCTGAGTGGAAAGGGGATTGTACCATGTCGTCAGTCGCTCAATCTCACTGGCCTGAAAAAACAAGAGTTAAATTGATTGTTGTCAAATGTACAGCATTTCAGAAGTTTTTACTGGTTTATACAAGTCTATAAATATATCCATTCTCAGAAATCCCACCAGCAGTGCCAGAAGCAGAGTTCTGCGTTTTGTATAGTACTTATGAAGTTGGGTTCCTCTATTGCTCTTTTTAGATGTGCCTTTAAGGAAGGACAAAACAAAAAGGATGATTCATACCTGAGGTACTTTTATTTATTTTCATCATCGCTGTTGTAATTAAATGTACCTGACTTTTTTGACGCTGTGGACATGCCACTGGAAAGTGGATACGTGTTAATCCATCCCTGACCACTCTGCTGAGAGCGAGTGCTCGAGTCAATGTTGCTTCGGAGGTCGGCAGCGTTCATCACTGACAGACTGTTCAAAGATGCATCTTGATTGTCTGTTTACAGAAGAAAACATTTAAACACATGTTCTGCCGCTCAGAACTTGGTGAGTCTGGAAAACATGGGTGGATAAAGAGGTAAAGGTGAGCTACGTGGAAATAATGAACTCTACGTGCTCTGCTGCTGTCATGGTCATGCATGGAACACCAGCAGGAGATAATGCCACTAATCCTGGGTCACATGGACATGGCAGGTTATCGTATATATAATAAATCTGGCCCAGGATTTGTGGTTAAAGTTAACTTTAGTAAATGAAAACATGGCAATGAAATCATTTGTCTGGGTCATTTGGGATGAAAAGGACAGGATAACTGAGACTTTTTAAAATTTGATGTATTTTTTTTTTGGTCATAATTATGACGAATTTAGAACATTGTGAAGGGGGACAGGTGTAGGGGCTGATGAATAATCATGCATCTTAACGCAGATGACAAATTTGCACTTTTTCTCACAGTTGCCTTAGATCAAAGATGGAAATTTAGGAAAGTTTTTGAAAAGAATGAGTAATAAAATGTTGGAACAGAAACCAGAAAAGGTTTCAAGGATTATGAGAAAAACAAATAATATGCAGAAAAAAAGAAACCATAAAAATTTGTTATGAGCAATACACGAAACAGGAGCAATGTGAGAATATCCAGTGGCAAATTTGACATGCGTAACGGCATGCCCCTGCTGCAGTGCAGACCAAGCTCCACCACTTTAGGCTTACTCAAGAGAGATATCGGAGAAGTGCTGGACACAATTAGCGATCCAAAAATTCCGGCAGAGAGGGTGCTCGGGACAGGGGTAGTACCAAGCTCACCGGGTGGAACCAACTGACACGCAGCTAGGTATTTCTTGTCAGAAAGGATGCTCGCGTAGAAACGGATCATTACACTGATGTCTTCCCGCAGTCGCTTGTCACACTGAGTGGGGAACTTTGGGGTCCCACTAAAGCAGAGTTTTAACAGTTTTAATATGTACAATGTGATTTCACTCATCAGGGCCAATAAATAGATCCCACTGGTGAAGTTACCTAAAGTAGTCAAAAGCAGTGGAGTAGATTTTTTCACGCAGGACATTTCTAACAGTGGCATTTGTGACCACATCAGAGTGAAGCAAAGCCAGGCCCAAAGTTAGCAATCTGAAACACATGACATGGACGCGTAACATATGCACACATACACACTAATGTAACTCTATATAGTTCAAAAAGTAAAAATACCTGAAACGAGGTCCTATAGCGGCTACATGACGGTTGAGACTACTTTGATTACCACCAACATTTAGAGACAGAGATCGTTGTAGCAGGCTTCCGAAGATTTCCACTTGATCTGCACTTGAATACTTAGCGATTTCAAACCTCTGGACGAGAAACTATGGAAATGTGACAAAAACAACTGTAAGTTACTTCACGAACTCAGAGACTTCAGGACCAAAGCGTAAATCAAACCTCTATCCAGATGTGGTGAGGAGTCACATCTGGGGGACAGGGGACAGGCTGACTTTCCTCTGATGCAGCCAGAGGGTCTGCTTCAACCTGAGCGTCTGAAAAAAGGCCCATCTTCAACTCTACGGTCATCTGCCAAGCTCCAGCCATCTCCCGCATAAACTAGACAACGAAAAAAACAAAGAAATGCACGAATACGTCTGCAAGGGGGGAAAAAACGGAAACACGGTTGTCATCTTTAATACCGGGACTTCAATTCCAGCCCTGGCCGCCAGCAGCCACTCCCAGCAGGCAATAGCAGTCTCCATGCCGTGCTCGGTGAACATCTTAAGAGGAGACCAGCAGAGATGATGCAGCAGCTGAGGGTCACAATCTGAAGAAGAAGGTTTGACCCAATAAGTAAAACACAGAAGGCATCAAAACAATAAAGTGAATACCGTATTTTCCAGACTTTCAATCACACTTTTTTTCATAGTTTGGCTGGGGGTTCGACTTATACATCAAAATGTATAATTTCACATGTTATTTTTTTACACTGACAGCCACTAGAGGGCGCTCTAGGCATGTGTACCAGTATCTGCTACTCCTATACCGCTGAAGATTTAAAAAACGGTAATTGAGCAGCAGAAAGAAAGTGTGGAGTGAGTGAGAAACTTGTGAGGGACTACTCATACTGCAATGAAGAAAACTATAAAAGCTAATCATGGGCTAAAAGCTAGATGGCCACAGCTAGAGGAAAGAGTCCGCAAATGGGTGCTTGAACAACGTGCTGCCGGGAGAGGCTTGTAAAACGGTTCAGTTACGCCTCCAGGCCCAGGTAGTTGTCAAGGCTGGTGCGACTTATACTCCGGAGCGACTTATAGTCCGGAAAATACGGTACAGTGTTTGAAAACCCGACCCTTGGTGCTGATGATCAATGCAGCCAGTTTGAACATGGCCTCTGTGAATCCCTCGGGCTGAGCAGAGTCCAAAGCCTCCCCCATCTGTTTGATCATCAGTCGGCTCAAATCCGACTGTCCTTTAACTGCTTTTGCAAAGTGGATCATGCCTGACACCTTAAGTAAATATAAAGAGCAATATGTTTTATACCAGTTTTACACAGTGTACTATTAACTGTCATTATTCTTGAAGAGTTCTGACCTCTCCAGCATATCGGTTTCTGAGGTTCAGAGATGCCATGAAGTTGGAGTAGTCCTTCTTGACACAGGCAGGCCTTTCGCTCAGTTGAGTAGTCTGTAATTCAGTATGAAAGCACATTAACTGTCATCGTGTGTTTGCATCCTCGTTTTCATCGCTATTTTTTATGCTTAAGCTTTTAGAGAAAATGTTCAGGTGAGGGCTAAAAGGTTGAAGAGCTTGCGTTTTTGCATACTGAGATATGTCCTTACCTGAACTTAGACGAGTTGATGCGTAACTAACTATAATTGGATCGTGGAAGAGCTTTGTCACTTCTAACCTCACCCCTGTTTGGCTCCATAGAGAGAAAGAGAGAATGCTAATGCTTAATGCTAACAACATTTGCGTGACTGAGACCAGACAGGTACGCATCAACTCGTCTATGCTCAGGTAAGAACATATCTCAGTATGCAAAAACGGTGGCCTGTTCCTTTAAATAATGATATGTTGTCATTATGCATTTTCAACAGGGAACCTTCTGTACAAGCTTCATGCAAACACTTCCTCCCTGACCTTTTAACACAGCAGATACATTTTTAGAACAGTGCACGAAAAAACCGAGAAGTTGAAGTGTCACCACCCACCCCCAGTGTGGTACTCTGTCGGTTGTAGCCAGCAAAATGCAGGATGCTCTCTGTGGCCATAGCTAAGCCTGTGTGCTGAGACAGTCCTGACACCCAGTTTTGGTGCTTGTTCAGATATTCCTGGGGGAAAAGAAAGCACAGATTAGCTATCCGAGTGTGTGAATGTATACGCCATGTTCGACAAACCTGTAGATGAGATTTGGTCACGGACGGTGCCCACTTCATTGCCTCTTTAAGAATCTCTCCGCAGCGTGCAGCAAAGTCCTTCACTATACTCTACAATGAGCAATTACAATGAGCAATCTTATCATTATTGTTTTACCGGAGTATTTTGGACAATCTTCATTTGGTGAAAATAATAAACACATAATAAATGGATCAACAAACCTCTCTCGCTTCATATGTGTCTGGGACAGTGACCCTGTAGGGCGTGTCCGGAATGTCGTAATAGGGTTGGTCTTTGTGGATGTCCTGCAGAAAAACGATGCATTAAAAACATGTATTTGTGTGCTCGGTCTTACCGTTTTCTTGTTTGCATTGTTCGAGTTGAGGAGGTACTTTGAAAATATGTGCTACAATATGAAAACACGAAGGAATCAGTTTTACAGTTGGGCATTTGGATGATCTCTTACTGCACTGAGTGAAAGGGAGAGCGTCTGCAGGATATCCAACATTGTCTTGAGCACACGACCACTCCACAACAGATGAGGAAAACTAAAAGAACAGGGTTATTCCATAAATGAGGTTAAACCAAAGTTTGTACTCAGAGAATACTCACGTCTCGGCAAGTCCAGATAAATATTTATCAGCCACTCTCCGAATTCTTTTATGAATGTGATTAAAGTTGACAAGGAGAAATTGAGCGTGGCGCTCGAGCTCCTCCTCGTGAGATTTGGTTTTTGCCTGAAAACCAAGGCATGTGTGTGTAATGCGTTTGTAATTAAACGTTATCTAATGAAGATGAGTGACCATCGGCTTACTTTCTCAGCCATCATTTGCAGAAAGACCTCGAAAACCTTGTCGCTCACAGCAATCACACACTGCATCATACCTGGAAATGATGTGCAGGGGTTAAACTACTGGCTTACACATGTTCAAATACTGGCTTTAATATGGCCGTTACCAGATTTATCTTTTTGAATGGCTCTATCCTCGAAATAACGAAACATGACTTGAAAACGATCCGAGTCCAAAGCCCGCAGCATCCTAACAAGACCATAGTTCAGTGTCATTTCAGGATGTTGCTGAAAAACATTCATGAAATGACTTTACCTCATATATTCCAATCTGTAAACTGACAAGAGGTAAGTGGACATGGCGAAGTCCAGTTTGTTGATCAGAACAGCCACATCGGGAGGCGGGTCCAGCAGGTTGATGATAGTACTCCGCAGATCATTCAGCTCAGTCTGTAATGAAGTTTTCATTCATTACAAAGCATTTTAATGCATTAGATGTTGTGATTGTTTTTACTTACAGGTGTGACGGTGTCATTCTTGAGAGCAGAGTTGTACTGTAGCTCAGAGCGCAAGGGTTCTCCACTGGGAAACGTGAGCAATGGTGATTTTGTTGCGATCTCACAAACTCCTTCATACCACTCCTCCGGCCATAGACCTGGAGAACAAAGACAGAATTACAGCTCATACCGATCTGCAAAAGTTCTTAGGATTAAATGTCAAAAAGTAATGTCTCAAACCTGAACCCTCTACTGCAAATCCCATGACGACAGAGTAGAGCCAGAAGTCTCTGAAAAGCTTTTGCAAACGTGGCTTGGCTTCTTTAATTGGTGGCAGTCTCCTCGTTAGCTAAAACAGAAACAATCAACTAACATGCAGCCATCCTTTTTACGAGACAATTTATGTGTAAAGTTAAAGATATCCCATGATAATTAACATACCACTGCAATCACCGGGATTAAGACGCCAAGATTTCCGGCACTGCTTGAGGCCTAGAGAGACAGAAGAACCCGCCATTGTATAAATGTTCAATTAATCAAAGTTTATCTCTATAGCACTCTATAGCACACAAAATATAAATACACTGTCACACAAAACAAACTCAGTACTATCTGTTTAGAAGGCCTGTCTAAGTAAGTGAGTCGTGTCAGTGATGACTCGCAGCTCATGTCGCTACAGACGACTACAGGGATCAAAATATTTAATATATAATATTCAAAAAATCACACCCAACTGTAATTGGTATGGAAAAAGCTCTCAGGCACGAGCGGATTAGTCTACTGCAGATAATACTTCATTGTCAATATACACACCTTTAAAGCTGGGCCTTTGTCTGGGGCTCTTTCACTTGCTCTTTTGCCTTCAAGGCCAAGTTGAACAAAAAGTTCCAAAAGGTTAACGAGTAGCTCATCCACCATCAGTTCATTTTGAAGATTTGCTGCGATGTTACCCAGGGCATTTATTACTGCAAGGGAGCAATGCCTAAGCAAATAAGAGTAGTTAGTAATGATACTAATAAAGCCATGTGAAAGGTGCTGCAGTGTCTCTAGATCACCTGTATCCATGGTCTTTATAGTCTTTAGTGGAGTAAACCATGGAACTGGCCTTCACACTGATCTGCTGAAATAAATTCCATACTTCCTGGTAGATATATTGCTGCAAGAACATTCATTGAAATTAAAGCAAAAGAAAGAATAAGATAGCTCAGATTTATACAGTATTTGGAGAGCGTGTGTACATTGCCAGTGATGACCATGCAGCCAAGTTGATCTATAATAAGGACATCAAGCTGAGACGGAGGCTGACAGAACTTTTGCTGTAGGATTTGGAGGATGGGCTCCATTACTCTCGGAGTGTCTCGTAAAGCCACAGAAATGTGACCCAAAGCCCTGATGGTGTGATCAGGGATCAAATTAGCATCTCTGTTTATAAAAAACAAACAACACTGGTTAGTCTTGTGCTTCATCTGTCCCATTAGCACTTTCTGTACCCATGTCCTCACTTATCATTCTCCTGATAGATGTAAAGACGATTAGAAAGACTTGCAAGAAATGCTTCCACAATTACATTGTCCATGGTGAGTCCTGCTTTGAGACACCTGAGAAGCATAAGGACATCGAACCATTATGGCTCAGAATGTGAATGTAAAGGATTTTTTTTTTACTTACCTGCAAATGTTATCTATAGAGATGTCCCTCAGCTGTTCATACATAGACGCCTGGCTCTTCTTGCTTGAACTGGTGCTCAGTGTCGACTGGGAATGTTCATTGGTTACATGTATTTTTATTTCATTCCCTCCTGAAATACAAAGCAAAATATAATAATATGATTATCAATTAGCAATTGTTGTTTGCATGTTCACATGTTTCTACCTGCTGTGTATTGGCTGTGGTATTTGTACAGCTTCACCAAAACAGGAGAAGGAACCACCAAGAAGTCTCTTAAAGACATGGTAACAGAGTGGGCAACCACTGGAAAGCGCTCACACAAACGCCCCAAACCCTGAATAAATGCACAAAATACAAAACAAAACTCACACAAAGCATCTTGATTATTGAATAAATCACAGATAATGGGGGTTATGCACCATCACATCAAAGATATGGTTTATGGTCAGTGATATCATTGAAAAATGAATTGATACAAAGAATTGAACTAATTGGACTGGCACTGGTATTAGTCGATGTGTAATAAAACAAATAAAACATTTACCTGAAGGCAGCAAATGAGAAGTGGCATGTGAGCAATAATAACTTTACTGGATGTCTTTGACTGAAGCTTCTCAGACAGTTTAGTGCAGAGGTTTTCAGCACCTAGAAAACACATACTATTACAATGAAGTCACTGGTCTGACATAATCGTACAAGTGACACACGCACCTTGTTCCTCCGTCACAGCCCACACCATAAGGTCGACACAAGCAGCATTGGCCTGGCAGCGCAGTTTGAGTGGGCTCAGCTCACTTTGTAAATACTCCACATCATGCAATATCCTCTGCAGCTCCGACTGACTGCTGCTAAACTGCTCCAGGACAAAGTCATGAACCTCTTTGACGAAGTCTGTCTGGAGGTCTGGGTTGTACAGATGCATATGTGTCAACGTAGCACCAAACAAAAATAAAAAATAAAACCAAAGCTTACCCTTAATATTGTACAGAGTATCCCGCAGCATTTTAAAAATGGCTACATATAGAGGATCACTAAATGTTTTGTAGTACAGGTGAATATTTGGGTGTGCCTACAAAAAGAAAATAGGTATCCATTAAACGTAAATACTCATCAGAATGTTTCAAGAATCATACCTCTAAATGTTCAGCCAATGAGTCATCTAGTGATTTCAGAAATGATTCAGAGACAAAGTGGTCAACCTGTAAACACAGATAATCATTAGATTTTTTTTCTGTTCAACCCCTAAAATGTGTTTTTTGTGTCTTTTCAGACCATGTGAAGTAGCTGTCTCAATGTATCAATAGGGACATAAAACTCTCCAGTGTTGCTTCCAGTGAATAGAGGGGAAACAGAGAAGCTGGAGCTGATGGTGGAGAAGTAGTATTCTGGGTCCACAGCACTGCCATCAGGAAGGTACGAGCCTGAGAAGAAAGTCGGAAACGTCTATGTAGCTTTCATTGAATAGAATGTTGGGGGCAAATTTCAGGTGCAGTAACTCACCCTCAAAATACTGAGCAGACGGATCAGCAGGGGAGCTGGGAGTCAGACCTGCTTTTTCAGGACTGGCCTACAGAGTGCTGTGGTTACTCAACTATCAGCATTTATAATTAGCATACCAGTTTTATTTCATTACACATACCTGCTGTGAGACACTGGACACAGACGAGCCTTTGCGCTTCAGAGTGTCACTCTGATACGCAGAAAGCAAAGAGCTGGGCATTATTGAACGGAAATCGTTAAATGATCGTCTATGCACAGAATCAGTTTCTTCATTTGTAGGCAGCACTGGCGCCACTGGCCGAGGAAATAATTTGGACAGTAAAGGCTCATCTGTGTTACTGTATCGTCCAAAGGCTCGGGCCACCCCCAACAGAGTTGGCACAGTGTACCTACAGAAGTACTCTGAGAAAAGAAAGAAAATGAATGTTTAGTTATTGTGGTAAAGTTATAAGGGATGGATTAGAACACTGATGGTATTACCTTTGTCGTGAGCGCCTGGGTTCTTGCAGATGTCTTGTAGCACCTGCATGAGGTCCATGACAGCCTCGAGAATCTGGAAATGCATTTTTGTGAAAACATTTTTTTTTAAATTGGCTACAAATACTGTTATAGTAGATGAACATAAACAATTTATTGTTTTGAGATAGACACAAAGTATTTTACCTGCCCTCGTAAGGCCTCATCTCTCTGGGCAACGTCTGAGAGCAGTGTTACAAGACTAAAGCTAAAGTTTTCAGCAACGGGAAGAATTTCTTGAAAATAAAATGGAAACGCATAAACAAAATCGTTAAAAACATATTTAAAACTGAATGGAAAAACAAACAGTTTCCAATGCATGACTTTTACCTTGTCCTTTACGTAGGGAGCTTTCCGCAATCCACTGAACTTTGGGAAGGCCTTTCAGTAAGCCCAGGAGGTATGGAACAATGGAGTCTTTGTGCTGTTCCAAGAGATTAAGAGCGTGTTAATAATGGGTACAAATGTCTCAAACACTCATAGTGGAGCATAATGTAAATATACCTGCAGGTTTGACTCAACGAGAAAGACTCCCAGTGCAATGACGGCATCTCTCCTCCTCTCGTCCAACTGATAGACCCCTCGAAAATCGACAGGACACATGCATTGTAACTTCTGCACCTAAACAAAAAACAAACACACAAAACAAGCCCTTTAAACGAAGCCGGATTAGCACTGTGTGATTAAGCAGACAGAGTGTGCATGGCTCTATTAGCTGTAAGGGTTTTCTATAGCCTAAATGTGTAGCAGAAATTGAGCCAACATTCCTGCCTCTGCCATGAATTGGCTTAATGCTACAGCACTGGTCTTAACTTTAAAGAGGCACATCAGCCATGTAAAGATAGTTATATTCTACAGTTTACACAGTTTAGATTGTCAACCTTATTTGATTTTACTTGGAGTGTATTTTAAATTTAGTAGCACTTTCCTAACAATCTCAGTCAGTGTATGGCACATGCGATATGAAATAAACATTAAATTCTCATACAGAGCTCTTTGCAAATCATTCCCCTTAAGTTCTGAAGCCTATTGTTTGACAGGAGACTTGACTCGTGTGTGACAAGCTAGAAAGGGACATCAATATGCCACAGCTCCATCACATGGTTCCTCTTTTACTGAGTCATTTGCGTATTTTCTCATTCAGGACATTTGTGTTCGAGTTTCCCATCAATCATGACATAGTGGTGTCTTTATAAAGGCATGTCATTACGGTTTGCCGAACATTATTCATAGAATCTTTCACAAATGCCAATAATACTGAGGTGAGCTTTGACTGATCCGACAATCGTTTCCTGATGCGGCTGTTCCAAGGTTAGCCCGAGCTAGTCACTCTATTAGCAAGTTACACCATACTTCTAAAACGCCTCAGACAGGATTTGATCTTAAAGTCACACACTCAAATCGTACAAATGAATTGAAGTTAAACAAAGACATGTCAACAGTGATAGAAGTTAAGACGGGCCTGTGGTTAAACAGGTTTGGCTTTAGCTCAAGCTAGCTGCGTTACCTTCTCTATGGGGGCTTGTCGATGAGCTGCCAGCGACCGTGCTAAAGATAAAACCGTGTTGAAATAAAATCCTCTGCTTCCTCCTCCATTCAGAGACATGATTAAAATATCAAAACACCGCTAAACAGTCAGAGGCATCTTGTTCTTTCATTTGTCCTGAGCATACAGTAAACTACGGAAACCGCAATGTCCAAATTGAGCGAACAAAGGTCAAAAGCAGAAAAAAAAAAATACAACTACGTGCAAACAACTAATCTGATGCATTTGTTTATGTGTCACATTTCTGATTATGTAGAATGTGCATAGCGATAAAACACACACAGAGAAATGTGGACGAGTTTTTATTGTAAGTAGTGACACCACTATGTTTATTTCTGAACATTCATATTATTTCAAGGCACAAAAGGGAAAATTCCCTTGGTTGATATGGAATATATCTCAATTCAATTACAAGGAAAATTATTTACAAAGACACTTATTTCTTCAAAGGCAGTTCATTGTTAATTCATTTACAAAAATGTAAACAAGAAATTAATCCAACAATATGAAACATAATTAAAAATAAAGCAACAGTTGGCACCAGACCAGAGCCGCCAAAAGTTAAATACAATGTAAAAAGCTTTTGTAAATGCCATCTACAAATGCAAAACATAACATTGAAGACCTCTGAAAATTGCTTGACTCAGTTTAATGAGACTGAAGGCACAGTAAATATATGAGACGATGTACTCATAAGATACTTAAACTTATTAAAAGCAACACAAAACTGTAATTTAACACTTTTCTGAACATTTAGATTTCCAGTCTCAAAATACCAAAACATTTAGGCACTTTATATTTTAGTAGCTTCATTTAAAATATATGCGCACAAAGTGAAACCACTCTACAAAGCAGTGTTTGTTGGAACACACTAATTTATCTCTTTTTGAAAGGCATCACAATATGTTTTTAAGGGTTTTTTCTAAGGCATTTGTTTCTGACACAACTAAAGTCCCTAGATAAAAGAAAACGTGTTCATCTTTTTTTTTCTTAATTTAAAATACCTTTTGATTTGAAAAAAAAACAAAACAAAAAAAAACAGTAAGTGTAATGTTAGAGTGTAATTCCTATTCCTGCACAAATAAATCCAACACTGTTGCTATTTCATTCCTATTTCTCACAGGTCTCCAGTTCGTTTCCCTGAGCCCTCACTTCTTCAAGACCAGCTGATCTGCAAGCTTTTCTTCTGGTTTCAAAACACATCATTCTCCCATTCTTTGCACTCAGACCAGAGGTAGATATTAAAACCTGGAAGTAATTTCAGTCTGTCTTCCAAACTACGTTCAGGACCTTGACCACTTCTTCATAGATAATGAAGACTATGGCCACATCCATGCAGACGCGACCCAGACGAGGAACAGTACCTTTGTAGAAACTGCAACAGAACAGAACACTGAATCAGAATGCAGGGCTGCCTTACATTATTTCACTAAGACAACAAAAAACATACAATTATACCATTATTATTACTATTACTATATACTGCTAACTTACGCCGCCGGGCCTTCATGCTTCATTATCTTTACAGCGCAGTCCATTGTGCTTTTGTATTTGTGAGCTTCAAGACCCTGCAGGACAAAACACAGATTGAAGTTAATCAAAGACAACAGTTTTCATGTACTTTCTCAATGTGTGGTACCGACCTGCATTCTAGTTTTGATGACATCTAGAGGAGTGTTCCCAAAAACGCTAGCAGCACCAGCAACAGCACCAAAAAGTCCAGTTATCAGAGGGTTAATGGCTTTGTTGGGGTTATCGCCTGTGGAGTTGAAAGTAGATGTTCTCAGTTGCTCTTATTTTACTAGTTGGGGGGAATGGCATATTTGGTGTTATTCATACACAGACCTTTATACCAGTTTCTCAGAGAGGTCATGACATAAAAACGGATAGCCTGATTTGAGCCCTGCTTCAGCACAGTGGCGGTTAGTCCTTGATAAGTGCCTTTCAGTCCTTGAAAAGATGTGAGAGTTCAGCCGACAACATAGTAATGATCATAATGCATTGCTGTTTAAAGCTGCGTTATGCAACTTTTTGTGTGGAGAAAAAAAAGTTGATATTTGTGCGCATTTTACCCTGTAGTGACCTAGTGGGTGTATGAGTGGTCCGCATGGCGACTTTACTTTCCGTCACAGTGGTCTCTAGGACGCTCCAGGATCGATTGTTTGGAAGGATTTCACGGTTGACGGACCCTCTCACCAGAAAACCTACTAAACAATTGATCCGGGAGCGTTGTAGGGACCACCGTGATCAAAAGTAAAGGCGCCACACTGACCACTCATACAGTCGCTGGGTCACTACAAGGTCAAATACACACAAATATCAACTTTTTTTTTTTAGAATAAAAAGTTGCATAATGCAGCTTTAAGGTACTACACAAATTCAGGCATTAGTTATTCACCCTATACAGACTATAGATTTTTTTATTATTACTATTATTCTTATTCTTTAGTGAAATATTGTCAACTATGCAAGGGGTAAAATCTTATTCAAACATTGCTTATTTTTTTAAATGTTTATATGAATAATAAATAAAAAGGGGGAAAAAAGGAAAAAGAATAAACAATCAATTTAATCCCCTCCAGCAGCTGTTTACAACTGAGAAAAAAACAATTAAACTTTGGTCACACAGAGTGTTGTAAACAGCTCTATAAATCAACATTCATTAATATATATAACAATAATTACAACAATCCTCATGATCTATTTTGACGTTAAAGTCTCCCTGCACTATTGTCTAGAGCCACATATAACATACAGTACACAGTATAATCTATTATTGTACCTTGAGTTCTGACAATTTCTCTGACTCCATGAAAAAAACCTCGGTACTTTGGATTTGCCGAAGTCTGGTCGTGGATGAATTTCACCTATCAAAACAATAAAAGCCGGTTAAATAGCAATAGCAACTTAGCAAGTGGTGAAAATGCTGTTATTGTTGTTTGAATGTGATGATATTTACCTTTACTGTCTCCATAGGACACACCACAAACACAGCCTCTGCAACTCCAGCACCAAGGCCACACAAGAATCCTCGCTTGCTGTCCAGTTTACCGCTCTCATCACGCATCTTATTACTGAGAAACTCAAACACGCCAAATCTAAAGCAAAACACAGAAAACGTTTTATTATTTTATTTTACAAGTAAACATGAGTCAAACAGTGTAGTAGACAGGTGATAAAAGTGTACCTGACTGCAGCTTTGGGTATAGATCCATATACAAGAGAACTTAGACCTCTGTAAAGACCTCGAACACCATGATGGTTGACAGTCTGCTTAACGCAGTCAACTGTAAAAGACAAAGAATGCAAGATTTTGATGCAAAAACATAGTTCAACAAGTAGTACCACAGTCATCCTCTAACCAGCAGTGTCAATAGAAAGAGCAGATGCTGAACTCCAAAACAGTTTTTTTGTTTTTTTTGATAAAGGAGTGTAGCTAGTGACATGAATGTTGACAAATATTCAAATTTGTTGTGAAAGAAATATACAAGTACATTTGGAATTTAAAGTGATATTGAAAATGTTTTCTATAACAACTCACCAACGCCTTTGTATTTAGGGGGATTGGCTCTTTCATCGAGCTGCAGCTGGGTCTTAACATACTCAGTAGGGAAGGTGATACAGATCTCGATTCCCCCTGCTATCCCACCTGAAAAAACACAGAAACCACAGCCGAACATGATGGAAGGACAATATTATCACTTAATATTAACTTATCAACCTAACCTCCTGAAATAGATTATAAATGTATTTACATTTATTCCCCCTCTACTTTAAACTGTACATGGTGAGACAACAGGACCATTCCACCTTAAAAGGCTGTCACTCTGCTGTTAAACAGCCCACTCAGACTGTGCAGCTGATTGGCTCGGCTTAGTCCCGTATGATTCTGCCTATGATACTCCCTTTGGCCTGGATCCAGCTCATGGGGGTGTGTTTCTTTAAAGCACAAACTGTTCATCTCACTACATTTTAAAGCAAGCTCACAGTGAGGCAAACCTCAAAAACTGCACTTCAAATTTTAAAAAAGCGAACAGGCTTCAGGTCATGCAATACCTTTAAAAATGTCATGCAAAGTCCAACATACATTCACTGTCTGCACTCTTGACGTACAAACCAGACCGGACTGTTCATGCATGAACAGGACATACGTTATACAGGACTACTAGCATGGTCTGGTTTTGACTAAACAGGTGGGTGTAGTGACCATGGCAGTTGTGACACACAAGCATTCCCTACAGGACTGGCACTACACCAAGAAACATAGATTCAACTGGTTTTAAAAACACAGGTTATTTGTTTTTCTGAGGTCAGCCCCATTCATGGGTTACCTTATGTCCTGTAATTGAGGCTGAAATAAAGAACAAAAAAAAGAAAGAAACAATATACAACCAGTTTATCAACAGATAATTCCTGAGTAACCAGAAGCAATCTCCTTAGTGAGAAAGTTGTATGGCTAGACTGATTTTACTACTAAACGTAACTGAGGAACATAACTGTGCATTGCCAAAATCTAATTCTGCATCAGCTAATACTGAACAAATGCATTACTCATAGTTGTTAACTGTGTAACAGTAAATAAATATATACAACAGTAACAGTATCTTTAAATTCTTCACAAGTTCTTCACAAGTTTTGAACACGGTGCCTATACCAGGTCCACTCCAGTGTTACAAACTCCTGTCACATGTAGTAACTATTTTACTACTGCTATTACTGATTACATGTGAGTGTGAAACAGATCTATCTTATAAAGAGGGTGACATGATCTTTGACATCACATCATCTCCATGGACTGGTGTAAGAACTCTGAACCTCCAGGGTCACTGAGTCATGAGAATGAAAGAAAAGCTCTATTGGCCTAATACATATCTGCTGACCTAATGACTATGAACCTTGAAGTTTGAGCGTCTGTCAGTCATTAACCCCGGGATGCGGGTTTTAGGTTCAAAGAGAATGAGAAGTGACTGGAACAGCCTGACAGGGTTCGCCTCATTGACAGTATAATGTCAATGGTTCCGCCTGAGAGACACTTTACATTCTAGCAGCGTGATAAGCTTAACACTGTTTTATCCAATAAGTTCAACTTTACATTTATAAATTAACTAGTAGGACTCTGACAGAGGGGAAACAACGTCAATTCCTTTACTATACGTTTACAAGGATAAACACCGTAAACACAAGTTGTGGAAAAAGTTTTTTAAAAAAACTTTAAAAAGTGTCTAAGATCTGCACAAGTTACTTACCAGCTAGGATGGCTTTACCAGGGTGAGTAAAACTGGCTTTTCCACCAGGAGCAGCAGCTGCCAAGCACTGCGGTCTGTTAAAAGGACTCATAAAACCAGGCTGTCCGGACATGACTGCGATTGACCCTCGAGTTTCAATCACAACACGGACGTGTGTCTAAAGATCTGTGAGCAGACCTGGTGCAGCCTGTGTGCTTCGTGCCTAATGAAGCTGCACAGATTCAAAAGCCAGTCCGTAGTGACCATTGGACTTAGTACTGACCTAAAGTTGATAATAATGAATGTGTACTTATGACAAGTTTCCTCACTGCACACAGCTAGGATAACATCGAGTCAGAGGGCGCTCAGGGAGGGGCTTAAGGGGCACGACCACACTTTCGCTTGTGCGGAGGAAAAACGCCATGCGTGTCATGAAAACCTTAAGGTAGAACCATAGATTTAATAACCATGAACCATGGAGCCATTATTAATATGTCCACGAGGGGAACTGGACGACAGTTTTCGTTGATACTATACATAACCTAACTCCGGTTATAAAGCATGTGTTTTACTTAAATTCTTATAATTTTAAAAAGTAGTTTCCGATATAATAATACTAATACTAATACTAATACTAATACTAATACTAATACTAATACTAATACTAATAATATATTCGTTTACATAATATTACCTACACTGTGTACAAGGTCATTCATTTCGACATTCGAGGCATCGAGAATTAAGCAACTAAATTAATACAATACAAAACAAAAGACCAAATAAATGCAAAATTTGACAATGTACCGCAAATGTTCAAAATACAATAAAGTGACGCTTTCTCTCGACCCTTTCTGGCGCGTGGACCTCACTACCGCGCATGCGCCTCGTGTCTCCTTCATTGTGCCCTAGTCACACTTGGTACGTTCAAAGGGTTGCAGCCTGTTCTTTATAGACATTTTTGAGCGGGTAAGAGGCATCTCGATGTGTTATACGTATCTTCAGTACCTCAATCCCTCGAAGTCCCGTTATATGTATTATCTATATATATAACAGTATCCGATGTTAGCCCTTAAAGCCAGCTAGCTAGCTAGCATGGTATGCGATTTAGCGAAAGACAATGTGCTAGCTTATTATGCAATGATACTTTGATACACGGGATTTAATTCAGGGGGAACAGGAGGGACATTAGAATTTAAATAAAGTGTGCGTTGTTTTGTTTAGCTGATCAGCCAAGTCTCACTGTCACATCCCAACCCCCTTATGGCTTGTTTTTTATGATTAATAAAGAAGCATGAAGTGCAATGTATTTATCTTATTGTTTATGAACTACTCCTGTCTTTTGTTTCATTACAGAACAATGGCTGTCCCCCCTTCTTATACTGACCTGGGCAAAGCTGCCAAGGATATATTCAGCAAGGGATATGGTGAGTGCCTTTTGATTATATATTTCATTCTGCATTAGCTTTTTAACTTCAATAGAGCGCAGGGCTCTGTATACCTTCTGGTATTCCCAGAGCTTTCTGTAATATTAAACCTGTTGAGTTCTTAAAATGTAGAATACTCTGAATAATCATTCACACGAGCGTGGACACAAGTCGACAGTTTATTTGATGGATTTACCAGTAGATGGATTTCTTCCATAGCTATTTTCTAATTTGCTACTACCCTTTTAGTTTAAGTTTTACCTTTACATCACGGACTGTAGTAGTGCTGCATCTTTCCATCGATCGATTGTCTAACCAGTCTCCTCAATCACACAGGGTTTGGCCTCGTAAAGCTGGACCTGAAGACCAAATCTCAAAGTGGTGTGGTGAGGACATCTGCCTCCAATTTCTGTTCAATGCTTTACTTCGTTCACTAGTTTGCTTTCACACATAATAATTTCCAGCCATCTCTACAACATTATTAAATTCAATAATATTAGAATAAAAACATTGCACAATACATGTTTTATGGACTAGAAGGGTATGCTAAGGAAAAACTGTCAACTCTGTTTTGGCCTGCATTTCCCTCAGCACACCGTAACTCCTGTTCTTTCCTATTCCGCTTTTCTGGACGCTTGTTCTCAAATGTAGATGGTAAGATTTACGTCTGAAACTACAGGTGTTTGCTTTTCTCATCGACGCATTCATCCTAATCCCATTATGCATCATTCACTAATTTCATCTATTTCTGTTTATTATCGAATACAGCAGAAGTTCATGCATGTCCATTCGCTCACATTGTGTATAGATCATTGTGCACATTCACATTTGTGTCATCAGATTATGTCGTTCTATTGATTTATATATATATTTTTTCATCTCGTTTCCATCATCCATTTTTCTTAATGTCTTATGTTGCATGAAGATATTTTAATGTGGCATAGAAAGTTATTTTATAATTTTTGGTCAGTTCCTAATGCCTCATGTTGTACCTCTTAGGAGTTCAACACCTCAGGTTCCAGTAACACGGACACAGGGAAGGCAGCAGGAAACCTGGAGACTAAATACAAGATGAAAGAGCTGGGCCTCAGCATCAACCAGAAGTGGAACACCGACAATACTCTGGCCACTGAAGTCACTGTGGAGGACCAGGTACATTAAGGATTAATATGAAACTGTAAATGAACCCTCAGGCCCTCTTTGGTTTTTAGAGGTACGTTTTTGTTGTGACTTTGGTGTTTCTTGTGCTAGCCTGATGATTTGACAAAGATGTGCCATTTGAAATTTATATTGAAGACCCTATACCTGAATCTTTGACAATGTAAGAAGAAAAACTGTAAACTAAAATGTTAGTTTTCGTCCCTAATCATTCCTGACTTTCTTAACACATTTGTAGCATCCCAATTCTTCACAGGGATGAGTTCATGGGCACAACTTGCAGGGTCACTTTGTAGGGTCTCTTTTCCTTTGCTTTTATATGGAAACGATGAGACGTCAACAAAACCATAGAAAGTGTAGCTGTGTTCTTAACACACACCTTTAAATGCACATTGCTTTGTATGCCAGCCTTTCTAGTGTACATGATTAAATATTAATACAAAAAGCTTCACAACACAATATAATGCAATTGTAAGTTTAGCCAATCATTGTTGAGATAGGAGAGTTCATATCCTCCTGTTCACATGAGGGAGATGCAGAGTTTTCAGTGAGGCTGTCAGACAATAGGATGTGCATTGTTGTGTAAAAGAAACATGCGTCCAATACCAATATGTGTAAAGGGCATCTTTTATGTAGGGCTGTAAGAGGGCGAGGACATTTTTTTTAAAAAGAGGGTCTGAGGGATAAACGTGTGTTTTTTGCCTGTAGCTCGCCCAAGGACTCAAGTTGGCATTGGATACTTCTTTTGTACCAAACACTGGGTAAGTGGAAATAAATCCACAACAGAAATCCACAATGGAGGCAATGCTATTATTTTGGTGTTTTTTGCAGGAAGAAAAATGGCAAGTTGAAGACTGGTTACAAGCGTGACTATGTGAACTTGGGCTGTGATGTGGACTTTGAGGGTCCCATCGTCCACGCGGCTGCTGTGCTGGGCTATGAGGGCTGGCTGGCTGGTTACCAAATGGCTTTCGACACAGCCAAGTCTAAACTAACCCAGAACAATTTTGCCCTGGGATATAGAGCTGGGGACTTCCAGCTACACACTAATGTGTAAGCATGTTTGTTTATATGACCAAAACAGTCCTTTCCAGTCACAATGCCATTGTCAGTGATCCACACAGACAGCATATGAGCTAATTATGTCTCTCTCATAGTAATGATGGGACAGAGTTTGGGGGATCCATTTACCAGAAAGTGAACGATGAGCTAGAGACGGCAGTTACTCTGGCTTGGACTGCGGGCAGCAACAACACTCGCTTTGGTATTGCTGCTAAATACAAGCTGGACAAAGATGCATCACTGTCTGTAAGTGCATGTGATCATGTAATTGCCATATGTTTGTCATTGTCTGTTTTGAATATTCTCTCTGACGTACACTTTGTCCCCACAGGCTAAAGTAAACAATGCCAGTTTGATTGGAGTAGGTTACACTCAGAGTCTTAGGCCAGGTACACACTATATCATCTTTTAAACTGCAAATATAAGGATTATGTACAGACTTTCATTATACTCTATCTAATTACAGGTGTTAAAGTAACTCTCTCTGCCCTGATTGATGGGAAGAACTTCAACGCCGGCGGACACAAAGTTGGCATGGGGTTTGAGCTCGAGGCATAAAGTGGAGCGCATTTGTGAAACTTAAAAATCAAAAATCACGCCTCACTTGTCCCAGTCCAATTTTCCTGCAGCCTGTTCTTTTTAACACTTCCTGCTCATACCGTGAGCTGTCCCTAAGCACAGTTCAGAGCATATTTGACAGTAATAATAGTAGTGTCTGCAGGACCTATGTTCTCGTCTTAAAGGCGACAATGTACACTGTATGTACAATGGGGCAATATTTATTTCTTCATAGGTCTTAGAAAAAGAAGTTTGTGTAGCTCAGTAAAGCTTGTGTATTCAGTTGTTCCTCCCTACTTTGAAGCATGTGAGAATGAAAATATGAAGGAAAGTTTTAAGATATGTTGCCGGGTTAAACAGGTGCTGTGTGTCTTTTTTACTTTGTGTTTGGCATTTGTTTAAATGTTCTGTTGCAAGATGTCAGTTTGTCATGGGCTATTGAATGTTTTAATCACTTAAACACATCATTTGGCAACCATAGCTTTACCCCAGCCGGAAAAATCAGTGTTAGGGATACCAAGAGAATACATGACCCATTTTCTACAATACTGTGCTACCCCAGATAGTTTCAGGACTTCATTCTTGCTGTCACTAGTCAAATGTTCCTTTTTTGTGCATATTTATGTTCAGTTTATTTTAAGTGATAATGTTTGAGATGATCATGTGGAGAACACTCCTTTGGTCATATATTCAATGTTAAATTGTCTTTTGGTTTCATATTTCAGAAGAGACATGACTGAGTTAGACACAGTACCTTGCTTTTTCCAGTGTCCACATAATATTTAATGATAATTAAAAAAAATCATGTGTTTTGCCTGGGTTTAATGGTTTTATTTTAAAAAATGTTGAAATTGATATTTGAATCATTAACAGTTAAGATAGATTTATAATATACATTAATAAGGATGATTGAAAGTCCTTCATTTGACAAAGATAAGCTTATGGTTTGGTAAGCAAAAAAAAAAACGTCACAACATTTTCTATAAATATGTATATACACAAGTGCATATGTGTACACATATATTGTCCCGATCAAAAGACAAACTGCAATTCACATTTGGTGTGGTTGGTAGAACTTCCAATATTCAACAAGAAGAAATAGGAGTAAGACAAAAAATAAACATGAGTAAAGCTATTATTGGAAACAAAGACTGTTCAAAAGTCAATCGATAGGACCACACGCCTAAAATCAAACTAACTTTGATTGGCCTGATAGTTTCCAGTGTTACTGGCATAACAAGCAGATCCACCATAATGATCAGGATGTTTTTTCCTTCAGTGGAACAATGGAGCTTCAGATGGGTCAGGGTGTCAAATGGCAGCTGGCTCTGTGCAGATGCTACAGAGAGCATCCCTCCTGACTGAGGGCCTCATCTGTGTGGGAACCACTGGTTCTTGGGCTGCAGTCGGCTCCAGTAACTGAATCCAGATTTGACCTTTCTATTCTATTTCACTGTAATTGTTTTCAATAAAAGCTTTACTATTATTTTTTTGTCTCACCCCTATTTCATTTTGATATATTCATATTCATATTCATATTCATTGGAGTAACCCCCAAACTGGAAGAGTGGCTACTGCAGATCCCAGGAAAAACATCTGACATCTTGCAGGCCAGTTGAGCCTCCCGAGCTTGGAAGACAAGACCCCGGTCGGGGAGGGTGAGTTTTTTGGTTTATATAGATGATTATGTCTTCATTAGCAAAAGAATTTAGGCGTTTGCCCAGAGCATTCACATTTCAGAGTAGATTGACTTTGGCCACCACCTGCTTGCAGCCAGTCTGGGAGTACTCATGTCCACCTGCAGTGGGAAAATATTCAATATCTCCAGCAAGGTGCTCTATGTTGGTGTGATCTGGATAGAAACCTTCTCGAGTAATTTCTTCCAGAAAGCACTCCATCACATGAACTTTTTCTAGGAGGCCCATAGGTAAAATCTCCGCCTCTGCCCACAGCGGATGTAGTTTCTCCAGAATGTTACATAGAATTGGAGAGAGCTCTTTCGTTAGGTGACCATGATCTGAGGCTGTTATAGAGCTACTGGAGTTGTGCAGCATATACTTGGTGATCTGCCCATGACCCAGGTTGCTCAGAAATAGGTAGATTGCATTCAGGTATTCGTTAGACTGTTTGGTAGCCACAAGCTGCCACAGTGCATCCAAGATCTCCTTATGCATGTGCTCAACCTCATCAAAAATGAATAATGGGATCTTCTCCTCTTCCTCAGCTTGCTCTACCATCTCAGAGATGAGAGTACATAGTTTCTGAGCGCACAGGATGGCATCGGCCTCTTGGGGACAGTGGTGCAGGACGTAATGCTGGAGGACCAGAGCATCCCCAATCACTGATCGAAAGTGTCCAGCCAGGAGACGACCCAGGTGGCTTTTACCAACCCCAGTTGGGCCATGCACAGAAAGAACCAGAGGCTTGTTGTGGACATACGTGGACAAGTATTCCTGCAAGTGGGACAGCAGGCTCTCCACTGCCCCTTGCTGCCCGAATACTTCTCTCCGCAGAGTTTTCTCCAAGCCCTCCAAGTCGTATTTGAGAACATGGTCGTCAAGATTTTCAATGGCATTGTACACCTGGAGAATTACAGTAAAGTAAATAGTAATTAATACTAAAGTACTGACAGTATTACAGTATTATATAACAAAAAGATGATTACCTGAAGAAAGACAATGCCACACAGTAGGTAAAGGCAGCCTTTGGCTCGGCTGCGCTCCTGCTTTGGAGGGGCCCTGCGCCCTCCACTCTGAGGAAACATCACTCTTCTCCTCCTTCTCCTCTTTTTCTTCTGAGGAATATGGTTATCTAATGAAGAGTGGCCAGAGAGGTTCAGCGGATCAAATGTAAAGATTTTTGGGCTGGTCCTAACTGGGGCCCCTGTCTGAGTCCCTGCCGCATTAAGGCTGAGGGCCAGGTTCTGTCGCCGCTTCTTCATGGCTTGGTATTTCTGTTTGATGCGTATAACTGCATGTAACGAGGATGAGAAACTAGACAGACTGGAAGCATGTTTGTCTCTGTGTCCATCACTCCTGTCCACTTCTAAGTCACTGTTAGTGTCTCCATTTGTGTCATCTTCAAAGTCTCCTACTTGGGAGGTTGATCCACTGCTGTCATGATCACTCATCTGCAAACAGAAGATCAATCAATCAACGTTTCTTTCTGAGTTTTTACAGCACTTAGCAGACAATACAAAAGTGCTTTACATAAAAGCACAAAAGGAAACACTGAATGACATTTAAAAACACAAACCAAACCAAACAAAATAGAGCAGTTTAAATTAGAGATTCTTTAGTCAGACATTAGTGTCAGGTCAGTGATGACTCGCAGCTCGACTGGAAGCGAGTTCCACAGTTTAGCCGCTGCCACTGCAGAAGCACCGCCTAGGACCACATCCAGCGTCTGAGAGGAGGGGTGCAGGGCTGTGCATGGGCAGTGGCTGCACAGAAGCTCGGACTGATGTGAGGGAGCATGTGAATGAAGAGCCGGGTGCCAGTGGAGGGAGGAGAAGATTGGGGTATGTGGGAGCAGCTAAAGGCAATGTGGTGAGGACTGTGTGATGCCCAAACTGATAAAAGCATGTTTGACTGTTTCCAGGTCACTACGCAATGAAAGGGTTTGACTTTCGCTAAAAGACACAGTTGGAAGTATCTACATTTGACCACAGTGAGAAAAGATTGAATTAGAAATCCACACATAGGAAAAACGCCCATCCTCTCAAACCAGTATTTGTATTGCTGTATACAGTAAGCAAAGATACTGCCCACAGTCGAGAACCATACTTCTCAAATTAAATACCACCTTAAATAATTGCCTTTAAAAATACCACCAGGACTAGACAAGGACCAAATAAAGACTAAAAATGGGCTGAAATTGAGATAAATCTGGACTAAATCGTGACTACACTGTAATCTAAACAAAGAAGAGCTCAAGCTTAAATGCACAACTAAAGCAAACATAATGGAATTAAATTAACATTAAAACTTTGGTGTCTTCGTATTGGGTCATCTCAAGTACCACAATTTGGGAAGCACTGTTCGAGAATGTGTAGAAACTGTGTAAAGAGTGTCCGGGTGAGAGGGTGGTTGCTTAAAGTGTGTGAAATATTTACTCTTCAATGCTTTCCTCCTTCCTGGGCTTTTCCCCCCCAGAAGGAACAATAATTTTACTTGATTAGTCCTTCAAATATGAGTCAGAGCAAAAAGGTTTCTCAACATATATATAGAATAGAAGGTTTGGTACCTGTATAATAAACAAAATGTTTACTACTTTATTTTTATATCCCATCAAATACTGAAATGGCAAAGTTTTCTCAATTCTTTTTCAGATTACTTCAATACTAAGATACAATACTCAGACCAGTACTTTAAAATAAACTTCAAAACTAAACTAAATGTATTTTAAAAGGCACTCTTGGAGTATATATTTTTGGCAAGTCAACCCACCACTGGTTACTATTAGACTCTTCTTCTTTTTTTAACAGTCCCCTTAACAAAAGCAATGTCTACAAAACAATTAGTGACTAAAGTTTGAGGTAAAGGGAAATTTGTATTGGTGTGATCCGGGTTGGGTCCTATTCTAGTGTCCTGTACAGCTGGGTAAGGAAAGTAAGCACACCTGAATGATAGAAATGCAAAAAATGTGCAAGTCAGGCTACTTGTTGCATTCAGCTGCAAGGTTTTACTGCACTATAACATTTCACAACTTAACGACACTTGGTGCGTAAATAATACCTAAAAGTTGAGTTTTTGCCTCCTCACAAAGGGGACACAGACACCAGCTCACACCCAAAAGTACACGCACACAAAGTCTGCTTGCAAACCAAAAAAAAAGAAAAGTGGGACAGAGAAACAAAATGTTCATAAAATGTTTACCTTAGTTGTGTCTTGATTCCTAAGAATAACAAACGTAGCTTTAGTTCATTTTGATGGGTCTCTATAGAAAACAAGAAGGCTACAGTGTACAAAGAGCAACAGTGCAACTCAGGAAGAGCTCTCTTATCCGGCTATCTTGGCTCTCAACTCAGCCATCTAATAGCCCCTCCTCTCTCTTCCTCTTTTCTCTAATTTGCCTACTCAATGTTCAGTTAGATACAGGCTGTGAATGAAACACACTTTTGAAGTAGAACAAAAAAGATAAATGTGATTCAGGCCATAGCCGTGCAGTTAAAGAGCCATCTTTGTTTAAAGGGGATTCAGATGAAATGGCAAAGGTTTTGGCCTTATGTCAAATTGTACAAGAGAATGACATATCTCACTTTATAACACAATCCAAAGAGAAGCATAATAAAGAAGACATGGCTAAATAGCTAATGGGTGTGGCCAAAAGTACACATAATTTAAATAAACTGGAGCTGTTTCAAATAAACGCTACTCTATTGTTGGATGAAGTCACAAAAGAGAATGGCTTTTGCACTGGACAGTATAAATAATGACTACAGTGTAGCGCTTTCAGAAACTTGGTAACAGGTCACAGGCTTGTAAAGCCCCCACACCCTCCAGCTGCAGCAGTGGACCTGTTCCGCAACCTGTTTTACAGACTGAAGTACTGCAGTCGACTCAAGGGACCCGTCATCCGCAAAATGCCGGTCAAGCCAGCCGCAACGCTGTTTGTTATGCGCAACTTTTACCGCTAATACGGTAGGCCAGTGCACTGATGCTTAGTGACACTGTGTTGTACTTCCTCTTAAAGGAACAGGCCACCGTTTTTCTATGCTGAGATACCGGTATGTTCTTACCTGAGCTTAGACGAGTTGATGTGTAACTGTCTGGTCTTTGTGCGTGCGCTCAGTCACGCAAAAAGACCAAAGATGTTGTTAGCATTGAGCCTCTCCTCTTCTCTATGGGGCCAAACGGGGGAGTTACAAGTGACCAAGCTCTTCCACATTTTCCCTATTTAAAGGGACTATACAGAGTTTAAAAATATTAAAATTAAGTATTTTCTTTCCCCTACAGTTTCCAGCCATGTCCTAATGTGTAGAATGAGCTCAGACCTGTTCACCACAACTGTCACAAAAATCCTGCACTGTCACTCAAAAAGTTGTTACTTCGGGTCTGAAGTGAAGTCATGCACGAGCTTGATATAGAACCTGCAGTTACACATAAGACCTGAGGTGGCAGTGGTGAGCACAACATGGCCAACTTGCATCTAGCCCCTTTAAACACAGTTATGTGAGTAAATACACAATCCAAGTATAGTTACACAAAATTACATGTCGTTAACATGTTGATTTTCTAAGCGGATGAAAGGGGAACTATATTGTGAGGCGTAATAACACCTTTGGAGCACTTCCACATGCACGGACGTCGAAGTGCTCCTAAGGTGTTATTTTCCTTTTTTTGCTGGGACCCCAAAAATTAACACATAAACAACTCGGGACCCCATTGTTATTGTCTCTTAGGGCGAAAAACATTTTAAAATCAGCTTAATAGGTATTTAAACTGTTTATTTTGAATAATTTAATGGATTTCATAAATTATAGGCAGTTACACCCACCCCCACCCAAGGCCTCGGAAGTAACCAACATCTGTCAGAACGTCACTTGATAAACTCATTTGTTAAAGAAGACTTGAACTGATAAAAAACACTGACTTAATCAATTCACAAATATTTTTTATCAAAATAACTGCAAGTGTCAGTTTTTAGGTCAGACGTACTTCACATTTATCAAATTCACATTCCCTATGAAATCATTTTTGTTACTTCCACTGTTCATAGATGTCCCAGACACCTCAAGATGAAACTCTCGGCAAACGGTAAGATGGATGGGTGATCAAGTCTTAGCAGGTGCGGCTGTTGCTTTTGGGCTTTGCACAGTTTTTTTTATGGCAGGAGATTCAGGGAATGACGGATTGCAACGATTGGTATGAGTTATGATTGGACAATGAATGTTTTGGGACAGGGTTTTATGAAAGGTCAGATTTTTATTTAATGATTTGCAAACCAATGGAAAAAAATGATTTAGATTTTAAGTTTAAGAGGTAGAAGGTTTTTCCTCCCCTCTTATTAATATGTATAGACAGAGATATAAAGATAAAATGTTAAATAAATAGAAAGATTTATAATCTGTCACTCTCAATATGTTACATTACTCTCAACATTTTGTTAAGACTACAACCTCAGGAAAACAATGCTGCTGGACAGAAACTGTGTGTTTAGACCTATCGTGTTTGAAGTTCTGACCCAACCTGACCATGTATGTATACAAAACACCCTGCAGTGACCACAGAGCCTATTTCAAACTAAGAGTTGGCCTACCCCACTGATCCAGGTGCAGCAGTCCGTATACTATCACTGCAGTTTCTTTCAAACAAAGAAAACCCTGTGCAACCTACAAAAATCCAAGAATGAAAACAGACAGTAAAACGGATTTACCTGATCAGAAATTGCACTTTGCTTGCAGGAAAGTTGCAGAGTTAAGCTGCGTGTGCGTGCACTCGAAACGTTACCATGAAAGTTACCTGAATTCTACCCCCGCCTTCACCGTTCAGAACCAGACCAAAATTGGTTCAAGCAAAAAAGATACTAATTAACAATGCAGCGATGGCAAAAAGCCCCATGGCCCCATGCTGCCACACATAACACAAAAAGATATAACTGTTTTTCCAAAACAAAACCTTGAACGGATTTGTGGTGTTCATGATCGAATCAGCAGCAAGTTACTCGCTTCTATTTGTCTCTTGAAACAGTTGCAGTTCCTTAAAAAACTTGTGGGGACCTGTGAGAATCCTTTGGGCTTTCTGTCTATTAAGGATTAAATGTGTGTTTTGTCTGTTAAAGCAATTGTGTTCTTCTGATCGAGAGTCAGATAAACTCACCACCCACAGACTGTTGTATATAGAGAAGCACTCTTTACTAACATAAGACACATGTTCAACAAAGCAAAGGTGCTCAGTCATTTGTGTCCACCAGCAGTTTTTTAGCATGCTCAAACAAATGTGACGCTTGACTGTTACTTCCTTTTCCGGCCCCGGCCCCTCCTTCCTTTAGAGGAGGGTCCAGCTCCGTCGGAGTTCAAAGCACTGTCTGAGGGACTGGCCCCGATGTTGATCTGTCCTTCTTGGATTTCACTGCGTGCCTCTGGAGAAAGGTGCTCAATCTGCTGCTGTGTCTCCAAATAAAACATGACGTCTCGAAGTTGCTCCTGTAGCTCCGTAATGGTCGTCTCTTTACGCTCCACTGAAAAATAAAGGATAGTTTTAAGATATGGATTATTATAGAGGTTTGGAACGTTTGCCTGATGTCTTATATACATTTCTCCATCTCAGAGACAATACAGGCTTGTCTTATATGATCTGATCTATAGAATAATTAGCTAAATAATTACAATGTTAGGCATATAGACATAGAAATAATAAACGTCTATTCCTCACTCCTCTGCATTCACGTTCACAACAGTTGAGGGATAATCCAAGATGGCAGATCGGTCTCCGGCTATAGTGCATGTTCCAAAAAAAAAACAAAGCAGGAGACTCTGTTCTTGTCCGGGTGGTGTTCAATATATCATATCTGCAATATATCACGACTGAGTACGCGACAATACACATATGGTATTGAGGCACGAGGTATCGAGATACGCGCATATGTCTAACCATAGTCTTGAAAGTATCACAACATTCAGTCAGGGCTTCAAGAGTGGAACAGCCTTCCAACTACAATCAGGGAAATACCCTCATTTCATTTATTCCGCTCACAACTTAAAATTTGGCCGTTACAAAAACATCATTGAACTCTATGCCACCCTCTTGTGACGACCCTGCCATGTATTTGTATCAGTCCACAGAATATTTCTCCAGTAGTGCTGTGGAGCATCCAAGAGCTCTTTCACAAACCAAAGAACTGAAACTACCAATACAGAATATATTACAATTTTAAAGCAACTTGCCCGACACTGCTATGGAACAAGAGGAATGACATTTGAGACGATAAAACAAGGTGTATCAGATATTTCCAACAGTTAGACATTTGTTTATCGTTACTATGACAACAGCTACAATGGAAATAGATAGGAATCTAGCTTCCTGCCTCCAGCTAAGCCCGGAATGTTTACGAACAATTAAAGGGTCTATAGTCCAGAAAATACGGTACACACTTATTAATACAGATTTTTGCTTTGATTTCTGCATACGCGTCTACTCACCACTCTCTTTAGATTTTCGTTCTTCCTCAGCCAGCTGTGACTGTAGTTGAGTCTGGTTGGCTCTCAAGCAGCGATTCATCTCTTGTTCCTCCTTCAGCTCTTGGCCAAGTTTGACTACTTTGCTATTGAGCTGGGTGCACCTTGTTAAGCAAAAAGAAGATTGAGCATGTATTAAGATCTGAAACCAACATCACATTTGTTTAGATCCATGCAATAGCTGGATCTGGTTGAACCTCATCAAAACTGAAACACATAATAAATACATGTAAACCAGGATCAAAAACAACTAAATGAAAACTTACTTTTTCTCCATGGCCTGTTTATCTTTTGACAACTCTCCTAATCGCCGCTCCAAGTTATCACAGCGCTCCAGTGTTTCCTTAAATTTAGACTTCATGTTGTTTATCTAAAAATCATACATTTGTGTAATTATAAAAGCAATAAAGATTAACAATACGGTTGAATACACAGCAAATGTTGAATGCTCTAAATGTTTGTAGTACCTCTTCTGCAGTTTCTTTTTCCAAATGAGTAATTTTATTCTCCCAGTAAATTCTTTGTGATTCCAGTTGACTTGTCAGTAGGTATGAGTACTGCAGGTAAATACGTTATTATTTGAAATCCTGCTCACTGTTGGAAGTAGTTCTTAGAGTTATTTAACAGTAGTAGCCGACTTACTTCAAGTTGAAGTCCATCAATTTTCTCCGCATGACAGGTATCGCCTTCACATTCATACTGGACCATCTTCCCATCCGTTTTACTGGCAACCAAACGGTGCACATAATTATCTACATCAGAAAAATACACTTCGTTAGCAACATAGACGTAACACTTATAGTCACATCATTTCCTTAACAGTCTGTCTATACACACATGAGCTTGGCAACATTTTGCTCTTTTGATGTATATTTACAGGGAACACAGTACCTCCAGCGTAGTCCCAGACTCTGTGGTTGGTGAGCTGCATCGCATAAGTGTGCTGTGTTTCTTCAAAGTGTTTGTAAGCGTGACGACTAACGTAGCGACCACAACCAATATGTCCACAGATCAAACAAATCCATAGGTTCTACAACAAAACAATCATTGGCGAAGGAAAATGTATATTATAAATAAATAAATACAGAAATAAAAAAATATATAGATATATTTCAAGTTAAAAATGCAAAGATTGATAGTTACCTCCTGTACTCCACATTCAAAGCACTTGTTCTCTTCCACTGGCTCCGGTGTTTGGCAATACCTGCATACTGGGCACCTACACACACAAAGGCACGTATTGTCCCGTTTTGAAATAAGAATAAACCAGAAACAAAAAGCTTTTTTTTACATGAACCATGTAGAAAAAAAAACAGTTGCGTAGTGAGTGAATAGTAAATAGATGGTACAGCTACATTTTTAAACCTGAAATACTCTGAAGAAAGTGTGATACAACTCTCTTATCTCCAATGTCATGTGTCACATATCATTATTTCACTTACGAGACGTCCTCCCAGCGCTGAAGACACAAACTGTGAAAGCTGTGGTTACAGAGTGTTGTGAGGACACCATTCACGGACTCATCCATTCTCTCCAGGCACACTGTGCACTTGGGCAGTTCAATCAACTCCATCACCGGCAGGCTGGCCCCCTGAATAACAGCAGAACCGCTAAAGCAAATGATGTCAAGTATCTGATGTGTCGTGTACATGCTGAGCTGATACTTACATTCTCAGATTTAATGACCTCCGCTCGCTCAACGTAGACCAGCTGACACACTGCCTCTTCTATAGAGTTGAACTGACGACCATTACAAGCAGTGTAAAAACTGTCTGCATCAGCCTGATTAACATACAAAACAAAGCCTTAATTAAGAAACTTTAACACAAATGTTATAAAACAAATAATTTCAATGTAACTCATTTACAGCGAAATCTTGCAGTTTAAATAATCAACTACATTTATCAGCGCATTACAGTGAAATAAAAATACATTTATATATATATATTTGTTTCATAAGTCAGTACATGTTAATGAACACACATGGGACTCATATTTGCAAACACGCCACATCCGCTTGAAGCCATGGGCGACTTGCATCAGAAAAGATTAAAATGTTGCTTATAGAGCCACTTGCTGACATACTGTAAAAGGTTTATTTAATCAGTAACTTTCTGTATTACACACGCTGCTTAGCACCAAATTCTCTGACACGTCAAACTCCACTCTGCTCCAGCACATCCAATGCTTGGACTGCACAGATCGCAATAAAAACTAAATCACAGTTTAAATGACAGAAATTAAGAAATTGCAAAGGCTGCAGTTATTTTCTCGGTAGAATATTTAATATGCAAACCACTGAATTTCCTGTCTCTATGGGGTAAGCTAACCCTGTAGTTCACTCCTTTATTCTAAAACGCATTTGGTTCTTGTATTAGTTTAGCAATTCATATTTCAAATATTAATGCATGTTTAAAATGTGCATAAAACTAAATATTGATTTTAAAACAAATCACAAATCTAACTGCCATTACGAACTTGCCAGGAAAATTGGAATTAGATTATTAAAAATTGTGCGCACCCTTCAGGATGGGCTGTGCAGAAAGCCACTCAACCTTATGCATTACATTTATTTAGTTAATGTACATAAAAATGTAAACATGACAAAATGAGCCTAATGGCTTTAAATAAATTCAGCTGACATTTTGACAAATGCTCCATCGAAGAGAAAATGAAAAAACATTCAACTTTTTATGAATACATGATACTGTACCTGTGAACAGAACTTAATCAAAACCATGTATTGGTTTGGTGTGGAGTCTCGTATAATCTTCATGTGCTCCATGACGTCATTAAAAGGAGCCATAAGCTTCATAAGATCATGGCTCGTCATGGCGGCAGGCACAGTGAGGATGCACACCATTGCACTGCGTCGCTCATCTTCAGTTAGAGACGTCATCTTGCTGTAAGGAACATATGTAGTGGGTTTAATAGAGATAGAAGAATAACGCAATAATAACTCATGTATCAGTGAAAGCGCTCAGTCATCCAGGCATATTCCAGTGTTGCACAAGTTTTAATATGCTAATTGTTGACATCTGACTTACTTTGTCTTGTAAAGATGCATGATGCCATGTATTATCTCTACAGAAGGGTTTCCACTGAAAAAGGAGATCTGGTCTGGCAGCTGTTTGGAGGGGGAGTCTGGTGCCATGGTTCGAGTGGCACTGTTGTCTTGTGAGTCCACAGAGATGTCCACTTCTGCCTTTACAGCTGTTAGTTCACTGTTGTCTTCTTTTGGACAATCTCTCTCTTCACTCCCACCTTTGTCTAGAGCCACACAGAACATACCCATTATGGCAGCTAAACAAGGACTTTCAGTTTCACTGCTCCTTACCTGTGCAGGGTTCAAAGGTTTCTATCACCATGTCACCCATAGCTCTACTTCCTATGTGTTGGTGTAATATTGCTGTTCTTTCTAGATCGGTCTTCCCACTAAGTGCCAGTTTGGCCAAGCCCAAAGCCTTCTCCTCTTGTTCCTCTTCTGACATGCTCTCGGCTGTAGTCATAAGATAACAATTACTGCGTCACATCATTCACTGTGACAAAAAAAGAGTTTTATTTGCAGATAGCAGGGCTGATAAATTAACACTTGCCGGCAGAATACTGGAAACCCCGTGGATAGGGTGACTGGTCGGCAACTTCCAGACGGATGACCACCAGGGAAACACTCATGACAGAACAGCCTGCTCCAGCGAACAACAAACAGCTAACTACAGCTAGCTGAGCGATACACACAACAACCCGCTGAACACAAGAGCTGGCGCATAACAAGTCTTTGTCAAGAAGGTTAAATTAGTCCTTTTGGCATTTTCTGATCCACTGAACCCGAAACTAAAGGTTTAATGCTAGCGCTGGTCATGATGATCCATGGAGCTAACCTGGACAATGTTCATAACATGATTCTTCCTCGTCAAAAGACACACACAGAGCAGGTGTTATACTGCCACCTATGGGTATCAGAGGCCACTGCAGGGGCTGTAGACAAGGGCCCTGCAGTGACCAAGGGCCGAATGCATCACTTTCTACAAATGCCACTGCTGTACGTCAAATATGGCCTTTAAATGGATCTTCTAAGAAATTGTAAAGGAATTGACAATATTGTTTTCTAGAGGACTTTAACAGGCATTTGATCTATGATTTGTGTAAGATCCTAAAAGTCATCTAAAAGTCATGGAACACACTGCCACCACAAGTCAGGAACTGTGGCACTTATTTTACTTTTAACAGGGCTCTGAAACATTGGTTGAAAACTAACCAGACATGCACACACAGGTAGATTATCCCTTTTTTGGAGCATTGGGGGCATCTTTGAGGCTGGTTGTGGGTTGTACTTGTAATGTCTATATGTATTGTGTATGTATTTCTTCTGTATATTGTCTAAGTTAATGTTTGCTGATCTTACCTGCCTTAGGACAACGGATGAAAATTAGCTGCATTGCTAACTCCGGCATATTTACATTGATGCCCTTTGCTGACATAAATAGATACATTTAAAAATCTTGAGGGTCAGAGGTTCCATCATGGAGGGCCGGTTTTGGCTCCCGGGCCTGACATTGCCCATCCCTGCACTATTATCAATAAATCTAATGCTTAGACACTCGCACACATTTTTATTTAAAAGCCTTTATTTGCAAATATGGATGTGATTGTATGTTTACACAACACTAACAGGGGTTTCATCATCATTTAGGCCTATCCACATTACACTTCAGTCTTTCAAAAAAGGAAATAAAAGATTGCACAGAATAGAAAAGAAAAAGTTAAAACTGCACATAAACTGCAGTGCCAGCAGTCGTCTTTCAGTGCTTGTTTTTTTATATAGCAAAACTACAGAACATCTTTTTTGCTTTTCAAAGAAACCTTGATACAGCCTGAAATACTTCAAATAGTTAAATAAAAATTTTGGTTAAAAAATTTGGTAGGTTTTGTCTTAACAGGAACAAACATTTCAGATGTACAAACTAGTGAAGCAACTGTAAAACCCACAGCCCTGTGCACAGTATCTTTTGCAGCAACAATTATTTACAATTAGGTCCAATGATTAAAATGGATGCAAAGAACAATCCAAGCAGGTCTTACTACTTCAGAATTGCATGAATATATTTTAAATGTGCATTTATTGTTTTTGAGCTCAAAAATTACTTGTGTTCTCTACATATGGCTATATTCAAACTGTTTTACAGAAGTGGTTGCATATGTTACATTTGTCACATTGCTACAAATAGATTTCATGATTGCAGCCTTCAAGAACAAATCTGAGTAAAAAAGACAAACATTCTATAACCACACATGGTCAGTGATAATACAATCAGTCCAGTCGTTATAGCCAAAACGCTTTGGGTGGTTTCCCCGTTTGCTTTTGCTCAAATTATAGCTCTCAATTACTCGTTTAAAACCACGTTCTCGCCAAGTAGAGCCGTTCAGTAAATAGATCAGATCTTTAAAAAGCTAAATTCTTTATGCTGGGTTTTTTGAATATTACTGTAACATCAAGTGACAAAAGAACACAAGGAGAATAAAGGGAATAGGTGTGAAAAATAAACATTTTGCTGTTGGCTGTTTTGTGGCACTGAGGTCCATTTTCATGAAGTTAAAAGAGCAGCTGTGGCTGTAGGGTAGAATAAATTGCCCTCATGTGGACCACAATATTTATTGGAGTGACCAAAAAGACATACAATAGATGTATAATGTTGAAGGGAAAATTTTGTCAATAATTTACTTGATTTATTAACCTAAAATGTCAGTGTTTGCAACGTCCCAATTAGCAATATTTCTACAGAGAGAAATATTGTCAACTTGGATTTGATTAAACCTGACTGACAACACAGTATTTGCCCAAATTCAGTAAGCATTGTGCGAAATGTTCTCTACTTGAGAATTTCCAACCCCCAAAATAAGTAGTTCAGTTTGCAAAGGATGAGCATAG
Organism: Gobius niger; assembly: GCF_951799975.1. Lineage (NCBI taxonomy): Eukaryota > Metazoa > Chordata > Actinopteri > Gobiiformes > Gobiidae > Gobius > Gobius niger. The sequence continues at coordinate 25,173,298 of NC_136853.1, read as the reverse complement.
ACTTTTGTGAAACCAACACTCAGTGGATGACCTGACAGCAGATGGTGGAGCAGGGACTTCAGATAGAACAGTCCATGAATCATGATGAATTTCAGATCTTAAGGTTCTTTACAGTTTCTGTTCTCTTTTTCAGTAAATCTCCCACTTCTTGTAGTGAGCGGAGGTAACTACTCTGCACTTTGTCCATAGTAGACATGGTAAACGATTCTTCCTCCTAAAAGAATAAAAACAAAAGGAACAAATGAGATTCCAGAGAACTCTAACCAAAAGCAACAACAGTGTAAAGATCTTGCATTTTTATGGAACAAATATTTGCTTTACTTATTTGACAGGGACATTGCACAGCTAATGTGTTTCCATGGCCAGATGGCTACAGGCCCATTTTCATGACTGTGTTTACAGAGCGCTGACAATTCATGAGGAAGTCCATACAATATTTAAAATGCAGGTAAAGCACCACTAACAACAAGCAGCACCAGTGGAACGATCACCTGAACAGTCCACAAGGGGGTTTCGTCCGGACAGTCCGGTTATTACGCCTTGTGTCCGGACGAAGAACACCAGGTGCTGTTAATTATGAGCAGCACAGGTGTTATGTTGAAGAGGAAAGAATTATTTTACATTTATTACCATATATCGGGACTTGTCATGTCCAGTATTATAACAATCTACTTTGTTTAGAAATGGTAAATTATGATATTTGTCTGATGCATAGTGCAATTCATTGCGTCAGAGAAAATTCCTTCACAACATTTGCCATAATGAACTAATGAAGACTGAGTCTTGCCATCTCACCTGTGTGCACCCTTCCAAGTTTAAACTGGCAAGTTTAAGGGTTGTCAGTTTTAATTCTTGTTCTTTAATATACTCCGAAGCGTGGGTAAATAGGTCCAGAAAGCTCCCGGTCAGCTCTTGGAAACCATGCATCACCACTGGCTACAACAACACCAGAAGTGACAAGTTACAAACTAACAGAACACATTTACATAATGAATAATGGGGTACCATACCAGAGCAGTGCTGACATCCTTTTTTTTCTTCTTCTTCTTCTGTAGACTTGTCTTTAGTGGTCGAAGGATCTTCGCACAGTAGCTAGCCACCCATAACACAATGCTCACAGTCTGAGGAGCAACCACAGTATTACTGCTATACTCAAAGTCCTTAAGTGCACTATATTGTTTACCTCAACAAAGAAAACAATATTTTCCAGTAGGGATGGTCTGGTTTTTAGCCTGGTCCCTTTCATCTCCAATAAATCCCCTTCACATTTATTTAGCATTTCTATGGGAAGAAAAGGGGAAAATAAACAAGACTTTCCGTGTCAATATTATATTCAAAACAGTTTATTCATAATGTTGTCATTTACCTTGAAGTTGAACTGTTAAAGTCTGGAAACCATTACAAATCTGTGCTTGAAGCTCTGTGGATTCATCTATTTCAATAAGAAACAAGTTAATTTGTAACTTATTTTCCCCTCTGCTTTGATGCAACGTGTGCTTACCAAGTCCGACAGACTCGAGCTCCAGTAAGTGCACAGCGAGCTGAAGAGCAGCCGCCTGGCACTGACAGCTTCCACAAGACAGGGCCCGCGCAAGTCGAGTAGAGGGCGGCCCCAACAGCGGATACTGTGTTCAAAACATAATACTGAATTCTGTCGCAGTATAGGGTCATAGAAAGTAATTTTGCTTAAAGAACTTGCCTGTATGTGTTTTTCTGCCAGCTGAGTCGCTGTCTGTAGTGTGTGATCGAGTTGGGAAAGCAGGGTACTCAAAGATGAGGTTTTGTCACCAATACCATTTTCACTGGTCAGTGCAGAGTTTTGTGTGGCAGGTGCGTGTCCCAGGGAAGATAAAGAGGCTATAAGGCGGAGCGCTAACGACCGCATCTTCAGCCAAATGGATTCTTCCTCCAAGGACTGGTGCCGGTTCTCCTCACTTAATTGTCTGTGGAAGAAATTCTTACTGGTTATTTATGTGCGAGCTCATGTGTTTTTGAGGCACCACAGCACAAGTGGTGCCTCAAAAACACCACTTTTGCATTATATTTTAGTACAACGTTCAAAGCACGTTTACTTGAATTAAACTTTATACAGTAATTCTATGTCTTTATTACAAAACACAGATGCCCCTGCCTAAAGAATATGAACTCCTCCTGACATTCTGCTCCTTTACAGCTGTGTAATGTTAAATTATGTATATTTTTCTTGTATTATTTTGATTTTTGAAATAATAACATCACGTATATGCTTATGGAAGATTAACTGGACAATAGCAATAGATATTATACTATTATTAATTTTTAATTATACTAAAATGAAATAAAAAGTATTGGCAGACTTTATCTTCTCAATTGTATCCTGTTTATCTGAAATGTTAGTCCGGGGCCGTGTTACAAGCTTTTGGAAACATTATGATGCCGCATTTGTGTCCAAGTTAAGAGAAGCGCACGGGTTCAAGGCCGAAACGTGATGATACTTTTTTTGTTGACATCTGCAATTAAGAAGCGTGACTGAACTCATCATCTCAACGCTTGTTTCTGCTGTCTGTCAAAGAGCTCCCTAAAGAATTGGCGATGTGCAGAACATGGAAGGATTCTGAAAACATTTAGTTTAAATAAGCTGCATTGTCGTGCAGGTATTTTACACTCGGATGTTTTCTATTGTCTAATGGTGTAGCTTGGACTGCTCTGACCCAGGGAGGAGAAGTTAACCAGGTGAGTTAACCAGGTGATAACCTGTTTCTCTGTAATGATGCGATCAGTCTGTCAGGAGCACACAGCCGCAGACACAGTATTTGCTATTGAGACTCCAAACACTTGGCCAATGATATTTTTAATGGCAAACGCTGAAGTGATTCTTTCCATTAAATGATTCATGTTTGCATTTTGACTGCAAAAAGTGACAAGCCGTGTACTGACGAGTCTCAAAATTGTCATCTGCGTCCGTGTTCTTGTGTGTGGATGTGGTTCAAAGCTTTTGCAGACTATTCTTGTCTTAATAAATGTGCACCATTTTACACTGTTTACACACCCTTTAAGTGTTTGTGTAATCTGACTGAACTCAAATTTAAGCAGTTTCTGTTTAATTGCGTGGATAGAAAATTTAATAGGAAACTGTGGAATATTTTTGGGACATTATGAACAAATGTTTATTGCCCTGTTTTAACCCCCGGCTCACATTGAATCCACAAGATGTCTATTTTTGACGGACGCTGCAGAGGGCCGCAGCACTTTCTGGCCAAGCCCAGGGAATCAAACAGGAAGTCATTCCCCCGCCAGGGAAGAGAATCCAGTGAATTTCAGGATAAAAATAGCTACAAGCTAACTTAACAGTACGGAAAAACAGACACGCACGGCCACGGAGGAGCAGACAGGATCACGGAGGATATATTTGTGCACAGGAACAATACGTTTCCCCTTGGACTAACAACTATCACATTATTTCAATCATATGGATTTCTGAGCAGATATCCAGAAAGGAGTAGGCAGCTTGTATTCAGTCATTTGTACGGTTGATCCGTCTTTTTTCCACAATAATGCGCTATTTACATGTATTTCTTTATGTACAATGTTGTGATCGCATGAAACCTCATGAAGTCGTGGAATTGTGATATGTGAGAGCTCCTCGCTGTGCACAAAACTGTACTTAATGTGAGTCACAGTTTACAAGAAAATGGAGTACATGCAGATGCCGTTCAGTAGTCAATTTGAGCCCGGCGTAGCTTATATCTTACTCCACATGAAGAGGAGTAAAATATTAGGGGCGCAGATGGTAAAGCGGGTCGTCTCATGATCGAAAGGTCGGGGGTTCGAATCCCACACACTGTCGTTGTGTCCTTGCAAGACACTTCACCCACATTGCCCCCAGTGTCTGTGTACATTGGTGTATGAATGAGAGTATGAATGGGTGAGTGGATCCTTGCTGTAAAGCGCTTTGAGTGCCTAATGTCGGTGGAAAAGCGCTGTATAAGTTGAGACCATTTACCATATAAAAATAAATGTGCAGAAAACACAAAAGCTACATGTAGTAAATGCATACCGTTCCTTAGGATCCCAGCAAGTGAAAACCAATAGGTCTCTGTTATCCCTTAAATTTTTCCAAGGGATGTCATCTTCCTCTGCAGTCAAAGACATGGCCTTCACACTTTCCTCCAGGCTCAACACACTTAACAAATAAAACTCATTAGACAAAAAGACTTACAGCAATCAATAACTTGTTTTGAAACCTCACATGTCGGCCTCCAAGAAGAGATCCAGAAACATCTTCTCCGTTCGAACTTGTGCGAAGTGCAGTGATTGGTTTAACCTGTTCCTGAGAGCAATGAACTCTGGGATCTTCTCAAAAGCTCCATATTTGTAAGCCTGAATAATATATTCTGAGGTCTAGAGTCAAGAAAATAGATTAAGAGTTGCAGTTTTGCATCAACTGTATTAAATGCATTGTAGAATAATGAATCTTACATCTTTCTGATTAGAGTGGTAAAACCTGAGGGAGAAGTTACAGGCTTGAGAGGCAGCAGCAAACTGACCCAAAGACTCAGCATAGCGCGTCAACAAATACCTGAACAGCAAAAATAATGTAACCATGTTGGCTGCATGTCAGCAACACTAAGACACAATCAGCAGGAGAGAACACACAAAGTACAACTGAACTACACAAGTCTTACCCTATTGTGTCGTGCTGTACATGCTTGGCATCCAGACCGGAGTAAAGGTCCACTACGGGTTCAAACGCTCCCAAGCGACAGTAAAGGAGCAGCAGCAGTAACTTAAATTGTGCATTAGAAGAACTGTGAGACAGGCCTTCCTGGAGAAGACCTAAACAGCGCCACACCATGTTCTCATCTTCTACAGAAGAAAGAGAAATTTAGTCTGTGAACACAATTATCAGAACATGTTGGTACATACCAGTTTCAACCCATAGATCTATGTATACATGAGCTGCCATGAGACAATACATGTCAGAAAATTGCAGTTCTGTCTTCAGAGCATTCTTTCCTGTTTCCAAAGAGGAACATATCAATATTAATAAATACAAACATCAGAGCGCTTGCACATGATCATAAAATATCATGATTATCTTAAGTCTATTCACCAGAGTCCTTTACCTATTTATGACATTTCTCATGATAAAAAATACAAACAAAATACAGCCTAACCAAATTTGAGTCCATGATGATATCGAGCTTTTAACTCGGAGATGAGCTTCAGTTTTGCATCCACATCCAGAGAGTGATGCAGGCCAAGTGCACGACTTAGTTGACAAAGGCACAGATGCCTCTGAAGAGCTTTGGTATCCTCTGGAAATGCAAACTCTTCACCAGGCTCTGCCAATGGGACAGCTTCACTCAAGCGATTAATAAACTACAAAGATACAAAAGAGAAGTTGGAATGTTTTAATATAGCATTATAATGAATGTATTGTCCTGTATATTATTTTACCTGAACATGTTGCTCAGGGGACAAGAGATGTAGATATATTTTCAAATCTGTAATGCAACAGGGTTTGTCCCCAAACTTTGCAAAAAACTGCACCATCAACTCTAACGGCTCACCTATTAAAGGCAAACAACTCTATCATAACTTATTGAGAAAACATTCACAAAATATTCACAAAAAATTACCCAATAAATTTTCTTCTGAAGAGCCTCGTTCTCTTAATCTGTGCAGTAACTCTAGACGAGCCAAATAGGGGCCTCTCAACGCATGGCTCTCTTTGTTTTCCTCGCCTTTGACTCTCTCCTCCACAAACCTTACCACTTTATCCACAGTGTGATGAACTGGCCCCTCTAAACAGCTGATTGTGATAAACATTTGTCGTTAATGATTTGAAACCCTGAGCGCACATGCACACACTTCAAAAACAATGGAAGTGTATTTAAATGACACAACATACTCTTCTCCTTCCTCTGGTGGACACCAGGACTGGTCCAATATGTGGAAAAGAGAACTGAAGTAAAATCCATAATATTGCCATTCATCAGGGCTAGCAGGAAGAGAACAAGTAAGAAAAAGCTCTTGAACTGCAAGCAACGTAATGCACATGTTTTCACTTACTTTTTGAGTAACAGCTTATGTGCTAGGGCATTGCACTCAGGCCAACGCTGCAGTCGTTGATAGATCGTCATACACTTGTTCTCTCGACTCTGCAGTTCACTGGTTAGTTTCTCTAAAATACACATTAAATATTAACATTAATAATAATAATTACTGAACTCATTTGTATTTTACTGGTCTTTTAGGAAGAGCAGTTTTCATCAACTGTTATAAACTTGACGGCTACTCCTCCTGGGGTCAGTACTGATGCAAAATAAACTAAATTACCTCCAAGCGGTCCCCGAATGACTTTAAGAGCCTCTTCACATTTTCCCAAACGCTCTAGGATCATATAATACAGCTGCACCTACAAGTGTAACATGGTGTTAAACATTTTGAAACACAATCAGACAGGTGTAAAATTACCTCTGCTTCAGCTTCGATCTTTTCCTCTTTGACCATTTTCTCTACCATGCGTTCAGCAAGAGGCAAGTACATGGTGAGAGCCAGCTTCTCATCTTCAGCTGATATCGCCTGACGGTCATAAAGTCAATGATTATTTGCTCAGGTTCGAGAAAGTGATTTCAATCTAAAAATCTTACCTGCATTACCAAACTCATAACAGACCAAAAGTAATATGGATTTTTAGGGACAATTTTATACAGGGCCATTCCTGCCTGTTTGAGAAAAGCAAACACCACAGATGCTTCGACAGTATCACCAAATGTGAAAAAGAAAGGTGAATGCTAAATTGACTCACCTGCTGCATCTTTTTGTACTCCCCAACTCGTGCATATGCCATGAAGAGGTGAGAATGATACTCCTCACTCAGAGGAACCTTCTTTACCGCAGCTTCGTACAACTTTGTAACCAGCTCAGCTATGTGCAAAGAGAACATCGATATAGTTACATATGTATTAAACAGAGTAGGTGATAGGGACTGGGTAATGGTACATACGCCGATGCATCTCCCTATACAATATAGTCAGGGCTTGCAGTGAGTTGTCATCGGTGGGCTCTAGTGTGGCAACTTCCTGGGCTAGAGTGAAAGCTTCGTCTTGCTTCCCAGTTCTTTGCAGGCCAATAGCTTTGAGGACCTAAAAACAAACGCAATGCTCTGTAGGAAACTTGCAGCTGTGTTAAATTATTACTATGTTATGAACAAAAAACTTAATTTCACATTATTATACTTTTACATTATTCTATGTTCTGTTCAATGAGCCTCCAGTTGGTCGTGAAACTAAGTACTTGACCATAGCTATTATAACACTGAGGTTGTGTACCCACCTTTGCGCAATGTAGTTCTTTATGCTTCTTAAGCAGCTTGTCTGCTTGTTGAATTGCCATTTTATTGTTGCCATTGTCAAGATAATCTGAAAGAAAATGAGCATACATATACATAAGTATATATAAGTATATAGATTGATATAGATATATTGTCCTAAACTTTTGATCAGCTCCAAAACAGCCTATTTCAGTTTAATTGTTGTTTTCAATACAAAGTTTATTCAAAACTGTTTGTCTCACTCCCATTTCTTCTTGTTGCATATTGAAGTTCTACTTGTTAAGGTCCAACCATGCAAAGGGTGATTTCTTTTTGCCATCTTTCAGCTGGTCTCAAACGTTTGATCGTATGTATAAACTCAGTATGTAAGCGTAAAGCATTCATTGTCGACTGCAAAAATAAAGGTATGTAGTTTTCCACCAAGGCTTGAAATCAAGTCTATTCTAAACATTGCACTGACAGCTGGATGCTACCAAATTAGCAAGCTAAGCTAGCTAGCTCAAAGCATTGTCTCTGTGCTTAACTAAACCCCAATGGGACAAGATGAAATCAATCCATTCACCGGGAATGATGGTGCAAAAGTAGACATTATCTTATAGCGACGTCATGCATAACTGTACCGTAAACACATAGACGCAAAGTATTTTATTTTATATATTGCAGTGTGTCTAAAGACATTGAAATGACAAGCTAGCTGTCACACAACACATTTAAATGGCCTTTAATAGGACACAGGAATAGAATAGAAACGATTTTGAAGACTAAAACATATTTGCACCGTAGACACGAAACTGCAAATGCAGCGCTTTATTTTGGGCTATTTAGTAGATGGTTCCTTCTAAGCTAGTGTCTCAATGGCTAAGCGGGTGAGGTGCACTGTCATTGGACAGTCAAGCCAGCGCAGTCCGAGGTTGGAGCTGTGGGCCGCGCTGCTGTCCTCCGAATCCTGTACATATTACTTGTCAAGTAGCAACACGCTTAATGTTGATATCCTTCAGAAGTTCCATAAATAATCATGCTTACCGTAAATGGGTCTAAGTCGTCTGTCGTTCGGATCTTGCACATGGCCTCTCGCCGCCGCCATGGTAGTTTACCTGCCGCCGAGTTCGCGCATGCGCAATACCATCAGTTTGAGATTTGAAGACAGTTGGCCTCTTACGGCCAAGCCAGAAGGAAACCAACCCAGTTTATACCAATATTTTAAAAATACATGTATCATATAACGTGCTGCTGGAGCATATTAAATTAATATAAAATATTCCTTTTTTTCGCACAGCAACTTGTACGTCTATGTTAACACAAAAGGTATTTTGTTAGCTTTTCACATTAATTTTCCCCTATTGACTTGACCTTCTGAGGGAATCAACAATATAAGCTAGTGTCTCAAATAGCACTACATTAACGCTTATGAATTTCAAATATAATTCCTGTGCTTAAACTAAGACACAATTTACAAAATGCACAATGCTATCTATCTACCATGCAGTGGAGTTTATAATAAAGTTCAAATTATGGAAAAGTAATATTTGGAATTTATTTAACATTAAATACCAGTGGCATAAAGAGTTCATGTCATGCTTGTACATGTGTATAACACTTCTGTATCTGCATTTCAGTTGTGACAATGACATCTGTCTTCATCGAAATAAAAAGCTGTACATTCATAGGCGTGGATGAGGTACAGTGGAACTATGGCATGAAAACAATGGGCAGTATGCTTATCCTTTTTACATACTGTACTTAATAGCATACTGTACATTGCAATAACCTTAAACGCTACAGTAATGAAAAAGTGTTCGCATGTAACTATGACTATGTAATTCAAGTAAGCGGTACATACACCTATGTAGTGGGCCTATCAAAAAGTACACTTATTAAATTTGCCTAACCATAGAGGTTACATGAAACAAACTTTTCATACCTGCACTAAGTTGTGCCATAATCATACAAAGTATTACAAAGTGTTACCTGCCATTACAGTCTGAATTGGCTTGGAGTCAACACAACAGAAACTAAATCAAACCTGAACACAATCTAGTTAGAAAACAATGAAGCAAAAAAAATATACTGTGTTATTTTTAGATTACCGTTACTATAAAAGTACAGTATATTTTGCTGTTTTACTTAATCTTTCTTAACCTAAATTTGAACATGTAACATTGTCTGGTAGTAACAGGATATGAAATGCAATCTTAATTATTAACATAGTGAAAATAATAATACTACTACACACAAATGTCCACACCCGCAAAAACATTGCAGATTACTCTTCTCTGGAGTCGAACCATTAGATGTTAGTTCAGAGAAGATTTGGTAGTTCCCAGGCTTATGTACACAGCAATGCACAAATTCTCAATTGTTTTAGTAAAAAAAGAGAAGCTTTTGTGAAGGCTGTGAGCCCTTCAGATAGAGCCCTAGCCAGGACAACAGGACATGCAGCATCAGCATGAGGCAAGTTCCACAGGCTGACCATGAGTAGGAGCACTTGTTCAATGTACAAGTCCAACTTTACTGTATCCAAACACAGAATGACAATCTAAGAGTGAAGGCAGAACAAAACCCAAATAAACACACACTTAAACAAAGTGCTGTTTTGCGCAAACTCCTCAATGGGATCCAAACCTTTTCCAAAACAAATAAAATTTCAACCAATGAATTTCAGCAAAGCTACATTGCAGGGATACAAATAATGTGCATGCAATGACAGAGGAGCCAGTATCCACATGCACCGGTGACAATGTGGCCATGTGGATCAATGTTCAGCCAAAATAAAATCCAACGCATAAATATATGCGCTGGAACTGACACCGGCCATTAAAATAAAGAAAAAAGAATGTTAATATAATGCACATTTTCTGTGTATGAAACAGAAAAAAAAGGAAAAACTAGAGACATAGATCTTAACATTTATCCTGTTAAAAAAGAAAGAAAGATTGGGGTTGATCTACAAACAGTTAATTTACAGGGGAAGGTAAAGGTATGAATATCATTTAATCAAAAGTGATGTTGTTACCCCCATTTATGGAGAACTTCTAAAGCTAAAATCAACATTCTGATGTGGAGGCATGTGGTTGAAGTAGTATCTGTACAGTATTCATTATCTGTCAAACCCCAATGAATCATGTGAGACAGGCAGAGTGTCAGGGAGCACTTCCGCATCATTGTGGACGCGTCTCTGATGACATCATCATGTCAGGATTTGGTTGTTTTTGCCTCATTGCTCATGAGCAGCACTGGTGCCACGAATCGGACCTGTTTTACGCAGCTGTAAAGAGAACAGACATTAGATAAGCATTTTGTGAATAAGAGCAATGATCTGATTCTTCATGCATGAAAAAAATAATTTTATCCATGCAACCCAATTAAACAAAAACAATTTCCCAACGGAAAGATTAAGCTGTGAAAATTGTTAATATGCTGTTATGAAAGCAGTTAATTGACAGAAGGAAACAAAACAAGGATAAAAGGTCAGGATAATGATTTGAAACACACAGGCGACAGTTGTGATGCAGTGGCAAGACTATTTAGCGATGGCATGACAGCATGAAAACAAAAGAAAGAATGGTCCATGCAGTGCCACCAGTTTGACTTAATAGACTTACTCAGCCTGCTTCTAGAGTCTGACCTAGTGGACCTTTTAATCATCTGTTGCAGAGGTGCCTCTCACTTCTCCTTTTTGACGCATCTAATAAAATTCAGGAGCAAGTAATGATACTCTGTAAATCCTTTCACTTTTCCAGGTACAATATGATACATCAGTGAATAATAATAAAGCCTGCCAAGTCCTCAAGTGAAATATACAGTACGTAGTTACCTCTTCAAGCTCCTTCTGAGTCTCCTCTTCCATCCGCCTGATGTCCTCCATAGTCAGACCCACCCATTTGTCAATCCAGCAGAATAGTTGACGGTGGAAATTGGTGAAAATACGTTTTTCTTGCTGCCAACGTAAAGTGATGTTTTTAAGTTGGGCACGAAAATAGGACACACAAAATAATAATCCATTACCCTATGAATGAAGTTCTCGACTTTAGTTTGCAGACCCCACCATCTAAACTTGACAGTGACCAGTTTATATGCGCACATGTATGGGCAGCCTTCTTTCAGTTCATTCTGCAAAATATGACACAAAAATATGACCTAAAAAGTTCCCCACGTACTAGTGTTATTGCTGCACGTGTCGTGTATGTACCTTCCATTCTGGGCCAAGAGGTCCTCTGCCCGTCTTAGCAGACAGGAAACTAGAAGGATCTTCTTCTGGCTTATAATCCTACAAAGAAGAGAAGACAAAAACAAAGTGATCCCAGAGACCACACCTAATATGGTATGTGAATCTTAAAGAACAACCAAGAAGTGCAGGTGCTGAAAAGATATTTATTAACCAATAATCAGGGTTAAAACACTGCCCATAAACCCAAAGAATTATCCAACACACTACAGCCCCCAGCCCAGTAAACCAAGAGTACAAATCAGATTTGCTGGGAAACAGCGGTGCCTACCTGGAGCAGATGGGACATTAAGATTAACCCTAGTTCAACACTGATCCACTTAAGTCATTATTAACAACAGAATGAGAAACACAAAGTCCCAAGGAACAAGAGTGAAAACTGAATAAATACCATTGACCATAGATGGTATGCACATTTTGAAGTGTATATGACAGGTGTTAATGCTTTTGAAAATAGCAAGCCAGAAATATAATCTTTGACATTGCAAATTGAGTGGAAAGTCCCCTCAATCTGCTGTTGCCATGGTGGGATGCTAATTGTCAGGCTGTTGCTATGTTATGACACACGCAAAACCTCTGTTATTTTAGGCTTGTGCCAGTGAATCGGTAACACTTAATCAAACATTATACTTTGTTTTCCATTTGCCACGACTCTAAACATGCGCTGCAAAGATGTGAAAGGTGCAAAACTCTTACCCCTGAAGAAACATCTTCATTATTTGCAATATCAATTGGTACCACCTCTACAGTCCCCCATTCCTGTTCATCCAAGTTGTGAACCTGCAGCAAAGGCAACACAACAGGACAGCGTAAAGAAATCCCTCTAGTTGATTAATTTAGACACAATTTAACAGGTGACAATTAAATACATACATTTTCTAGAGTTCCCATGTCTGGTTTGTGCCATGTTTCAATCTTTATCATGAAGTCATCTTTCATGTACTCATTCTGAAAATAAGATTGATACAAACAGAGCATTTCAATATATCTTTCTTTTTGTTGGTCACTTTAGATGTTTAACTAACAACAAACTGAACCAAACTTACTGTAACAACTGTAAGGAAAAAAAGGGGCACAAAATAATTAATGTTCTTTAGTATAATTAAGACAATGTGTAAAAAGACAAAACACTTACTGGTGCGACAGTATGGATAGGCATTCCAAGCTTTTTCATGAAAAACTAGAGCACCTTCTGGCGCAATCATCTTTACATAAGAAGGTACTTTACTGAAAGATGGAAGACACAGACGTATTAAATTGTCAGGTAACTTAGGCCGTGGAAGGTTTTATTTTGGCTGTCATTTTCGAAATGGGTGCTGACAATTTGTGTCAATTAAAATCAAAATGACTCAACATTAAGCTAACGTACCTTTTTAAATGATAAATTTTATGGGTATACTGTCCCTTTTCTCCATCCTCCTCATAGGGCTCATTCTTAAGCACCTCGATGCCTTCTCCACCTCCGGTCTCATTTTTGCTAGCCTCAGCAACAGAGTACAGCTGTCCAACTTGATACTGGTACAAAGAGTGAAAGATAATATAAGAATAAGTGAAACGTGAGTAAATATTCTTATAAAACAAATCAAATCACTTCACAAATCAAGCAACAATGACATGAACAAATGTAAGCGCTCCGTGTTTCCTACAGTTTCAGTTGAGATTATGGCGACATATACAATCCCCAATTTAAATAAATATATCAATTGCTGGAGTAAAAACGTAAATTACAGAAACTTATAACAAATGTATCTTTTTTAACTGTTTAACAGTCTGTAAAGTCGATATGTGTTGATCATAACAAAAGGCAAAGGTAATCATTTGCCATAAGAGACCAAAGGGGGCACCAGTCTTCCTGAACTGATCCGAAACACGGTAAGCACAATAGCAAATAGTATGCAGCATGGTTGTGGTAAGCAAGTTTTAATACCCACCTCTTCCACTGAGACTGGTAACACTACACGACTGGGGAAGTCAAAGTGCAACAGACAGCAAAGAGACACAAAAGCAGAAAATAATTACTAAGACAGATGTACAGATGTATCCGTACAGCCACAGTATAAAAGTGTAGGTAATAATCAGTTTCATACTTAAAGCACAAATTGACAAAAAGAGACACAGCTTCAAAAGAGACAATAGTAAGTCAATGCTTTATCAACACAACATGACAAAAACATAAATAGTAATGTCTGTTTTCTGCATGTTTGGCCCTTGTGCAACAAACATACAAATATAAGTGCGGTCTACCTCCGGTGGGTAAAGGGCAAATGGGAAAAGATAAAATAAACGAGTGATGTTACAACTCGGATTAGCTTTGTTTTTACGGAGTCATAATGATACAAACAACGGATTCTTGAAGTTCCAATAACTCCTAATCCCAAACATAAAAGGATTTAATTTTGACATGTGGTCAAATGAGATACAAGTTAAATGAAAATAATGGTAGCTTTGTTGACAGACTACTAGCAACTAGCCGACCGCTACAGCTAGCGTTGATGTTAAATCCGTAGGAGAAGGAACCTTAATCTGTCACTCACGGGACTAAAGCTTACGCGACTTTAGAATATAATAAGCGGTCGACAGGGCAGGGTAGCACAAATCTACAACAAATCGATAGGGTACAATTGGTGCTTATTGCGTATATGAGCGCCTTCTGATTTTTTATGTTTCGGGCTCATTAAGAAGCCAATTAACATTAGCTTGAGTTAGCATCGCCTAAAAAGACCGGTGTGTTCCGTTAACCACGTCCTGATCCGCCCAAGTAAAGCAGGCTATTGTGGACAACCAGCGGGGAACGCAGCGCGAAAGACACCGAGAAATACACAAAATATATACAATTATTTTTAGCGATACGTATTTGCTGAAATATAATACTAAATAAAGAATTTTAGCAGAGATTTTTTACAAACAGTTCAGACTCACTATTCCTTGATGAGCACCATCTTCGTCACCCCGGCTGCGGCTGCGCACTGACCTCAGCCACTGCCGGAGGAGCAGTGGCAGCCCCTGGCCAGAGGGGGCGCTGCCCCAGTTGACTGACACGCAAACTGCTCGACGATTTTATTTATTTATTTTTTAATCGTCAGTGCAACATCCGACCATATATTAAAGTTATATACAGCCATCAAACACTAAACAACACAGGGGTCTGCTAATAAGCTATGAGAATGTTGATGGATTTTGCTAATTTTTAAAGCCACACCATAGAATTTCCCCCAATAAATAAAATGAAAATACAAGCATTTATTTTATGACAGATATTTTCATCACCTCATAAATGTACAAACAAACACGTGCCTTTGCTGTGAGTGTCTCACCTTTCGTAAGACATGACTGTAAGTTTACCTGGAGAGGGTACGTCTCCAGCTCTTCGCCATGGAGATGGAGACTTATTTGAGATTGGAAAAAGTTAGGTTCTCATCAATATCCTTTCTTTGGTTTCCCACTGCAGTCATTTTAAATGTAGAGCTGGTCATTTGGAGCATGTTTTGTACTGATGGCAACAGTATAGTCCAAAATGTTACGCAGTGCGCCTTTAATGTTTCTTTATTATTCACATTCTTAATTATTTTATGGTATGTTTACTGCTCCATTTAATTCTGTGGTAATTATTTTGCCTAATTAAATGGATTATGTGTTTCACCTGAAGTGAAGGTGGTATTATCAATGGGCAGTGAAATATAAAGTTGTGTCTATATCAGGGGTCACCAACGTGGTGCCCGTGGGCACCCAGGGGCCCTTTGGGGCATGTCCAGTAGCCCGTGGGACTTTTTCTAAAGATTCATTTTCTTGAATCTAATTCTTAAAATTACAGTTATTTTGGTTCTTGTGACTCGGTATGAGTTTAAAATAAAGCTATTTTAATATAATATGGGGTCAATATCCTATAAGTGAACAGTACGTTTAAGTCTTTAGGATTTGTTTTTAACTGGTAGCCCTCGAACAACTTAATGCTCTTAAAGTAGCCCTCAGCTGAAACAAGGCTGATGACCCCTGGTCTATATAATAGGCCTACACCTTCCAAGTTTCCTCCCTCTTATTTTATAAATGGCCAATAAAACATTATACTGGGTAATATCTATGTATAATTTTGAATTAGCACTCTTTGACCTTATTAGTGAGAATAAGGTAAACTATACTCCATTGTTTCCCATTCCCAACATAAAAAAGGATATCGCAACAAAAAATGTAGACCTAACTTATTGAAGAAATGATTTTGAAAAATGTTTTGAAGTTCTTAAGTTTTAAGCCAATTCTTTTTTATTATATGATCAAAAGATAAAACATCGAGTCCACTGTCAGCTAATTGGTTTGAGAGAAGAGATTTTGAAATTTTATGAGATTTGTTCTTCCAGAGGAAATTGAACAAAATCTTGTCAAGACTGGAACAGAGAGTTTTGGGGCCATCTAGTGTTGAACAAATGTCAGAGCTCTTGATATGCCAACTGTTTTACTCTACCATAGGCTATATATAGCTAGATAAGTCTTTAACAATTACATTTCTTTTTGATTGCATCAGTGACTAGATAAAATGTTACTATTAGCCAAGTCTTTATCATCTTTTGACATTTTAATACCTATAGGTAAGTTACTGAGTCCTTCACTTCAGTGCCAGATGGTAAATGTGTCTGCAGACACTGGTGTTCTTTGCTGTAAATGTAGGTGAAAAAGCACTATATAAGTTGAGACCATTTACCATTTAGAAATAGGACTTTATTGTCTACCATACAGTGATGGCAGCAATGTGCCTTTGGCTTGCTCACACATTCATGTTAATTTGCTCAGCAAATATAATAAGCCATAATACATAAAAAACTATAAAAATCAGTTCATTGTAGACACAGCAGCAGCAGATTCACCTCATCAAAGGAACAGGTAATGGATCCCGGATTGGCAAAGGGAACAAAAGATGTCAGTAGCAACAGGATTATGTATGGGTAAACGTTTTAAGACTGAGATATTTGAACCTGTAACAGACTTTGGGAACTTCCTTTGAATCTTTTAAGAAAACTGTTGTAACATCAGCAAGAATTTTTTTTAGCTCTTGGTTAAAGACCTAAATGGAATCATTTTTAAACAGCCCACAAGTAACAAAAAAAATAATATTTGTAATTAAAAGTTTGAAATTAGCATAATAGCAAAGTAAAAAAAAAAAGCTTTTTACTTTGATTTAACGTCTTACTAACATGAACTATAAATGTTCTAATTTCATTTGAGCAACTCCCAATATTTTCCAAACTCCTTGTTCTTTGTTGCAAGAGACCAGTGTTGTATATTAGGTTTATGGATAACGATTAAGTTCTTTGTTTGTCAAACATGAGTTTCCTGTGGTTTTAAACTGTTTTCCTGTGATATCAATGGATTTGTGGTCAGTCATAATTGTTGGGCGAGTCTGTGCCTCCAAAATGAGTTGCCCAATTTCCTTTGATATTTAAAAGTCAATTTTTGGATAAAGCGGAAAAAGTTTTGTTACACTGTAAAAAAAAAAGAAATCAGATTTTATTTTTACATTAAATAAATAATTCAACAAAACACTGGCAGCAACACAACAAAGTATAAAATAAATACTTTAAACTTGCAATAAAACAGTAGGCGATAGAAAGAGAGAAAGAGGAGGAGGAGGAGGAGGGAGTGCCAGGGGCCTAATGATAAAGTCAATCTTAAAGGCACACTGTGTAACATTTAGTGTCGTTCCTGAAGTAGAAGGAATGGATTTACACCTGACCTATTCAGGTCCTCATTCTTTGCTAATTTAATTAAGTCCTACAAGAGTTGAGCAGTGTTATGCGCTGTGGATTTACTGAGACTTCACATGAACACAACTGGTGAGTGCAGTCATCTTTAATATTGCTACTTGATAGGACGGCATGGTGGCGCAGCAGGTTAGTGCTCGTGCTTCACAGCAAGAAGGTCCAGGCTCGATTCCCACCTGGACGGGGCCTTTCTGTGTGCAGTTTGCATGTGTGAGAATCGAACCCGGACCTTCTAGCTATGCTACCGTGCGTGCAGGCTGGCCAAGCAGCTTTAATGGAAAAGGCCCTAAAAATAAAGCATGAATTACAGGAACAAGAGGAGAGACACAGATTGGAGGCTGAAAGGAAAAAATCGAGATGGATGCTGAAATAGCTGCCGCTGCAGCCCATGTAACTATGTTGGAGAGGAGCAGTGTTGGACGAAGATCTGGCACCAATGGAATGAATTCTTATGTGAGCAAAGGATTAAAAGAAACAAAACAAAGTTCAACCCACAGGCCAAAGAGTTTGCCCAAGCCTGCTCAGTTAAATTTGATCCTCTGCTTTTTAGATGTAAGACCTAAGATATTCAGCGACATCAAATCATACACACAACTGGTGCACCCTATGCGAACCGATAAAAAAGTCCCATTTAAACCGGAGTCACAAAGTAAACATGGCTACCTCAAAGACACAGTAAATGCCATGCATCCTGCAGCTTCACAATCCCTCAAGTGCAAAATCACACCAATTCATCATGCCATAGACTCCTATTGTCCCTGATAATGCTATTTACTTCATCATGCAAAGACAGAATGAAATTACATCATTGCTCTTGCAGCAACAGCTGGCAGTCACTCTGCTTTAACAGGACACCCCAATTTTTGATGGCAACCCACTGCAGTGTGTTTTCTTCATGAGGGCATTTCAGCAGCGGACAAGCAGCTATCAAGATTGTTTGTATTTTTTGGAGCAATACGTACTGGTAAGGAGCTGCATTCACATGCCATCACAGCAGGGTTATCAAAAGGCACTTTTAATGGAGCATTTGGGCATGAACACAAGATGGCAACAGCATATATGGAGAAAGTAACTGCCCAGTCATAAAATCAGAAGATGTCCCTGAGGGGATGCTGCAATGCAATGTCAGAGATACAGTCCATAGAGGAGCTTAATGCGCCATCCCACATGAGGCAATGCCATGATGTGATCATTAGAAATGGAGAAAAATGGCTTGCGAGATACAGGAGCAGAGAGGCTTCAGAGCTACATTTACAGGTCTAGTTGACTTTCTTGAGCGTCAAGTTAAGATTCTCTCCCATCCTTTGTTTGTAGATAAAGTTAAACCAATGGGCAGCTTCAAGGGGAGCAGTATCGCTACATCAACACCCTTCCAGTGGTCCCTCCCTATGTCTTTTCTGTAAACAGCCTCACTTCATGCTTAAATGTCCAAGGTTCGACAAACCATCTCACTCCGAGGAAATAGAATCCCTTAAGGCAAAAAGAGTATGCTATGGTTGCCTGAAGTATTATCATATTAGCAGAGAATGTAGGCGTCGGTTTACCTGTAATGCCAACTTAAACACCCTACTCTCCAGCATTCAGACATAAGAGAGCAGCAAGCTAAACCTCCCGAAGCTCCAGTGGGCACTTGTGTCTTATCAGATTGGTGCATGTACTGGGGCCGGGGACCAGGGCTCTGCCCTCTCCATTCTTCCTATTAAGGTCTTTTAGAAATGGAAAATGCATTTTGAATATATATATTGAAAAGACGATTGCGAGTTCAAATTAAAGATTAAGACAATTGTCAAATACAAATCTAAAATGAATGTTAAAATCATATAACTGACAATTGAATGAAACATTGAAGAAAGAGACCAAAAAACATCCATATTGGAATACAAGCCACTGACTTAATACTTAATACATTTTCATTTCTGGATTATTGAAATGTCTCCACGGGGAAAATGTTTCTTTGAATGTCAAAGAGAAGCTCCATTTTCAAGTTTCTAAGTGATGGCACGAGACGAGATAAGGTGGAGTTAGTCAGTGGTTATCATCCTGTGTACCAAAATGCTTTTGTTTGTGCACAGCATTTTACCCACGAATGTGTCGTAAACCAGTCCCAAGATAGTTTAAGACACTGCTCAGTGCTCAGAGTGGGCCTGTTCTGGCACCTCTCGAGTGCCGGGACACTGCATGCAGTCTCTCATGCTCTCTCCCCACAGCAACCACAAGCAGCGCTGTTTCTACGTGATTGGGGCACCTGTCCTGTTCTCCACACTGATACACTTCCTGCCTGTCAGGGACTCAGTCCTGTTGCTGTTTAGTCCAGGTGGGACTAAAGACTAAAGACTTCCCCCCGCTCACTTCTGTCAATAACCTTTAGTAGTTACTGTGCGGATGTTGTGCTCCTCGTATCATTACGCCTCACAATATAGTACCCCTTTTTATCTGCTTATAAAATCGACATGTTACATTTCTGTGTAAATATACTTGCATGAGAACACTTCACGTAACTTTATTTAAATAGGGAACACGTGGAAGAGCTTGGTAGCTTCTATCGTGAGCTTTTTTGGAGCTATATGACATGTGGGAGAGGCTGCGTATGTGCTCCGTTTGCGTGACAGAGCGCACGGACAAAGACCAGACGGAGATATATTAACTCGACTAAGGTTAGGTAAGAACATATCTCAGTATGTAAAAACGGTGGCCTATTCCTTTAAACAAGCTTCTGTGTATTAAGATGAGGCAGACTGCGCACAGAATGGAGCCACAAGCTCCAATGATAGCATTTGCTCCAGAACATGCAAGTGTTTGCAACACTGCTAAATGACAACCTTAGAAAGCACCAGACATTAGCCTGTATAAGAATCATCTCTGTAACAGCACTGTTATGCCGTCATCAGACAAAATGATTTTACCTGATGAAGGCCATAGTGCTGAAAAGTTGATGTAATGTCCTTATTAAATAAATATATTTGTGTGTTGGTGCAGGGTTTTTCCAGATCGATGAATTGGGTTGCTCCCTCGTCTCCTAAGCACTAGGCATAGGAGACCTAAGCATAAGTCCTTTTCTTCATACATCTTTTTGAGCAATTAAAAAAAAAGCAGAGGCACAAAATGTTTCACTTCCTACAATTGTTTAAATACTATTAAACCACAGTAATGCGTTTACAATGTAGAATCAAGGTGTGCTGTTTAGAGAATGAAATTAATATTTCCATTCAGTAGATATTTCTAAAACAGATATCAAAAAGAGACCATTCAGTTTGTAAAAAAAGGAATTAAAACTCATTTTAAAAATCAGCATTTAGAAGATGGAAAAACATTTCCAGGTGAGAAAATCATGGTTCCATTTGCAGAGAGGTGTCTGTCTTTAGAGAAGGTGGACTCATGTGATGCGGGGGGAGGCTTAGTGCCTTGCATTTGCTGCTCCTCGGGTCTTTTAGAGGAAGTCTTGTGTTGAGGTGAAAGATTAAGCAAACCTAAAACATCTTTTTGAACTGTACTCATTTTCTTATTTCCACCTTGGAGTAAACTAGCTGGACAGGGCACATCATGTTTCTGTGCTGCACGGGTCCAGAAGTTTTTTAAGTTGTGAAAGTTTTTTTTACCCTGTTTGGATTGTTTTTTGTCTGGGGTATTGGCAGGACTGGAGGAGGCAGACATGGAGTGAGTGGAGGAACAGGAAAGGGTTGGGGATGGGGCAGAGCCCACAGGAGACCTGGAGATGCTTCTGCAGGAGCGGGTTTGTGCTGAAGAGTTTGGGTAGTGTTGATGGGACTGTGAATGCACGTCCGAGAGAGCTGATGAAGAGGGCAGCAGCCGTTTTGGTTTAGGTGAGGGCGTTGATACAGCAACTGAGGTTTTTGTACTTGTTCTGCTCGGGGGTCTTGAGAATGCACTGGTCTCAGACGGTTTAAACTGTTTCTTGGAGGTTATTATCATTGGGGTGGCTGGAGTCTGCAGAAAAGATGTCCCATTTTCCTGTGACCTCTTTAGTGGTAATATGCTTCCGCCATTCTCTACAGCCAGCATATGGCTTTCAGTCTCCTGTAAGATCTTCTTGGCAAGCTCCTGGGGGTCCAGAGCCCCTGCAGGCCCTGTCCTCTCTTCCTGGGACTTCACTGTGCTGTCCGTTTCAGTGCTGGACTGGTCTGACTCGGAGCTACTTGCCTTCCCCTTTCCATTCTTCCGTGAAGGCAAACTGGCAAAACAGAAAAAATATATATTATAAACAGATCAATGTGATCATAATGTTTATATAAATCACACTGATTAATACAGATTCTTAAAGGAACAGGCCACAGTTGTTCCATTCTGAGATATGTTCTTACCTGAGCTTAGACAAGTTGATACATACCTGTCTGGTCTTTGTGCCCGTGGTAGAGCGTGGTTGCACGCACAAAGACCAGACAGGTACACATCAACTAGTCTAAGCTCAGGTAAGAACATATCTTAGAATGGAAAAACTGTGGCCTGTTCCTTTACATGACTCAAAAACAATGTTTTTTTTTTTTAATTCCAAGTAATAGTAATAGTTTAGTAAATGAGCTAAAACAATAAATCCAGGCAAGCAGAATGCAGCGGCTATGGAGATATAATGTCATATTGTATGCTATCAGAGGTGCCCAAAAAAGATGATCTTGTGGGCCAAAAAGTGAAATGTATACACCCAAGGACAAATATGACAAATCTTTAAATATGACAAATTTGTCATATTTAAAATGTATTTGTAAAAAAAAAAAAAGGTCATTCAATTCATTAAACCTCCCGGCCCACCTCTACAATGCTATGGGTCAAATACAGAGAACTAGTAAAAATTGTAGCCATAAATTATTATCATCTTCAATAAAATGAACCTTAGCTCCTTTAATATACATGTAATTGTGCTGGAGCCCATAAGACCTGCCTTAGTGGTAGAGAATTTAATGTCATCGACTGAACTGTGTCGATTGAGTTTAGGAAGTTTTGGTTCTATCTTCAGAAGCTTCTTCTCACTCTTGTAGTCGTAGACTGCTAAAACACACTGCCCAGAGGTCTATCTAAACTCTGGCACCAAGTTCCTAGGTGCACACATCACAGAGAACCTATCCTGGTCCATAAACACGGCATCATTGGCCTTGCATGGGCATCAGCGTCTCTCCTTTCTCCACAAACTGAGCAGAGCCAGACTCCTGTCCCATCATGTGCACCTTCTACAGAGGAACAATAAAGAGGATCTAGACCACCTGCAGTGTATGGAAACAGTAATGCAAGTGAATGATGCAACTGTTCAGCACTGCATCCAGATTAATAAATAAAGCTGTGGTCCACCCCAGCCCTCACTCACAAATTTCAATTTCTTGGTGAATAAAAACAAAAAATAATTGGTATCTTTATCGGCGACTCCTATGATTTGAGGAGCTGTAATGTGGTGACAAATAATGCCTAAGCACACTATCCTTGTTCAAACTGGGTCAAAAACAGCCTCCTCCTTAACACCTCTCACACACCATCGTCTTAAGATGGAGATGCACAGCGATGTAGCTCCAATCTCTGGTACGGGGATGTTTTGTTTCCCTTATGTACTGCTCACTGCACTCTTCCTTACATTTAATTGAATATACTTCTGTACATTGCTGTGTCTGTGTGTCTTGTCTTTAGAATGTACTATTTTGTATTTTGTTATTTAACTAAAATAAACTGGAATCTCAAGCCAGTTTAAATCGACCTGTAACGTGTGTGATTACTGGTCTACGTTTGACTACAAGAGCAAGAAGAAGCTTCTGAAGATTGAAGCAAAACGTACTTAGCACAGTCAACCCAACAAGTGAACATTATTTTAATATTTCGATCTCTACAGCAATAGACATTTCCTGGACGACTAAGAGCCAATACAAAAATCATACTGACTTGCTCTGTCTGAGCTCTGGTCTTGCAGGCAGTGCTGGTGCTTTAATAGGAGATGTAGGAGAGCTCTTGCTTCCCTTTGAGGAACCTGTGATTGGACATCCATGTGCAGAAGATACTCCTCTACCAGCAGAGCCTTTGCCACATCGGTGTCCAGCAGGTAACGGTAGAGTATCCCAGTCGCTCCCCCTCTGCCCTATAGGCTCACTGCTGATGATAGAGTAGCCCTGGTACTCCTCATCCTGTCCTTCACCCAGAGCCACTCCACCATTGCTGTTCAGTCGCCGCTGGGACTGAGCAGTTGCAAGTCGTTGGGAAGGAGGGTGTGAGCGCTGGCTGATGATGTCACTTCCTGCAGGCTCTGGACGGGAGAGAAAACTGAGGGAGGAGGCGAGAGAACTGAAACTGTAGACAGAGATGGCATCACTGGAGAGGCTGTCTTGACACACTGGGGGTAGGAGGGTAGACTGTGGGTAGCAGCCCAAAGACACAGGGAGAGAATGTGGCTGTGACGTGGACTGGGAGGATGACAGGGACTCTAAAGAAGAGGAACTGTCCATGCTCAGCCGCTTTGGAAGTTCTGTTGAGTCTAATCAAATAAGCATCGATAGTAAGTGTGTACAAAGGAATAAAAGCAGAGTGACTAAAACATAATACTTACCAAATAGCGCCAGAAGAGACTGCAGGGCAAAATGCATAGAGCGACGACTCGCCTGCTTCCCTGTTTTTAAAACGACCTCCTCTTGACCCACCTCACAAAGATCAAACCCTGAAAGAGCCAAACATAGGCTTTAGACACCTTTGAATGTTTTTAATACCACCGGAGAGAGAGATTTATTTCGAACATATGGCTCTTGACTGAACAAAACAAAAACAACAACAAAGAATTATCTGCAATACAATATCAACATAAATAGCATCAGAGTGAAATACCGTCTGCAAATGTTGATGAAGAGTACATGCTTGACATGAGTGGGAGGAAGTGTGATTTTATGTGTTTC
Organism: Gobius niger; assembly: GCF_951799975.1. NCBI lineage: Eukaryota > Metazoa > Chordata > Actinopteri > Gobiiformes > Gobiidae > Gobius > Gobius niger. Next base: position 25,149,130 of record NC_136853.1, on the reverse strand, counting down.
CCACCCCTTTCACTACTTAGTACTTAATGGATAATTACTTAATTGAACACAACAGCTTCCTGTTCCATACACCTATACCGGATGTCATTACAGGCATAAAACAACATTAAAATAGTTGAACTGAGATATGCATTTACCAAGAGCTGCAAGAAACTCATGGCAGCCAGACAACCTCCAGAGTTGAACACTAATTGACACTTGTATTGGAGCCAGCGAAAAGTCTTGGTCTTTGTCAGCCGACTGCACAAGGACATGGTGCAACTAAATACAACAAAGAATAAAAAAAGAAACAGCTTCAGCCATTTAATGTTTCATTTTTAAGAATGATAAAACAATATAATGCCTTCATGCATCTCCTTCAGACGACACACTCCATTCTTGAGTGTCTTAGTATTCCTGTGATGCTTGTGCTCTGTGATAACAGCCTTTGAGGTATACATTATTAGAGGAAAGGAAGAAAAAAATGTTTTTCCTTTCCTCTAATAAAGGGATTTTCTTTTTCCTTAATAAAAAAATATTTTTCCTTAATAAGTAAAAAACAATGTCTGGCTTGTTTTCTATATAATTACAAAACATTTAATCTAATAAATATAATATAATAAATAAATGTTTTTATATGTTAAGCAATCAGCGTCATGAGGGTTTCTGTGGTAAAGGCTGAAATATGTGCTATTTCATAATGTGATGTTATTATGGTTTCATTCATTTAATCAAAGCTGCGTGCCGTGTAGACTTTTATGACAATGGTCTGGCCTCAATAAAAATGTGGTAAGCATCACTAATTAAATAATTACCTTATGAATAAGCTGTTCTCCAGCCTCTTTTACTGTCACAAGTTTGCACAGTGCTTGAAGAGCAGGTGGAGAAAGACCTAAGCATGCACAAAAGGCATTGATTTAACAGAAAACTTCATGCTGATACCATGAGACATGGTTGTATGATTCTAAGTGCTTTGTACCAAGAAGGGACTGCAGTGTTGCACTACATTGTTGAAGGCAGTCCCCTGGGTCTGAAGTTGGGAAGAAAACAGCGGCGGGAAGACCTGCTCCACCAGAGAAATCCATGTGGAAACCCACAGCAGATAGCAGTGGCTGCCACCCAGGTACTCCTCCCACCTAATGAGGTCAAAAAGGCATTACTTAGGCAATGTCAACATTCATACTGTATATTCATTTACGTATTTACCTTCTTTTCAACACTCTGCTGTGAAGTGTACATTGGATTACACTGTCCACTATGAATGCGCTGCAAAGATTTCTCAACCTATAGCAAAAATGTGCGTATGAACATGTAAAACATTTGTTTTCATAATATTTTTTTGTTTAAAGGTGCTAGATAAGGGATGATTATACAGTGCATATCATACCAAGTGCAAAATCACTCTGAGGGCATCCCTGGCCTTTTCTGGATACTGCAGGATTTCTGTAAGTGCTTGACCAACCAGTGACATTGTACTGTTCACATTTACATCACTTCCAATCAAAACATATCCTAGAAACAGTCAGTCGTTAAAAAAATATCCTCAAAACTGCAAATCAGCTCTGTGTAATCTGTGCATATACCTGCCCAGTTTGAAGGATGTGAGAAATGATTGCTGGTCTGCAAAACTCTCATGGCTTCTGTCAGAGCAGCACTTGCTTTTGTCCCATTTAGAAGAGTATTATAAAATGTGTGAGTAAAGAGTTTGGAGGCAGCTATTGGCACAGGCCACAAAGATACACACACGCACTGCACTCCTGCTGCCAGGAAGGCTCGGGTAAGACCCACTACACCGTCAGCTGTGATCTTACTGCTAGACTCCGGGTACAACCTGAAAACCAATATAACATTAGTAAGTTAAGCATAGGCTGTGTATGTGTGTGTGTGTACATGAATAGAATACCTTAAAACCACTAATTTTACATTCAAACTGAGATCCAATATGTCAGCAGCAGTGAGGAGAAAGTCTTGAAGAGGTGGGCTATCACACGTGCTGTCAACTTCATAAAAGCTTTCTTCTCCGCCACTATCAGCTGCTCTGTTGAGGTCTTCTGATGTGCTCGGACTCTTTGCAATTCTGTTTTGACGAAATATCTCACCAGCACTGCTCCTATTAGCTTTTTCTGCACCAACATGCTCCTGACTGGGAGCCAAGACCAGGGCAGCAAGCCTCCAGGATATATGAGTTGCAAAATGCACACATTCTGCCTGATTTAATGCTGCCAGTGCATGCTCTTTTGTGGCATCAGTCCCTGTGAGGGGATGACATCCTAGCTGATCCCCGAGCCAGAGAGCCTCTTCGTGGGCTGAAGGCAAGGGTCCCCAAAGCCACCGGTCCATCACTTTGGGAGGAAGGTGCGGAGCGCCCACCACTGCTGCAACCGATCCTCCATCAGGGCAGAATAAAGGTCCACCACAATGAGGGAGAACCTTCAAAACGTGAACAATTGTTGCAAATATGCAAAACATGTATTCATTGTCATAAAGAATGGATGTTTATACCTTCATTGTGTCTTCTAAACTGGTTAATGATGGCATAGCAATCAGACTGAACCTTTCATAAAGGTATTCATTAGAGGAACTGCCTTTCAGCAAGGCAAATGGAATCAAATACAATTCTCCTTCAAGCACCAAGATCAGCTGTCTGTGTCTCCCCACAGGTCCGCTATTATGCATCAAACCCTGTAAACAAACAGAGGAAAAACAAACAAAAACTGTAAAAATGTTGGCATAAACCAGCGCGGTGAATTCATGAACTTCACATACCCCTTCCATTGGAGCTATGAGCAGATCGTAGAGTGCTCGCAGAGGCGGTTTGTCTGTGTTTGATGGTTGCAGAGGAGAGGACAAGCACCGGTCTTTCACTGGAGACATTGTGGCACTACACAAACTTGTCATGCTCTGATAACTTCTGCTAGAGGTAAAAGAAGTTGGTCATTTTAGCTGGTGCACAGACAGTTCATATCCACAGGTAAGTAACATAATTTAGTTACCTGCTGAAAAGGTGATTTCTGGACACCATGCGGAGGTAGCCAGTTGGATCTGAGGATGGTGTGAATTTATTGTTAAGCTCCTCAAACTGTTGCTCCAGCAGATCTCCTGCTTCACTCTCAGTCTCACTGTTGGAGCTCACTCTGCCATTAAAAAAGAAAACAACAACAACAACAAAATTGGCAATAATAATTAAAGCTTTAATGAACTTCCACGCATTCACATTTTAAACACTAAAACATTTTAACTTTAAAACAACAATGAACTAAATCAACTGGGCATGCTTAGCTTGATAAAAGAGAAATTATAGATCAACAATGCAGTAACAAAACAAGATGTAGTGAAACAGTTTCACTCCAACCCATCGAACATTTTGTGTCTATTATAACAATGAAGAAAGAAGTTTTTGTATTCATAAAAGTATTTTCATACAAATATAGAAAGTATGTACAGTACCTACCTGCTATTGTATGTGTCCACTCCTAAAGCTTCTCTAGCATTGCCGATGTATTGCTCTAAAGTGTAGGGCGCCACACCAGCACCGAATCCTTTAGGAGTCCCATCTCCCTCCTGGAAATCTCTTGGAGTGTCTCCAAGGTAAACCTCATGAAACTTCACAATGCCTGCTTCACATGTTTTTTGTTTTAATATATACATTTTTTATGAGTCAACTAAGTTCAGAAATTGTTGCGTACCTGACCCTGGAGAGATTAACCAGCTAAACAAAAAGCCTCCCGCTAGTGAGTAGTAGAGAACCATGGCCTTCTGACTACTGACAGTGTCCAGAATGTGCTCTACAGTGACTGGGGTGTAGGCGTCAGTTTGTGATGCCTGCTGAGCTCCTTTCTGACGTTCCACCAATAAATCAGCAAAAGCCCGAGTACGGCCCCGCTCTGCTATAGCTAGGGCCTCATCGTGACGACCTACAAGTGGTCATGTTTAAAAAAAAAAACAACAACATGAATGCAGTGGAGCTTTACAGAAGAAAGAAGAAGTCTTAAACACACATTTCAATGATACAAAGAGAATGCTAAAACACTATCAACATCAGTCCGTTATCTTATAAGTTATTTTTGTGCGTTGATTTACCCAGGTTGACGAGAACTCTTTGAAGAGCCTGGTATGAGCTGGTTTGCAGATCAAACAAAGACATTTTGTAGTCCATACTGTGCTGAGTCTCATGGCGGAGTGTCTCAAACAGGACGGATGCTCTGAACAGCTAAAACAAAAACAGATGGCAGCAGAAAGTCAGTAGTGATTTATCAAACTATTTAGACTTATGGGTACCTCTCTATTTTAGCTAAAAGTAAAACAAATGTTGCAATGATTTTTTTTTTTTTTTTTTTTTACATTTATTTGCTCAAATTATGTTGTGACCTGACCCTCTAACTAGACAAGGCACCAGGCAATCTCATTCCCCCGCCCTCCATAACAACAGTATATATATCTATGGCAATTGTCCAGTTCGGTAAGAATTGTAGACCTGATGATGAGCCTCTTCCAAGTTCCCACTGGCCCATAGGGACAGACCCAGACGGTGACGTATCTTGGCTTCTTCTTCTCGGTGGCCGAGCTGTTCAGAGAGACGAAGGCCTGAAGAATTAAAGAGACAGAAGACTAAATAAGACATTTTTTTGTCAAGCCTTTGCTTTGATGTATTCAATGTATTTTTCTCTCCTCCAAACAATTTATATATATGATAAACAAATTTGCCCAATTTTGATTGATTTTGATCATTTTCAGTGAGTTTTCCCGAGTAGTGGCGAGTTAAAGGCAGTCGCAGAGAATCGTGTCTCGTAGAGTGGAGGGGGGGGTCATAACTCGATTCGCGTTTGTATCGCATAAAGCTGAGCACATACTACACGATTTTTTCAGTCTTGAAAGATTTTGGGAAGAATGTGAAGAACACATAACGAGCGAGAATCATAAGAGCACACACATGAGTCTGTCAAACAGCCGGTGCTGATGTATTATAATACAGCAGAGCGTCTCTATCCTCTCTCGTGCTTGATCCCTCTTTTTGGAGGAGAACCCCCCCCCAAAAACCCTGACCCCAGATTAGCAAAGATATGCCATTGTTTGCGAGCATGGGACAGACGTGTGTGTCCCGATTGGTCAACAATGTCATGTGATCTCTGTCGGCACAACACAGTTTAGTGCTGCAGGGTATGAGTTTCCCTGAACTTGTTTATAATTCTCTCGAGTGGAAATTAAAAGTAGGCGACACAAAGAAGTGGGTCATACTGTATTTATTTCCAGCGAATTTAATAAGAAAAGGAGGTGGACAAACATCTGCCCTGTGACAGTGGAGACAGCGGAGAGCACAAAGTCACAAAGCTTTTTAGGACGATCAAAACAAATAAAGCCACAGTCCCTAATGGTATTTCAGCCTTCATTGTTGTGGGCCTGGGTACCGGTGTTCAACACTGTGCCATCTATGTGGAAACAGCAACCATCATTCCAGTCCCCAAAACCTCTTTCCCTAAAGAAAACAGTGATTACAGGCCCATAAAAACCATCAGCACCGGTGCACCACAGGGCTGCGTCAGCTCACCGTTCTTGTTCACCCTTCACACCACTGCACAAGCAGTCATTGCAGCACTCTCATCATCAAATTTTCTGATGACACTGCCATGGACACAAACATGAATACATCAGCGTACACACCGGGGGCATGTGCTAGAGAAGAAACAATGGTGTCCGAGAGGATAGATGAAAGATAGGGAGTCTGAATGTCTTGTTTATTTGCCATCAGTGCGGGACCCGGAGACATGAACTTGTGACATTGCGCTAGTCTGACCATTCAAGTCTGGCTATGCGTCCACATGAAGAGGGATGAACACCATCTGTTGTGCGTCATACTGATACGCAAGCCAAAACATTCAGTGCCTGAGAGCCACAGTTACAAATGACAGAGATGGTACAACTGTACAGCATGACTTCAATATGATAATGATTTCATTTTATTATCTAACAACATGAGCGAGACCACACCCCGCTCTATTGACCACGTAGACAGAAAATTATGCTTATTTTTAATCATGCTGTTATTGAAAGTGTAAGCAGATACAGCATGTCTGCATGGTTTGCTAAACTGACAGTCAAAACAAAATCAGAACTGACTAGATTGGTGTGCACGGCAGAAAAGGTAATGGAAGTACAAGAATATCCATCATTACAGCACATATTTGTCATCAAACAGGCAAGGAAAACGATGTCAGATCCCTCCCATGTCCTGCACTCCCATTATGAGCTGCTCCCATCTGGATGACGCAGTAGAGTTCCAATTAAGAACAAAAAGAGATCTCTAAACATGTATAAGAACTCTTCCTCCCCATTTCAGTGAATCTCTTTAACTCAGGCCAAGAGCAGAGCAGTGATTTGTATGTGAGATGGAATTATGTTTTTGTACAATTTGATTGATGTGCTTATTATGATTATGGGTCATTCCGTGTGGTTTCACCCAAAGCCTCCCAGGGGACCCTCACAGATTTGGATGAAACTTTTTTTTTTTTTTGAGGAGGAGGAATTTAAAAAAATCAGATATGTTAAAAAATGTGTAATCTCAAGAAATATGTTTGCATTGAATATTCCTTTTAGACAGTACAATGAAGCTAGAGAGAATTCAAACTGAACGACGAATCTGCAGCGTTCTTGAGATAAATAAATGTGTCTACATACATGTAAAACCAAAATGTTCTGTTCATATTCGTCTGTGTACATAAATATGCATTTCTATAATTAAAAACCATGTCTTTTTTATTTTAAAAATGAATAGATGGTTAGAAATGCACTTGTTTTTTTGCATAGTCAGCAGTTGACTATGTGGTTAATTGCTGCTTAGACGGCCATTATTTAGCTTTTCTGAGTAGGACCAATCTTTGTGAAGCTACAACCCAAAGACCCTTTATCCGATCGACATCCTGCTTCTACTGCAGCAAGGTTTATCCTAATAAATTAAAACCTAGATTGTGAAGATGATCACTAAATACACTTCTTTTCTAGAGCCTTGACCCCTGACATTTTGGCGAAAAAAGATTAAAAAAAATGCAATTTTTAGCAGCCTATAAATCCAAAACTGTACAATCTAGAACATTTTTGATGATTGTTCCTGGAACTATGTTTAGTAGACATGGCACATGGTTGCTCCTGCAGTGACCGCAAAGAAATTAATGAACAGAGGGGTTGGCTTGATGTCCTACCTTCCTGGAGATACATGACGGCCTGTGCGTAGTTTTGCAGAGCGTGGTGTATCCTTCCCAGACTGCCATAGGCAACTGTTTTGGCTGTCAGATCATTGGTTTGTGCAGCTACACTGAGGTGCTGCTCCTGGAAGACGACGGCCCTCTCATAGTTACCCAAGGCTTCATAGGTGACCCCCAGGTTTCCATATGCTCTGGCTTGACTTCTTATGCATCCATTTTGTTCAGCGATGCCCAGAGCTCTTTGGTGCCACTGCAGAAGGAGAGTAGCACATGTCATATTTTGGACTGAAATTGGAATCCACTTTTCAAAACTCGAACAAACCTGTAGTGCTGTCTTGTTATCTGCCATCATCTGATAAACATGTCCAAGAGCATCACTGGCTTCTGCTTCAAGGGATTTATCCTACAATAGTAAAAAGAAACAAACTCCAGTCGTTCCACTATACAGGTAAAAATAAAATGAATGTAAAGAAAATTCACGCCTACCCCTGCAGTTCGTGCTATGGCAAGCTGATGTTCAAAACAGGAAAGGGCCTGTTCGTAATTGCCTAATTGGCTGTGTAGAGTGCCTAGCTCACCATAAGCTTGAGCCTTATCTCCTCCCTCTCCACCGAGCTCATGTGCCACCACCAGCCGCTTCTCAAAGCACACCAGGGCCTGCTGCAAACTGCCCATAGACCTGAGTAACACAGCGCTTATTAGTAATATTGTCTCAAAATGTACATGAGGATAAACTAAATTGAATGCGACATAAAAATAATTTCGTCGAAAATTAGCAAACAGCAAAACACATTAATCACAGTAGTATCAAATTAGCAAATTTTAAGGACTGCAGTTACTTTGGTAATGTGTAACCTTCCTCTGTTACTACATGTAGCCGAATCTCCTGATTCTTTTAAAAAGCTGCTGAAAACATAGCTGTTCAGACAAGCTCTTCGTTGACAAGGCTATGATTGTTTCTATGTTAATCTTTTGGAATACTGAGTTGTTGTTGACCAAAGTGCTTCACAAAAAGATCTACAGTTCAGAAAAAATAATTACAGTATAATAATCTCTTTGTGATTTTATCTGTGAAAGGTGCTACTATATAAATAAAGTTTCTTCTTCACCTTTTTTTTCACCTCTCCTGCTTCTCCAGTGAGTCTGTGTCCTTACCTGTAAGTATTGCCGAGTCCTCTATAGGCCTTCTCCTGGTCTTTGACATGGTTGAGGCTCTGAGCCACTGTCAGGTATTTCTCAAAGTACTGAGTTGCCTCCTCATAGTCTCCTAATGCATTGTAGCAGTCTGCCAGAGTCCCATAGGCTCTGCCTCTGTCCAGCATACTCTTTGTCCCACTCAGTTGTTGTAGCATGGCTAGCTGCTGCTCAAAGTAGCCTATAGCCTCCTCAAATAATTCCATATTAATTTTGGTAATGCCCATGTTGCCATGAACCTGGGCTTCTAACCGTGCGTCCCTGAGATCTTGGGCCAAGCCCAACTGAGTTTCATAGCATTGAAACGTTGTGGTATAATCTCCCCGGGCCATATGAACTGCTGCCAGGTGTCCAAGAGCAAGGCACTCCCCCTGCTTATCATTCAGGTCCTTGCGGACAGTCAGTTCTTGACTGTGAAAGGACAAGGCGGTGTCCAACTGGCGGAGAAGCCTAAAAAAGATGAAATTGTCAGAAACACTTTCATATGAATGAAACAATGAGCTCTAGCAGCTTTGAGTTTTTTCATTAAACCTGTGAACTGAGCCCAGAGAAGAGTAAGCATCAGCCTCCATTTTCTGGTCATTGACCTTCTGTGCAAGGCTTAACTGCTGTTGGTAAAACCGGACTGCTCTAGCAAGATCCCCACAACTCACACACACATCACCCAGGTTTCCATAGGCCCTAAACACTGCCTATAGAGACAAAAGCAGTCATTAACGTCACAAGTACAATCTAAATAGTGTTGGTGAACACTATAGGCGTCACCTGTGAGTTTTCCAACGCTTGTGCTAGAGACAGCAAGTATCGCTGGCACTCCTCTGCTTTATTGTACTCTCCCAGTGCTTTGTGTGCTAGTCCAAGGTTGCAATAAGCTTTTGCCTGGGATAATTTGTCATGAAGGTCCTTTGCCAAAGCAAGGCCCTGCTCATAATACCTGTAAGATAAATGGAATACACATAGATCTACACAGAGCCCACACAGACACATACTTAAATGCAATATAAGTAAAAAAAAAAACTAAAAAAAAAACTTTCTGACCTGACAGCATCCCTGTATTGGCCCAGGCAATAATAAGCATAGCCAAGGTTGTGGCAAATCTTTCCCTCTCCTTCCAGATCCTGTAAACTAGGGGCCAAAGCAAGATACTGCTGGTAATGTGGCATGGCTTGAGCATATTCCCCTCTCCAGCTGTGAAAGTTACCTAAATTTACTGCCAGAATAAACAATGGAAGTTAATTTTTGAATGTGAGAAGTAGAAATCTGATCAGTTTGTGAGTTATTTATCATACCCAGCGCTCGGGCCTCACTCTGTATGTCCCTGAGCTCTCGTGCAATACTTAAATGGTGAAGGTAGTGCTGAAGAGCTTTATCTTGAGCGCCCAATGCCTGGTAGGCAACAGCCAAGTTGCCATGAGTAGATGCTTGAGATGGACGGTCATTAACCTGAAACACAAAAGAAAGTTGTGGTTCTATATATTTAAAGCAATATATAAAAAGTGGGGACAGTGTAGTCACCTGCAGTGAAATCTCCAACTCCTGTCTGTGGTAGCGCACGGCCTGATCATGTAGCCCCAGTGCATGATATGCATTAGCCATGTTTCCATAGGCCCGTCCTTGAGCACCATAGTCCCCCATCTCCTGGGCCACAGACAAGTGGTTTTTGTGAAGCTTCATAGCTGCATCGAACTCCCCTTTCATTTGGTGGATAATTCCTTGATAAAATAAATATTACAGCAAAAGTTCTTTAATATATTTTAACATTTTAGTTTTTAGAATCAATAAAGAATCAATAAAAGTACATGGAAAAAAATCCAAACAGAAATATGAGAAAAGATTGGACTTTATTGATCTCACGATGGAGAAATTCACTTCTTACATCAGTGGTCAAGAAACACTCAGAGCCCAGGGGTGCATATAGTCAAGGAAAACACACAATCCAAAAAGAATAATGTCATGTGCAGAGGCTATTGGGCAAAGCAGTAAATTCATTCATGGCATTAAGCACAACCGTATAACATTTTATTTAAAGGTCCTATATCATGCAAAATCGACTTTTTAGAGCTTTTAGCCATGTTGTTATGCTATTTCCTTATCAAAAACACCTACAGAGTGGTTTGTGGCTTCATTCACGCAGCTCTCAGTAATCCTCCTGAATCCTGCTCTCTGAGCAGCTGCTCCTCCCTCTCCTGGTGAACGACTGAGTGTTCAGTTGTGTCGTAACAGCGGAACGGAAGTGCTCGACGTCTGTAATGTAATGTCTTAATTCTATGCTTACGGACGGATTTTAATTTGTAAAACAGCTTTTTAATTATTTCTGTTGTAAGAAACAAAGAGAAAAAAAAAGTGAAGGGAAAAAAAAAAAAGGATGTGCCCGAGGTGCTTCCAGGTCAGCTGAGGCCAAAACAAACACATCCCTGAGCGTCTGAACAGATCAGTCATGTTTGCGCTGCAGCAGTGAAGATGGAGCTCGTTGCAACTTATTCTGGACATTCTTACCTAACGATAATGTGGACGGAGAAAAAGAAGCGCGTTTGGCTACGAGGACGGGAGTTTATTCAACCTTTTTCAAGAAGAGGTCTTTCTCTCAGAAGCTGTTTTTTTCTCCGGGATTCAGCGACTGTCACCAAAATGGTGTTTTTCTGTGACTGTCTCTGATGGATGTTTGGTGAACCTTCGCCAGAATCAAAGTGGATTCACTTTTATAACCAACGCAAGTCCCATAATGTAAACAGCGATGGACCAGAGCGGTGTGTCAGTCCAAACGCGGGTTAGCTTGTGTGTTAGCATATTAGCATGTGTGTTAGCCATTTATGAAGCTGTGTTGCAGATGTCAACTCCGTATAACTGCATCGTGAAGCAATTTCACTTCACTTGTTGTTTATTTATATTACGGTAAAGTATGTGCGGAGAGAGGGGGCGGAGTTAACTGAATCGAAGCGTTGTGTCTCTGTGAAAAATACCTCCAGAAAACACTTATATTTATCACAAAAATGAGTGCTCCATAATGGTAGTGGTACAATATATCATATACATGCCTATACTTAACTTTGGAATGGCTAAAATAGCATGATATAGATCCTTTAAATAGGGGAAACGTGGAAGAGCTTGGTCGCTTCTAACTTTACCCTGTTTAGGTCCATAGGAGTATGCTTTGGTCTTTTTGCGTGACTGAGCGCACACACAAAGACCAGACAGGTACGCATCAACTCATCTAAGCTCAGGAAAGAACATATCTCAGTATGGAAAAACGGTTCCTTTTAATCGGACCTGTTTTAACAGAAGTTTTGTTTCATCAGCCATCGCCATTCTCAACACTAATTTATTTGTCATACCTCATTTCATGCTATTTTTGTTGTGCAGAGGCGAGTAGTACATTTCCTCAAGTACATGCACTTGTCTTCTTAGAGTAGTTTTACTGTATGGTACTTACATATACCCAAGCAGTGCTTAATTTGATCCCCTGTTACCTTTCAGTTTTTCAGGGTAAAGGATCCGGGAATTATTTACGAGGATCCGGCAAAGATTTGATCTGATATAATGGTGTTTAATGAGAGTGTCCCAGCAATTGTTTTGGCCTGTTCACCGAATGCATCACTTCAGACCAAAAGTGTTCCTGAAACTACTTATTTACAAATCAAGCACTGTATCCGAGTAATATTATAATGAAGAATCCGTACTCTTACTTATGGAACTTTTTTTTTTACTTGTGCCACTGTGAGTGAATCTTTGAGCGGCAAAAGCTTCATGTTAAACTTGACACATAAATTAGATGTTTCATGTACTTCATTCTTCAGAAAAAATATTTTTGTATATTTTTCTGGCATTTCCTTTGGAAACACAGATTTCATGTTTCTCACTACTGAACAGTCACTCAGTACTCACATTACTCAAGAAGCATTTTCCCCAGGCATTGTCTTACCCTTAATTATTTTTGGTGAGCAAAATTATTTAAAAGAAAAGTTACTCCGACTTGAGTAAATTTTGAAGCTACTCTACCCAGCTCTGCTGTTGTGCACCCCTCTGTGTTGAATGTCAAATGTTGTGGTGTTGACATAACATGTCTATGGAGCACATTTCATGGGACAATAAATATCTATCATCATTGCTGAAGGAGAAAGGAAACAGAAGCAGTTGAGAAGCAGTCATCAGTGAATCCTTTAGAAAAGTAATCATCTATAAGTAATGACCCAAGCCATTGATCTGAGCCTCCAACTAAAGCTTGACTGTCAGGAGAGTGTCAGCAACTTCAGCAAGAGCCTATAAGTCACACATCAAAGCAGCTATGTTTCCCACTTCTCCTTTGGTGACGGCAACAATCAACAATGAAGTGTCACATCTCAGTTCAATGCATTAAAATTAAGCCCGTTAACGGTTGCAAAGCAAACACTAGAACTGCCCTGGCTGTGAACAATGTAGAGCCATGATCATGTGACAGGTGCAATGCAGCAAACATGGAGAAAAAAATAAGTGTCCACTCAGGGTTGGGGTCAGATTCACCTAGCTATCACTGTGGTTGCCTGAAACCAGAACCAGCTTTATAAAACATGAATGATGAGTGGCCAGAGAGGAGCCTGAGCAGTGATAGTGAAGAGAAGAACATAATGAAGGCTCCAGTTTCAATAAAGATCATCAAAAATCGCACAGTTTTGTCTTTATGAAATATTTGGAGCAACATAGCATGGGATTTTGTTGTTTACTTAAGAATTGTACTCCTTGTCAAGCTCTTAAATCTTGTCTTTTTTATGATGCCTACACTTCTGATGTTTTAAATGCTTAACTGAACACTGAAGAACTTTAAATGGGAGACAAAATCAATACTTTTGCAATATGCCTTTACCGAGATTGGACGATGCTCTGCCCTCCGCAGATCTGTCACCCAACTCCTCTGCGATTTCAAGTTGCCGCTGGTGGTGTCGGAGAGCCCTTTCCAAATCCTATGGAGAAGTTTAGTTTTAGATTATAAAAAAATTGCAGATTTTAAACAAGACTTTTGTTACTATACCAACTTGCATGCAGCGGGAAGCATGTCCCAGGCCAGCGTAAGCCCTCATTTCCATTGATTTGTCGTCCAGCTTTTGTGCCAGCTCTAAAACGCGGGTATGGTATGATATTGCCTTGTCAAAGTCACGTTGAGAGTGGTATGCACTGCCCAGGTTGCTGTATGCACGGGCTTCTTCACATTTGTTTTCTAATGCCTGAAATCATAACAGGTTATTTGTGGACATAGTAACTGCATGAACAAAATTCAAGGCGATATACAAAAAGGCTTTAAGTGCCCAAGCAAGGTGAAATTGCACGACATAAATTGTGCCAAATTACTGAGACTTTAAAAAAATAAATATAACTAAAAGCTGGACGCTAAAAAATAGGTCAGAATGGTATGTTAAGTTGTATAAGCAAGTATAGGTTTTGTGCAGTGAGCACAGATGTTTTGCTCTGTCAGCCAGAGGAGCATACGAATGGCAAGACACAAATCCAAAACTAACAAAAAGAAAAACAAACAGAAGAAAAAAAAGTCATAGACGAGGTTCAAGCACCAACCCAAACCTTTGGGCACGCAAAAATAGGGAAAACGTGGAAGAGCTTGGTCGCTTCACTTCACCTCCATTTGGCTCCATAGAGGAGAGGAGGAGAGGCTAAATGCTAACAACATCTTTGGTCTTTGTGTGTGACTGAGCGCACACACAAATACCAAACAGGTACATATCAACTCGTCTAAGTTCAGGTAAGAGCATATCTCAGTAAGGAAAAACGGAGGCCTGTTCCTTTAAAAGTAAACAAACAGCTAGCGTATGAGCTAAAGCCATTTGAGACCTACATATTTCTTCTTCTGAAACACTGAAGAGGCACCAAGAGCCCCCCACAACTGCAGCACAGTAGAGGCGTCACAAGAGGCGCTACAGGAAACAAGGAGGGGACAAACGAGGAGGTATCCAGGCAAGACTCGCAGCTAAGCCACACATGCCTTCTGAACTATTGTTCTGGCTAATGGACATTCACTTGAGAATAAAACAGAGTAACTGCTAAGTTCTTCCCAGAAGATGTCGAAAGACTGTTGTGGAGCGGGAGGAAGAAGAAGGAGGAGCTGACCAGTGCAGGACACCACGCTCTGAACAGGGACAAACCCAGGAGGTGCTGCACTGTTTCAGAGGATCAGAGGAGACTGAAGGCAGCCAGCCAGGTTTACCCCAGGTGCTACGGGTTCCCCGACATCCAAAAACATGCTGGTCAAGTTGGCCCACAGTGGTGCCGTGGCTCAGTCGCAGCGGCTCAGGACTAACACTTGAACACAATTTCGTTGTATGGTTGTACATACATGGATGCATGCATGTAAACAGGCCATGCCGGATTGTAGCCCCAGGCTAATTTACATCCATTGCCTCACACTAGCACTCTCACACTCATTCATCCTGGCCTATTGTACATGTTTTTAGTGGTAGGGGAAACCAGAGTACCCGGATGAAACATAAGCATGCACGGGGAGGCCATGCCAACTCCACAAAGAAAGGTCAAGCGCTAACCGCTGCGCCACCGTGCCACCCAAACTGACAGATGAGACTGCACCTTTGCAATGTCGAGGTGTTGTTCATGGCACTGAACAGCATTAATGAAGTCTCCCAAAGCTGTGTAGACTGCACCCATGTTTCCCAGCTGACGGGCCTCCGAGATTTGGCACTGCATTTGTTGTGCTAACAGGACACACTGCTTATGGCTGGACAGCGCATTGGGGTAGTCGCCAATAGCCGTATACACATGACCAAGGCGGCTCAGGGCATCAGATGCCGCCTGCAAAGAAGAAAAGAGTTATAATCAACATCACAAAAAAGTAAAGCAAAGCCCATTCGCTGATGTTGCATCAAACATGAGAATGGCGGTAGCATCCTGTGACTGAAAAAGAATATCTGACCATCTATTCTTTGCAAACCTTTTATGTATTTTTCTTCCTCAAAGAAAATGGCATTGCTTATGATATTTCTTTTCCCTAGAAAGTAACTTGAACATAACAGAAACAATATATGCTCAACACCCAGACAAACACACAGGGGGTGATATGGATTTGTTTGGATGCCTGTGTTTGCGATGCCAGAGACTGTGCACCTGTGGAGATAACGCTCAATAATCATCTGTCAACGGGATAAACACTTGTCTTTGTTCATCTTCACAGCTAAACATACAACGGCCAGACACACTCAGGTGTTTGATAAGAGGTTTCAAAGTGTCCCACTAAACACAATATAGCATAGTGTATACTTTGATGAATCTTGTGATCGATAAAAGGTTGTAAAATTGTTGCGACAAAGCTTTGTGCAAACTGTGTCTGTGTCTTCTTGAGATGTAGTGCAGGGAGTCCAACAGTTCAGTAGGTTTTGTAGAGTTTGGTGATTGTAGCAAAAAATTGTAGTAAATATATTAATAATAACACACGCTTGAAGAAAGTTGACTGGGAGCCAACACTTAAATTTTACAGTTGAAAGAAATATATATATAAAAAAACAGGCCCTATAGAAAAGCCCTGAAAGCTTAACGGTGCTTTTAATGGAAGCTTTTAAGCTGTGTTCAGGAGGTGTAGTCTCCTTTAAAACGTTTATATTGGAGTCACCCCGGCTACCAGGGGGTAAAATGGTAAATGGTCTCAACTTATGCGGCTTTTCCACCTACATTAGGCACTCAATGCATGCATGGATCACCAAAGCAAACTCCATTTAAAGCAACTTAAAGAGTTGGTACATGTATACATACTTGACTGTCCTTGAGCTTCATGGCCAGCACTAGCTGATGTCTATGGTTTGCCAGTGCTTCTCTATAACTTCCTTTAGAGAATAATGCAGAACCAAGATTTCCATAAGCACGGCATTCACCTGACTGGTCACCTGAGAATAAGCGTGAGATCAGAGTCATACCTTTACAATCACGTTCATATATACTAGCTCTCATTTATCACATGTGCATGAACTGAAACCATGCTCATTTTAGTGCTTGGTTCACTTTTCATCATTGTGGAGATGGATCATATGTCTTAACTTGGATTTGGCATAGATCAACTTGGATCTGCAGAGAGTATCAATATATCTACCGTAATAGATACAGACGGCGTCTCTGGAATTGCCCATATATGGTCATGTTTGAAAACAGTTAAGGGGGAAAACAATTTGGAGAAAAATCTAAACTAGATAAAAGGGTTTATCTAAGGAGAATGTTGCATCTGATTCTTTTTTTTTTCTTTCTTCCAAAAACCTTGAGAAGACATAAAAAGCTAAGAGCAATGATGCTACTTTTCAGTACGGTTTATGAACAGAGAAGTGCATGTTCTCACTTTGAGCTCACCTAAAGTTTTGGTGACCTCCAGGTCCTGCTCCATGTATGCCATGCTTTGTTCTTTGTTGTTTAGAGACCAGTAGGCAGAGCTTAGTGCAGAGAAGACTGATCCACGTAGTTTCAGTGAGCAAGTGCCAATCTTCAGTGCTGCTTCAAGAACTACAATAGAAGCCCCATGGAAACCATGAGTGAGCAGCTCCTGGCCGATGACAGACACCACCACAAATGGGCTCTTGTCCAACTTCATTTTCTGAAGCTTCTGGTAGGTGGGCACCAGTGTGTCTGCATGTGAAAGAATGCGACAGATAAAACATATATATGAAAAGCCAAGCAATGTATACGTTGAGTAATTGGAGCACAGCATGGCATAAATAATGATCTTGTAGTGGCTGTTTGCTGAACCCCAGGAAACAGCTATAACTTTTATTATCAATAGTGAGATCTCTGTAATGGTCAGTTACACAGTAAAATGAAGGGAGTGAATATTGAGCAAATTTGCTGTCCGTCTGAGGCACATACTTAAATACTGCGGTAACCAGATGTTTACATACACTTTATGAAAAAAATACATTTGCATTTTTTCTCCACTGACTGACATAAAAAACAGAATTAACGTCTGGTCAATTAGAATTAAAAAACAAATATTTCTATTTACTAAACACCAGAAGAATGACGGTTTTATATTACTTTTTACAAAACCAAAAGTGTCATTTCATTAAAATATTTGGTTGCATTGCCTTTAAACTGTAGCCTGGCTAATGCCAGACAACTCTGTGCGCTCTAATTATTTCGAACTGCACAGCAGCCTGGGGACCATGGCTGAAGTGTTTGCATGGATTTGGGAACCAATCACAGACTGAGGAGGGACGGCAAGACGATGACGCGCTATTCGACATTGGAAGCTTGTAGTTTGTTTAAGTATATATATTTAAAAAAAAGTTTATTTACAGATCAAACATGACAGCAGCAGACGCGACGCTATTTTTCGATCAAGCTTTAGGCCGTGTTCTAAATAGTTTAGCTCGAAAGTTTATAGAGGGTACGTCATACGTCGTCAGATACGATGATACGATTGGCTGTGGCTACTGCAGACACATATGATAGACATTTGTAGCGCCCAATAAACGACTATGGACGATCGAAAACCACACCTCTCCTACGAGAAAATGAATTGGTGGTCCCCTTGCCTTTAGCCAAGTTATTTAAACTTTGTAACTTGGGTCAAATGTTATGGATATCCTTCCACAAGCTCCTGCTGCTCACAATTCACCTTATGCCGACCCGCCCACTTTTGCACGAGAACGAGCAAAAATATTCGCCGCTAATATCTGATGCTTAGTCGATTGATTTGTGTAAAATGTCCAAAGTTCACTTGCACCAACATTTCAGCACTGCACCATATCTCTGCGCAGCCTAAAATATAACTTCCTTTAGAGAATAATGCAGAACCAAGATTTCCATAAGCCCGGCATTCACCAACATTTCAACATGTAAAAGTAAAAGTTAATTCTGGTTTCATGTCAGACAGTGAGAAAAAAAATGCACTTTTATAAAGTAAATGTACATTTTTCATCAATGAGTCCTCCTAAAAACTAAATTCTGACTTTGTCTCAATACTTATTCCATTTAAAGTCAATTATAAATTTTCTGGGCACATTTGATTTGTAGACAACATAAAATTTGTGTTGCTGAAATTTAAGAAGAATTTATCTTCATTAAACCACTTCTGAAGTAGTTTCTTGCTACAAGAATAAAATAATCAAAATAATCAAAATAATAATCAAAATAATCATAGAGAAAGTTTTATTTTGAAAGGATTTTATAGAGTGACATGTTAAGGTCTTACCTCTGAGTGGCGATTTCATGGCTGCCTCTACCATGCCAACCAGCAGCTGGAGACTTTTAGGGTCCTGGGCCAAGCCAGAGGCAAACGCTGCCAGAGCATCTGCGTGGCGACCCAGGTACTGTAAGGCGACCCCCTGGCGAAAGTAGGCCTGCAGGAAAAGCAAAATCCACTCAAAGACATTAAAACATGTCACTTAGTGAAGACACTCACTCGAATGAACTACACACTAAGTACATGTATATGTTCAAAGCATATACATGTACATGTAAGCATGCAACTCGGCTTCTCAATGGTTTTAACAGACGCCAGCACATCACCCCGATTTTAGCCTGGCTCCCTGTGCATTTTATAATTGATTTTAAGAATTTACTGATCACTTTTAAAGCATGTTTAGGTCTTGCTCCGTTACATTTCAGAACTTTTCTAGGGACCTCATGCGTGTCCTGGGTCTTCCCAGATGCTCCACCTCAACTGACATCTCTCGACGTGATGGAGCAGCGACTCTACCCCGAGCTGGTATTTGTATGAATGAACCTTTTCAATTATTCCTAAAATGCTGTCCCAGGACCAACAGAATAAAAACTTGGATCTTAAGTACCTGCTCTCGATCCTTTTATTTTTTGATACCAGTAGCACCAAAACGTTTTTCCTGATACCATACTGTTTAACGGTACCCAGCCCTAATCTTGACTCAAGACATAATTGCTTTGTTTAACAGGTCAATCTCAAAGTGAGTTACTCACCTTTTTCCGGGGCTGCCATTTCATCATTTTTGAATGAAAGGTAAGGTATGCGCAGTCAGTAAAAAGCCTTAAAGGGAGTCCAAGCTGTGAGACCAGTTAGAGAAAACTTATATTATGGAGCAGACAAAATATCCTTGATGTTGCACTTCCATAGGCCGT
This sequence comes from Gobius niger, assembly GCF_951799975.1. Lineage (NCBI taxonomy): Eukaryota > Metazoa > Chordata > Actinopteri > Gobiiformes > Gobiidae > Gobius > Gobius niger. The sequence continues at coordinate 25,129,697 of NC_136853.1, read as the reverse complement.
ACATATCCTTGCTTTAGTGATGACTCCAGAAGATGGAAGTCCAGCGGAGGCAGTTCATGTCACATATGTAAAATCCTTCCTGCCAGCAAAGGTATCGTCCTTGCATTGCCAGCACCAATAAGCCGCTACACGCGAGTCAACATCGCTCTGCACCTCCAGCTCCTTTGTGCCTTCCCACTTTCTCTCTCCCTCTCACATACACAGCTTAAGAAAACATTGCTACTCACTGATACACTGGCTCAGTTAGTTCATTAAGGGCTGGAGCTGAATCACTGTCTTATGACATAAAAAAAAAAAAAAAATATTTGTGACATTAACATAAAATATTACTGGATTTAGAAAAGTTCCAAAAATAAAGACCTCAAGACAGATTTTTAGGGAGAACATGATTGTAACTACAGGTAGAAAACAAAAAGTAATTCTCTTTTGTGATGAAAGTGTTTGATAGGTGGCCTACACTTTGTAACAAATAAACTGAAAAAAGGCTATGTGTTGTTACCCAATACCTCTCAATGCATCTCAACTGTCAGGAGGCAACCAGAGCTCCTTGAAACTGGAGCTGGTGTATTATTGGGACTCATGGGGCACAGGAGCCTTCACAATGCTTTAGACAACACAAACAGAGAATATCTCACACAAAGTAGTCAATTTCAAGGTTCACGCCAAGAAACAACAGCATTCATCAGATCGATCTGCTAGCAGCGCCGCCTATTTTATTGATATTTCTGTTTTGTTGAGTGTGTTTACAAGAACTAGGGACATACAGTATAAAGGCTTAATCTGAATGATGGAATAATCACACTGACAGGATTGCATGTTCAGCATAGTGTTCGATAATGCAGCTATATGACAATAGTCATGTTTCTGTTGTTGAAACAGATGTACAATTCAAAACAGACCCTTAGTGCTTCGACATGATGGAACACAGAGCACGCTGCAGATCAAGCAGTGTCATGATGTAACGCAGCTGTAAGATTTAAAACATCTCTTAACCTGTTAACTCCCGCCTTAACCGAGCACATTTTCTCCAGTTGGACTTTAACCAAATCTCAAAGCTTCTTGAAAAAAAGTGTCAAAAGAGCAACACAAACGCAGCAAAGATACAACGAAAAAAGTTACAACTTAAATGAGTTTGTAGGTCTTAGCGTTCAAATGAGGCGTTACGCTGGCCTAAAGGCTGTGAGCTCCAGTCGAGAAGCTTTTAGATTTGGGTAAAGCTAAACTGGAGAAAATGTGCTCTGTTAAAGCGGGGGTTAAGAGGTTAAAACAGTTGAGTCAAATTGGCCACAGGTGCCAGTAAATTCCCATTGATAATAATAACTGCTAAGAAAATGCTTATTCAAAGTTGGAGGTTGTTTATCCCTGCCACTCCATGTCAATCATTCTTCTAAATGAACCACAGATATCTAAGGGGGTCATTGACTAAGTGTTTGGACATGTGTAAACACGGTAGAGTACTAAATAGGAACAGAAAGTAAGTGCAGTGGATATTTGTGTTTCTATATCACAGCAAAGGCCACAGCGCACATTTAGCACATGGAACCTTGTGAATTGGTAAAAGGGCAAAATTTGAGGCGGAGAAAATACTAATGATATTGTTAAGCAGGTGTTTGTGTTCATTACGACTACGAGAAGTAAATCTGCGCAATAAATGAGCGTGTTTGTGAAGCAGCAGTGACGGCTGGTATCAATGGGCTCGGTGGGCTATTTTTCTAAATACTTTATTTTATATCATAACTAATTGCCTAATGTCACTAATGTGTATAGTCATTGTAGTTTAATGCATATGTTCACGATTTTTGACACAAAGACTATGGTCAGACTATGGTTAAAATCACTTAGTGGTTCTGCTGGGATCCTTCATGCTTCTTGCTCGGAGCCAGCGGCAGAGCACTCCAGTGTCCGTGCATGAGCGTGATTTCTATAATTACCACAGAACAGTTCATACAGAAAGTTTTGGCCTCCTTTTGCCCATACGTGAGCTTTATAAATGAGATCCCTGATGAAGGTAAAGGTAAATGAATGCTCACACTCCTCTGAACTTTCAGTGCTGTAAGGATCTGCTTGCTCTAAACAAATGAAATAGGTTCACACATGGCTTTCCCTAATGACATGGATCTAATGAAAGTAGGTGGCCACAATATCAAAACTGTAAAACCTGTAATAGATGTTTGTTCCTTATTGACAAAATGTCCCTCTGAACTCAGAACAGCAATTGGAAACAGCTACAGTGTCTAATGCACCAAACGAGTCACATATAGACATAATGTAGATAATTAAATAATAATAATAATTAGAAAGACAAATCAGTTGAAGGGTTTAAAATGATGCAAAATTACTCCCTGAAAATGAAGTGTAACAAAAATACTGTATCACACAACAAATATATTAAAAAGGCAAAAATACCATCACTTTATAGCGAGGCCCCTGGTAACCTGAAATCCTGAAATGTTTGATTGATTTTTGCGACTTCATTGTTCTGAGGATTGGAGAAAAAGCATAAAAAAGAAGACCAAGTTTATGTTTCTGAAAACAAAGATCTCTGCTAATGTGTCAACGCTGCCCTCTAGTGGACAGCTATTAGCAGCTGATTTCATAAATAAACAAATACTGTATATATATATATATATATATATATATTTTATATATATATATTTTTTTTTACACACAATTTTCAACAGTTGTGTTGTTAAAGCACAACTACATCAAGAAAGAGAGACGCCTCAATTGACGCTAAATCCCATCCCATTGCTGTTCCCATGACCGAGCCGCACTGATCTATGTGGGAGACCGTCTGTGAGTGCCTCCTGTGCCATTAAAGCAGTTGATGGTGGAGGCAATTGGCCAAACGGAAAGCGAAAAGGGTGGTGAAAGCAAGTGTTATGAAAAGAAGAAAAAGACCACTCAAGCACAAGTAAGTGTTGCTCACACAGAGCCTTATAGTAGTTCATTAGATTTGGCCTCGTCTTTGACCCAAAACAAATGCTACAGCAAATCCAATGCTATGATACCACACACAATACAACTCCCAACACACACACAGGAATGATGTTGTGTTCAAATGCTAAACTTGGGCCAAGGCCTCATCGTGAAAAACAAAATAACAGCCAAGCGCAGTTCATGTGCTCACACACTCATACACACCCAGGCAGTGCTTCCGTCCATTCTCCTCCACAGAGGGAGGAAGTGCAATGGAACCGGCGCCGTCCCAGTCGAAACCCTGTGAAGCCGAACTACTGCTTCTGAATTACTTTAAATATTCTGTACCCTAGTCCATCTTTCAACTCCAACACTGTTACACTATAAAACACAAGTGTCCATCAGTCCTGTTTTGAGAAGCTGCTCACCGGTAAAAAACACAGTCACAGCAAAAAACAAACAACAAAGCATGTGACAGGAGGTTAGAGAGGAAATGAACAAAAAAGGACTTCCTTCTCGGTTGACTCTGAGCAGCCTTTACTGTTGTGAGAAAAAGGCTCACATTTAACCTAATATTACACAAAATGTGTTGTTGATGATATTTTTTTCCCACTAAATATTGCAAGAGTAATTATATTTGTAACATACTCTATACAGGTATCTCCAGCACAGGACAGTCAAATCTGGACAGTGGCTTTGTCGTTAGTTCCCTGTTCTCTGAGTGTACATGGTTTAGACTAATTACCATCTGGCTGAGTCTCAATGATAATAAATAACCAGGTTTCGCTTAGCTTTGAAACAGTGGTTACCAAACTGTGGGTCAGGGACCAGAGAGCTTAGGCCTTTGAGGCTGTTCATTAGTTTATACGCATGTTGACGAGTGACAGTGAACCGGGGAGCAGACTGGAGGGTACAACAAAAGCCAAGCTCTTTGTCCTCCATAGTTAATAAGCTGAAAACTTTTGGCAAAAGATCCTGCTAAATATAATAAAATGTATGTGGTCAACATACGTGCTGCTGTAGGCTACACAAACAAACTAAGGAGAGGAGCATAAGGTTTTATAAATTTTAATCAGATTAAACACAAAGAAAGCAACAGCTAACAGAGATTAGGATGAGACTGAATGACCGTCAGCCCTATGAGTTCATTTGCTGACTTCATGTTATTGGAGGTAAGAAAATAAATATATGTAGCACAAAAACGTTACTACCATCAAATGCCTACATTGTGCCTGCTATGCCTTGTGTAGTACGCTCCTGTGCAGAACAAGTAGGCATGAGCCGACAGTCCCAGCCACATTTCAGGTATTTGAAACGAGTACTTTCTAAAGGTACAGCAGGACATTTTGTCCAAAATGTATGGATGGTATAGCTTATCTTGTGTGGTCCGAATCACCAGTCTGACAGAAGCAAATGAGCAGGGGTTCTCTTGACTACAGCGTGTAAAGATGGATTCACACCAATCAAACGCTCTAGGGGGTAGGGCTGAATGATATGGATGAAATTTCACATCTCGATATTCATGCCAGATATCTTGATATCGATATGATACAATATTACTATGGGTTCGGTGAAAACCAAGCATTTTTCAGAAAGATAAAAACATAATAATAAAGAGTGCAGTTGTATTGATGAAAATCTGTCGTTTATATCTTGCTTTTTACGATTTTAATGTTTTGAATGTTCATATCTTGATATCAGTATGATAGCAGAATATTGTTGCTTGTTCGATATTAATATCTTGAATGTTTATATCTCGATATTGATACGATAACGATATATCTTTCAGCCCTACTAGGGGGGCAGGGCGACTATTTGTTTTCTCAGATTTCCTTGACCCAAAGCGACCCAAACCCCAGACCAAGCCCGACAGCCGCACAGTACACATGCACTTTATGTTAATGCTCTCTGTAAAATGTTTATAACAAGTGTCTAGCTGAGTGATGTCAACAAAAAGGTCAGTTCAAACGATGTGTGGTGACAGTCTTTGGTGGCGTGTGAATTGTGTTCTCAGAGAATTCCATCACTTTTGCACATTTAGTTAATTTCATACATCAGGCTAGTTGATGAAACAGTACGCATCAAGCATGACACTTAATCAGCGTGCGGGAGCTCAATTTAGTGAGTCCAACAACTCAATAACACAGTAGAAAAGCTCTCCTTCCACAATCCAGCTGATTGGCTAACACTAAGCCAAGACCCCAGAGGCTAGCATCGGTTCTGGAAACAATTTATGTTTATCTGTTTCTGAAATTGATTACACCGCCTTTTACAGCCCCATACACATTCACATTAACTTCAGGTACGTGTCAAATGGACATACCACTTTCATTACCCTTCCATTTACAGATACAAAAGATCAGATGAAGCTGAGCCTCTTACCTTCGGCCATTTGGGGTTGATGAGTCGTGCTTTGATTGCATCGTCCAGAGCAGTGCCGTACTGCCCAAGGCGGAGGTAGGCGGCCGACCGGTTGCTGTACAAGATGCAGTTTTGGGGGTCTGCTGAGAGGGCCTCGCTGTATAAATGAACAGCCAGTGCATACTCTCCCTGTTGGCAGGCCTGGTTACTGCGGCGTACTCTCTCAAGGAATTTGGATTTGCTCAGGCCAGGTTCTGACACAAGCTGGTTATTGGCCTTTTTTACTGCCGCGACTGGAGGCACGGGAGAGGAAGAGGAGGACGAGGGTGAAGACTGGACAGCCTTGCTGGTCAAGCGGGAGCCAAAAAAAGGGAACTGCAGAGAGAAACATTAAATACTAATTATTAGGAGGACAAGTAGAACTTCACCTTCAAATCCTTTTTTGGGGGGTTTATTGCTTGAAAGTTTGCAATGAGCCCTGTCCGTGAAGTGCGCTCTTTGGAAACATGAGGCTTATTACAACGACCACCAGCGATGCTCTCTTAAAGGAATAGGCCACTGTTTTTACACACTGAGATGTGTTCTTACCTTAGCTTCGACGAGTTGATGCTTAACTGTCTGGTCTTTGTGCGTGTGCTCAGTCATGCAAATGTTGTTAGCGTTCACCCTCTCCCAGCAAAGGTATAGCTCCAAACCGGGGTGAAGTTAGAAGCTACCAAGCTGTTCGAGGTTTCCCCTATTTAAATCTAATTGATCCAAATCTAGTTACACAAAATTAAACATGTCGATTTTCTAAGCGACGATATTACTGCGCGGACTTGGAAGTACTCCAGGTGTTATTATGCCTCACAATATAGTACCCCTGTTTATCTGCTTTATCTGGGAAAACGTTGAACTGCTTGGCAACTTCTAACGTCACCCCAGTTTGGAGAGGCTGAATGCTAATAACATTTGCGTGACTGAGTGCACACACAAAGACCAGACAGGTACGAATCAACTCATCTAAGCAAAGGTAAGTGTCATTCAGAGTATAGGTGATTAAATATTCAACTCGGTCTGACAAGTGCATAGTCATAAAGGATAATGTGCCATCAGTGAGACCCTGGCCACGCCCATAATATACAAAATGTTTGTAATAGAGAATTTATTTGCAAAGTTTCTTAAAAATCCTCCAAACTGCAGTTTTTAAGGTAGACGGAGTAGGTGGTGGATCCTATACTTTTCTTTTTTTTTTTTGATTGGCACAAAATAAAGGATTTGTAAAAATGGGGAGGTTTCCATGGCACTATTCATTCATTCAATCTTTATTAAGGACACAAGTGAGAACACAACGGCTCTGATGGTGGTACTTTCCTTCACTTTGGAAACTACCAGAACACCTGCATCAGTGACCCAATTTTTCATTAGAATAACACGACTTGGGTTGTAATCTGAGCCATTTGAAATTGTGAAAATGTCCAGTTTGCAGCTCAACAGGAGGAAACAGACTCTGCTCCATATAGAAGAAGCAAATCTGCGTTACGGTTTTTCCAGACAGGTCTTATTAGTTCTATTATTACTATCATTAGTGAAAGCGCGAAGCACATATTTAATTATTTTAGAGGGAGAAAACAGAAATGTGGCTGAAGCCTGTTCTCCTCATTGGTTTCCGTCACACCCGCACAAACTCCACGTTGAGGTCAGTTCTGTGCAACGGTGCACCCTCCCAGATCTGGTGTTTCCAAATTTGTCCTTTCACCAGAGCATGCAAGGCCTTCATTATCTCTCATTATTGCCTCTTTCTCTCTCCCTCGTGCTCAATGTTCCTCTACCCTAAGACGGAGGCTCATTCATTCCAGATGGAAATAGGATAGCACAAACGCATTATGGAATATTATTTAAGAAAAAATTGACTAGTATCAAACAAACTGTATCAACTTAACCACCTTCAACCAAACCAAACCCCAATACACTTGCTTTTACCTAAAATATCAAAACCAAGACATCTGATCTAAGAGATAAGAAACAGGCATTGGGACTGATCAATACAACCTGTGTTAAAACAGATTTGGTAGTTGCAGTAATATTAAGAACCCACTACTGCCAAAAGATTATGTAAGTCTAAATAAAGAATATAAGCCGGCAAGGTAGAAGTTTATAACCAGATTATCAGTATGTATGGGCAAAATTTTACTTATCCCCATATGTGCACTTTAATAATCTTACTAATAACTGGCTAACTTTCTGTAATCTAAAGTGTGAGCAAACTGAGTTCGTGCACAATCACAGATCAGGAGCGACAAATTAGTTGCAGGCTTCCATTTATGCAGCCACACACTGCTTTTATTAGTAATTAAAAATGTAAGTAGACTTTACTAAGAGATCACAGCTCTCCATAAAAGCTATAGCCTATAACAAAATACAGAACGTCACATAATAGTTAACAGCAGTGTGCTTGCTGTAAATGTTTAAATCATATTTTTCTACATTCATGTGCATAAACACTGACAGAGGTGGTGATAGAGACAGGCACTGGGATGAGCTGACATCTCACTCACTCATATGCCACTGAACATTGACATACATACAGCGCCATGGGAGCGAATCTATGTATAGGAAAAAGAGAGAGAAACAAAGCATTCCTATGTGAATTGAAAACCCAGGTGTGTTTATAATGCTAAAGCAGAAAGGCTTCTACAATAAACAAAGACGACCTAAAAATTGGGAAACTCTGATTTTATCAAATAAAAAAACAAGAAAACAACAGCCTGATACCAGCTATTCAGCAAAGATTCCTGTGAGTAATGCAATTTCACACACAGATATTCTATTCCAAAATCCCCAAACTAAGAACCTCTGCAAAACAACAAAAATCCAAAGACAGCAGCACTAATAACCTAAAGGGACTACACAGAGTTTAAAAATGTTAAAACTAAGTATTTTCATCCCCTTACATGTTCCAGCCATGTCCTGCTGTGTAGAATGAGCTCAGACCTGTTCACCACAACTGCCTCGAAAATCCTGCACTCAAAAAGCTGGCACTTAAGATTAGATAGCCTTTATTGATCTCACAATGGAGAAATGTACTTGTTACATAAAGCTCTTAGAAACACTCAGGGTGTGCAAATAGGCAGAAAATGTGAGAAAATAAACCAAAAAACGATTAAACAGTTTTCATGTCCGAAGTGCTGTCATGCACAAGCTTAATATACAGACTGCAGTTACACGTAAGTCCTGAGGTGGCAGTAGTGAGTGTAAAATGACCAACTTGCATCTAGTCTCTTTAAGATTGAGGGAGATAAAGGTGACAGCGCCCCCTTGCTCTGGGCAGAGTGCCATCAGGGCTGGTGAATCAATCAATCAATCTTTAATTATATAGCGCTTTTCATACATTTCATGTAACACAAAGTGCTTTACAGATTTAAAAACATTCCCTCACACCCACGTTCTCCCACAAATACAAACACATTGTTCCACCTCCCCAGAGACACACCACACAAGCACATCACACACACTCAAGGTAGAACAATGGACGCAAGGGACATAAGGCTGAGATAAGGCTGAGGTGAGGCTGAGGTAAGGCTGAGGTAAGGCTGAGGTATGGCTGGGTACAGATCAACCAGGGAAGGGGCTCTTAACATCGTATAGCGCTAGTGCTTGCATGTGGCCACTTGCTCTTTGTGGCCACTTGCATCCAGATAAATGACATTATTTTGAGATTTTTGTTAACGCTCTGCAAAGTGGAGATTTTTGTAAACGGTGTATAAACGAAGGGAAGGAGCAATAATACCGTAATTCAGGGAGACAAAGGCTGCTATGGTGCCCCCTTGCTCTGTGAAGGGCGGTCGGTGAGGGCCGATAATCACTTCTTCCAGCTATATTTAACATATTATTATGAATCTTTATTAAGGACACATGTGCTAACACATGATGATCAATAGCTAAAAAAAAGAAAGTAGAAAATGATGAAAATACTGCACGGAATTACAGCAACGTTTACAGTAAACAGATAAGCACCAGCTATTCTGAACTGCCTGTTACATAAAGGCATGAGCGCCAATGATTCCACATTTTTGACCTGAATCTCACTGAGCTGATCTCAGAACACAACAAAGTCCGTATTATGGCATTCTGAGAGTTGCTCCGTCAACATAATTTAAAATAATGTAGAAATGCAGAAGGACAAGAGCACACTCCACAGTTAGCAAACATCTGGCTGGCACTACAGCGTCTACGCATCTTTAACAGCAGCTTCATAGAGTCGTTATAATTATGCAACTGTGAGCCTCTGCAGGCTGGACTTTTTAAAACTTTGCTGCAGTTGTGCTGTATACAGAGAACAAAGTGCTTTAAGCAAGTTCATTTTGACATCCACAGACACACATGACACTTTCTGACCAACATGTCAGTGCATGGCCCTGTCATCAGTGAGGTCACTCGAAATATAATGGCCCAAGTACTTCTTCTCATTAAACAATGCCACACAGAGTGAACTCAGGGAATATTTGTGACATATCAACCATTAGTTCTCAACTATATATGTCTTTTCCATTGCATTATATTAAATTTTGAAAACCATAATGTGAACAGATATCCAAAAGATGCTGAAGTCCAGCACTGTGTGGGCAGAACACAACCAGGTCATCTGCATATAAGGTGAGTAACAACAGAACCTCCTACAACACATCCAGAATTACAATGATTGAGCTGTACAGAAAGATCATCCATGTAAATATTAAAGAGTAGTGGGGACAGTGTCCCGCCTGCCTCATTGCTAACCCTGAAGTAGTCAGACACTGCATGGTCTGCTCAGTACCAGAAAATGACATTTCTAATGAGATAACCTGGAACACCTCTATTTGATTTGATTAGTTTTATAAGTATTATCTCATGAATGATTCTATCCAATAGCCTACTTTAGAAACATCACGGAAACACAAAAAATAGTTGAAAATTGGCAATGATATTGATCTCGTAGTTCCTAATAGTAGCATAGTGGTTCCTAATAAACTCAAAATACATGTATGAAGTCAGTACTCAGGTTCAACTCTGCTCAGTCTGCTTAGTTTACCTGCTTTATCTTTAATCCCAGGGACAGAAACCTTTTAACCTCTTACCCCCCGCCTTAACCGAGTCTCCAGTTCGTCCAAATTTAAAAGCTTCTCGACTGGATAGCAACATTGTAATGCCTCATTTGAAGCTAAGCCCCTCCTAACTTTTTTTGTTCCGTTGTCGCTGCATTTTTGTTTCATTTCGGAAGAGTTTTTGTCGTGTTTTTGTTGCTTTTTCATTGTTTTTTCCCTTGCTTTGTTGTCATGTTTGGCCACATTTTTGTCACTCTTTTGTCGCTTTTTAGTTGTGTTTACATCACGTGTTTGTCGTTTTTTTGTAACTGTTTTGTGGCCTTTTTTCATCACATTTTTGTTGCGTTTTCATCCTCATTTTCGTCTTGCTTTAATCACTTTGACGCTTTTTTTCCAATAAGCTTTTATATTTGGGTAAAGCCAAACTGGAGAAAATACGCTACAGTCTTGTTCTGCAGTTTACAAGCCAGCGAATCTAATCTTTAGAAATCCTCAATCCTTTTAATGTACTTTAAAGGTGCAGAATGGAACTTTTTAATGCGAAAAATGTTTACCTTGTAGTGACCCAGCGGCTGTATGTGGTCAGCGTGGCACAAAGGATAAGGATAAATTAATGATTTTTTATTTATTTATTTGAACATGAAGATGTAACGTCTTAAACATAGGACGAGTTAAAAAAAAGACAAATTTGTGGAAAAAAAACAGTTTGATATAATGACCCCAATTTGAGCTCCGTGGCCCTCGTGGAAGAACCTTTGCTACTGCCAGACTGGTGGCGGGACACATTTAAAAGGGGGGTCTGGGGGTCCTCACACAGAGATCTTTTTTATTTTAATGATGCATTTTAACAGACCAATAGCTACATATTTTTGTGTGAACTCAATGAAAATGGCTCAGACCTGGTTTAGAACTGGTTTAGACTTGGTGTAGTCCTGGTTCAGACCTGGCCCTAGTTCTGGGGTAGACCAGGTTTATTCTCTGGTAAAAAAAAAAAAAAAAAATCATCTGATAAATGTGAGGGAGTCTGCAAAGAGAGAGGGAACTAGTTTACAGCCCGCACTGAGAACGCACATTTCTCCTTATGCCCATGGGCCCTTCAACCTGCTGGGCCCCTGATCTTAGCCCCTGTAAGCCCCTTCATAAATCCGGCCTTGGACCCATCTATTTTTTTTTTTTTTCCCCCACTTTTGACACTTCAGCAGAAATTATATTAGGAGTATTGTCCATGTTACAAGTAAGAGTAAATGGTATGTGATTAGACGTGGCTAAATCACAACTAATGTACATTTTAACATACTTTAAGCCATATATGACAATAGGCTATAGGATTCTAAAGATAAGGGCGCAGGATGAATACGAAATACGCTGTAGAAAAGTGATGGGCAATGGCACCGACGAGTTTTTGCGCCTGTTTACCTTTTCTTTCTTGGTTTTTGGCTTCTCCATCGCCGCTCCAACTTTCATCCCATACGAAAAGGGACGCTGGGAAGGAAACGCTGTGCTACGAGACCCGGGACAATAGCTGCGCCGCTGGCTATAACGCCACACTGCTGCTTTGGAGATGTTTGGGTTAATTAACCAACAAAAAGTTAAGCTTTCCCTGCAGAAAGTTGATCCGGGATTACGTGTCGCCTTGTTCCCAGCTCTCTGGACTTCCCTCCGTGGCGAAATGTTGGTCAGATTAAAAGCAAGAGGCGGGCCCTGCGCAGCTCCCCCCAGACTTCAACAAGGAGTCACTTACTCCACGTGACTTCACCATGGAGTAAAGTTACCTGCGCGCTTTATTACAGAGATATTATGCACTGGTAACAGATATGTTTCTAGTCAAGAAAAAAATGCCTTTTAGTAATGATGCTGCGTCAAACCTATTATTGAAACATCTTTACAACAACCAGAATGATGCAGAGAACCACCAGGCTCACATTTAGACACAGTAATAACAGACCTATTTACATAGTTCATTGGGTACAAGCAGTGACAAAGGACATACAAAACTAATTACATCTCAAATATTCACAGAAGCAATATAGGGTGATCACCTGTCCCACCTTTGTGTCTGAGCTACTGAAAAGCCATGTGCCCTCTGTCCCACCAATTTTGTAAACACGTCAGAATTAGACTGAGAATTCTAGCCATTCTTATTGAGTGTCCCAACTTTCTGGGCATTTGATCTGACCTGTTGAAAACCTGTGTGTGTAGCATAGACTGAGGTGTGTAGAGGCAAAACCAGCAAAAGAAAACCCACCAAATCGCAAAACTTCACCCACTTTTACTACTTTTTGAGGTGGATACATGCAGGAGCAGAAAGAATATAACATGTTTGGCCTAAAGTCACTGCAATATCTATCTACAAAGCAGTGCAGGTCAACCATTTTTAAGTTTCGAAGTTGATGTATTATACTTGATTTTGGTTCACATGTGACTCATTCCAATTAAGCCACAACATTTGTAACATCAAACATTTTATTCAGGTTTCTTTCTTACAGTTTCCTTAGTGTGATGTCTCCTGTTTTTGTGGACTTTTCGCTGCACCATTCTGAGGCAGAGTCTGTGAAGCTTGGGAGATCTGTTATTTGTGGCTCTTTTCGAAGATGGTCTCCTGAGTCTGAGTCCCTTCACCTGTAGATGGCGCTGCTCGTTCACATTTGCACTGCTGCCGGCCTGAGAGGACTGTGTTTGTACCACTACCGCACGACAGCTGTGAGACCAAGCGTAGAGATAGAGAGATTAGAGGATGTGCGACTGGAGCTGTGTCATGCAAGTATAAAAGTGTGTGTAAAGTGTCCACTGACATTTGGTGGGCCGTACAGTCTTGTAATACAAAGCAGGCCGGAGACACGTGGTCCAACAGACGAGTCTGCGCTTCAGAATGGACAGTGTAGGCGACCAAACTCTGGAACAATCTGCAGGACAAACACATACAGCATGCATAGAGAAAACCTCATCAGCCTAAGATACAATAAGATAGGACTTTATTGATCTCACAATGGAGAAATTAACTTGTAACATCAGCTCTCAAGAACAGCCAGACCAGAACATCAACGACATGCATGAAAGCAGCCACAGAGTCTTGTGGAATAGCGTGATTGTGTCAGTATACAAATCTGTGTAAACTGATGAACTTAAGATACTATACATAGCTAATGTGGATGTACCAGAAAAGTAGAATATTGTCAAAAAGTGAATTTATTTCTGTAATTCAACTTAAAATGTGAAACTGATATATGATATAGACTCATTCCAAGTGACCTATGTCAAGCCTTTATTTGTTTTAATTTTGAAAATCATGGTTTACAGCTTGTAAAACCCCCAAATTCAAAATATCAGAAGATTAGAATGTTACATGAAATCAATGAAAAATTCTATATTTTAAACAAAAAAGTCAGTCCTCTGAAAACTATAATCATTCATATGTATTTAGTACTTGGTTTGGATGCTATCAGCCTGTGGCACTACTGAGGTGTTATGGAAGACCAGGATGCTTCAACCAGAGGAATATGACATTTGAAGCCCATGTCCAGGATCTGTCTGTGTGTGGCGGCTCTTGATGCTCTGACTCCAGCCTCAGTCCAGTCCTTGTGAAGGTCCCCCACACTTTTGAATGGCCTTTTCCTGACAATCCTCTCCAGACTGAGGTCATCCCTGCGGCTTGTGCACCTTTTTCTTCCACACTTTGTCCTTCCACTTAAGTTTATATTAATGTGCTTTGATACAGCACTTTGAGAACATCCAACTTCTTTTGCTATTGCTATTTTCTCCTCATGGAAGAGGTCAATGATGGTTTTCTGCACAACTGTCAGGTCAGCGTCTTCTCCATGATGGTGAATTCTACTGAACCTGACTGAGAGACCATTTAAAGTCTCCCTGAGACCCTGTGCAGGTGTTTTGATTCATTAGCTGATGAAAGTGTGCGGAAGAAGAAGGAAGAGAACTGCTTAGCGTCTGGGAGATGACTTGGAGTGGTAGTCGTGAGGCCGCAGAATGGAGGTTTCTTGAGCTCTTCACCCTGATCTGATTCTGTACGACTTTGTGGTCATCTGTCTTGGTCACACCACAAGAAGGTTGGGCCTTGACCCCAGCGGCTGTCGGGTGTCAACGTGTTGAGAGGTTTGCTACGTGTTATGTCGTCAGCGGGGTTCTGTGCCGAGTCCACGTACCGCCATGTGTCGTCCTTGGTGAGATCTTGAATCTCTGCCACACGTGTGCCGACGAACACTTTGAATCGGCATGATTCAGACTGCAACCACGTGAGCACGGTAGTAGAGTCCGACCAGAGCACAACCCGCTGGATGGGCAGTGTGAGTTCAGATTTGAGGAGCTGAGCCATTTGTGCTCCGGTCAGAGCGGCGCATAAATCCAGGAGTGGGATTGAGTGCTGCTTTTTTGGGGCAACTCTGGATCTTGCGGTGATGAAAGCTACTTGGACTACACCATGAGGGTTCTCGGTTCAGAGGTATGCCACAGAGCCATAAGCTTTCTCTGAGGCATCACAGAACACGTGGATCTCACGATCACAGGTGGGAGAGTCTAACTCACGGTCAGTGTAGCACCTCGGAAGTGCTATGTTTTGTAGGTGAGGTAACTCGTCCTTCCACTCTCTCCAAGCAGCAAGCAGGTGGTCTGGTAGAGCAGGGTCGTCCCAGTCGCACTTTTTGTCCCACAGGTGTTGGATGACAACTTTGGCCCTGGAGGTGAAAGGTACTAGAAAGCCAAGGGCGTCATATTGGCTTGCCACCACTTTGTAGATAGAGTGCATAGTGGCAACTTCTTCAGTGGCTGCAACCTCTCGACACTTGAAGGACAGGGTGTCCTCTCGACAGTCCCACTGCAAGCCCAAGGCTGATTCTTCTTGACCTGGGTGACCTTGGGCGATCCACTTTTCAGCACTAGCCGATCTCTCCTCATTAGGGAGGTGACGGATGGTGTCTGGGTGGGTACTGGCCCACTGGCGTAGTTCAAAGCCTCCCTCGGCCAGGAGAGTCTGCAGCTTGTCGATGATGGGCTTGGTTAACAGTTATCAACATAGAAATGTCTTAACACGGAGGGCCAGATCTTGTGACTGGCGCAGTCCGTGCGCAACTCTAAACGCAACATGGTGCACGCGCGATCTTGCATGTGGCGCAGGTTTTGCGCTAAAGGCTGTGCCACTAGGAGAGGGCGTTATTTAAGAAAAAGAGGCCGACTGAGGCGAGGTTTATTACAAGCAGCACAATTGAAAACAAAAGCGAAATTGCCTTGAAAAGTCTGTTTGAGCGTCGGTTGAGTGTCGGTTGAGCGTTGGACTACTTTGATAGATCAACGCGCACACCCCTAACACCAAAACAACAACAGTTATCCATAAATAAACCACAGGTGCCTTCAAGTGCCACAACACCAGGTCTAATCTGAGTTTTAAGGTGACAAAACCATTGTGTGTCAGTGTTTACCTCCTGATGATGCTCCTTGTGTAACCACAGCTCAGTCCAAAAGAAAGAAGCGCATTTTTTCTTCCAATTCAGCCACTCCAAGAATCCTGCAGCTGTAGCGCAAATGTTCCAATACGCTACAGTTTTCTTGTAACTACTGCATAACTCTGCAACTCCTCCGCAGCCGATATGACAGTGTCTGATCAATTAAATCCTGTACATTTCGTAACTTTGCGCATTCGAACGCGAGGCTGCTGCCTCTCTTTCCCCGCCCGCTCACCTTGGATCTGCAGCGACAGTTTTATTTCTTTAATCTTTATTAAACATTGCGCGTTGCATCACGCATGTTACGCGTGTACAAGAGAACCCCCCCCCCTCGCAACCCACCGCCTTCCGCAGGTCTGGGGAAAGCATGGGGAGGGGGCGGCACCACAACATCGCAATGAGAGTCTGTCCCCCCCTTCTGTCCTGCCCACTTTTTGCGCCAGGTATGACACTGAAGATTGCAAGGAGCACCACCCGTCTGCGTACTCGTCTTCTCTACAGCCTGAACCACAAGATCTGGCCCGGAGTCTCTCACTGCGTCAGCTGGCTGAGTATGGTCGGTGACATGCTTCTGTAAGGTGTATGTAGCGCAGCAGGGGCTACAGGTAGTGCCGAACGGAAGGACCTTCCACTGGTAGACTGTGGGTTGTTCCTCACGCTTGAGCTCCCTCCAGAGGAAGCGGAGGAGAGGCTCATCCTCTGGAAGGAGCCTGACCTGGTGAAACATCCCCCATATGTCACTGCTGAAGGCCACACAATGTTCTCTGAATCGCAGGAAAACTGAAAGGAGAGGTGGACCGAGGGTTGGACCGGGGAGCAGGAGTTTGTTCAGGTCAGCGCCATTGTACTGGAAGGAGCAGTTAAAAACCACTCTGTGCTTGCCGTTGTGCTCGACACGGTGGTGAGGGATGTACCAGCTGCTTGAGGTGTTCTCTGTGCTTTGGGGTAGTTTCGCCACATTGCCAGCCTTTTCGAGTCTCTGGATCTCTGCGTTTTAGACTTGGGCCGTCTCAGGGGTCTTCGCCAGCCGCCTTTCCGTATTCCGGAGCTGAGGAAGTACTGCCTCCTTTGGTGCACAGAGCTGGGGAAAGTTCTTCACGCGGAGGAGAGGGGTGGCATAGCGGTGAACACCATCAACATCTACTCGCACAATCTGTTTATTCAAGCATTCAAGAGCGTCCTTGTCCTGCCGTGACCTCATACTGGCCTTTTCGCTGCGCCATGGGAGGACGTCCAGCTGCCACAGTCTCTCGACGTGATGGTAGATGTCGGCTGGAGGTGCCCCGAAGGTGGTGAAAAGACAGCGTTGTTCTATAAGGTACTGCTTTAGATTGTTGGTCGGACCTTGCAGCGTCCATCCGAGACGGGTGCGGACAGCCACTGGTGCACCGGGGGGACCAAAGATGACTGGCTCAACTGGAGTCACCAAGTGGGGGTGGTCTGAGCCAATTAGCAGTAGCGGGACAATGCCCTTGAATGAAGGGATAGAAAGCTTCTTCAGATGTCTGTATTTGCTCTGCAGTGCTTTGAAGGGAAAGGTGTGCTGGCCTAGCCCAAGATTGGGTGCAGTGAAGGCTCCCTGGATGTCGTATACTATTGCTGGGGAACAGGCTGGAGAGATGGTAAATGAGACAGCCGCTCTGTGAAGCGTCTGCAGCTCCTGTCTGACTGTACGCAGCGGCAAATCCTCGGGCTGGCCTTCAAGTCCCAGCTGTTGGACAGCCGGTTGGAGAAGCAGGGTGCGTTCGGAGCCGTCGTCTAGCACAGCATATGTTTCTAGAGTCTGGTCACCATGACGGAGGATAACTTTACTGACCTTTAGAAGCACACGATGTCCCTGCGGTGGCTTGCCAATGTACACTTGGTCTGCACTTGTTATGGCCAAAGGTTTACTTTCACTGGATTTCACCTGCTCAGGTCCTCTCTCTGCTTTGCCAGTCTTGGCTTGGCTTCTCTCGCTGACATCGTGCAGAGCGAGCAGGTGTCTGCTGTTACATGTTTTACAGCACATCTTCAGATCACATTCAGCTGATCTGTGTTCTCTGCCACATCGTCAACATCGGTGATTCTCTTGTATCCAGTTGCGTTTCTGGGTTGCGCTGAGCAGTTTGAAATTTGCACAATTATTCAGAGTGTGCTTGTAGTTGTCACAGAATGGGCAGAACTTCTTTTGGTCTAAACTGGTTGGAGGAGTGGGTGACGACTTGACAGTATTCTTGGTTTCTTTCGGCTTAGCTCAAGTGTCTTTTTCAAGCGATACTGTGCTATATCCTCCTGGATATGGAGCTTGTATTCCAACCAATCTGCTAGGTCCAGAAGAGTGGGAATAGGAATGCGGAGCGGGTGGATGTAGCACCTGAAACTGGATCTCAGGTCGTGTGGTAGCTTGCCCAGTAGACGGGTGACATGAGAACCACAGTCCAGCTCAACTTGCCCCTTTAAACCAAGCTGCTCCAACATGCTCACCAGGGATCTGACGTTCAGGGCGAACAACCTTAATGACTTGATGTCACCACTCTAGATGCTGGGGCCGTCAATCAGTTCAGCTATACGCTGAAGGGCGAGTTGGTGTGGTTGCCCGTACTGCTGGTTTAAGGCTGTCATAGTGTCAGTGAAGGGGTAATCAGAATTGCTGTAAGAATCTGCCACCAGCAATGCTTCCTCCAGCTTCAGATGATCCACTAATATTTGAAACTTGAAACATTCAGTGGCATCCCTCGGAAGCAGATTGTCCAGGGCGATGCGGAGTATCGCAAAATCTCTTGGGTTAGGCTGGTTGAAGTCCGGGATTTTAGGAGTGGGCCCTCTGTAAGTCTTTTCGGGTCCACCAGGGGGAGTCACTGAGCGTCGACGTCTGGGCTCGCGCCGAGGTGAAGGAGTACTATGTCTGTCACGTCGGTCTGGAGAGTAGCTGCGGCGACGTGCAGGAGAATAGTCACCTCTGCGTGATGGTTCTCTGTATTCTCTGGAGGAATAATGAGAGTCTCTGTAGCTGGCGTGGCGCTCAGGTGAACGGCGATGGCTGGACTGCTCATAATTATAGTGAGAACTATAGCGCCCCTCTCTGGACTCATAGCTTCGTCGCGGGGAATGGTGCCTGGTGCGTGCTGACTCAGGAGAGCGCTTAGGTGAGGGAGAGTCATATCTGGATGATTCCCTGTGGCCCTTTGTCTTTCTGCTGTAGTCATGACACCTGTGAGAGGACGGTCGTGGTGGTGTCTCCCTTCTATATACAGTGTCCCTGTCCTGGAAGTGGACTGACAATTTGTACCGGGATGGAGCACCTCCGTAATCCAGCCCTTCTCTGTAAAGTCTATCTCTGGCAGTTAGAGTACGTGGCTCTTGACGGGAACTACTGGGCTCCGCTTTGGCTCTGAGCAGCTCGTTCTGTATTTTCATTTCCTCCATCGATGCTAAGAGATCTTCCCTTTCACGTTCTAGGATTTGGCACTCCCTTCTCCACTCCAAGATTCCCGTGTGTCAGTAACTGACCGTTGCGCTGGGCTGCGGTGCAGCTGACCATCTGGGGATGCAGGGCGTGAATCAGGTCTGTTGTGGTCCTCTTCGTCTGGTCGCTCTCTGGACGGTGACTCAGAAGACTTTTTGGTTTGAGATCTGATCGGGAGATCAGACAAGTCGTAATCTTGCAAGTAGTTGGGGAGGGACCGTTGCCTCCTGGATCGTGCACTGGACTCTTTATCCGTTGTGGTAAACATCTTGCTCCACTGCAAGCTCTGGATCCGGCTCGAAGGACCACTTTGTGCGGAAGAAGACTGGCTTCCTTGATTTAGATTTGTGTTGGATCGCTAAGTAGAGCCCACAGTGTGTGATCGGTCAGAATCACACCAGATGTTTCTTTGGATTCGATTTATTGAAGTTACAACTGTATGTGTAAGTGTGTGTGTGTCTGTGGTTTTGTAAGACGCACACAGAATAACAGGACAGTTGTATGTATAAGGTGGGTTATGGGTGCTGCGAGCGTACACTATTGGCAAGTCTCGTGCTGAATGATGCCAGCATGCCGCGAGCCTGCGTCAAATTGTGATTAAAAAATTGTGATTAACGTGTCTGAGCGGCCACAAGGGGGCCTTTTTTTACAGAAAGGGTGACACTTTGAGTATACAATATAGTCCCTTTTCACAATATTCTAATTTTCTGAGATTTTGAATCTGTTTTTTCCAAGCTGTGAGCCAAAAATCATCATACGAAGTGAGATATATCCTTTATTTGTTATAATTTTGATAATTATGGCTCACAAAATTAGAATATTTTGAAAATGGCCATTATAACACACAAAGGCTTGACATATGTCACTTTGCATGTCACGAGTCTATAACATATATAAGTATAAGTTTCACATTTTAAGTTGTATTACAGAAATAAATGTACTTTTTCCACGACATTCTAATTTCCCGACTATCACTTGTATGGCCAAGTTCTGTGTTACAAAGCATCACACTATGTCTACTGATTGATGCTCCACTCACAAGTGTAGTATCAGTGTCATCAGGAGTAAACATTTACCTTGAACAATAAAGAACTACATAAAAATAGGCATTGAGTTGCGTTGTGTACGAAATGTGCGGTATAAATAAAGTTGCATTGCTTTTGACTTTGTAGATAAGTAACAGTTGTACCAAACAAAAGAATAGGTATGAGCTTGTACCTGTCTGTGCAGTTGCAGTGGTACATTGTCCTTGGCTCGTTGTTGTGAAAGCCGTATTTCCTTTGCAGAGGAAGGATCCTGTTCCTGCATTCATCAAGATACTTATAAATGGCACACCACCGATCTGCAAGATGAGAATACAAAGAAGGATTCATTGCAACTGTATCCAAAATGAAATTCGATACATAAAAAGGAGATGTTCATCATTGATTACCAGAAATATCAGCATTCAGCAGTGGCTGAGATTGGTTAGGGCTTCCTGAAGGTAACGTGGTGGGTATCACTGGTGTGTTCATGCTCATGCTGGTTGGAAATATCAATGGCGACTGTGTTGAAAGTGTGGCAGCAGTTGACTCTGTGGTGGCCGGTAAAAGTAGCTGTGTATTGTGGACAGGGATGGATGTAGCGGTAGTGGTCTCATGGCTGGTATCATTTACTTCTGCCATGTCTGTCACATATAAGGTGGGAGGATGAACCGCTGCATAAAGAGTCATTTTGGACTCTTTGCACCTGCAAGAAAAACATGTATATTAAAAAAATGTGCATGTCTCTTTGTTTTAGTGCCATCTTGTCATTATTTTGGAAACTGATATTGAGGTTTGCAAAAACTTACATCCCAAACCAGTTTCTCTCTGTACATTTGAGTTTATGGGCGAACTCAAAGCAGTGCATCTTGAGCAGGTTAAAGAAAGTGTAGCCAACCACATCAGAAATACTGTTCTGGGCATCCTTTAGACAACGGTGAAATCTACAAAATAATATTATATAAAAATGTATAATGCAACATTGATGCCGACATGTCGATATGATTTTACCTGTTGTCACAATCACAATGAGACATAGTAAAGATGTTTCTGTTTAAGACTCCAAACTTGGAGTGAAAAGACAGAATAGTGTCTTGGCATTGGTCATGCTCACGGCAACATTTATCTGTCTCTGAAAATATCCCTATAACAAAATAAGAAAGGGACATGATTTTAGTGACCATTTCAGACTGCTCCAGAATTGGAGAAACACAGACACAAATCTTGGAAATAATGAAACGATCAAAACATTAATGTCATATCGGCTATGCACTAAATGGGTCATTCCGCCAAATTGGTGCCTTTTTTAAATTTTTTAGATTGGCATATGTTTAGGTGTACAAAATGTATGGGGGCCATCTCAGTCTCTCTTTTTAATCTTTTTAATGGATTTTTCCTATCTCTCTTCCTCAGAATAGTAACAGGAATGACGGTGACAGGAATGACAACATTTGCCACAGAAGGCTGTACCCACTGAACCAACAATTCTTGTAGATATCGATTTAAATAAGTTAGAACAGAAACATACTTGGATTTAGTCATTAAAAACTGGTAACAGGAATGACGTAACATATTTGCCCCCCCTTCTCCAAATGTCCACAGTTCATAGAGTAAAATATGGAAGAGAGAGAGTCACTGATTGGTTTAGATGGTGGGAAAGTCTCTTCTGAATGTAACACCTTCTTGATTGCGACATCATTGGACTGAACCATTAATATGTGGAGTTTTTGTAGTTCGGTAACATGAATTACAAAAACTACACATAAAACTGCAAAAATTTAATAGAAATAAGATTTTTTAATACTTAAAAACAGTAAAATAATGAGTTATCTTAGTGGACAATGTAATTAAGTGATTCTTTTGTAGGTTTAGCTACAATTTACACATTTTATACCTTCTTAAAGATGAAAAATACAGGCGGGGACAGTCAGGCCATAAACAACATTTTTATGACAATTAGATTTTTGAATTCTCTTTTTTCTAAAAAATAACGTTGTTGAATTTTTTTCAAAATTATTAAATATTTAAAAAAAATCTAAATAATGTTATGTAATGGTTGTCTCTCAACGGTTGTGATTGCCATTTTGAGGCTGTTTATTTTCTTCGCAAAAGGCATCGTTTTGGCGGAGTAACTACATTTTCTTCATGGATCAGATTAATGAACTACACATAATCATAATAGCCTATGTTAGTCTATAAGACGTCTTTTGTCATTGTGACCTGCAAGGCCATGTGAATAAATTCTAAAATCGAAGAATAATAAATGATGATTTTAATAAAGTAGGATTTAGAAAGCATAATATCCTACCTACCTAAATCTGAATATGATGGTGCCTTGTTACCGGAACCGCACCAAAGTGTCCCGGGTACAATAAAGCCGCGCTTGACGCGCAGTTTAGTTTTGACCCCTGACCCTCCATCTTGACTGGTGCTTCTGACCAGCCTCTTGACCCTGTCGTCATCCAGGGCAGCGGTTTGCGGAAAGTCCACAGAGGTGCACAGCTCTTCCTCGTTGAACACATGGTCAGAATGCACGTCTAGGCGCTGTGAAAAAGTGTGCTTATCTTCATGGCACAGATTAATGTACTTCCGAATGATTGCCTTGTTGTCGCTGAAGGAGCAGCTCAGCAGTTTGCGCGGTGACGACCAGATGCTGTGATAGAGCCGATGAGACGACCCGTCGCTCCGCAGGAAGCTGTAGTGCACTTCGCCGTTTGGCAAAACTTTGGTCCATGTGCAAAGTACGAAGGCATCTGTAATGCCGAAAGTGAGGAGTGTCAAAACGACAACAACCACTGGAGAGACGTGCGTCATTGCGCGTGCAGTGTGTAGTTGGCGACGCAGATGACTGACAGCGGTCAAGAGGACCACGCGACTCTTAAATCCCCGTCCCTGC
This sequence comes from Gobius niger, assembly GCF_951799975.1. Lineage (NCBI taxonomy): Eukaryota > Metazoa > Chordata > Actinopteri > Gobiiformes > Gobiidae > Gobius > Gobius niger. The sequence goes on along the minus strand of NC_136853.1, from coordinate 25,106,538 downwards.
GGCGAAGAGAGGCTGGCACGTGGGCAGACACACCACCAATTTACCTCAAACAAAGGGGTGGGAGGGAGTTCCGGCCAGATAGATCAACTACTCTAAATGCAACAGTTTGGACACGTGGAATCAATCTACAATGTGCCTACATTCACAGTCAAACTGACTGCATTTAATAGATTTTTACTTTTTAAATCCAATCTTTATTTTATTCATTTTTTTGTTTTTTTCAAAAGGGCTCATGCTAATTCATGTAACCAAAAGTATCCATGAAACGTAATGCTCAAGACGGGACTTGATTGTATATAGGCTCTGTATTAAAAAGTTTATGAATGAAAGATAATTAAAAATATGATCTCAGCTAAAGTTGCTTCAATACGGTAAATATGGTCTCAATTTATTTGGCACTTTCATTCATACACTAGTGTACACAGATGGTGGAGCAAAGATTTATCTTTAGGCAAGGAGGATAAAGCGACCTGCTCAATGACACAATGGCAGTGTGCACCCGCAGGAGTTGACTTTCAAACTGCCAACTTGCTGGTTACAAGACAAACCGCTCAACCATCTGAGCCACTGTTATCACATGCTGGCATAGTGAAAGACAAACTATGGCCAAGTCTTTGTGGTGACATAATGCATCTGGAAAGTATTCACACTGCTACACTTTTCCCACAGTATGGATATTTTTGTAGAATGTTTTGCAAATAAAAACTCTGAAACAGGTACATAAGTGTTCACATCCTTTGCTATGATACTCAAATCTGAGCTCAGGAGCATCATTTTTCCACTGATCGTCCTTGAGATGTTTCTTGACTGGAGTCCACCTGTGGTTAGTTTGGTTAGATTGGACTCGATTTTGAAAGACACCCCTCTAAGGTCCCACAGCTGACTGTGCCTCGATACAAACCTGTCTCTGAGTCTATAGACGGTTCCTTTTTACTTCAGGGCTTAGTTTCTGCTCTGACATGCTCTGTCAGCTGTGTGACCTTATAGGTGTGTGCCTTTCCAAACCAAGTCCAATCAATTGAATTTACCACAAGTGGACTCTGGTCAGTTGTAGTAGCAACATCTCAAGGACGATCAGTGGAAATGTATTTATTAAATGGATTTAACCTTTATTTAACCAGGGAAAAAATTCATTGAGATTTACATTCTCTTTTACAAGTGTGACCTGGAAAAAGGATCCACCTGAGCTCAGTTTTGAGTGTCATAGCAAAGGGTGTGAATACTTGCGCACATTCAATATTTTTATTTTTAATCAGTTTGTAAAACATTTAAAAAAAAACTTTTTTTAATAAGGTATTGTGTGTGTGATTGATGAGGGGGAAAAAACAAATTCGATCAATGTTGGAATGAGGCTGTAACAACAAAATGGGAAAAGTGTAGCGGTGTGAAAACTTGCCGAATGCACTGTAAATATCAAGCCAACAAAGCAGTGTTTTGCAGTGCTTTAGGTCTTTGTTGAATAGCAAAAAAATAGTTGAACAGGTCCATAAACTTTCACCTAGTTGGAGAAAAGACCATTTTTATCACTAAAAAGTCAAAGTTCACAGTGTTGGCAGCTGCGTGTTGGTCTGTAATGATTGGTCTAAACCTCGCCTGATGGAGACAAAGTTTGTGCCATGTCTCAATACAAATCATCACGTACTCCATGTGTTTATTAATAGATCTGAGGTACATCATGGGAAATGTCACACACCCATTTTCACTCAACGTGAGTGTGTATTAAATTAATAAATAACACAATATTAGAATTTATAACACACATAAATGAGTTCCATTCTATATTATGATATATATCATGCAGTTGCATGTTGAGCGCACACATGCACAAGGATCAATGATCATCAACCCTGTAAACCTCTGTAACAAAATCCATCTTGTCACATTGAACATAAAATTAACAGACATACACATAAAGTAAATAAAAAAAGTTGAATGAATGATGCAAGCACTACATGTTGTCATATCAGCTGATACTAACACAGACATGATCTTAAGCGACAGAATCAACACAGGGAATGAGTTCAGAGGGAATTCCCTTGATTGATCTGAGTTGAAGCATATTCCTCACAAACGCATAACACCAAGCCAGAGCCAGATAAGGATCAGTAGGTATACTGCATGGTCATTTACAGCCTAGTACATCAATCTCTGTTTTATAGTTTGGATGTTAAATATTGTTAACACGTTGCTTCAGAACTCATTGCAGCCATATAAGCCTGAGGATTGCCCTATATCTGTCACATTTCAGGAAAAGGCAGAAAACAATAAACTGCATTTGGAGAAGATTTCTCAATCCTCGAACTGAACTGAGCTGTCATTGGTCAGCACATGCCAGCGCTCAAACTTCTTATCTTTGTTCTTCAGGCATTCATACCAGTGCTTCAGACATTCCCCTTTTGCCTGGATACCCAGCTGACACCCCCCTGTGTCAAGAAAAACATATATGGTTATGAAGACGACAAGATCGTACAATAACTAGACAAGGCTGCAACAAACTTACCAATGAAATCATTGGATTTTCCCATGTCATAGTCCCACACTGAGATGTCAAGAATTTTTTTGGCTAGTTCCCCATGTTTTATATCATAGTAAAATTCCTACAGAACAATGAGCTTGGAGTCCATCAAGAGTTAAAAACAAAAGAGTAAAATAGTAACACTTTTATGGAACTGACCTCATTGAACTCTGGATTCAAAGATTTCTTTTTGGTTTGGGTTTTGTTTTTCGCTTTCTTTCCCATATCAGGCTTAAGGCAACTACAACACCCAAGAGATGCAAAGATCACATACTTGGCTCATTAAGTAGCTGAGATTAGATGTTAAATATGTAATAATATTAAATAAACAATTGTAAATACATACACTTTGACAAATGGATCAGAGTAACCATTGGTGTCCATAGCTGCCAGGTGAGCACAGCGGATCACACCGACAACCAGGCAGCTCTTCTGACTGTTGTACATTAATGACACCAGGATGCGACCTCTCTCCTCTGATTCATCACGTTCATTCAACTGAAGAGATTAAGGAAAAATATCAGTAACAATTATCTAGAAAGACAGATGCTTCAGGTTACTTGATGAGAGTGGGGGCCAACTCAAGAAAAAAAGGAATTACAGGAACTGACATTACAGATTATACACAATTAGATGTGCTTTTATTTCCTGTATGCTTAAAAGTCGTTGTCGTCTTGGAGGTGATTTTGGAGTTGTTATATTTGAGTATGCCCCTGTAGCCCAGTTATCGAAGGAATAACACAGATTACTTTATATTGTAGAAAAATTTCATTTCTTCAGTGTTGTCCCATGAAAAGATATTATGGAATATTTGCAGGAATGTTAGGGGTATACTTCCTTCTCAAGATACAGTATACTTACATCCTCTTCATACAGAGCCATTCCCCGAGAAGAGCCTCCACCGACCGCCTTCTTCACCTAAACACAGTCAATTGCATGAGCAGGTATTTGGGGGATAAAGGTAGGCCACACCAAAACTGAATTACCGGTATTGCTCTCTCTAAACAAACATTGAAGTGTTTCTTTTGGTTAAACTTGAGTTTCTTCAGTGCTATACGTGTTTCACCAATGAATTCGTTGTGTCCAAATGTGTCTTCGTCATTCACTGAAAGCCTATTGTGGTCACAAGAAAAGGTTACTTGGTTATTAAATAAATTGAAGTAAAACTATTACAAATCTTTTTTTTTACCGAAGGGTTTTGCGTGACATTTCCTCGTCAGTAATCCCATGATAGACCAAGGTCTCATTCCACACTGGATTCAAAGTGGTCTTTAATGTCTTGGTGCGGAGCTTGTTGGACTAAGGACAAAATCAAAGTACAGTTTTAAAACAATAAATATAGCCACAAAACTGCGTTTACCAGCCCTCGCTGACCTCCCAGCCCATGCTAAATGCCAGAAGAATGAGAGATGGAATTTTTAGAAATGTTTTTGTTTATTTTATAAAGTCAGAAGTTAACAGAAGTTTAGAAGATCGCTATACCTTTAAACAGTTTGGGAAAGCCCAGACGACGATGTTATGACCTTGGAAGCACAAGTCTGGTTCATCCTTGGGTGATATTTCAAGACACCTGAAGGTGCCACTTTCACTCGTTCAAACAATGATGGAAATGTCAAGCCATCATACAGAAAGAAGGCGGGTTCTGTGTCGAAGAGCTGAATGTGCTGTGTGTGAAATGTGAATATCAACCCAAGAACAAATGTAAAAGACCTGGTGAAGATGCTGAACCTGGAAAGAGTTTGTCATTATCCAGAGTGAAACCAGTCCTGTACCGACATGGGCTGAGAGGGAACTCTGCCAGGAAGAAGCTCTTACACTAAATTAAACATGAAAAAGAGACACATCCTGTGTTCTGACAAAAAAAAAAAAAATCACCATGTTTGGAGGAAAAAGGCAGAATCTTACAGCCTGAGGACACCATCCCAACTGTATAATACGAGGGGCAGCATCATGCTGTGGGGTTGTTTTGCTGCGGGAGGGACTGGTGCACTTCACAAAATAGATGACATCATGAAGAAAGAACACTATGTGGAAATATTTGAGCAGCATCTCAAGACATCAGCCAGGAAGTTAAAGCTTGGGCGCAGATGAGTCTTTCAAATGGACAATTCCCAAAGCAAACTGCCAATACCGGTTACAAAGTGGCTTAAGGATAACAGTGAGCACGGGGGCTCCCCAAGGCTGTGTGCTGAGCCCCCTCCTGTTCACTCTGCTGACACGTGACTGCACTCCAAAGTACGACTCAAACCTGTTCATCAAGTTTGCAAACGACACAACAATGGTGGGCTTCATCAGCAACAGAGACGAGTCAAACTACAGGAGTGAGGTGAGCAGTCTGGCCATGTGGTGCAGACAGAACAATCTCTCTCTAAATGTGGATGACAAAAGAGACTGTTGTGGACTTTCGAAGAGCGCGGGTCCAGCATGCTCCTCTAACAATCAACGGTGCTGCAGTGGAGAGGGTCACCAGCACTAAGTTCCTGGGTGTGCACATCACAGAGAAGCTCTCCTGGACCATGCACACTACATCACTGGTCATGAAATGTAATCAGTGTCTCTACTTTCTCCGCAAGTTGAGAAGATTCAGAGCCTCCGTTATGTGCAACTTCGACAGACTATAGAGAGCATACTGACCAGCAGAGCAGCGGAAAGGATCTACGGAGCCCCTCTCCCCTCCATTAAGAACATGTACTCCTCCCGTTTCAAAGCCTTCAGAATCACCAGGGACCCTAAGCACCCATCACACAGTGTCTTCAAGGTAATGCTTTCAGAAAGGAGACTGAGTAGAGAAAAGTTTGTATGAATTTGGGTGGCACTCTGTGCAGTCTTCAGCTTCATACCTGGTAAGTGGCCTGGACAGACTCCCATGGCGATGTTATGTGACCCCTCCCCATGTATTTCCTCCTGTACCAGACTGGAATATGTTCCATTACTGCGGAAGCAGTGGGTTGTGGTGTTACAGGGTAGTGGTGGGTTTTGCACGCACTGGTGTTTTGATCACGTTTTTATGGCATGGGGTTTGCCCCGCACTCTTTACTAGCGCTAGACATTACATGGACAGTGTTAACCTCACAGTGTGAGAAGTAGTTTGTCCTGCAAAATCTTAATAACATGCGTGAAGCTGTGAGCGAAGTTAATGTAAGAGGAAATCGAGCAAAGGGAATACAGCAAGCGTCCGTTGAAGTCAGTGCTGCTTGCAGCACGCGCCTCAGCTGACCCTTTTATTTTTCCTAAGTTTTCCTCAGGCGACCGGCGGAAAAAAAAAATATATATAGACAGAAAAAGTGCAAGGCGTTGAATAATGTGATTTCAACATTATACCATTAGGAGAAAATAGGGAGTTTTGGTCATCGCTACGGCAACACTGTGAAAAAATGGCATATGTGTGATTTACTTTTTTTGAGCGGAACGACCAAATGGAATCTTATTTGAAAAACCTTTTTTTTTTTACTGGCCATCTGAAAATGTGCAAAATCCTGTAGGGGGCGCTATCTCGATTGGAATTTTTGGGAAAATTGGAATTTTCCCAAATGAAAGCGTTTAGGACTGGAACTTTAATAATCCCTCCAAAATTAGCTTGTTCCAATGAACGCCCTAGGAAGAGATCAATTTTGTACGACGTGAAGAAAATGCCGCATTCCTGCTTTGCAGAGTATCCTTCAAAATGTCTGACAACCAGTATGGCGTACGGCGTAGCTTTAATTATGGCTGTATTATTTGTGTATTATTTGTGTATTATTTGGCCATGGGAAAATGTATAGTCGGTAGCCAATTAATCGGTAACAGCGCCAGTGTATCAAAAAAAGGTATCCGAATTAAATAAACGGGTATCAGTAAAAAGTTGCTCTGCATTTAGGAGACAAAGGGCACAATTGCTTGCTTTGGGCAGGGCAGTCAGCGAGCGCCGATAATTGCCGCTTTTGGCTATATTTTCAAATGTTATTAATGTAACTGGTTGCCGATAGATAATCGGCAAATATCTAAAAAGTCCAGGGGCAGCCAGGTGGAACAAGCAAGTGCAATGAAAACAATTTGAGAATTATTATAGGAAACATTAGGCTGATCCATTCTCCTCACGATGGAATGGATTAGAAGCACAAAAATTAGTGATGTGTATAATAGGTATTTGGAGATCAAGTCATAGAAGCTCGAATCACAAGAAGGAATACTGAATAGATGCTCAGATGGATGCTGAGGATAGGGCTGCCATGCCAAAGAGACTGCCTAATATAGAGCTAAATGGAGGCAGGAGAACAACGGCAGATACAGTATAAACATATATAATAATGTATGTTTTTACCTTACTTGCTCCTGGCAAGAGATGTAACTTTACATAGGGGTCAGCGAGGCCATTTGAATCCATTGGTTTCAAACCCTGTTTCATAAATTAAAAAATTAGTAACTTTCACACATCATTTTATACTGCTTACTGCACACTACCTTAGCTTTGATGATAAAACATTGCAATGAGTGGCTTTCCTGTTCATACAGAAGGCTGAACTCCAGTGATCCCAAAGTGGCTGCAAAACAAAGCACAACACAGCACATCTGAGGAGGAAATATGTCTTTGAATTCTCATGAGAGATTTTTTTACATCTTACAGGGATAACAACATATTTTACGTGTATCTCTTTAGTGACAGCTGTCATTAACAAATAGTGGGTGTGCGGCGTATGCAGTTTGATGATAATAGTTTGGTGATTATAACGACGGTAACAGTAGCAGTAGCTGTAACAAAAGCAGCAGTAAGTCAGTAATAGGTTATCAGCTGATAATGTGGCCGTGCTATTGCTATTCAGACAGCAGCAGTTGGTTGAGACAGCCTTTGTTGCTATAATGGTAATTTTGCATATATATTTTACCCCTTTACAAGGAGAACACTTTCATTTCCCATGCATCATAGCAATAATGTTACTCACTGGAATCGTCCGAGTCATACTCGTTGTCATCATCCTGTGTCGTCTCTGCAGAAGGCTTCTGTGCAGGGGGGATGTTGGCCACGGGTGTAAGTTGGGATGCAGGAGTGTAGGATGAGATGGAGCCGGCCACTGTCTGCGGTGTTTTTTCCACGACAACTGACACTACATTTTCCCTCTGTGACCATTTGTTTACCAAATCTGTAACAGAACAAGAAGTATTTCAATACCTGGAAGAAGATCTAAGCTGGAAGTTTGGGCATCTCTGCTGAGACTGCTGCCCCCGCGACCCGGCCCCGGATAAAGCGGAAGAAAATGGATGGATGGATGGATGGAACTGACACTACGTTTTCCCTCTGTGACCATTTGTTTACCAAATCTGTAACACAACAAGAAGTATTTCAATACCTGGAAGAAGATCTAAGCTGGAACTACAACATCAATGTTCATATAAAAAGTAAAGAGTAAGACTTTTCACTGTTTCACTGAACCTAACTGTCTTTCTCTTGGATTAACCTCTGAATGTCCAAGACGGCATTCATGGGCAGCAAGGTAGAGAAGAGGTTAGCGCTGGTGCCTCACAGCAAGAAGGTCCCGGGTTTGATTCCAACCTGGACGGGACCTTTCTGTCTGGAGTTTGCATGTTCTGCATAGGTTTCCTTCAGCTACTCCAGTTTCATTCATCAATTAAGTATCTGTCTCTGTTTTTATTTCACACATTTACAAATGTATAGATTATTTAAAATCTTATTTGGAAGTCTAAACTTATTTGTACATTAAATATTTTTAATCGTGCATTTGATCTAATTTTATACACTGTATTTATAATGTGAAATAATGTGTTTAGATATTTGATTAGTATTAAGAGCAATGAAAAGTAAGAAAGTTGTTGGTTCAAAATCCCAACCACGCCCAATTCTAAGAAAAAGTGTTACTTCAAATGTATCTACTATGAGAATGTCATTTTTTTTTTTTTTTAACAACAACTAGAAGTAGCCCCATGTCCACCTGCTGCCATGAGAATGTTATTGTTACAATCTAATTTCCATCTGCTGACATCATCCTTTTCACATTTGTATTGTGTTGGTGCTGTTTCAGGCTGCAGCTGGTTGTTGGACAGTGTATCTACATACCTGAGCTGTGGGGAGCCTGTTGAGCATTAGCCCGCGGAGGTTTGGAGGCTAATGCATGTCCCTCTATCTTCATTACCGCCGCTGGACAGGTCTGACCCTCATTATTGCTGTCAACTGTTGTTCTTCCTGTCTGCTCCCATTGTTCTGATCCAGAGGACTGTGTGGTCAGTGGCTCAGCACCAGACTCTGCATGGAGAGACACAATAGACCCACAATAATGCAGCTTCCAGCTCTCACATCGCCTGCTTTCCGAAACACACGGGGGAAATTAACATTTTGAAATGTGTCATTGTCATCAATAGAAAGAGTGCAACTTCATTTCAAAATATAGTCAGCTGCCAATTTCCACAAACCAATACTTATTAGATACTTACAGACTGTTTGAAAATAACTTTTTGTCAATGCGGAAAACAGCACACAATCATTGAGAGATGAGAGTTTCCAAAAACCATAAGAATCTCTGGTTTGCTGTGTCAGTTTGTGTCACTGTCAAACATTATATGAAAATAAAAGACATGATTTTGGTTCCCAGATTGGCATTGAGCAACAACAAACAATGACAGGCATTTGCTGTAGTTTGGCAGCGCCCACAACAATGAAACTTTTGACATTCGCGTGTTATGTGTGATCGGGTGCAGTGAAGCATGGACGACATGTTTTTGAATGTCTGTGTGACAGTGTGTCAAGCTCTGCTGAAGCATCTTCACGTTGACTAAATGATGAAAGAAGTGCATTACTTGGTTGTTGATGATAAGCGGTCTGTTCCTGTGGTCTGTGGTCGTCAGCTGGAGCCGAGTTGGACTCAGACATGGACTCTCGTTGTTTGGACAGAGGGAGGGGGCTTGGGAGAGGATGCTGTTCTCTACCTTTGAAGAACCAAGCACCTGAGCGTTTCTGCACCTAGAAGACAATAACAAGGATATCTGACATACCCTCCTGATATACAGTTGTGCTCAAAAGTTTATATAACCGGGCAGAATTTTAAATTTTTCAGAGAATATGAATATGATAACACAAAACGTTGTTTTCACTCATAGTTAGTGGTTGTGTGAAGCCATTTCTGGTCAAACAACTGAGCTTACTCTTTTCAAATCATAATGAAAAAAGAAACCACCAAAATCACCCTGATCAAAAGTTTACATACCCCAGTTCTTTGTTTCAGAAATGTTGAGGCTTGTCTCTGTGCTGTTTGGCATATTGTAAGCGGATATTTTGTGGGATTTGTGAAGTTATGACTTTCCTCTGGCGACTTGGCCATTCAGCCCATTTTTCCTCAAGTGCCTCCTTATTGTGCGTCTTGAAACAGCTACAAATATTTTTCTTTCTCGCCCTGTATTTCAGCTGAAGCTACCTGTTTTTTCTTTACCTCCACAATTTTCCTGCCAGTTGTTACTGAATTTTTTTAATTGGTCGACCTGTCTGGTTTGGTTTCTACAAAATCCCGCATCATACACTTCTTAATTAGAGTTTGAACACAGCTGATTAATACTCGCAGTACCTTGGACATCTTTTTCATAACCCTTACATTTTATACAGTTCATGCAGATCCTGTGACAATTCTTTTGCTTTCCTTAAGACTCAGAAACCAGAAACACCAGTGCAGCTCTGGATGAAAGATACAAGTGTCTGTCAGGAGCCCAAAAACTCACTGACCTTTTATGCACACAATAATTACAAACAATGTCACAGGTGAAGTGACCTTTAGTAACCATTAGACTCTGTTTGTGTCAACTTGTGTGTTTATTATCAGGCCAAGATCACCAGGGTATGTAAACTTTTCATCGGGGTCATTTCAGTTTCTTTTTTCATTATGATTTAAAAAGAGTAAACTCAGTTGTTTGACCATAAATGGCTTCACACGACCACTAACTATGTGTGGAAAAACCCTTTTTGTGTTGTTATTCATATTCTCTGAAAAACAGTAAAAATCTAAAATTCTGCCAGGGTATGTAAACTTTTGAGCACAACTGTAAGTGCACACACTTCTCAGCTTTTAGGGAATCAGCATTTTACTAATTTAAATCATAAATACATGACTACCACTTTACCAAAACATGATATTGATATTTTTTTTATTTTATATCATCTTAGGTCTTCATCTTAACCAGTGGCTCAACCTTTCCCACCAAGTACCATCTCAGTAAAAATTTGACCTTTCAGGTGCCACCGAACTTAGATCAAGATAAAATCAGTCCAATCATAAATTGGACTAAACTACGTCTAAACTGGGTATAAATCACATCTAAACCAGAAAAACACCCAACTTAAATCAATTTCTAAAGCATAATTGAAATTATCTTAAAATGAATAAAGTTGAATTTTGCAGACCACTCTGAGTACCACCTGAAGAAGCACCAGGAGTTCATGCACCGCAGTTTTAGAACCACTGATCTAAGCCAACTTTATAAATAAGGGAAGACAATGAGAGCTATCAACGCAAAGATCGTTTTCCAGATAAATGAGCAGTGAAATGCGACACAGCAAATGAAACTCAACACTCAAAATGTTTTCATTCAGAAAATAATAGCACCATTGTGAAACGGGGTATTTTTCTTACCTCTTTGTGCTCAGTGCAGATTCGACACAACCACATTGAGCTTGGGCTGTTGTTGTATATTCCACATTTACTACACATGTGCTGGAAAAAGAGAAAAATGAATGGATAAGTACAAATCACTGCACGTTTTATATGATAATGCACATTGTGAGAATATTTCTAGAATACTGTATATTATTTTTAATTTATATAATCTTTACACCTGACAAAATAATACCCTTGACCTTGTTACACACTACAATGTAGCGACTACTTAGACAGAAGGGGAAACATAAGACCTGAAAGAGTCTGTCAGAAGAAGTTCACTGATGGTTGGCTTGGCATGTGATTGTACCTCTATAGAAACCTCGACATGTGGAGCTCACTGTATGTGCTGTAATGAGCATGTGTTGGGACTGCACACCTACTTTGTTGCAGTGCACACAGAGGACGGCTGTGACTCCCTGTGGTCCGAATGCTGCTCCACACATGAGGCAGTGCAACTGGCCATCCCCACACGCCGTCTTCTTAATGTTATCAAGCCGGGTGGACAGACGCCTGCCAAATACAGGCTGATCATTATAAGTCCTGACACATGTCTGGACTCACAAGTGGTGTGTGGTAAAGAAAAAAGGCAGTTATGTTCAAAGTGAGATGGTGACAAAGTAGTACAGGCTGGAATATATATTATAGTTATATTGTGTAATCACATGAATTAATGAGTAAGTAATCCATCCACAAATCAGACTGCTCATGTCCAGCAGAAATCCAAAGGTCAGCATCAGGGAGGTCATTCTGTGTAAAACGTGTAGCAAATAAACTTATTGAACCTTTTCTGATTCCTGAGGATTGTTTTGTGATGCAGTCCTGTGTTTTACTGTTATGATAGGGCTCTTCAGTTTATGTTATCTTACTCAATCCTCTGTTGCTCCATGGCCTCCATCATGGCAGCGCGGGCCAACACACTGTTGATGATCTCCTTTTCCTCATCAGTGAGGTCTGTCCCCGGGGGCCCGGCAGACATACTCATCATCTTCAAAACCTGAGCCAAAACACAGGCCACACACAGAGTGAGAGACAGATGCAAAAATCCTGCCATCTCCAGTAACAGGTCAAGCACAGTGGGATTCTAACATTTGGAGACATCAGCCACTGCCATAAACAGAAAACAGCATTACTGCAATTATGTAAAGCTATGGGAAAATACATAATGCAGTGATGAGGATGGAAAACGCGATAAATAAAAGATGATCATGGAGTTCCCATGGAGGTCAGGAGAACAATTAAAGGGGAGATCTGAGAATTTTAGTTTGCTGACTTGAAAAAGAGGCAGCTGGTGATAATTCACTATGGTAGCTTATTTTCCAAATCATTTTGAAATTTGAACCTGATGAAATGAAACCACTGCCGAAAAGGTGGAGCAGCTTTATGCAGCTACTCCAAAATTCATACTGTCAACACGATGCAAAGGGCCACACATAGCTCACAGTCCAAAGGCTCATGCCATAGGCGTCTCAAGCGGATAAAAATGGGTACTATATTGTAAGGCGTAATAACACCTTAGGAGCACTTCGACATCCATGCAGTAATATCTTCAGAATTCTGTAGGAGTGAAGATATTACTGCACGGACATTGAAGTGCTCCTAATATAGTAACAATATAGCACCCATTTTTATCCGCTTAGAAAATCGACATGCTTAATTTTGTGTAACTACTTGGATCATGCACTACTCGCTTAGTCGTATTTAAATAGGGAATATATGCTGGGAGAGGCATAATACTAACAGCATCTTTGGTCTTTTTGCGTGACTGAGCACACACACAAAGACCAGACAGGTACGCGTCAACTCGTCTAAGCTCAGGTAAGAACATATCTCAGTATGTCTGTGGTCTTTATCTAAGCTGCAGGCTGCACTGAACCTTAGTTCGCTGACGAAGCCTTTTGGATGAGAGGTGAAACGTTCGAGACTTCAACTACTGAGTACAGAAGACGACCCAAAGACCTTCACTGAGGATGGACAACACCTGTACGACTGAGAGCTTTCACAGACATATCTCAGTATGGAAAAACGGTGTCCTGTTCCTTTAAGATTTTCCCCCAATTATTTCTTGTGTAAAACTGCTTTCAATGCGTTAATTAATTTGGTGCATTTTTCACCTTTATTTACGAGATGATGAAAGGAGTTCATTTAAAAACAAGTCCATAACATGAACTTCAGTATAAGCATCTGTTTGATGTTTCTACTTAAAAGAATCACAGAAAATGCTAAGATTGCACAGAGGTATTAAATTTGCCTCATGCATAATTGTCCAACGCTTTGAGCTATGATCCTTGAGGCTATATAGAACATGTAGAAAATACTGGTTTAGATGAGCTCGTTTTACATGATCGTTGATGTTGCATTGTTTATTGTTCGTTGATGGAAATGTGAGCGGATGCAAACGCTAACCCTCAATGTCAACTCATGTGAACACAATGAGAGAGAGTCACACACATGAGCTGAAAGCAGTGCATCACTTGCTTGTAAAACATGGCTACAGGGAATGTGAGGTCCGTCTAACTGCAGTGCGGAGATGCTGCTTGGAAAGATGACTGATGTGAGCTAATTTGAGCCATGATAGCTTCAGCTGAGCCACACCTTCTGCTGTGTCATTGCCGCTGGACAATACAGCCCCCAAAACATCTGCTGGTCATGAACAAGTGCTTTTGAGTAACACAGCTGCCCATAGAAAAAGGCTACTAATTGAAATCAGGTCTGCTCCATAAGTGCCTGAAGACACTGTGAAGAACTGCACTCATTATCTTCTGACACAAGACTAGAAGGAAAGGACCTGACCTTGGCTTTCCACCTCTAACTTGAAGGCACTAGCTCCTGCTGACAACTCACAATTTAGAGCGAGCTGAGACCTTAAAATCTCTCTGCAGATTTAACTGGAGCATGCAAGAAACAAGAGGATGGTGCCACTGTTTTGTTGTCAGTGCAAAAGTAGCAGTATGGCGGGTATCTGCGGGTGGGTATTATTTTTAACAGGTCTCTGTCAATCATCTTTCTCGCCTCTTTGACCAACTGTATCTCTCCCAGCTTTTGTTTCATTTATTCATTTATATATATAAATGAACAAATATATAAATATATATATTTGTTGGTTTATTTGGTCGGAACATTGCATGTAATGAACACACGTGGGACTCGTGCCACGCCGGATTGTAGCCATGGGCTAATATCCATCCTTTGTCCCCCACTCGCACTCGCAATTACACTCTCACTGATCCTTGTACATGTTTTCAGTGTTTGGGGAAACTGGGGGTACCCGGAGGAAACCTGCACAGGCACGGGGAGAAGTGCAAACCACACACAGTGGCGCAGATGGTTGTGTGGGTCGTCTCATGATCGGAAGGTCGGGGGTTAAAAATCCCAGCTCCAGAAGATGCACACTATCGTTATGTCCTTGGGCAAGACACTTCCCCCACATGGCCTCCAGTGTCTGTGTACATTGGTGTATGAATGAGACTGGGAATGGGTGACTGGTTCCTTGCTGTAAAGCACTTTTGGCTTAATGAAGGTAGAAAAGCACTATATAAGTTGAGACAATTTACCATTTACCAATATTATGGCGATTGCAGTGATTGAGTTATTCTTTTAGCAGTCCATTCAACAATATTTAAATCTATGGCCACAAAAAGGTAAACATGTAACCAGAGATTGTGACTAAGGATATTGGTGAGTCAATGAATAACCTTGCATTCCAAAATCCCAAACCAAAGACCCCTGGATAAAAAACAAACAAGCATAAATGCAGCAATAAAGATTACGGACCGTCAACCACCACTGACTCCCAACATGTCGGTAAAGTACATGTTGGGGTCAGTGGTGGCTGTGATGTTACTTCAGCATTGCTGCCTAACAGTAGATTAATGCACATGACACTATCTGATTCTCAAAGTCACCTGCTTACAAATCACACCATACCAACATTAACCCCATTTTCACCTCATGGCCCCTTCTGTTGGCTTCTTTCTCACTCCCTTGGGTGTAACTTGCAGTGTGCCGATCCCCTATATACCACTTTTTTATGGTAATCTGCAAGTCAAGGCGCGCAGCATTATAACCAGTTTAAATTTATTACACTATCAGCATTCACAACTGTGTTAGCGGTGTCTATAAACAGGATTGTGTGACTTCAATGAAAATGTGAGGTGTGGCTGCAGGACACAGGATGTTGTATTGATTGTAGAAACATAAGAACTAAGGCAAAGAGAACAGAGACTTGAAGTAATTACTGAATGAGTACAATCCAATGGACATTTCGCTGAGTTGGCAGCAGAGCTTTCTCATGTAAACCACTGCATGTTATATAAGAGTGTGAATAGTTGATGCTCTGTGTACTTAAGAGGGTCAGAGTAGGTACTGACTAATAGCTTTGGATTACAGCAGAATCTATTTTTTTCCCATTGGCACAAATAAACCATGTGTAGACTCATTTTATTCTCTTTCAAGTGTTATGTTTGCATTTATTATCTAGTATGTTGCTCTCGTCCTCCACCAATTAATACACAAGCATGTTATTCTGACAGTTCATTGTGGATTTATTCTTCCATGTGTGAGTTAGAGCGACAGCGGAATTATCCTTTACTGACATTTAAGTTAAGGTTATACTTTATTTTTACTCGCTGGAAGATTGTGCATGTTTTGAAGGGACCATAATAAAAGTTGATGTTTTACTACTGTATTTGTGTCTTTATGACAACAGTCAGGCATGTCCCTTTGTCTGGTGACCACTATTATTATTGTTTTCAGTGCAGTGAAAATACTACAACCATATTGTTTATCTGAAAAAAGTTACAATATGCTGCATATGTTCGATATCTAATTCATCGCATACAAGATCACACAAGACAATACCGCTCCCTGACCTTCACTAGTGTCACAGGTGTAAGCATCATGGTGCTTCCATCTTCACCGCTTCATGGTGCGGCGACAGAGGCAGAATAACCCCTGGGGGCAGGTGCGTGTGTGAGGGTGGAAGAGATGGATCAACCACACACTAGGTATTATCAGGAAGACACACATTTTATGAACATTTTCTATTTTAAAGCTAGACCTTTTAACTCTGCTGCTAAATAAACCAATGTGTGTTGAGTAAAAGCTTTGACGTGCTATGAATAACATTAATCTAAAATGACATGTCCCCCGAAAGCCAGTGCTGAAAGGAGGTCTGTCACACATGGTCAACGGCAACAGCATGGCAAATTGACATGAACTAAAAGGACATAAAGGCTTTTTAGCTGCATGAGACCAAGCGGTCTGCCTAAGAGCACGACTGCATACTTCTTATGGGCCTATAGAAATGCATTTTACGGAGAGTCACGTGGAATTGGCCGAGAGTAATGGCCGCACACCTGGCTCCTGAAACCCATTCCTAATTTTATAACTCTCCAATACCTTCACTTCTGATACTTTGGGCAAAGAAAAAGTTTCACCACATACGGGTGCACAAAGGGTCAGGGTCAAGATACATGTCTGGACAGATCAGATGTGCAGCAGGTTCTGCTGCAGACAACGATGCAAGCCGCCCAACAGTTTCTGTCCTGCTAGAGGCAGAGGACAGGTTCATTCTCACTCAGTGAACACTGAATGATGCAGAGCGCCGGGGGGGCCACGGAAAAAAGTGGATGGGCAGAGGTTCTCCCAGGCCCAAGTTAGCAAAATGGAGTTACAGTATGATAAGTTTAAGAAGTAAGTAAGTAAGTAAGTAAGTAAGTAAGTAAGTAAGTAATTAAGTAAGTAAGTAAGTAAGTAAGTAAGTAAGTAAGTAGGTAAGTAGGTAAGTAGGTAGGCAGGCCTAAGCGTTTTATTTGTCATTGATTCTGCGCGCCGCCATTGTGGGTCAGCCTGGTTGGCTGCCTTCAGTGCTCCTCTGAAACGGAGCATCACCTCCTGGGTTTGTACCTGTTTCAGAGCATGGTGTCCTGCACTGGTCAGCTCCTCCACCTCCTCCTTCCTCATGCGCAGCTCCCTCCTCCTCCTTCTCCGCCGCTCTGACACCATTCATGCGAGTGGCATGGTAGCACAGCAGTTAGCGCTTGTGCTTCACAGCAAGAAGGTCCCGGGTTCGATTCCCACCTGGACGGGGCATTTCTGTGTGGAGGCTCCCTGTGTCTGCGTAGGTTTCCTCCGGGTACTCCGGTTTCCCCTACCACTAAAACATGTGGTAGTCCCTCTGGGACTAGGACCCCTGAAAAAAAGATTCTTAATCTCAGTGGAACTTTCCTGGTTAAATAAATTAAATTACATTAAAAATTAGTTGCAAATCACTGCGCAGTAAGAAGCAACAAGAGTCTCTATATGCTTTTCACAGATTTAAAGATACAATATATAAAATACTGTGAAGTGTGAACTGTCAGAAGCAGTTGATCTCTTTGGTTACCTCTTCAATGCAATATAAAGTCTCTAAGGGCACATAAGTTGTGACCGAGGCTCAAAGAAAAGTGTGATATGATTTTCTTGGCATGTCACCCATCGCTCCACCTCTTGTCCTGTGTCAAAATCATATTTAATTGCAAACCATATGAATGCGATAGGTCAAGTTAAAGTGAAGTTGTGTTATCAACCCCGTTGGACAAACAGCCATCATGACTTTAAAATGTGGTTAGTCATCTCAGGAAACCTACTTTGGGAAGCTACATCCACTGAACAAAAGCAAGTTTCCCAGTTATTTACGGTACACAGAACATTCCCTGAGGAGGCTGTACGCTCCCTTCTGAATTAGGCACAAATGTACACTCATGTCCACTGCTTCTTTCTCTGTTCACCATCAGTGTCCCCGCAGCTGCCAAAGAGAGAGAACTCCCTGCTTACGTCGCATCGATCACAAGCTTCATCTTTTCACCCATTCACATATAAGCATGGGTTCACGCTGCTCCATCATCCTCCTAAACGTCTCTATGGCCCTCCATGAAGGCTTAGCACTCCAGTCAGGAAGCAGCTTATGGGCTTAGTTCTGCCGAGAAGCATATCCACCTCCTTTATCCTGTGTCTGATGACTCTGTGGGAGCATTAACCCGTAAATATGTACCTCAACATTTTAATAAAAGGGCAAAAAATAAATAAACACCCCAGAACATGTAATTTTCAAGTTGACTTTAAATGACAATTAGCAAAACCTTGACTGATCATGACTACTATAACAACAAAGTATGAAGCACGTGGTCGAAAGAACAAAAATCAGGATGATTCAAATGTAGGCCAAAAGATGGGCTAAACTTAGACCAATGCGATGCCATAGACAAATCACAAATACAGAGGCTGCACTTAGAAAAGAGTATGCAAAGATTAGCAAAAAGGTGGGAGTGCAATGTCTAAAAAGTGTCTGCTGTTGCCATCTGAGAATAGCTGCCTAAGAGCCTATACCCCTATAGTAAGCGCAAAAAAACCCCACCAACACATTTTCCTGCACTCCAGGCAAGGCACTGAAACCATACTCATCCAGTGGTCTCTGTGCTATTTCTGAGTGAGTGATGGGATGTGACTCAAGGGATATTGTCAATGGGGAGGGACTGATGAGATAATGACAAATCAGCACAGGCATGGCCTGGTATTGATCCTCGTCATGTTTACAGCCAGTGTGAGGACCACACCGGGGCCACACACAGCCTCCGGGGGTTGGTGATGGAAGAGAAGCGCGCACGACCACCAACAATAGAGGCAAGTGATGTCAGAGCATAGCAAGAGCATGGCAAAGAGGCTGAATGAATGGCAATTTTAAACTGTCAATGTTGAGGGCCCTGTTTAGAATGAAAAGCACCCTCTATAGCAGTGGTTCCCAACCATGTTTGTCTTATTTCGGACCATTTGGACCCTGCAGTGCTTTGCGTTCCTCAAGGGTGTTGCTGTTAGATTACTTAGGAATCACTTGAATCTACTACCTATCAGTAAAAGCCAAGGTGGTGCGTTCAAAATAAAGTCATAATACTCTCAAAACCACTTTATTGCGACAGCAGGTTTTTCCTTTCATAATAATCATCTATGGTATTCAGTTTAATGTTCTTTTTCCAATCTGAAACAGTTTCAAGTACCCCCTACTAAAGATCCCCATACCCTGGTTGGGAAACACTGCTCTATAGCACTCTTACTAGGGCGCATGAAAAGACTAGAACACACATAAATCAGACTGAAGACTGAAATTTAAACAAGTAGAGTTGATTTGCAGTTCCATGTGCCGCCTGCATACAGGTGAAACTCTGAAAATTAGATATGTATTGCCTTCATTTGTTATAATTTTGATTGTTATGGCTCAGCTTGTAAAAAAAAAACAAATTAAAAATCTCATAAAATTTGAATATTTTGAAAATGGACTTTAAGCCATTATCATCAAAATCATAACAAACAAAGGCTTGACATATGTCACTTTGCATTAATGAGTTCATATCATATATTATTATTATTCAACACCAGGGACTGGAGTTGAAAATTAGTCCTAGCTATAAACTCCTTTTGAATCGCATTAGCTTCAAGTTTGTTTTGTACTATATTGAACCGCAATATCCCTGTCAAATAAACAAATAAATAAATATATAAAAAATTGTTTCAAGTTTCAAGTTGAATTACAGAAATAAATGAACTTTTGAACGATTCTAATATTCACCTGTACATTCCCGTTTACTTTGTTTCGAACTTCTCTGGGTTTAAAGGATTAGCTACTGTCACTTCAGGACAGGAAGTTTAATCATGTAAACTCTATTGAAGAGTGGGTATTATCCAGGTATTTAGTAATGATGTCAAAGACATCTTTAAACAAAATATCAACATACTCACTTCCTGATTGTCCAAGGCCAGTGTTGGGAAAGTTCATTTTCTACATGAACTAGTTCAAAGTTCAGTTCACAAGGTTCAAAATGAACTAGTTCGTTCATAGTTCATAATTGTTTAAAGTAAATAGTTCGTTCATAGTTCCAAAAATGAACTAGTTCATAGTTCTTTTTTTGCAAGCTATTATTCAGGCATGAAAACGGATCGGGGTGAAAACGGTGAGAAGTATATTTCCCCCTTAAAGCAACGATCTTAAGTATTTTGAGATGCATTTTTGCCAACCTTGGGAGAGCTGGAGAAAGTTGACTTCAGCCATGAGTCAAAAATATTATGGCCTCCTCACTTAGTGTTATGCAGCTCTTTCATGTCAGCCTGTCACTGTTTTATGAGTGGATTTTGGATATCTTTGCTAATCATATTTTATTTTATTATTATTATTATTATTATTTTTATTTTTAGTTTAATTGGAAAATTCTTAGTGGAAAATTAGGCTACAAATATTGAATTGCATGTGTGTTAATTTGGTAAACTAATCATGTGAATAAAATTGTTTTAGGAGCTAATTTGTAGTTAAAAAACTCCACATTGTGGCTTTATGCAAATGAGTGCGCACCGCGGAGCAGAGGGAAAGGGAAACTCGCTTCGTAGCCTCACACTGTGGCTGCTGCGGGCACTGTGCGGACGCGCTGGTTACCGGTGTACTAGGGCCTGTGCCAGAGCCATAAACACCGCCACAGAACTGGACACAGTCGGGCCGTGGCCGCGGGGGCGGAGCGGAGCTAGCGCGAGCTACACCGTGGACCCGCCAGAGTTTAGACGCTGGTAAACTCTGACGGCGCAGCGGGGTTTTATATTCACCGATATAAGAAATATGGCACCATAATGAACGAACGTAAATAGAACGGGAAATGCCGTTCACGGACACCAGAATGAACGCGTTCATGGTGTCGTTCATCAGGCAGTAATCCGGTGCGTTCAGTTCACGTTCGCCCAAAATATGAACGCGTTCATGAACTTTCGTTCAATGAACGCGTTCAGGTAGGCTACATCACTGTCCAAGGCGATCTGATTATAAGCTCCTCCCTCACTCCTCCTCTTGCTCCCCTGCACAGCTGTTTCAATAAAGAGAAAAAAAAACGCTCTGCTCGGAGTGAGTGGCTGTAGTAAAGCTATGCTGAGTGTTTTTACTTTGCAATGAGAGGACTACCTTAGCCTGAGATTGAGGGGTTAGGGCAGAAATTCCTGGATACGTAGGACCTCAGGTGGATCTTTTCCTGAAAAGGACGATGCTAAGAACAGGTTGGAGTGGTAGGTAGGTAGGTCGCTTCTGCTTTAATGTAATAGAGCAGTTCTCCAACTGTGGCACTTGGGTCTTAAGGTACTCTGGGTTATATAGAGTTTAATATTTAAGTAATTTAATTTATTTATGCTTTAATAGTGCATTTTTGTTGGGTATATTTTCTGGTTAAGACATGTTTTGCAGTAACTTGCAGTAACATAATTTATTCCTTTTTTTAACCTGACATGATTGGAAATGGCAGGTCAAATATATTACGAGGTGGTGAAAAACAGTAATCAAAGCAAAAGGCAGTTATTTTAAAGAATCTGTATCAGCATGGTGCAGATCAGTATCTTCTCAGAAACAGGAAACAGCATGATGTAAAGCTACTATAAAAGTGGAGGCGGGTGCAGTCTAAGTGCTATAGTGCAGTTAGATGGATGTTATGAAAGTGCATTACATTATTATCACACTACCACTGCCATGTGCACATGTAATTTGATCACAATAATCTGCTTATATATTTATATTAAAAAGTTATTCTAAGGCTGATACTCTCACGTGTTTTGAGCCTTTGGTTGAGCCAGTTCCCATGTATTTCCAATACTTATAATTTGAATCTTTTATTTTTTATGTCTTTAGCGATTCTATAATTGAGGTACAGGGTTGGAAACTACACAGTGAAAGGGGCTGCACAGGAGCAGGCCTTCAGCACCAGAGCAATAGAGGCCCAGATCTACCACACCAGACAAGACCCCAGGTGTAGACTGTGCAAAGAGGCCCCTGAGACAATCCAGCACATAACTGCAGGCTGTAAGATGCTGGCAGGGAAAGCTTACATGGAGCGCCATAACCAAGTGGCTGGTATAGTGTACAGGAACATCTGTGCAGAGTATGGGCTGGAGGAAACCTGTCTATCTACCTACGAGGGCTGAACCACACTGAAGAAAGTTGCGATATGGGATACGGCTGTGCAATATCGCGATAACAATATATTGCGATATTTCACAAAATCATTTCCCTAAAAGTGAGCTTTTACACATTTATAAGTTCAATGCATTGTTTGTTTTTGGCAAAGTTTGCAAAAAAATGTGTCATCTCAGTCAAATGAAGACTTAAGTGATATATTGTGGCTTCTGGCTTATCGCGATGCGATGTGTGTGTGTGTGTGTGTGTGTGTGTGTGTGTGTGTGTGTGTGTGTGTGTGTGTGTGTGTGTGCATGCGTGCGTGCGTGCGTGTGTGTAAATGGTGCTCCAGTGACCATGGTGTGTTGGCACATCTGCTCCACAATTCCCGAGTGCAGAGGGCCACAGTGCCTCAGCTGCAGGGATGAATAGGGAGGAAGACAATCACTGTACATTTTGATTTGAAATTGGTGCTCATGTGCAAACATCCTCTCAGAAAGCTGTGGGTGACAGAAAAAAATCCTCAATCTTTCTCAACCTGGGTTAGTTAAAGTATTGACCTCATGCTCTGACACTATCTTTTAAATAGAGACGCAATTCGCTTGTTCTGACAGGAACGGGTGCATAACATATATATTTGCAAGTGGGACAAAGCTGTGTAAATAAATAAATAAAATAAAAAAAAATAAGGTGTGCAATAATGTGTGAAACGTCATGGGTTTGTGATATGCTTCAAATCTTCACATACAAATACACACACATACACATCAAATACAAATACAAGCGGAGTGACCGAAAGTGGGAAGTATACGAGCTAAGACCAGGCTAATCCACACAAGCCGTGCGTCTGCACTTGTAGGTCATCGTTTTCTGTGACGCTCGTCTCTGTGGACGGTGTGAAGGTGCGTACACACCAAACTGGTTGAATCGTGTTACCGCTTCCATTTGTCTAGGATGCAATAATTTTGTGTTTTTAAATTGTTTTATCTTTCTGTGAAGCACTTTGGTCTTCCTGGTGTTGTTGTAAAGTGCTATTTAAATAAAACCTTGGTTGCTTGAAACAGTTGCAATCAGTCGCTCGCATGTGTTCACTTTAGGAGGAGCCACTGCTGCTGTGCGATTATGAAAAGAAACTCTGGGTTTGCACACGCTGTTACTGAGCACTAAGTTGTGAATGAAAATGGTTTCTTTATTCTTTGCTTGTGCTTTGGAGACAGTGGAATAGTTTTACTTCCCTCTGACACATGAGACTTCACGCAGACCTCACCACGCTGTCATCCCTCCTGCCTCTCATTATTTCAGTAGGTGTGGTTTGGAATGTGCAATACCTGTCTGTCCAACAGACATGTCATAATAAAATCCCATTTAAGTAAGTGAGAAAGTGCTTTATTTGTCATTGTTCAACTGTACAACGTTAGTGTTGAAGTGTTAGTCCTGAGCCGCTGCAACTGAGCCGCGCCACCACTGTGGGCCAACCTGACCAGCATGTTTTTGAAGGCCCGGGAAACCGCAGCACCCGGAAGAAACCTGGCTGCCTTCAGTCTCCTCTGATCCTCTGAAATGGTGCAGCGCCTCCTGGGTTTGTCCCTGTTTCAGAGCGTGGTGTCCTGCACTGGTCAGCTCCACCTCCTCTTCCTCCAACGCAGTTTCCTGTTGCGCCTCTTATGATGTGCTGCAGGTGTGGATGGCTCTTGGTGCTTCTTCAGTGTTTCAGAAGCGCTCTTTATTGTGCGCGAGTCTTCATGCGTTTATTGAAACACAAAGTTCCTCTGATCCGAATGCCTGGGCTCGGGAAAGGCATTTCATACAACAGCTGCTGCATTGTCATAAATCTGTTCCTCCTCTTATCAGGCGGTGTTTCCGTTTCACTCTTTATGATGTAGTAGAGGTAAGGTTATGTTTCTCCAAATTCCTGTGTCCATCCCTGTTGTGTGTGTTGGACTCCACTTCCTCCTTAGCTGCTCTAAACAGTTGACGTGCACAGTCCACAGTCCACACGCACGGCCGCCTAATTAAGCGCACGTCTGTGCACTTTTCACAGTGACAGTACACAGCGATTACCCGCCCCTGCCACGAGAGCCGCGCTAGGTCTGAATGCAACTTAAAGCTGTTTTTGGCTCAACAATGATCTGGACAGGGGCAGGGTCTATAAAAAGTACCATTTATCAGTAAAGTGGGCTGATGGAAACACTTCAGACACAGACCTATAGGGTAAGGTGGAAACAAGGCTTTCGTGTGATTATTTTCCTTTTAGGATTTGGTTATGGCTACCAATTTACTTCACGCAACTGCTGACATCCAAACAGTCTTCCCATAACTAAAAGATTTAAAGAATGATTAGAAACTAAATCTGAATTAAGGCCAAATATTGACTATCTCTAATAGCATCCTTTTCTCAAAATAGATATGCTTCCCCCTGAGTTCAGCAGCAAAGAGTGTGGAGTTTGCGCAATTTTTTTAAAACCCAATCACATTAACCACATCAGTCAGCACCACTCCACACACTGAACAATCTTTGTCCAAGAATTGCACCATCATCCATAAGAGTGATTAACCCAATGGTCATGGAGAGAATTAGTGCGCCTCACAAGGTGCGTGGGAACCAAAAGTGGGAATCAATAACTCTATGGCAAAGGATAAAAGAGCCAATCAAGAACTCACTATGGGCCTATTTGTGCATGTTGCAAATCGATCGCACTGCTATTAATTTAGCCCAGAGTCTTCTTCATAGACTAGAATGAACATGATGTGTGGAGCCTACATACTATTGCTACTATATCTATTGCTACAGTAAGATAAAGAATCAGTCATTAGTGAAAGATGCCCTGAATTAGCAATTATTAGACTATTCATTCCCTCATGGGATGCTTTGATTGAAAAACATTCACTTACAGTTGTTTTATGCTCATGGATGTGTAGACCAAGCATTGTCGGACTAATGGCAGTTGTATCTTATTGTAGCGTATTCCAAGATTTTGTGAACATGGTAGCCTGGAGCCCAATGTTAGTTCCTTAAAGCTGGTATGGTATGCTACGAGGTGAAACGTATGATGTAAAATGTGATTTCAATATTCAATATGTACGCAGTATGTGCAGGGCACTGACAGTAGCCTTGTAGTAAATAAATCTATCCCTTATGAACCCTGGTAAATTGGCCAATACATATTCGTTTTGCATAAATCAAATTAAACGCTTTTGTTTTTGTTTTGTTTTTCAATTCAGTTTTGTAAAATGGAATAGACATGCATAACACAACAAAGGGCAGGCCAATACATTATGTGTATTAATGAATTCAACTTATTTTTGTTTTTTTGTCCATAACTGCTTCTAAACTTCATTTGCACTCGACTCTATAAGTTTAGGCTTAATTTCTTGGCATGTTAGAGAAAAGAAAGAAGTCTTACCTGGAGTCTGCAGATGCGTGCTTGGCTGTGGATCCTCAGAGTGACAGATGTGTGCCTCTGTGCCTCAGCATCCTGCACTGGACTCTTGCACCGCGGCTCCAGCGCTGTAGTAAAGCCTCGCTCCGCCCCCGCCTCTCTCTTCCACTTAAACTGAATCCTTCCACTCTCATCTAATCAACACAAGACAAAACTGTGATGCCACATCTTCAGGCGAACTAAATACAGTAATGTTATTGTGGTGGTTTTGCTGTCGGGCTAAACAGCGATTACAATTTAGAATTTACACTACGGCGCTCTGGCTTGGCGCAAATTTGCCTCCATGAGATTGAAAACACGACTATTCACCGCTCGCATTCACGCGCATCGTGCTTTATTTGGCCTTAAGCAAAACAGCTGCACTTATTATGTGTAATACAATACAGATTCAAGAGGATTGCTGTGCTCGGCAATTAAGTGCTATATATTATATAATTCTATTATTTACTAAATGTAGCATCCCGAAGACCGCGGACCAGTGAATGAGAAACGTCCATGTCTCTGATAAACTATTAAAACGAGCATCATTTTGTTTGGAGCCGCATCCTTTTATCCCATTGAAGTTAATGTCCACAGGGGGTTATGTCCAGCTACATGAAAGAACCTGTGCAACTAGTGCATGTGTCGCCCCCTTGTGGCCCCTCAGTGTCTGAAGGACTTTCACCAAACTGAGTTTACAAAAACAAATCATGGATAAATATTAGCACGAGTCAAGGGTGGACCAAACATTTATGTAGCACTTGAAATGTAAGCAGAGTCCGTGCGTTCCAGTCATTTAATCTCATGTTCTTCTGATGTTAATGCCTTGAGGACACTTGTCTACTTAGGAATAGATTTTTGTGTGTGCAAACTTCTTCTTGGTTGTGGATACGTCCTCACGTGTTACTGTGAATTGTAAATGTTTATGCTGAATGTGGGGTAGGCGCTCATGAGCTTCTTGCCTCAGCCTACTCCTTTTGAGCATCTGTGACTGGTTAATTTGTAAATTAGGAAAATGTCGGTGCTCAAATAAATTAAACTAAATAAAAATAAAATGTCAATTTCATTTTAGTCTTTGTCAAAACTAAAAAACTAAATTTAACTTTACATGTATATTGTGTAGTTGTACTGACACATGTAAATGCATTTCCTCAAGGCCATGTGTCCCATTGCTGGGTTGCAGGTTCTAGAAAACGATGATGTCACAGAACCCTGTGGAGGCAGGAGCCACTTTTTCCTATTAACATTACACTTTAAAGTTGCACCCAAAAAGAAAATGTATGAATTACAAAAATGATCATTAATATCAGTCCCTGCTGTGTCCATGAACTCCCTGTACAAGTCCAAAGATTTCTGCAAAAACAAAGTAATTTTACCTCAATATATTATTATAGACCTTTATTATAGGCCGACTTTTGACCTTTGGCATTTAATGTAAGCCTCAATGAGACAGGGCTCTTCCAAACATGGAAAGTTTAAGATAAGACAGCCTCTGTTGATCTCACAATGGAGGAATTGTTAGATGCTTTTAACGGTATTTATTAAATTGATAAAAGGCTGCCCTGTCATTTTAAAATTCCCATGTTACAGCAAGTGCATTCATGTTGTATTCTTGACTTCCTACATGCATGACTTTCCAATCCCATTGTTTGAGTTTGGATGAATAAGCCCATACAACAGTAAAACAAAAAAAGAATACAATTTAGATTTTGGCAAGAACTAGCCATTTATTGGTTTAAAGGAAGTTAACATGGTTAACTGCATTGAAAGTATTACAATAAACCTCTTAGACTTAGAGGTGATCTCTGAGTCACAGAGAGTAAGCTGTAGCAATAAACATACAGTATATCTTATTGGCAAGTAGATATGTTTTAGTAAGTACATTCGTCCCTACCAAGTTCTCAGGTACAATATACAAGTTAAAAAATAGAGTTTGTATGCATCGTGGTCACCATTTGTCTTTTATCTACTGAGGATGTTGTGATGAAAGGTTTCACATTAAAGTGTTACAGCGGTCACATGAGCAAATGCATAGAAGGTACATCGACACGTCTAAATTACTTACAAGGTAAATGCAAACCAATTTTAATAATTAGTAAAAAACCCAAAAAATGTATAGCAAATACCCGCCGCACTCTGAAAGACAACAGGGAATACTCCACTATAGACAGGAACAAATCCAGCTTCCTTCTACAGGTGAGCATTTAGAGGGACAACCATTTGGAGTAGGAGAAAGCTGGACAGAAAAATACTGTTTTAAAGAATAGTGCTATTCAATCCTAAAAGTCCCTCAAGGCAGATAAGAGTGGCTTCTCCATCATGTTTCATGTTTATGGGATTGAGCCACCGCTAAAACAGCAAGTTAAGACGCAAAACTGCACTTTTTCAAGGCGTAGTGATAACAAATACATGTGCAGAAGTAATGAAGGCTTAATAGAAGATAATTACACTCAGGCCACAATGACATACAACTTAAAATACTAAGGAAGTTGTCTAGTCGGAAAACAGTAATAATGCACTACCTCAACTATTGTGTCAAGCCATCCCATAGTCCTCAATCTATAAAAATGTACACAGGTAAAGCAAGTGATTTGAAGTTTAAGTGGTGCTCAAGACAGACATAAGCATACAAAAGGCAAATGATAAAAACAAAACAAAAATACTAATGAAAATATGCACAAAAAATGTGTTTTGGCGTGTACTGGCTAATGAGTGCAAGCATAAAAAAAAAATGGTATGCACAATACAGTAAAAGTGTGCTCCTCCTGGATACCTCCATTTGTACCCGGAGCAGATTTGTTATAAACCCACCAGGTCAAGGCGTTGCTGTAAATGTATGCTGCAGAGTGTAGTCCACAGCAGTAAGGACATTCGGCTTGAGCTCAGGAATGGTTCACAAACAGATACTGTCTATCCTGATGAAAGCCACATCTAACAAAACCCTCACATGGCAACAGTCTCACGTCCGTTTGAGAATGTAATTGTGCAAAACAAAAATGGAATCGATGAGTAGATATCACTTAATATGCAAAACAATGCAAATACTTCATTTAGTTATTAAAATGAAAAGAAAAATATATATATATATATATATAAGTGTGTGTGTATGTGTATGTGTGTGAAATCCTCTCCGTAAATAAGATCTCTCACAAAAGTAAAGGCTCACAGGACCAAATAGAGACCAAATGGCTGAAATCATGGATTACATAATCTGTTTTTGGCACAGACAATTTAAGTTCACACTTCGGTCTATAAACAATCTGAGTAGTTATCCTTTGGTTAATAACAAAACAAATTGAGATGAGCAAACAGGTTGTCAGTTTATCCTCGACTAGTGTATGCTGTCTGTAGCCCCGATGATGCACATTTTACAGAAAAAGGCCTAGAGTGCAGTTGAGGGGATCCTCCATGGCTTGTTGTAAAGTCACAGTGGTTTATATTAGATTCGTACATAAATGCTTACGTGAAATGAGGCGAGTCCCTGGTCCTGTGTTGTCCATTATTGTTTTCATGTCTTACGTATCAAGTCTCAGTCTACAAGGCGTGGTTGGCTAAACTAGGGGGGTCTTCAGTGTTAGGGGAAATGCACTTTAATGCTTTGAGAACACACGTTTCCGATTTCGATTAAACTTTAAAGTAATGTAACGCATTAGTTTTGTGTGGCCAAGTAATCTAGTACTTTGTAAAAATAGCAACGCCTATTCATCTCATTTTCCATTTCACCATTTCTCCTGCTCCAGTAGCTCAGACAGCACGGCCGCGGCGACTGCAGAGCAGACACTTGTGCGTGCACAGCCGTGTGTTTGAGCTTTACAAATTCTTAGCTTTGTGGAATTACTCTATTGCACTACTCTTATAATAGAGTAGCACAGAACGTAACGTGTTAGTTTTTTTCCAGGAGAGTAACGAGGTAACAGAACAAGTTAACACAACCCAATACTTAAATTCTTTAACAACCAATCCAGATTATGGAGTGATGATGAGAACACAATATGTACCTGGAATTGAAAGAGCATGAGCGTCAAATGTATAAATCTCATCTGTAACTCTTTTGCTGCTGCATCAAGCCAACATTTTCATACACTCTTGAGCTGTCCTCCCTCATTCTGCAAAAATACACATATAATAAAAACACAGTTTCACCTGTCAATATTCAATGTGTCTGTGTATATAACTTACTCTGTGCAAGTCGGTGTTGGTATTGGAGTGCAAGGGGGTAAAGGGCTCTGTTCTCCTCCAGACAGATCCGACAAGGAGTACTTAATGTTGGTGTATTCTCGCCCTTTAATCTTACTTTTCTGTAAATGTTAACATGCATGATGATGATAAATAAACAGCAAAATATAATTTAAAAAAAATGCACTGCAGCGTGATTCTGTTGCACACCTGTTCCTCCTCTATGCGCCGCTGCAGTGTTTCTATGTAGTGTTGTACAGCCATATAAATGAATCTGTATTGAGCCTCAGTCTGTACCATCCCTGAACGCTGTGAGCGAACCATCTGGATGGTTTTTGGGACATCAATATCACAATCTACACCTGGAACAACAAGAGAGGATCCTTATTTGTTACATACATTGATTTACTTCAAAGAAATTAACTAAAAGGAAAAAAATCATGCAGGATTTATGAAGTCCATTCTGGTTGAGAACAAAATAAGTATAATACTGAGTTATTGCCAATTTACCTTTTTCTCTGATGACATCTATAAGTATGTCGATCACTATGAATGTTCCTGTCCTCCCGATCCCAGCACTGTTCCACATAAAGCACATGTCTGTGATTTGTACCTGTATTTAGGCCTAAACATTTCCGCTTCCTGTGTGCCCATGTACCTGCAATGTACGGCTATAGGTCCAGCATCCATTATGCTCTCCTGTTTCATGTTAACTTCTTCCAGGAAATCCAAAACACCTCCTGGATCAGTGGGAACTCCATGGTCAGGCCAGGCCCTGAAGTGGTACTGCCAAACGGTGCGCTCCGTATTGCCCTGAACGTCACACAGATGCACTTTAGCTCATATGGACATACTTTGACAAAGCTTTATAGACCGGTCTGTGTTACCTGTCCAACTTTAGACAATTTGAGTTCCCTCAGGATGTAGTCATGTGCAGACGTCTCTCTGACATTACGAACACGCATGGCACCATATTCCTTGAGAGCTGACATTTCTGGCCAGTATTTTACACACTTGCTCTGTTAATAACAATATCGAGTTGCACCAGTGACCAAACCACTTTAAATTACATACAGTTTTTCTCCTAAATTAAAGCACCAACAGCGTCTCCTGACTCACCTTTCCTCGTTCTACTTCTTTTGTCGTCATAACAATAACACGAGAGTTTTCTTGAAACACCATTCTCCAAAAGTCACTGATGGTGTTTTGCAAACAGCCCTGAGTGGCAATGTAGCACTTTTTCATTTTGCTGTTGCACTTCGTGTCCAGCTCTGGCTAAAAATACAATCAAACAGGTTTCAGATACTTGAGATTACTGTATATTGACACATTTGTTGCAAATTCAGACCTAATTACATAACAAGCTTTGTGGGGGTTTTCATACCTACCATAATTATATTAGCGTTGATGTAGTCAGAGCCTGGCTCGTTCGGGTCCCCATCGGTCAGTACCACCCGCGTGTGGTCAACTATAACACAGCAACATTGTGGAAATCATTGGATGTTTCAATTGTAATAGTCAATAATCATAAAAATAATAATGACTTGTGCACTCACATGGCAAAATGTTCTTGTATCTATTCTTGTTTTTGTTTTCTGGTCTTTGACCCTCTTTGCGACTATAAAGCAGCTTGCACTCTTGCTGTTGCAAAGTCTTTTAAGAAAAAACAAAGACCATTTTGATCAACATTAAATCGCTGGCAAGTATCGCAGTTATAATTGTCCGTATTATCTCACCTCAAATTCTTCCCAAAACCCTTGTTTGACTTTGTCAGTCGCCTCTGCTAGTTTGCTCAGTTCTTTAACACGACTTTCGATCTCTGCTGCATTAATTCGGGTTGTGTTTAGCGGCTAGAAGAATGGAAGCAAAAAGTCAGTTGTTTTGATTACACTGTATAAGCCTTGAAATAAAAAGTACAGTACTTGTTTTAGCTGCAACACAGTGCCCAACGTTTCCACCATTGGATTCTTCTTGTAATGCTCTACTAGATCTGTGAGAGAATCAAACTTCTCACCTCCTCCTACATCATACTTCAAGTCTTGCTAAAAGTGAAATAACATTGGTTAGAGATATTGCAAGAGGGAAATATAAAATGGATAGGATACAACAAGAATCCTTACAAAACAACACAAAAGTGGTTCTCACCTGACAGCGGATCATGACATGTGTAACTTTGGGTTTGCCATCAGTGGTGTCTGTTTTATCATCTCCAGTTCGAACTGACAAAACAAAGTCTCCAGGGTGGCTCTGGCTCTCCCTCACGAGGAAGCTACCGTTCTTTCCTTTCTCAGTTAGAAGCTTTTCAGCCTCTCGACCAGACAAATGTCCATGGAACCATCTGGCAGAAAAACACAGCCATTTATACACTTTCCACTAACAAATAAATAAACTCTTTATCACTTACCTTTCAGATGTGGGATCAGCACAATTAAGAGGATATTTCAGTTCAATGACATCACCATTTTTCTCCTTAAGTTGCCCATGATGCTCCATATAGTACTGTACAAGCTCAGCCAGAGTGGCAAATTTCTCTCCACCATACAAGTCATAATAGTCCCCAGTATTCTGTATTTTAATGTGAGTGACCGCGCCATTTCGCCTGAAATAATCATGGAAAATATATATGGGTTCACTTGGAGTTGGTTAGTTGTACGTTGAAACAGATTAGACTAAAACAACAATTAAGTTATTCCTATAAAAAAAAAATCTATTGAACAAACAGGGAAGTCATCGATATAAAACTTGAAAACTCATGAAATAATTACCGCACAGAGAGGGTGAAGTCTCCGGGATTGCTCTTACTGGGCCTGGCTAAGAAACTCCCATCCACCCCTCTAGTTAGCAGGAGGTTCTCCGCCTCTACACCTGTGATGTTTGGGTGAAACCATCTAACAGAGAACACATTTTTAGGTAAAAAATCTTAGGGTACTTACACATTTCTGCAAGTACATTATTACATTTACTTAAAGCTGGGGGACCTGATTTCTCCTGTTCAGTCACATATTTTTGTTTTGGCCCAAACGTGTTTCTTGCTCTCACAACCCCTCCTTTGTGTCTGTATTGTTCAAAGAAT
Source organism: Gobius niger (assembly GCF_951799975.1). Classification (NCBI taxonomy): domain Eukaryota; kingdom Metazoa; phylum Chordata; class Actinopteri; order Gobiiformes; family Gobiidae; genus Gobius; species Gobius niger. Next base: position 25,073,774 of record NC_136853.1, on the reverse strand, counting down.
GTAATTATATGCACGTTTCATGCCTGTGTAGAGCTCTGAGCAGTGGCAAAGTGAAGCAGGGGGACCACCCTCAAAATAAATGGCTCTAATTTAGATTCTACTTCTATCTTCAATAAAACTTGACCTTGCAACAAAGTCTGTGTTCTGCTGTGATTACAACATACTCTGAGGTGAAACAAATACATTTCCTCTACAACAACAAAAAGTCAGGCTAACCCTAACCCAGCTTTAAGTAGTCTGAACATAACCATGCATTGTTTCCCCCCCCCCTAAACATAGTTAACAGACAAGACTATGGAGTACTACCATAGAGTACTACCATAGAGCATTACCATAGAGTACTACCATAGAGCACTACCATAGAGCACTACACATGGAGCCAGTAAAATCTTCTGTTGAGTTCAGCCGCTCTTCTACCAACAAACCACACTTGTGCAATAATTTAGTGGCTCTCAAGAGGAAGAATCGTACAAAGTATTGTATACAAAAATAAACATTTTGCGGAGCTCTCGATTGAGTTTGCCGGGGAATATTAGCTGTGAAGTGGGTCTGGTTGTAAATAGCCGCATCGTTGTAAGAAGCTGAATTGCTGTTTTGTTTGCCTCCTTGCTTAGCTCCAATCAGCTGAGGAAAGTTGCGTTAGCGCGAGCAGCTAATATCAGTGGACACTTTTCATACAGTCTCTTTACCTCCGGGATGTCATTTTGCTGCTCACTTGCTCGCTGGCTTTACTACACACTTCAGCTAGCTTCGTTAGCGGTTTGCTATTTCCAAGCGTTTCAGATTTGATCACAGTCTGAAGTGCTTCATCAGCCCACACCCGAGCCAAACGGGTCGAAACGAGCGCACCGACAAAAAAAAGCAATAACATGCGCTGCAAAAAGTCTCAAGGCCTCGGCCCTGGAGACTTCCGAGCGAGTCGATCGTGTCGATTATTGGACGTCACCAAACATGCGACAAGAGGTGTCTTAGATATTCACACCGGCCACGGCCGCCGGTGTCGGGGTTTGGGCCGCAGACACTCAAATGCACAGGCTCGGTGCTGCGAAGAACCGAGGCAGAAGAATTAAACTGGCCATTGACTTTCACTGCGCGCATGCTCCTTTTCCAGCACTTTTTATTCATATATTTTATTTTTAATGCGACAATTCTATTCTGATTTAGCCTTAAGTCGAATAAGATAAAATTATGTGTTCGAAATTCGTAAAATTGTGTTGAAACGTAAGACTGTTTTATGATCATGAGTTGACTCAGGCAGCAGGAAAATTCATAAATAATAGTCAGTAACTGCCCCAACCGCTCGGGTAATGCACACAAACATTTACATCTGTAAAGAAAGGGAAACTGAACAGGCCTTGTTTAACCAGCCCTTTCCTCGGTTAAATTGTATTAAGCTACTACTACAGTTTTAAGATACTGACAACTGGTTTATTTTCATCCTTTCATCTCTAATCTCCAGTGTCCTCACAGTTCATACTTTTCGATGTTTGTCCATCGTTTTTTTCCCCTTGATTTTTGACTAGTGTTTTTTGTCCCTCCCCAGCTGCCGTTTACTCCGTACGTGGCATAGCCACAGAGCAGCACGGATCAGAGAGGCTGCCCTTTGCATTTACTCTATCACATCAATTCGTAACCTGTTAGTCTGCAGGATCTACTGCGGCACTGATACTTCTTCATTTACACTGTACAGAAACGTAACGCGCGTTAAACATGTTTACTCTTTCAGAATTGTGTATTTTATTGACCGTCCTGTGTGCTACTGCATCGGGCTACTTTGTTAGCATAGACGCCCATGCCGAAGAGTGTTTCTACGAGCGGGTCAACTCTGGCACCAAGATGGGTCTGATGTTTGAAGTGGCCGAAGGAGGTTTCCTAGATATTGATGTTGAGGTAAGGGGTTTTAAAGATGTGATTTAAAATGTTAACGATGGGGCATTATCTTGAAAAGATTCGCAAATGAGCTTTATAAGGCCGTTGCTAGTATTAGCTTAGCCACGTAAGGTCTACGCAACACTTAGCTTGGTTATGCAGTTTCGTGATTTAGCTTAATCATACAAACAGTTTACAAAGTATTAATGCTGTGCTTTATAGAAATCATTATGAAATTAGAAATATGTAACTTCCAATACACAGTTTAACGCTCTGTTGTTGCTAATGCTAGATACAGGAAGTGACAGGTGTATCTAAGTTATCAGCCGATGGTCAACTAGTATTTAATTTATTTCATTTGAGAAATATTAAGAGTTTAAAAACATGTCGGCGTGTGGTTTTATACGTGCATATCTGCACGAAGTGGCTTTAATTCCAGTTACCATATGTTAATGTATCACAGGCCGTAACTGTAACATATGTAGCTTATTTCCTAAATGTATATTAAATTATTATAATGTTTGATAAATAACGTTGAGATAGATCTATATTTACTAATATTTATTTTTCTCTCGTTCAGATAACTGGGCCAGATGGTAAGCAGATCTATAAAGGAGACAGAGAGTCAAGTGGGAAATATTCTGTGGCAGCACACATGGATGGGACCTACAAGTTTTGCTTCAGCAACAAGATGTCCACCATGACCCCTAAGATAGTCATGTTCACCATTGATATTGGGGAAGCCCCCAAAGGCCAGGATATGGAGACAGAGGGTATGAAACAAACTTTAAAACCACACATTCCTCACACAAATTCTCTCCTTTCTACTATTTCTTGACTTTGCTCTGGGTGTTCTTATCCCTTATCCCTTATAGGTGACGACAGCTGGGATGGTAGGGTGTGAGGGCTTGGTGTTATGAGATTGATTTTAGATTTTGAATGGACTGTTAAGTTTTCTTGGTTTTCTTGCTTTCTTGGTCTAACCATGTGTGCTTTCTCATCATTTAGCAGAGCTAGTTTGAAAACTGCACATTTATTGCACCGGATTCCAATTTTTTTTATACTTGCAGCATTTTTTAATTTTCCATGCATGTCATTTAAGCCGTTATTACACGTTTAGATTTATGATTGGAACCGAAGTCTTCTCTTCCTATCTTTGCTTTACAATGATAGAAAGATGTCGGTTCTTCCTGATAATGAAGCAGAATTCAGAAAGCTTTTGGATTGTTCACCTACTAATAGGGAATGTGGGCTGGGATTAGACCATCATTAGTTAGTTTTACCCTACTGATGATGTGTTGTCTTTTGTTTTTTTACATAAATTCTCTCCAGCTCACCAAAACAAGCTGGAGGAGATGATCAATGAGTTAGCAGTTGCCATGACGGCGGTAAAGCATGAGCAGGAGTACATGGAGGTCCGTGAGAGGATACACAGAGCAAGTAAGTTGGGGAGAAACTATGCATGCGACGTATTGATTCCATTGTAATTGTTTTCTTCTTTTACTCTAGTCAATGACAACACGAACAGCAGAGTGGTCTTGTGGTCCTTCTTTGAAGCACTTGTTCTAGTTGCAATGACACTTGGACAGATTTACTATCTGAAGAGATTTTTTGAAGTTCGACGAGTGGTGTAATGAAACGGATGTTGCACCGACTGTGTTTCAACATGAAGATTGTTATTTACTCTCTGCAAAACAAGACTGGCTGTTAATTTCGGTAAAGGCTGCTGCTCCAACTTGCCATTTTGTCATTGCCATTTAATTGTAAAAAGGAGAAGAAAAAAAAAGAAAAAAAGGCAAATAGAGGTCAGTTGTCAATTTGTTTTTCAAAGGCTGTTTTCTTTTTTGTGTGCAAGTATAGTTCACATCAATTATAGCCAGTTCGTTCTATAAATACATTTTAGGCACAAGTCAGCAAAGTTGATTAAAAATGCCCCAATAGTCAACAAAATCCTTTCAGATGTTTTTTTGTTTTTTAAGTGTTCTACGAATAATTTATATGGTTTGGATTCTTTACCACGCTGAATGTTCAGATTGTGCAATGGTCACATAATTTTCTTCACTCTTTGTAAATGTATAAGATAATTCAAAGGAGGTTTTTCTAAGAGTTGTTTTTTTGTTGTTGGTTCTGGGGGAAATAATGCTATAAGTTGAAAATCTATGTCTCCTTTGTTCAGAAAAAAATTGTGTCAGGTCAAAACAAATATTTCCATCCATATAACCTACTACCAAACAGTAGGAATCCAAACAAAAGACCCAACACTGGATTTGGAACAGAGGGAGAGGGTTTGTTTTTTTGCCGCAACAGTGGAGCAGAGCTGAGATGTTACATGTTGATTGATGAGGGCTGGTGAAGATGATCCCAAATCCCTGATGACTGCTGTGTGCTTTGTTGCTTATATTTGAGTTCTTTAGTTGAGGTTTGGAATTTTAAATTCTGTTATTCATGTACACATTTTAAATTTGTTTCTGGAGTATGTTAAGTGACATGTAAACATTTTGACAGGTCTAGAAGTGAAAAAGTGAACGTCAAAGGAAGTAATGACACATTTCATTAAATATGCTCCAGTTTTGTATTAACAATCCAAAGTGAACTTGAGTTAATTATCTACTCAGGTCACGGCATCCAATTTGTGTGACTAGAACAGTCCAATAAACTGATCTGTGTAATGGTTGCGGGGAAAAGGCCCCATGTTTCATAATAAAGACGATATTATGTAATTATGGAGTTATTTTTTTATTGGCCTTTTAGAATGAAGTAAGAGAAGTATGACAGTTACATATTTTGTGTATAGCAGAATGGTTGGATGTAGATACCATTCTCATGTCATTTTGCCGAGTTATTTGATTTGAGCACTTTTCTACCTTCATCAGGCCCAAAGCGCAGCACAGCCAGGAGCCCATTCACAATCTCATTCATACAGCAATGTGCGCAGACACTGGAGGCAATGTGGGTGAAGCATGCACCTGCAGGAGCTGGGATTCGAACCCGCGACTTTACGATCATGAGACAACCCACTCTAGCGTCCCCACCTTTAACAAAGAATAAAACAGAGTCACAAAGATTTTGCTAAAATTTCATATATATATATATATATATATATTCCAACCCCTGGAATTCATGGCAATAGTAGAGACTGCTCTCATGGTGAGTTTTTTTTTTTCTTTTTTCAATTGGATAACATTTACCCCAATTTAGCCCATTGGAGCTAAAATTAAGCAAATGTATATGGATAAACAATATGTGTATATCACAAATACGATTATCAAATATGACTGTAAGGACGACAGGTGCATTAAACACTCCAAATTAATTTGTTTTGAAATAAATACTTATTAGCAATTATTTTCATAAATACATTTGTGACCTACCAAGACCTGGCCGTCCTCCTGAACTTAACAAGGAGAGCACTGACCAGAGCTGTTACCAAGAAGCCTATGATGACCCTGGATGAACTGCAGAGAGCTACAGCTCAGGTGGGGGAAACTGTACACAGGACTATTTGTCGTACACTGCGCAAATCTGACCTTTATGAAAGAGTGGCTAGAAGAAGCCATTTTTTAAAGGGAAAACCATAAGAAGTCCTGTTTGCTGTTTGCCAGAAGCCACATGGGGGATACAGCAAACATGTGGAAAAACGCTATGTTTGGCGCAAAAGTAACATTGCACATCACCCTGAACACACCATCCCCACTGTCATCCCCAACATGGTGGTAGCATCAGGCTCTGGGGGTGGCTTATCTTCAGCAGGGACAGGGAAGATGGATGGGGGCAAATACAGGGCAATCTTGGATGAAAACATTTGAGTCTACAAATGTCTTGAAACTGGGGCGGAGGTTCACCTTCCAGCAAGACAACAATCCGAAACATACACTTATTATGCACTATTAACCCTTTCTTGTTTAGGGCCCTTTCCCCCAAAATGCTATACATGTGTTTATTTGGGTTTAACTCAGCCTCTACAAGGGGTAGATGGCTAATCTTGGTACCAAAATAAACTTTATCCTTGGGACTTTTTGTTTCAGTGAAAAATAATTTAAAAAAATGAGTAAAGTAAAAATTAGATTGAAACAGAAAAATCAAAATTCCGCCTGAATGAAAAACACATATTTGCACCTAAAAATGCTCTTTCTCTGTCTGTGCTGTAGCAAATAAGAACAGAAATGGAAATAATCAATATAATCTGTGCTCCCTGCAGTCAACAAAATATCAGTAGGTCAAAACACTAAAGTTATACATGCTTTATTAAAAAAAAAAGTCCAGGCGGAATCTAACTGTGTCAAATTGTGCCAAATTTAAAAAAAAATAATAATAATTTTTTACTTTTTCTTTTTTTTTTTTTTTTTTTACAGAAATTACGTATTTTAGTCATAGGGACATATCGGGTCACAAAATTGTATTCCCTGTCTAAAAATGAACACCATTTTTTCCAAAAACATTACACAATAGCATTTATTTGTCACTGACCAAAATATGTACAACAAATTATGACAAATTGACATATTGTGGCTTGCTGTTTGAGGTAGGATCTGTTGATTTGAAATTGGAGGGGATGAATGTGTTGCTGAGAGTCCACTGAACGCTTAGAGGTGAAACATATGACAGTATTTGTATGCGAAAGTTATGGCCCCGGAGATGCAGACACAATGGGGGCGGAGCCAAATATGGCTAAGGGGTTAATGTATATTTACGATTACGACCCTTTAAAAAAAATATTTTTTTAATGAATTCACTATATGATATTACAATGTGAGAAAATAGTTAATAATTTTACGAAGGCAAATGATTATTTAACTTTTTCCACTAGTAGGAACCATCCACGCTCATCACGCTCCATCGGACGCTAAACACCAGCGCACCAACGGAGCAAAACAGCGTGGATTGAGGTTTTTAGTTTTTTTAGCATAAATCTGTGCTTAAAATTTACAATGTCAAACACAACGGACGGGACATGGGAAAGTTTACCTGTAAAACTTAACGACAACATTTTACGTACACTTAAGGAACTCAACTTTACACACATGACGCCCGTACAGGTCGGTACTCCAAAGTAACGTGGTTATTGAACTAGACATACCATTATCTTTAATTAAACAATATCTGCTGTAGGCTACCTGTATCCCCCTGTTCATGAGAAACAAAGATGTGGCGGCAGAAGCGGTAATTTATTTTTACGTAGCACCGTATGTCAACAATTGCACAGAACGTAGTGATCAACGATGTTATGTTGCAGGTGACTGGAAGTGGAAAAACGCTCGCTTTTGTCATTCCGATGATAGAGCTGCTCCTAAAGCGTGAAGAAAAGCTAAAGAAAATGCAAGTATGTGTCTGTGAATGTATATACATGTATAAGGAAGTATGTGTCTGAGTGTGTCGTGGACAAATATGATGCTTAATGTCATAACATGAATCTCATCTATCAACTTAGCCTATACAGTTATTCAACTTAAACTGAAACTAATATGATAGACTAATTACCTGCAAAGTGAGATATGTAGTCTTTATCTGTTATCATTTTGATTATTATTGCTCACAGCCTATAAAAAATTTCAGAAAATGGGAATATTTTAAAAATGCCATAATTATCAACATAACAAACAAAGGCTTGACATAGGTCACTTTGCATTTACTTAAAATGTGAAACTAATACATGATATAAACTCAGTACATGCACTTTTTCATGATGTTCTACTTATATGACGAGCACCTGTATATCCTATTAAATAGCCTGTTGTGAATTCTGTCGTTGATTTGAGAAAGAGATGAAGAAATTAAAGGTAAACATGCATACAATGAAAAGTTGGTGATTTGTTTAGTTTTAAGTGAGAAACTTGCTGCTGAAAAATGCTCCTCCGTTCAATGCAAAGGTTGGCCCCTGCGGTCGTCCTATTTACAGTCAATGTTTGTCCTCAGGTTGGTGCTCTTATTATCACTCCCACAAGAGAACTTGCTCTTCAGATCAGCGAAGTGGTGGAGACATTCCTTAAGAGCTTTCCTCAATTTACGTAAGTTTTGCCTACTTGGTAGAACTTTCCTTTCGGTTGTTGGGTTTTGTATTGTTTTGTTCTACTATTTGGTTTTGTTTTACAGACAGATCTTGCTCATTGGTGGTACTAACCCAATAGAAGATGTGGAGAAATTCAAAGCGCATGGGTAGGAAGTGTTGCCATATTTAATTGAACCACAAAGGTCTGCTAATGAATAGTTATTATTCTTAGGGCAAACATTGTGGTAGCAACTCCAGGGCGTCTGGAGGACATGTTTAGGAGGAAGGGGGATGGCCTGGACATGGCAAGCTACATGAAGTTTCTTGATGTGCTTGTCCTTGATGAGGCTGATCGGCTGCTTGACATGGGATTTGAGACAAGGTAAACAAAAAGCAAAACTTACTTTTTATGTAATCGAAATATAGCTAAAGCTGATCTGGGAAGAATATCAAAAAGTAACCGTTGTCTCTTTTCTGTGTTTCCCAGTCTGAACACTATTCTTAGTTATTTACCCAAACAGCGGCGCACTGGCTTGTTTTCAGCTACCCAGACGCAGGAGGTGGAGAAGCTGGTGAGAGCAGGTCTCAGGAACCCTGTACGGATCACCGTCAAGGAAAAAGGCGTAGCAGATTCACACACACAGAAAACCCCTTCACGATTGGCCAACTACTACACCGTAAGTTCATTTTACAGAAGCAAAAGTCTATTGGCCTGAAACCTTTTGCAAACATCTTGTCTCGCAGGTGTGTCGGCCAGAAGAGAAGTTCAATCATCTGGTGGCTTTCCTCAGGCAACACAAGCATGAAAAAAATCTGGTCTTCTTTAGGTGTGTTTTTCTATATCTCTCCTAACGATTGTCAAAGGAAATATTGTCATTGGCGTTGAGCTCATTGTAATGACTTCTTCTTCAGCACTTGTGCCTGTGTGGATTACTACAGTCGTGCATTGCAGACTCTTATTAAAAAGGTCGATGTCCAGTGCATCCATGGGAAAATGAAAAACAAGCGTAATAAAATATTTTCCAACTTTCGGAATTTAAAAAGGTGAGTTTAGTAAAAAGACAAAGTGCTGTTCGCTGTGGCCAATGAATTATTTTCTTGTACGTGGTTTGTCAGTGGGATCCTGGTCTGTACAGATGTCATGGCAAGAGGCATTGATATCCCGGAGGTGAACTGGGTGCTTCAGTACGACCCACCCAGCAATGCCAGGTGTTGTATTTAAACTTTGTCATTAAGTTTGTGCACTACAAAACATCGTGAATACAGATTTAATTTTTGACATTATTTTGTCAACTGTATTCCAGTGCTTTTGTACATCGGTGTGGACGTACTGCACGGATTGGGAACCAGGGAAATGCATTGGTCTTTCTCCTGCCAATGGAGGAGTCCTATGTCAGTTTCCTATCCATCAACCAAAAAGTACGTTGGGCTATCTGTTGAATTTGTCACCTTGAATAGAAGTGCTGATTAAAACTGCAATTTTGTAATATATTTTCCACTCTAGTGTCCCCTAGAACAGATGCCTCCAATAAGTGATGTGGTTGATGTGCTTCCTAAAGTAAAGACCATGGCTCTAGCAGATCGTGATATGTTTGAAAGAGGCATGAGAGCCTTTGTCTCCAATGTTCAGGCCTATGCCAAACATGAATGTAGTCTCATTTTCAGAGTAAAAGGTAAAATACTGCACATTAACCTGGTAGTTGTAGTGATATTTACCTCAGGTCTCTTTTCTAGATCTGGATTTTACAGCTCTAGCTCATGGTTTTGCGCTTCTTCGTCTGCCCAAAATGCCGGAGTTGAGAGGGAAAACCTTGCCTGACTTCATTGCAACAGAGATAGATACAGACACCATAAAGTACAAAGATAAGAACAGAGAAAAACAGAGACAGAAGATGATGGAAGAGCGAAAGAACCAAGTGAAGACAAGGAGAACCTTTGTCAAACACCAAGCCTGGTCAAAGCAGAAAAACAAGACTGATCGGAGGAAAAAGAAGGCAGCCAAGAGGAAGCATAATGAGGTACATCAATTTTACACCGTTTTGAAAAGAAAAAGGAAGCTTCAAGGTCTTTTTTTTTTTTTTTGCAGGGCTCGGATGTTGATGAGGAAGAGATGAATGAACTTTTAAATGACACACGCCTCCTGAAAAAACTGAAGAAAGGACAAATCACCGGAGAGGACTTTGAGAAGCAGATTACCGGTCGCTCGAAGTCAAAAAGCCAAAGAAAACAGTCAAGTGGCAGCTCAGACGAAGAAGACTAATTTCACACAAATTCTCTCAAAGCACTTTTAATGTTTTTTATTTTGGAGAACTTGTGATACTATAAATAGAGCTTAATAAGTTCATCGCTGACAGCTGATGGCGTGAGCACTCCCAGATCAGTGAATAAGAGCGTAATGAGTGAAGGAGGAGTATAGTCGATCATTGGATGCTCCTCAGACAGATTTTGTACAGTCTTTAATGTATCTGCTTTGTACTGTTGGAATAAAGACTATGTTAGAAAGACATTGACACTCAGGCGTTCATGTTCAAATTTGCCCTTACCTTAAATCTATCTGGCACATCCTGCTGATTTAGTGGATAAAGACGAACAAATTTAAAACTTTCTGCCACAACGTAGAAGGGCTTATTGTGAGCCTTGGAACACAGCGCCATCTGATAAGTGCCAATCTAAAAAAAGACAAAATGTATCGTGTTGGGATACTGTCTAAACACATGCAATTGTTTGAATGTTATACCTTGTTGATTATTCCTCCACTTTCAACTACACCTTCAGCGCCAACAATAACGAGGTCTACCTTCTCCAATACATATCTATCAAAAGCAAAATGTAATTACTACAGCGTGCTTTGGTTACAATACAATAAATGTCTAAATCAGCAGCTCCACACGTTTTAGCTTCAGGACCTTCCATAGATCATGACAAGCTTTGTTTGACCCAAATAAAAGTATACATTTAAGCAAAGTAGCAGTTTGACCCCATCTTACTATATGTAGAGTATTTGCTCACAGATCTGTTGATTTAAGCATTGATCATAAGGCTTACGATCAAAACAATCAAACAGTTTAGGAACACTGATCTGAATCTCTTAAACAAATATATATAACGCAATTCACCCTACTGCTGCATCCAAGACCTCCGTTACTGGGACATTGAGTTTTCTTAGTTCTACTGCCATCTGTCGTCTGAAAAAAAGAGGATAAAAAAAGAAATAAATGAAAACATTGTAGTAACAGCAAAGATGGAGCTAGAGTTTTTGTTCTCGTACCCTGCTGCATCAGGCTGTGATTCAGTGACATACACAGAGAAACGTTTCTTCTCAGCTGCAGCTTTCTCCAGCACCCGAAGGACCACTCTGGAGTAGGAGTGAGTAAGAATTTTCTAACAAGAACAAGAAACATTTGAGCTGGGAGTCTCAACAAACAATCAGCTTCATAATACAAAAACAGTCCAGTCCAGTCGTGGCTGGTAAATTGCATTATTAACACATAAGTTATAGAGCGTTACTTACTGCACCATCTTTGATGAATGTGTGACACAGTTTAGCAACCTTTGCTCTGGACATTGAGATCTTTTCCAGAAAAAGTTCTCCTCTCTCCTCCATAACTTTCTTACATCGAGAGAGATCCTGACAGAAAAAAGATTTGTAGACATTGTTATTTAAATGAAGGCGACTCTAAGTGCTGTAGATTTGACAATACAGCAGACTTTGTTTCTTTGTAAATGGACATGTTTAGTCACAGACTAACTTGGTGCTCCAGAGATGTAAGACTGATGAAGCGCAGAAACAGCTCTCCTCCTGATGACACAGCGACAGAAGAGTCTACTCCTGTCAGGCAGTCAGTGGCAGCTGTCAAGCTCTCTCTTAAACCCAAGATAGTTTCACCTGGAGAGGACGGCAGCAATTACATATTTAAACAATTAAGTTCAAATGACAATGTTAAGAGACAAGAAGAAACCACACCTTTATCTCTCTTCAGGAACTCCAACAGGGTCCGAATGGCAGCAACTGCAGAGGCCATATCTGGGTCTTTCAGTATCTGGGCTTTAAAATACCCCACCAACTCTGGATGAAGCAAATCACACACATCATGTACTGACATTCGTAAAATGGCCCACTGTGAGAGAAACTCATCCTTTACATTTTACATAAACAAAAACAGTGAAACGGAGAGCATGAGGAGGAAATTGACCTAATAGATCCAGATGTTGACTCACCTTCTTTGTTCATTCTGAAGATCTACTTTATGTAAGTATTTTGTAAAGTGACTGCAAACTTCAGGTGTGGTCACTCACTGTAGCTGGAAGCTATTGAAAATAAAACTGAATCAACAGAGCATTGTAGCGCCTCAAATAAAGATTTATTTCAATGTACGGGTGGTACAGACATTTAACTCACTTAAACCAAACCGGGTGTTTACCACATGAGAGTATTAAAAGATTTACCAGGGGAAATATGGCTCAAACATTGAAGCTCAAACTGCTGCGTGTTCGCGTGTCACACAATGATGACGTTTGATCCATCACGCAGAAGCGACGCACACGATTTTTTATTTATTTATTGTTTTGTTTTTGTACATATTCGTTTTGTACAATAACGCTGACAAAAGTAAAACGTATATATGATTTAGCCGTAAATGTGTTTCGAGAGAGCAAAAGGAACACTTTGTTCTCTACAGTCTGCAATTCTGAAACCTTCCACAAGAGGGCAGTGCGTTAAACGAATTAAGTTTGATCAAAACAAAGGTCTTGTGATATTTTACTAACAATTTCAACGCAATACTTTTAATTCAAATTGTACGCGGTTTTTATATGGAATTGTGTGAAAACAAGACCTAAAAAATACCAATTGTTGCATCTGTGTCACCTAACAGTAATTTGGCGATAAAGACTATTGTGCAGGCCAGAATAGGATATAGCCTAGAAGCAAATTGTACGCAAGTATATGGAGATCATCTCATTCTCTAAATAAATATAACTTTATTGCACTATTCGATTGGCCACATTGAAAATTAGAACATTATCGAAGTTGGTGGGAACTAAATGGCCCAGGTTGAACACAGGAAGAGAAAAAGTTCTGACATGCAGATGATGTCACAGCCAAGGCCGGATTCATGAAGGGGTTTACAGGGGCTAAGCCCAGGGCCCCAGCAGGTTGAAGGGGGAACATGTGAGCTCAGTGCGGGCTGTAAACTAGTTCCCTCTCTCTTTGCAGACTCCCTCACATTTATCAGATTATTTTTTACCCGAGAATAAACCAGGTCTATGCACCATTAAAATAAAAAAACATCTCTGTGGGAGGACCCCCAGACCCCCCTTTTGAATGTGTCCCCCCATCACAAAGGTTCTACCGCGAGGGCCACGGAGCTCAAACTGGGCTCATTATGTTAAACTGTTTTTTTTTTCCTTCACAAATTTGTCATTTTTTTTAAAACTAGTGCTATGTTTAAGAAATTACTTCTGCGTGTTCATTGTAGAGAGAGAGAAATCCAACAGACAGACATACAGTATGTACAGATGTTGTTAAGGTGCTATGTATGTAAATATTGATTGATTATGGGGGGGTGGGGGGCTGAAAAAACTTTAGCCCTGGGACCCATTTTACTTAAATTCGGCCCTGGTCACAGCAACCACTGTGGGTTCTATCAAGATTAGAATGAAAATCATGCAGGGCGCAGCCTTCAGTAATAATTATGGTTGCAAGTGAAACCGTAAATAGATTTGTGTTAACTTTTTCCTGGTGGGAAAAGTCTAATGTGCTCTAAGCAGTACTAAGTAACTCTTCCCCCTAGAGGCCAAAAGCGCAACTGCAGGTGTAGTAGCAAGTTACGATTTTTTAACTTATTAATTGTCTTGGAGAGTAGACAGGAAAGGCGAAGGGAGAGAGGGTTACTGTGCACCCAATTATACAATGGAAATATTTTTTTTCACTCAAACCTGGCTGTAAATACTGTTTAAAGTGACGTTAGCTCGCAGTTAGCTTTGCCCGTTAGCATGTTAGCTTCTTCTTCGTGATTACATTAGTGTGTGTTGCTTTCTCCGGACCGGTGGCAGTCAAGTTGCAAACATGGTTTTCTGGCCAGAGACACCAGGGGGAGATGAAAGACCCTCCAATCATCCCATAAACACTTGTATTACCCCCACAGGGACTACGGAACGGATTTATTAAGGTAAACACGTTACTTAGTACTGCTTTTTAAATACCCTATAACAAATTAAGATGTTAACATAGCATCTGAACCCAGAAACACACTCGTTATTCTGTCCATTACACTGATCCGAATGTAAGACGCTGGTTGATGCTCCAAAGGGCAGAGGTTGTGAGGCTCCTGGATAGAAGAATGGGGACTTTCATGGGCTGTAGTCGCTAGACCGATCACACATTCCACATTAAGTTACGAAACGGCGTAAAAGGTTTGGACGCAAAGTTTGCACTGATGGAGAACAGTCATTTCCAGTGTGGCTCTATTGCAGCTCTTTGTTCTCCAGTCACAGCGCATACGCAGCGGGGTCCCTCTCCTCCCTCATCCCATCGCCCCCCTCGCCACCACCGCCACCCCCTCCTTCTCCACCCGCGCATGCGCAGTGACGGCTCCGTGCGCTCTACTGTTTTCATTGTGTCTGAACTGCCGGCGAGCTTTAAAAATATTATACCCTCCGCGGCAATGTCGGGCAGGTCAGTGCGAGCTGAGACCCGGAGCAGGGCGAAGGATGACATCAAGAGGGTTATGGCAGCTATCGAGAAAGTTCGAAAATGGTAAGAAAATAGACAAAAACTGGGCATATCTAACACGAGAAGGCTTGCTTGTTGGGGGAGGAGAGGGAAGGAGCGAGAAGGAGAGCGATGAATTTAAAGAAAGGACATTTGTGAGGGCAAATTACGGCAGATGTACTCGCGGCTCAGGTGCGCTCGGGGCACCCAAGTGATGTGACGGTCTGATACCGCCCGTGCATCCAGTTCACACTTCGGGTTTTATTGTAGATTCTAGCGGCCGGGGTTGAACCCAGAAGCCATTTCGATGCAGTCACATGAAGCCATTGCTGCGCGCTGTTCAGCTCAAAGGCAGCGGCGGCTTTGGTGCGCGCCGAAACGTCCACTTTCTCGACAATTTGAGGACGGCGCTCTCGAGCCGGAGTAGTACGGTCCGTCTGAGTTTTAAATGAAGCGCTTTGAGTCGCCCTGTGGGTCTAATTGAAAGGGACTACGTGGTGGGGGTTGGGAGAGGGAAGTGAGCCTCTGAAGTGCATGGCTGGCTGAACAAGTACTGACTGTCTTTTAACTCTAAAGACCCTTCTGTACATGGTTTGACAGCATAAGGACGATGAATTAGACACGGCCGTATGTTTACCATGGCGCCTTTATTTGTGTTGAACAAGTTAAAAGTAAAAAAAAGAAAAGTTTGGTAAAGTGGTGTCTTTCTTGTAGATAAGTTTCTGTTGAGGGACCAACCTGTAAAGAATTACAAAAAATGAAGTTGCAGCCTTTGTTTTGTTAAGGCTGAAGTTGCCAATATTCGGATTATTGGGGCCCCTTATTGAACCGAAGATCCAACGAGGCCCCCAAAGATCAATCAATCAAAACTTTATTTATAAAGCGCTTTTCATACAAGGTTGTAACACAAAGTGCTTTACAGATTAAAAGCAGTTCCCGCCCACCCAACCACCATAATAACCATAATAATGTGTTCTATTCAGAGGAAGGTGTGAGATTGTATTGCTTAAAATCTAATATAATGTAACCAGTTCAAAAGACGACAGGCTAAATACTGATTTAAAGCTAACATTTTAGCAGTATATGCGATTTTCCTTTAAAACTTTATTATTACTTTTTCAATAAACTTGTATTGAAGACGAGCTTCAGGCTGCAGTGCTGCCTCTGAGGCCCCTCAGTGGGCCCCGGACCCCGCTTTGGGAAGCAGCGCGTTAAGGGATAAGTTGGCGAGACCTCATTTAGCAATTAATTATAACTAAATCTTGTAAGGTTCGAGATAGTTTATGGGGATCGTTTTTTTTTTTTTCTATCGATATTTTTGTCCTGAAACATTTGTGATTTGTATTTTTTGATGGCGTTAACAATTGTTAAGCCTATAAAACAGAAATTACTACTATGGGCAATTCATTATCAATGTTTTTCTTCCCTATAAAAGCTAATTCAAGTGCTGATTTGATTTTCATGTCGCCTATAATGCCTGTGCTTTGAAAATGTATAGATATGCTTATTTTATTTGATCGGGACAGTGCATGTTCATGAACACACACGGGACTCATGCATGTAAACACGCCACACCGGATTGTAGGGTCTATTTCCAGCTGTTGTGCCACACGCACACTCTCAAACACACTCTCATCCCCCCGTGCCTATTGTACATGTTTTTAGTGGGAGAACATGCATAATCCACACAGACCGTGCCGACCTAGAGACACTATAATGAACTCCTTGCCTTGTTTTCACAGGGAAAAGAAATGGGTGACAGTTGGTGATACGTCGCTTCGCATCTACAAGTGGGTACCTGTGACAGAGCCCAAATCAGATGATGTAAGTGCTGCCACCTCTAAGAGTTTCCAGCTAGAAAAAAATGATTACAAAATGTGTGTGCTAACTGCTTTTTTGTTCTCCATTTTAGAAAAATAAAAATAAGAAAAAAGGTAAAGATGAGAAGTATGGCTCAGAGGTGACAACTCCAGAGAACAGCTCGTCTCCTGGCATGATGGACATGCATGGTGGATAATCCTTCGTCTACTATACGCACTCTTTAATGCTGGTCTAGGTTTTATACGATTGGTCTTTGTGTTTAGACGACAACAGCAACCAGAGCTCCATCGCTGACTCATCCCCAGTGAAGCAGGAAAACAGTTGTAGCACCAGTCCTGCCCCAGAGTCTACCCTCATGTCTCATCGGGACAACGGAGAGACTAAAAGTGACCAGAGCCCTGACAGCAAGAGGGGTCAGTCTACAGGCTTCAATTTGGGCTGCACAATATATCGCAAAACATAATGTATCGCAATATTAGGCGATGCAATGGCCTTATTGCAAGATTGATTGATTGTTTATTCCGAGTTCAATGTACATTACATACACACGTTAATTACATTAACATGTGCAGCTTTTACGAAATGTTAACATGCTTTCATGACATTTCCACATGCTTCCATTTAATACTTTACAAAAATGATGACACAATATATCACAAAATCACTAAAGTCTTCTGTGTGACTGAGGTCGACACATGTTTTTACAGCCTAAAACAAAAAATATGTGCAAAAGTTCTGTTTTAAGTTTTATATTAGTTTGAAAAATTACAACTACTACATGTCCTTATAATGTTTCACACCTGTATCGCGTGTCACAAGTTTGTTTTGATATTGTGCAGCCTACTTCAATATGCATGCAATATGCAGTTACTTCAATACACCACATAGTGTCAGCAAAGACACAGGGCTGTGTTTGAGGGACTATTATTGTCTCTTTGTGCATAATGTAAGAATGTCTTTTATAACTCAGTATTTAATTTTCAGGTAAGACCATCTCAGACATAGACCGGGCACAAAGTGCTAAGAGGGACAGTTTGTCCTCGGAGGATAAAGACCCTTCAGACAATAAAGCCACTCAGGTAAACATGGGGAAACTGTGCCCTGAAATCACTGTTCTCAATTACAGAACTTTAGTATTTTTTTAATACATGTACTTTACAGGTTCATCGTATTTACTGACCTAATGAGAGTCTTTGGTGTGATTTCCATCATTCAGAAAAGTACATTGGCTACAGTCATTTTTGGATGGAAAATAATGTA
The DNA here is from genome assembly GCF_951799975.1 of Gobius niger. Classification (NCBI taxonomy): domain Eukaryota; kingdom Metazoa; phylum Chordata; class Actinopteri; order Gobiiformes; family Gobiidae; genus Gobius; species Gobius niger. Next base: position 25,056,126 of record NC_136853.1, on the reverse strand, counting down.
GATATTGGCTTATTTCTTTTGAAAGGCATTACACAATAATTTGAGATTAATTTGTATCCTATCAAATTCTATCAGTTATTTATATAGGCAAATGCTACTATATCCACAGATCAACACTTTAAGACATATCATTTTTTTCATGATGGCTCATCTGGGCTTTGTCTTTTTTACTGGTAAAAGAACAATAGGTGTAAAGGCAGCAGCTGGTATTGAAAGAGAAAGATATAATTAGTTGTTGTTCTGTGTGGAAGAAGATGTGGTAGCAGCTGTGTTTAACAATGTTTTCGTGCTCTTCTTTCCAAGGACCTAGATGACGACATCCCACCCAGCAAGAAAACCAAACTGGATTCCTCATCTCAAGACTATGAGGATTGTTAAATTTTGGGCGCTCACGTTGTCTTGATCCTCTTCTGTACCTCTTTCCATTAACCCGAGGTAATTTAGGGCTAATGGACACTACTGCTCTCCTCACTGTCCTTTTTGTTCTCACCCTTCAACCCAAATTCAAATACAGGCTGGACATTTCCCCACACATTTACAAATAGACACTCCTCTGCCAGAGGGAGAATGGATATTACCTCTTCTTGCCGTTCCCTCTGTGCTTCCTTCCAGTTCTCCTCCACACAAAGCCAAGAGAAGCTCTGAATGCTGGCCCAGGCACCGCAGACCAACAATGACCTGCAAATACAAAGACTCTAACACTGGGGATCCCACACGGGCGACTGCATCAGTGAGGTTAGGGCAGGGGTGAGTCCGACCATGCCCTGAGACGAGAGAGTTTGATGCTTATGGCTCAAATACTGGCTAACCTGGTCACAGATCTATGCGTGGGGAACCCCCAGTCTTATCTGTTTAGGAGATGTTAAGGGTTATTTTCTATAATTTTCTTTTCCCTCAGGAGGGTTAATGCACTGTTATGGTAAGTCGCAATCGATCACAGATTTTTGCTGCTGTAGTATCTTTTTTCTCTATCCATGGAATCTTTCTCCAGTCATTTGTCTTATTGAGTTGGTGGTTTGTACATAAGGACTATGAGGCCACTGGTCACAACACATCGGACAAGTAGTCAAGTCAGGCATAGATAGTCTAGGTCCTAAGTCGTGCCTTGAGTTGCTATGAAGAAACATACATTTTAGGTCAAGCAGGTTGACACAAGTACATTTTGGTGCCATGATTTTTGCCTTATAATCTGAATCACTTAAGTAATTGTACACAATGCTCATGATGCAACTACATTTGTTTTATTTAATGTGAATGAAACTTTGAACACTATTACCATGATCCACTTTTACCATCTTAATGCATGGTCCTTTTCTACTTAAAGCAGCACTTTTTTTTAACTCTTCTTTAAAGTAGAAACCGACATTTCTTGTTGGCGATAACGATGACCAGTTTAACACAGAGATCACTGAAAGGGTTCTGTGTACACGACTTACCTCCAATTGACCAAAACCTGTCTGTTCACTTAAGCATCCGGTCTTTTAGCTCAAACTTTTAACAATCTTCCTTAAGGTGCTGTCTACTGACCGAATCAATACATGTCTCATCTTGTGGATCTGTCATTAACATTAAGAGCAAGTTACTTGAAGTTTGTAAGGAATAGCATGTACAACCTCTTCGGATCAGATCTCAGAAAATCTACATACATGGATGGAGAGAAAAGAACTAATAAGAGAACTGTTTTGGTTTAGAGGATGGACTAGCATATACCTCATTCCCAGTCCAGCAGTGCTGGTACTTAAAATGCTACGTATTGACATAACAGTTATATACAGCATTATGTACTCTCTTTAAAGGACTTATGTTGTAGCTTTCACCTGATTGAGCCAATTGCTCGTTTGCTCATAAATGTGTTAAAAAGAGCTGTGAGATATAAAATCTTGTGTTTTCATGGGACCATACTGTTTCAGTTTAGATTGTGTACAGAATAATGGTTTGGTTTGACTTATTTATTCCATCAATAGTGGTTTGTTTTTATCATGTCCAATTGTTTTCTTAATAAAATTCACAAAAGAGCTGAGAGTATGTATCTTCATTTATGCATCTGTAAATAGCTGCTCATTCAGCAGAGAAGAGCTGGGCTGCCCAAAGTGCAGCCCGGGGTCCAAATGTGGCCCTCGGGCAAATTTGGGGTGACCCTCAGGCTTTTTGTTGAATCTGCACACATCTCCAGAGATGGTGCTTTTTACTGTAAGTTTTATAATTCCACACATTTTTTTTGTACGACAGTTGCATTATGGTTGATCACCTAAATAACGATTTAACCCTCTTAAATGCACACGGGTGAATGTTTAACTACACTGAGCACCATCTTTGGCAAATATTGATACGCGGCCCTCGAGTGACAAAGTTTGGACACCAAATCGGAGTAATTGATCCCCTTCTCACAAGCACGCTGCAGATTGATCAGTTTCTCTAAGCCACATTCACACAGGGCAATGTCAGGATAAAGTAAATGTGTGTTTTCCATTGTGTCACAGAGCAGGACGTGGAAGAGCGAGATGTGGCAGCAAATACAGAATGGGTTCAAGTCAGGCTTTATTTTTGGACACTGTAAATATGGCCACTTCACAAATATTTTTCTTTTTATTTATAAGACAAACATACAAAACAAGTCAGCATCAGAATGTTTTACAATTTTCAAACCATTTATAGATGGTTACATATAAAACATCGCACAAGCAAAATTGCCAATAAGACTTACAAAGTACAATGTCATTAGTACAATATCAGGTGAGAAAAATAAAATAAACTGTTTATTTTCTATGGCACAGTGTAAAAGTTCATCAAAATATTTAAACAATTTACAATTGCTTAATTTGAAATTAAATGAGATTCAATATGATCCAATATTGTGCTTAGGAAATAACTTGCTGTACAATGTAGCGTCATGTGCACCTTCTTATCTAGAACTGATTAAAGCGCTGGATGTTTCCAAGATATTGAAGTTAAAGTGGACAGTGCAAAACCAAGGTTTCGTTGATCTTGGTGAGTTTCATTCGACCGTCTACATATGGTACCGCAGTTCTAGCTTATTCTGTTCCTGGTTAGTCAGCGCGAGTAAATAAAAATCTTCATTGTGCTACAGTAGCATCTTGTCTAATGAAGACACAATGAAACAAGTCTGTCAAGTTCTGTGGTCATAGTTTTTCACTGGTAAAAATTTAAATTATAATTTTGACTCTAAATAAAGTTAGTTAAACGTACACACTTCATGGCAGTGTCTCTAAGTGTTCGTTTTCCCTTTATGCCATAAGGAGCGCGAGTGCTTTCTTTAATCCTTATAAAAATATACCCCAAAACACAATAAATATACCAGTAATACTAGTGTTTCTGACAAACATTTATACAAGTGCAAATGACAGATCACGTTTGTTAAAAATATAATATTGCACCAAATAAGTATTTGGACAAGCATCCTGCTTGGTAAACCGCCAATGCTTGGAGAAGTGCAGTAAGATGATAAGAGTCTCGGCAAAGACTAGGATTAGGATTATTGACAGTGATGATATGTATAAATATTGTAAAAAAAAAAACATCTGAGGTGTTGCAGTTCAGAAGGTCTGGTCATCGTTGCATGACTCTGTGGCGTGGCCAAAAGCCTCACAGATGTCACAGTAGGGCCTCTCATCACCGGGGTTTCCATGGTACGTGGTGTGCGGGACAGAGTCGGGGCTCTGGGCCTGAGTAGGACAGTCCTCTGTGTCATGGAGGTCAAAGCAGTCACAGATATCACAGAAGAGACGCGGCGTTATCTTCTTCTCCCGCTTGGAGACCGCATCAAATCTAAATGATCAGATATATTCTTCACTTACATTGGATGTATTTTGTCTTTGTAAAACTATTGTTCTTACAACAATATCCTAAGACAACAAAAAACATAGTTTATAGGGGTGACTAACTAGTCAGAGTCCAAGAGCTGAAGTTTTCAGTTTTGATCCTGTGATGAGTCTCAAATGCACCGACCATTTACAAGGTATTATATTTAATCATAATAAACTGTAACTTAATGCCTGGCTTTATGTATTTTTTTCATTCACGTTCAATCATTGTAATCAAAAAGGTCCTGATATCGTGTAAAATGACTGTACAAAGACGGGGGTCTGGTGTGCACAATGTTTTACAAGTTGTAGTAGCTTACTGATTTTGCTGTTCGACTCAGACTGGGACAGCATTTTATCCATTTATTAACCATTATTTTTTTTAGTGCTGGAGTACGTTTGTTTGATTTGCCCCTGGCCTGTAGCTCTGTTCAGTGTCTGCCCCATCTGAGCTTCAGTTTTTTGTTGCATTTATCACATCTTCACAGCGGGTGACCAGAGGGGCAGCTCGAGGAGACTGCATAGTCCCATTTAAGACAAAGTGCCTTTAGTCAGAACCTTTTCTATAACTGCGGCCAAAGACTGGAACTCCATCCCAGCAAACATCAGAGAGCTGTCCACATGCAAACTGTCTTTAACCCCAGCCTGTATATGTCATATGTATCATATGACACGGTTTGTACTATTTGTATTGACCTGTATCATGTAGTGACTGTGTCCTACTTTGTATATTATTGTACTGACCTTGAATGTTTTTATTGTTTTAGGGAGACTATTTACATCTGTCCAGAGACTGTGGATGAAAAATAGCCTTTTGGCTACTTACGGTGCATTTACAGAAATGTTAATTAATGTACAGTGTCCCTGTCAAATAAATAAATAACAACAGTGAAAAAAAAAAGGCAATGGCTTTAATTTATATCTTTTTTTGTGAATCTGAGGCAAAATTTCATCAAGTAAAGTGTGATCAGAAAGTTGATGAGCACAGAGACTGTTCCTAGTGCCACGATCTGCCTGACTGTTGTTTAACCTGTGTGTAGCTTTAGGACCGAGAGAGAGATATGGAAGATGGACTCTCACGTGTTTTAGAAAGAGGAGAAACAGGCTCTGTAGGATTGGACTGGATTGTTTGAGCGAGTTTGTGGGAAATATGTAAAATTCTTACGCATTAAACGCACCCAATCAGGCGGCTCACGAGCCCCCCGTCCTAGGATCACACGCTAACACCCACATTAAAATTTTTATATTTTTTCACCAGATCATTTCAAAAGGAAACCTTTCGGGAGATACATTTTGAAAGAAATAATCTCTGAGACCCAGTGTTGGGTTCAGACTCATCAGTTAACAATCCCCATTCATTAACAACTGGCCACAAGTCCCATAAAGATTTCCAAAAATGGCAGACAAGGCCCCAGAGGGATCCCTATAGCACATGTATTTATGAGAGGAAATCTAAACAAGGCACAAGGAAACTCCATTCAGAAAGGCCCTGACCAGCAGGAGCGCTAACCTCTGCCAAAAAACATAGACGTTATAGGTTTATAAATTATAATTATGCTGAATTATCATGTGGCCAAATCAATATCAGCTCTAAAACTTAAATATTTACTCCATAGTAAACACATTATGTACATACCCATCTGTGTCATCATTTCCATTAAACTCGGACAAAGCCAGCTTTTTCAGTTTGATCTTCAACTCCTCGTTTTTCCGCTGAAGGTCAACGATGACACTGTTTAGGAAATTAATCTGACAAAAGGCAGATGTGTTAGAAAAACAGCCCCATTCACTATTTTGTTTTTATTGGATTTTTACCTGGCCCTCAGCAAACTCCTTCTCCTCTTTCAGCAGCTGAAAAGCTGCATCACCTGAACAAACATAATTAAGGTGACAAAAAGCTCTACAAAGCACATTATTATAGCGCTCGTGTCTGACCTGCACTGATATCTTGGTCTTCTCCTTCTGGGGCCTGTTTTCCCCTGAGCCTTTGTTCCAAACCGCAAACCCGACTTTGCAGCTCAGCTTTGTCCTTCTCCAGAGCCTTCACCGCTGACTGTAGGTTCTTTGCCACTGCGTTCTCTCCACGCAGCACAGCAATCTGAACCAGTTTAGGGATTTAAGTGGAAGTTAAGTTCATCAATAAACTGACTGAATACCTACCTGTTAATTTAAAAAAAAAGTTTTAAAAAGTTAGTAATGAGTTTACCTCATTTCTTAGTGATTCCAGTTCTCTGTCTTTGTCTGTTTTTCCATTTTCTCTGTCCTGGCCCTCATTGCGCTAAAACACACAAAAGCTAATTTAAAACGATGAATAAAACACTTAAATTGAAAGCAAAACTACTGTCACAGTAAGAAATCTTCTTTGCTGATTCAATTTGATAATCACCTCATTTAAACTCCGGGAAGCCATCCTGAGCTCCTCACTGGACAAGAAAGAATGATTAAAAATTAAAACAGATTATAATCTGTGCAATAATAAATCAGTTCTACTGTGAGCCTCAGCACATTCCGGACACTCGCTCTACTCCGTGCTGCCCTCATGGCGGCGCTACAACTGCCTCAGGGCAAAGACTGTGCAGCTACAGAAGAGTCAACTCTGAGCCCTAACTTGACTTGGCTCAGAGGTGTCAGTGCCGTAGTACTTCACCGTTGCACTGACACCTCTATATTCTGCTGTACTATATGGCTGGCATCTTACCTCTGCTGCTACAACAATTCACAACATATTCCATTGTAAATAAATATCATTCAGAAAAATAAACCTTATCTCTGACATTTATCTCAGAGACAGAGTGTCTCAGAGACACTGCACCAGATTATACGTATCTTAATAGCTAGTTTCCACCCAAAGCCCCTGGTTATAAAAAGGTTAAAAGCGAAATTGCAAAATTGATCAAATCAATCAGCAAATCAGGGTCATGATAGCCTGCCTGAAACTTGGTAATTCTGGTAATTTGAGTGAAATATTGCATTATATGGTTGTTGAATTTTGGACATTAATGTTCAGGGGATTTTTTTTTAACATCTAAACTACATCCTGCATACAGTAGAGAATTTCCCTCTCGGGTTATTTTGCATTTAAATACTTTCTAATGAGAGACTGCGATGACCAGTTTGTTAAATGTTTTATGCTACAGGCATATCAAATACAAAAAGAACCAAACTGTACTTGGTGCTAGTTCTAATGCAAACAGCTCTCACTGTGCACAAAAGCTCAATTGATTCCAACAACAAAGCTAAGCTCTAAGTCCTGTCAGTCTCAAAGGGAGCCATACACTAGTGTGATGTCACTGTGCAGGCGGCGGCCATGTTGGAGCCAGGCGGTCCAAGGAGGAGAGGTACATCCGTTACATAACGGGAGGGACAGTTTGAGGATGGATGAGCTGCTGTAAGGGAGCAACGCTGCTCATGTTCATAAATAAATCAGACGTCAAAGCACACCGTTTTGCTGGGCCTATTTGTGAGAAATGATGACATAATGCAATGATACATCAAATATCCACAACAGCAGTGCTTTGGTGACTCAGGGGTGTGACAAAGCACACACACTCTCATACACACTGCTACACACTGAGCTATAAATAGCCTCAATGAGGAAGACCGATCCAAATACACATATCTCACATTCGGGCTAATCCTATTTTGATCAGTTTTTACTGTTGAAACCTCACAGTAATTGTTGGGTGCAGTAACAACACATGTCATGTATTTTTTCCAATTTTTAGGAATTATTATCTTTGAATAAATAGATTTTGGAGTAAGTGTGCTGTTTTTTTCACTGTTCACTGTAGTAGCTTTGCACCTGGTGATGTGCGTATAATTTTGCTACTTGAACAATAAATAGAATTGCACTTGACCGAGTTGAACAGCTGAATTACATAATTATAGAATATGTGTTCCTCCAGATTAAATATATTATTCTATTTTGTCCAACAACACATTAATAGAAATCCAGTTCATAGAATAATTTTTCAAACTACAGCAAACAGTAAATGCTTTTGTCATCATGACGCATGTGAGTCGAACACACGGAAAATACACGTTGTTCATTGGGAGGTCTTACATTTCCTTGCTGAGCACTCCGATGCGCTGGTTTTCAGAGTTGCTCCGTTCCCTTGATAGAACAAGTTCCTCCTTAAATTTAGCATTCTGCTGCTTCAAAGCTTCAAGCTGCAAAGAGAAAATGCATGGATATACATGGAGCTGAAAAACAAATAGCACAAAGCCTTTTTATGTAGGCTGAAAATTGGTTACATATGCAAGAATTATGCCTAAAAAATGATCAAACGTTGAAAACAGCTGAAAAATGAAAAAACAAATCACATTTTGCATGGTTGGATCTTAACGAGGTTCAAAGTAGAACTTATTATGCAACTAGAGGAACTGGAAGTAACGCTTCCTAGTAACTTTAAAAGGCCTAATCTGTACCAAATGTGGATTCACTTTAATTTTTATGTAATGTCATGACAGTTTCGCGGCACATGCTTATATCACTGGACAGGCCGCGGTGCCAGGAGTCGCTCTGTTTTGGAGCGCTCCAGGCTCTGCACGGGACATGCAGAGCCCGTCAATGACTGACGTGTGCGACAAGTCAATTCAACAGATCTATCCGTACTCAGTTTTATCGGACTCTACTCACACTGTCAACAATCGCCCTCATTTTGCACACAGAAAAACACTTGCGAAGCCTACAATCAACATAGTCTTTCTTACAACATATATGAAAGTTGTCACAACAACCACACACAACCCAGAGCAAAGCCACTACCGGGGTCGTTCTCCAGGAGACAATCTTCATGAACACAAGCTTCAATGTAACCGAACAGTTAGGCTCTATATTTTAACTCGTTCTCTATACATTTATCCGATTATCTGAATGGTCAAAGCATATTTGTGAAGAGGCAACTAGATACCAGATTTAGCTTAGAGCTAATTGTCATCTTCAGTCCCATGGGGAAAAAACATACCATTAAACACAAATATATACCTTTGTTGAACTGAGTACTAAAGCAAGAGTGTCCTACCTGGTAATGGAGCAAAGTGTTTGCAGAGTAACCCTGATGCAGAGCTACGTCCATAACCCAAAGCTCACCCTTGTGCCAGATTCCAGTCAGTCAATCCACAGTGCCTTTAAAACACCAGCAGTGTCTCTCTAATGTCAGATGCAGAACATGCTCGCTACCACAAGTGGAGCATCAATAAAGCATTAGCTCTCCTCCAACGTCATACACAGCTGTGAAAGAAGTGGAGCGTCGACTCTCTCACTGCTTACGTTAAAACAGCCTGACACTTCCATTATGTAAGTCAGAATAAGCTCCTCCTAGACCTCGACCTCACAGTCTTGTTTTGTCACACACATGGATAGTCTAAACATGTCTATTTGGCATCAAAATGCTAAACCTGTTATTGTTTATACCCTATTTGTAAGATGATAATGTAATGGGGTCAAAAACTGAGTGTGTATCTGACAGAGGTCAGAAAAAACAGGACAAAGATCCTGTGATGTGTGCACCAGACATTATTGCACACAGAGTGCACATTTTGACATGAGCAGAATTACATCACGTCCTGGAGCCGCAGGGGCAGCAGGAGGCAGCAGGAGGCAGCAGCTGTAAGAGCATCCTCCCGCTAAATGTGCACACAGTCTGTCAGAGGTTCTCAACCGTCTTTACGTTTACACACCCTGGTGGATTTTTAGGCCATTTCTCAAAGAATATGACTGAAACACTTTTTTTTCCACTCGTGGTCAGTGATGTTGTGAAGCAATTTATTGTAAAAAAAAAAAAAAAAAAAAGAAAATCTGTGAACTCTTTTTCAAATCACCAAAATAAAATACCAAAATGACCCTGTTGAAAAGTTTACACACCCCCGCTCCTAACACTGTGTATTGCCGCCTTAAGCATCAATGACAGCTTAGAGTCTTTTGTGGTAGTTGTGGAGAAGGTTCTGTATATAATCTAATGGTAAAACAGCCCATTCTTCTTGGCAAAAAGCCTCCAGTTCCTATAAGTTCCTGCTATGTCTTGCATGAACAGCACGTTTGAGATCTCCCCACAGTGGATCCGTGATATTGAGGTCAAGAGACTGAGATGGCCATATGAGATATGGAGGTGGTTCGCAGATGTTTTGGGGATGCGTGAGTTACCAAGGCAACGGAAACATGGTCAAAATTGATGGCAAGATGAATGCAGCAGCTTATCAAAACATACTAGAATTTACGCTCATCAGCACTTGGACGTTCCAACATGACAACGATCCAAATCACAAGGCCATGTCGACCTGTCATTGGCTCCAGCAGAATAAAGTGAAGGATCTGGAGTGGCCAACTCAGTCTTCTGACCTCAATATCATTGAACCACTGTGGGGAGATCTCAAACACGCTGTTCATGCAAGATAGCCCAGGAATATTTGTCATTTATCTGAAGTAAAAAAAAACAATCAGTGGGAAGTCACCGTCGTGCAAAAAGATTTGAAAACCAGCAATCTGTACACATGTAGATAAATGTTTTTTTATCTCCCGAACCAAAGTGACCGTTTATTGAACTGGAAAGAGCTCAGTCAGAGCTTTAATTTAGTCCCCACAACCTCTTTAAGGAATAGTTCACCGTTTTGACTGAGATATGTTCTTACCTGAGCTTAGACGAGTTGATGCGTACCTTTCTGGTCTTTGTGCGTGCCCTCAGTCACGCAAAACAACAAAGATGTTGTTAGCATTTGGCCTCTCCCAATGTATTCCTATAGCTCCAAACGGGGTGAAGTTAGAAGCGACCACGCTCTTCCACAGGCACGCATAAGGACCAGACATATACGTATAAACTCATCTAAGCTCAGGTAAGAACATATCTCAGTATGTAAAAACGGTGAACTATTCCTTTAAGCCTCAGGAGAGCAGGGAAACATCGTGGTGAAAAGTAGTTTATATAAGCTTATATATTTATGTTGCAGACTTTTGCGTATAATTTCGGAACCATAAGAGATCTGCTGATTTTTGACTTTCAAACAAGCTGAAGTACCTATTAAACATGAATGTCAGCGCTATGCCCCTCATACAGCACCAACACATTAAGAAGCATCATATACACAGGATTATAGACAAGACCATTTATAAAAATGCATCAGCGGTGCACATCAGCATCAGCCTTTAAAAAAATCCACATCAGGTGACCTCTATTAGCTATATTTCTATGATTCAAAACCTTTACTACAATAATAAATGTTTGGTCGATTTAAGAGATTAAAAAAAAACGGCAATCGGCCAAGCCAGCCGACTTCATATCGGGATATATATATCAGTATAACCCCAAAAATCAATCGGGCCCTTGTGTAGATCACTTTGAATTAAGACTTAAAAATGTTTCTTTCCAATGAAATGACTTGAAAATGCTTCAACAATTTCACAATCTTTAGCACAATGAGAGAACTCTGCACATCACGCCTCATGAAGATATATCATCATAGAAATCACAGAAACATTGATACCTTGTAATTAACTTCATAAAGTGCATACATACATCTATGATACATGTATGAACGTATGTTTGTACTCACATCTGTCAGCTGGATCTTATGCTCACTCTCTCTGCGCTGGCTCTCCTCTTTCAAGGATTTGTAGTCTTTATTTGTCTGAGTGACACTGTGCTCCAGCTCTGAGTAACAAAAAACACCAAGACAAAAAACTTGAAGGACAATAGACTACAAAATCAAATACATGTCCAGTCCAGATGAAACCGCTCTTAACCTTGCATTGTCTTCCTGTTTTCTTCAGCTTCTTTCCTCTGAAAAAGAACAAACATCTGTGTGACTCTGAGGAAGACCAAGACATTCTTTTACCTTGAGCTAATAATTGGATCTACAAAACATGTGAGACATCTTCAAAAAATAACCTCTTAAATGAATCTAGTTTCTCAATGCCATGTGACAAAACAAAACAATGTATTATAAGCCCAAAAGGTGTGGAGTCAGTGACTATCAGTGTTGGAAGATCCAGTTTTATGTAATAGTGTATTGCACAAAATAGTACTACAAAGCATAAAAAGTGTGAGGGATTGTTATTTACAGGTTATTGTGATGCAGTGACAATGTGTCTGTTGTGGTATGGGTTCTTACCAAACTGGTTAATTGCTGCTCTAGTGAACTCTTATTTTGAAGCATGGACTGAAGGTCCTTTTGTTTGCTCTCCAGGTCAACACTGAGCTCACTGATCTGTTGACAATCACACAGCAAAGTAAAGGCTTAATCGTCACATTTACACACACTAAATCAACAAGGCCATAATGTCAGATGAACCACCCAAATCATTTAATAGTTTCCTCAACTGTTTTTTAAGACACCTAATTTACCATTTGATGTTGCCTGCATTAAAGGGTCCCAAATCTGATATGTAAATAAAACAATGATGCGTGAGTAAAAAATGCAAATATGACTCTACTGCTGTTCCACTTTGAGTGAATCGTTGAATCATGTGCTGTTTCTAATTCTGGTTTTATCAGCCATCTCTACCATACGATGCAATACTCAAAATATCCACTAGAGCACTCGATTTGCCTTCTAAAACAACATGCCAGCAGGAAGCCGCTCATTGAAAAATCTCTCCTCACATCCAAACCGTTTTTAACTGCATTTCAGAAGAAACGACTAGTTTATTTATATACTTCATAATTAAACACTTCTCTTAAAGGAACAGGCTGCCGTTTTTCCATACTGAGCTATGTTCTTACCTGAGCTGAGATGCGTATCTGTCTGGTCTTTTTGTGTGCGCTCAGTCACGCGAAAAGACCAAAGATGTTGTTAGCATTTAGCGTCTCCTCCACTCCTCTATGGGGCCAAACGGGGGTGAAGTTAGAAGCGACCAAGCTCTTCCACGTTTTCCCTGTTTACTGTGCGCAGTAATATCTTCACTTTACTGCGCGGACGTCGATGTGCTCCTAAGGTGTTATTACGCCGTACAATGTAGTACCTTTTATCCTCCTAGACATGCTTAATTTTGTGTGGCTATACTTGGATCGTGTAACTACTCATGCAACTGTATTTATATAGGGAAAACGTGGAAGAGCTTGGTCGCTTCTAACTTCACCCATGTTTGGATCCACGAGGAGAGGAGGAGATGCTAAATGCTAACAACATGCTAGGTGTTTTTGCGTGACTGAGCGCACGCACAAAGACCAGACAGGTACACATCAACTCGTCTTAAGCTCATGTAAGAACATATCTCAGTGTGGAAAAACGGCAGCCTGTTCCTTTACGGACAGAATATTTCAAATTCTTTGGTAGGTCTCTCTGATCATAAATTAATAATACATTAATAAATTACATATGTTGTCATTAGAATTGACCTTTTTCTCTTGGGCTTGTGCCTGTGTTTTGAGGCTACATATCTGTTGTTGAGAAAGGGACACTGCGTCCTCCTGCTGCTGAACAGCCCTGAGCCTGAGCTGCAGATCGGCCACCTCTCTCTCCAGCTCCATGATGCGTGATCGCTCCGACACGGTGGCCACCTGCACAATAATACCAGGAACAAGCTTGAGCAGTTTAGTTGCACTTCAAAAACTAAGTATAGTGCATTTTCCAGATTCAGCGAACACTTATCTACTCTAGATATTTGTTTTTATTATCTAATAAACAATAATCTATTATGTTTCTCTGCACATTTGTAAGAGCAAACAAAGTATTAGAAAGTACTTTTGATTAGTTTACAAACTTGTTGTTATCATATTGTGTGATGTGTCTTAGAAATGCTTATAAACTCACTCAAAGTAAACCAAAAATAATTACAGCTAGTAAAAAATAATGTTGGTGTTGGAGAAGTACATTCTTGCTGTAACACTGTCAACATTACCCTAGAATCCTCTAAATCCCTCTGGAGTTTTTCAGCTTTGGTTTTTTCAAAAAGCAGACTCTGCTCTAGCTCCTTTACGTGGGCATGCTCCAGTCTCGTCTGCGTCTGTTAGTAAAAAGAAAGCAGGAAGAAAGGAGAACAGACACCAATGCAACACCTGCATGCCAAACCACAGACATGACACAAGAGAATCAGAAAGCACTCCAGAGTCCTGTAGCATTTGTCTAAATTGTTATGTAATTAGGTCACAAGGTGAAAAAAAAGAAGAAGTAAAATGGCAAATATTTAATCCAATGCAAAACATGTAAATGGTGTATTATAAGCTCACATACAAAATTAGAAAAATAGTGAGACACAATATTAAGGGCCCGATCTTACGCCTGGCGCAACGACAACGTTGTTCGAGACGAAGTTGGTATCTTGCGTGAAACGGTGCGGTAGTGCTTTCTCTGGAAGCCTGAGAGCATTGATTAGAAAAGAAGGGGTCGACTGAACCCCGTGAACTGCTACCTTAACGTGGTGGGGTTGTTTGAGTGCCCGAATGATCCGAGGAGCAATGTTGTGGGTTTGCTCATAGCCCCCCAGCTCAGCCGTCACGTGTTGGGTTCACCCCGGTGAACGAGAGGGTCACGTCCCTACGCCTTCGGGTTGGGGACAGGTCTCTCACCGTTGTCTCGGCCTACGGGCCCAACATCGGTGCAGAGTACCCGGCCTTGTTGGAGTCCCTGGGAGGGGCACTAGATGGTGCTCCGACTGGGGACTCCATTGTTCTACTGGGGGACTTCAACGCCCACGTGGGTAACGACAGTGAGATCTGGACAGGAGTGATTGGGAGGAACGGCCTCCCCGATCTGAACCCGAGTGGTGTTCTGTTATTGGACTTCTGTGCTGGTCACGGATTGTCCATAACGAACACCATGATCGAGCACAAGGGTGTCCACAAGTGCACGTGGCACCAGGACACCCTAGGCAGGAGGTCGATGATCGACTTTGTAGTTGTGTCATCTGATCTCCGGCCGCGTGTCTCGGACACTCGGGTGAAGAGAGGGGCTGAGCTGTCAACTGATCACCACCTGGTGGTGAGCTGGATCCGCTGGCAGGGGAGGAAGCCGGTCAGACCTGGCAGGCCCAAGCGTGTTGTGAGGGTCTGGTGGGAACGTCTGGTGGATCCCTGTCAGCGGGGTCTTCAACTCCCACCTCCGGAAGATCTTCACCCAGATTCCGAGGGAGGTTGGGGACATGGAGTCCGAGTGGACCCTGTTCTCCTCCTCCATTGTCGATGAGGCTGCTCGTAGTTGTAGCCGTGAGGTCTCTGGTGCCTGTCGCGTCGGCAATCCCCGAACCCGGTGGTGGCGCCCGGAAGTAAGGGATGCCGTGAAGCTAAAGAAGGAGTCCTACCTGGCCTTGTTGGCTTGTGGGACTCCGGAGGCAGCTGAGAGGTCTCGTGTCTGGGAGGAGTTCGGAGAAGCCATGGAGGAGGACTATCGATCGGCCTCGAGGAGATTCTGGCGCCTCAGGAGGGGGAAGCAGTGCTTCACCAACACTGTTTACAGTGCGGGTGGGGGGCTGCTGACCTCGACTGGGGATGTTGTCGGGCGGTGGAAGGAGTACTTCGAGGATCTCCTCAATCCCGCCGTCACGTCTTCCAATGAGGAAGCAGAGGCTGGGGACTCGGAGGAGGGCTTGTCCATCACCCAGGCTGAAGTCACCGAGGTGGTGAGAAAGGTCCTCGGTGGCAAGGCTCCCAGAACAGCTGGAGGAGGTGTGTGTGGATCGGGAAGTCATCTCTGCTGAGACTGCTGCCCCCGCGACCCGGCCCCGGATAAAGCGGAAGAAAATGGATGGATGGATGGGGTCGACTGAGGCGTGGTGTGCTACGTGTGCTGACGAATTAAAAGCAAGCTTAACACTGACATGGTTTTATATAAGAGCCGAAGAAATCGCGTGATAAAGGATATGAGACTTGCTAAAAGCAACTTTTATATCACGGCAATTACTGAGGCAAGAGGAAATCCATCAGCAATGTGGAAGACAATTAACAACATTGTGAAACCCAAAGGAAAGCAGTCCCACCTGTGTGAACTCAAAATCGGGGAAGAGTTTGTAAATGATAGTAAGCGCATCGCCCAGGAACTTAATAACTATTTTACATCATCGGTTCAGGAGTTGTCGGATTGCTTTGATTTGAATACCAGAGTAGAGTATCAGCAACCAAATAATCTAACTGATGCATTTTTTCTTGAACAAACAACTGAGCGAGAGGTGCTAGCTGTCATAGAAAAAGTAAACAATAGTCACGCTAAAGACCTTTTTAACATTGACACTTCCTTTCTTAAAAGAAATAAAGAAATACTGGCAAAACCCTTCACTCATCTGCTAAATCTTTCCTTTAAAAAGGGACAATTTCCAAATGACTGGAAACAATCTAGGGTTATACCTATATATAAATTTGGAAAGGCAGATCTAGCATGCAATTATAGACCAATTAGCATTTTGCCGATTTTTTCTAAGGTGCTGGAAAAGATTGTAGCCAATCAGCTAATGTCTTTCTTACAGATCAATGACATACTGCATCCTCTGCAATTCGGATTCCGGACCCAATATTCGACAGAAACGGCCAATTGCTATTTTATTGAACAACTTAAACAAGCAATTGACAAAGGCCAAATAGTTGGAGCGTTTTTTTTTTTATTTTATTTAAAAAAAGCTTTTGACATACTCAATCATAATGTACTTTTACAGAAACTATCCCAGTTGAACTTTGACAATACAACATTACAGTGGTTCAAGACTTATTTGGAACATAGACAACAATGTGTAATAATTAATAATGAAAAGTCACCCTTCAAAACACTGAAAACAGGTGTCCCCCAGGGATCAATTCTTGGGCCTCTCCTTTTTGCACTGTACATAAATAATTTACCAAATATCTGTCCGGGCGCAGGTTTCCAAATGTATGCAGATGATACAGTGGTCTTTGTGAGTGGCAAAAGTGTTGAAGCCATTACTGCGCAGCTGCAGCAACACCTTAACTCTGTGTCAGTGTGGTTTCAAAACTCAGGACTAACACTAAATCTGAGTAAGACAGTGTCCGTTTGTTTGCTTCCAGATTACACCCCGTGGAAGAACTGCATCTGACAATAAACGGTCAAGGCATTGCCCAGGTTAAAGAAGTTAAATATCTGGGCCTAATCTTGGACTCCCATCTAACATTTGAAAGTCATGTCAAAAAGATCACAAGAACAGCCAAATCAAACCTGTACAGTTTCAGAATCATACGGGGCTGTTTACCATTTCATGCAGCAAGTGTATTTATGCATGCAATGATTTTCTCTCATCTTAGTTACTGCATAACCTCTTGGTCACAGGCAACAGCCACAACAATCAGGCCTTTAAGACTGATTTACAATAGAGCATTAAAATTTTTTAGATAAAACATCTGTCAGGACGCACCATTGTGGAGTATTGCAGAGGTTAAACTTTCTTAACTTTGAAAATTTTATTAAATTCTGTAACTTAAAATTAATGTACAAATGTCTGCACAGCCAAGCCCCTGATGTTCTCAGACGGCTCATAGTTCCACTTCGATCAGTGGGCTCCATCACACGAGGAGCTGCTAATGGAAATGTGAAAGTACCCGTTAGAAAAAAGACCTTTGGACAGTCAGCTTTTACTGTCCAGGGTGCTAAACTTTGGAACTCTTTGCCTCCTGAGCTGAAACAGGACTTAGATCTGGGGGGGTATGCAATCATTTTTAGTCTGCACTCAATGCACTTCCTTTGTGCAATGTCAGAATTAATTAATTAATGTTACTGTAAATGTATTTTTTGTACTTTCTGTGGGAATTTGAAAAGCCCTTCTAGGGACGGACATTGCAAATTAGGCTTGGCTATAAATGTTGTAGTGTGATACATGTTTATTGTTCACACATGTCCCTATCAAATAAATGAATAAATACAAACAGGACAACCTACAAGCTATTTCTCCCACTGTGAGTTAAACACTGTCCAGCTCCCGAATATATCGATGGTCAGGCTCGAGTGTCATTGAGGTCCAAATGGGAAAAAAAATTAAGGCAAGCAAAGGTCCAGAACATACAGGGTTAATTTACAGTTATATGGGGATTTTTAAGACTTTATTAAATCCAATAATAATTACTGTTCTCATTCAATTCTGTTCAATTTTTTACTATTTACACAATGTTGCCAATGCAGTGCTGTGTTTTACCCTAACCCTGCTTAGACCTGGTTTAGTCCAGGGTCAGACCTGCTCACTGCTAATTTTTGTTTATAGAAAACGATTGGGAACGACTGGCGCTATTTGCAGTTAACAATCCCGCGTGCATATTTAATCAGATAATTAGGGTCTTTGCTGTTCTAAAAGTCTAGTGAGCCGTATTTCAGTCTTCCTCAGTCATTTTTAAAAGAAAGAGAGGGAGGGAGAGGGAGATGGAGAGAAAGACATTTTTAAAAGAAAGAGAGGGAGGGAGAGGGAGATGGAGAGAAAGAGAGAGACTGACCAAGCGACCGCTCGACTGAGGAGATTTACGGTCAGGTCCAAAGTCTGTATCTAAGGACAGGTTGGCGCACGTTTCAGGAGGTCCACCATTTTGTGACCTCTGCTCTAGCGCCGGTATTAAAGAGTGTGGGGTAAATACACACGGCAAAAACATGATCAAAACACCCGCATGTACAGTAGCGGAAAATATTCCAGTCTAGTAGGAGGTAGTGCTTGGGGAGGGCCCACTGCTGTGCACAACATGGCCAAGGGAGTCTGTGTAGCCCACTTACTGCGCCAGGTATGAACACTGTGTGCCCCGTCTGTGCAAAAGTCTAGTCTACAGTCTGTATTTACGTAAGATCGGGCCCTAAATGTTAAATATGGAATAATAAAAAGATTGACAGATGAAGTTAAAACAAGAGATATTAATGAATGCAGTGAGGGTACATGTGAGTAAAATGGAAATCATCAAAACAGGATTGAAGAAGTAAACATTTTGGAAACCATTAACAGAGTACAGCATACGAACGATCGCAATGACTGTGATGGGCAATTCATAATAATAGTTCCATGATATATTGCATGTAGTTTTCTGTGAGGTTAAAGATTGAGTCTATGTATATGTATCAATATGTGAATTATTTATGATCTGGAAAGGGAGCAACTACTGTGGGAGCTGGTAGTGAATGTTCCCAAACAGGGCATTGCTCTCCTTGCACTGTAACAGAATGGTACTTTATAAAACACCGTTAGAGGCCTGGATTCATCAGCTGTTCGCCTACCTTTCACCAAAGCATTCGGTGATCGCTCGTATGTGCTTGACTTTGTAGCAAAAACATTTTTGAGGGTAGAATTTGATTTACCTCCAGGTCCCCTTTGGTAATGCAAGCTTCTTCAACACGAAATTGCAAATCCTCAACTTTCCTGTCAAAGACATGCATTTAATCCATTTCATTTGATTCATTCGGGTTTCATGGTAATGCATAACAAAGAAAGCTACAATTTATCGAATACAATAAAAGCAATGAAGAATGGGAGTAGGATGAAAACAACTCTTATAAACGCCTACCCCGTTCTTAGTTAAAAGTTCCCAAATTAAACAGCCCCACCGACACGAGAACAGAGAAATAATAACAATACACCAGTCTTAGTTCCACCAACCACAACGATTTTCCCTTCAATAGCTTTTCCTTGTACAACAGATTACACAGTATTTTTTATATCAGATCATCATATTTCATTGAGAAATATGGACAGATAACTTACCTTTTCTCTTCTTCAAGCTGATTGAGCAGCTCTACTTTCTCTCGGTCCGCTGCTTCAACCAATGAGCGCAGCTGATCCAGCTTTGTTTCCATGTCTATGGCATACTAAAAATAAAACAACATTTGATATTGTGAAGAATGCTTATGATTACTGCACTCCAAAATTAGGGTAACTTAAAATTGTGGCAACTTGAGTCCAACCTGGTCTCGACACTTCCTCAGTAGAACCATCTCTTGCTGCACCTCTCCTGCATGGCTTGTGGCCTTTGCAACTTCACATCGTTCCAGATCTCTCTCAGCTAAAAGCTGTTCAATGTGCTGTTGCTTCTCCTTCAGAGCTTCCTGCAATGCCGTAGTACCTGAAATCTTGCGTGCGTACCGTGCCGATGTCTCTGTCAGCTAAAACATGTGAACAAAGTTTTGACCTGGTGGTTTCTGTTAAGATTTCATTAATTAATTAAGTAATAGTAATTACCAGTCCAGCTCTGCTCGGCTTTCCGCTGATTGAGGAAGTGGCAGAGCTGATTGAACTGATAGAGGAGGCACTGGGACTCCTTATGACACCTGATTTCCGTCGTGGTGCTTTTGTCTTTATAGGAGTTGTACAGGGAAAACCAATTCTCGTAACTTTGTGGACAGGGGCAAACAGACCATACCGAGGCAAACACTGGAAGAACCTAAAATAACCACAGGTTATTAACACAAAATGTACATAACTTTATCCAAATGACCGTTTCTATACCTGGTCCCGGCCACAGCTCCATCGTTTTTACCGAGAGGATCGTCAAGTTCCACTCCACACCACTCTCCTTTGGCAAAGTCTGTCTCACCAAGAAACCTCACCACACCAGTCTTAGTTCCACCAACCTTAACAAAACCAATAACGAAAACATAATAATCACAAGAGAACTTGAAGTTACAAAAGCACTAAAGATTTAAAGGCCTTATACCAGATTTTTTTTTTTTATATAGTAATGGAATAAATGTGTGTTTTGCTTCAGTCTAAACATCCAAAACATTTTTTGTTTGAACATGACCAGTACTAGTACCACTACATTACCATGACAGTACTGCCCCCGGAAAGTTGTCAAACCCTTTCCTGTGACGTACTAGACCGTTAGAAATGTGTCAGGAAAGTTAGTTGTGGTTCAAACTCATTCCTAACCATTTTGGATGTATGTGCTCCCCCTCTCATTGTTTGTAAAAGAAAAAAAAAAAGAATCAGGTATAGGCTTGATATATTGAGATGTTTCACCAGCACACGGTCTCCTAATCTCAGCTCCCGCTTGGTCTTCTTTATGGAGTCTGGATCTGACAGAATGGAAACAGACTCACTCGATACAAACTTTCGAGCTAGTGTGCTGCTCGTCTTGATGCCAGATCCCTGAGCTGAAAACAAAGGCGTGTCACAATAATATGCATACACAGAAATCATTGCAATGTTTTTCATCATGTGGTTGTTACCAGTTGAGGAAGTGCCAGAAGGTACTGGTTCATTTGGAGCAGAGCCTGCTTGTGCTGGGCTGGCGGGACCCCCATTGGCCTCCTTCTCTGGGAGAGCAGTCTTTGATAACTTTGAAGGTCGAGTAAATATCCCTCGACCATCCTCGCACTTAAAATACACAACCTCCGCCACAGAACCATTATTCTTCCCGATTGGCTCATCCAATTCAATACCTGCCCACTGACCAGGGGCAAATTGTGTTCCTCCAATAAATCGTACATAACCAGGTTTATTACCATTGACCCAGACCCTCTCCCCAATCTGAAAATCTACTGTGGCATCTTGAGTTGGAGACGTCAAACCAGCAGGGGACTTCTCAGAGGGACCTGGCTTAGATGTACCTGGAAAAAAAGGTCTTCATGAATGTTTAAAGGCAAACTTTTGCAATTACATAAAACAAGATAAAAATACAGTAACTCTGACCAGAGGATGGAGATGTCCTTGTAGGTGCCCCAGGCGGACGAGCTATTTTACTTGGGGGTTTGAGCCCACTGGGTTTCCCAATGGCACTTGGTCCTTCCTGTTTTTCCATGAATTATGAGTTACATGGCTTGATAAAGACTTGGCTGATCCACCATACCAGCCTGAAAAGACAAAACGGGAAAACATTGCCCATTATTATCCTCAAAGATTTTGCATGTCAGTTATCAACTACACTTATTTGATTTTATGAGGAGTAGCTACACAAATATACTGCCAAATAGTTTATGATAAGTAGGCTATACATACTGTCGATATGTGGTATAAAATTAACAACAGACATTTAACTTATTTGACATTCCAAGATGGCGCCTTGGTGCTCTCATGCGCTTTGTTCTATTTTTGTGCGTTAATTGTGTGTCCGCTCTTACACCTGTGAAGAGCTACTGAACATCAGGTCTATCACCCCTACGGACCAGTTTTTTTAAAGTCAGCTGCGGATTTAGTCGATCTATCAACCAAAAGAGTGACCGGAAAGGACCCACTCTCCAGGAAAAACAAAGGCGGTGGGGTCTGTTTCTACATCAACAACAGCTGGTGTTCTGATGTGACTGTGATCTCCCAACACCGCTCTCCTGCTCTGGAATATCTATTCATTAACTGTTAACTATTTTTCTCCCTACACGAGTTTGCTTCATTCATTCTGGCTGTCGTTTACATCCCACCGGACGCAGACGTGCACGTAGCTCAGCGCACACTCGCGGAGCAGGTACTGCATGTGGAGCGGACTTTCCCGGACTCTCTTGTTATCGTGCTTAGTGACTTTAACAAGGGTAACCTGAGACAGGAACTACCCAAGTACAGACAGTTTATTAAATGCACTACCAGAGAGGGGAACACTTTGGATAACTGTTACACTACGATAAGCGACGCCTACTGACTGTGGGCTCCAATCTCTCGAGGACCTGTACACCTCCAAGACCCGGAGGCGTGTAGGTCAGATCACAGCTGACCCTTCTCACCCTGGACAAGGACTATTCATCCCTCTCCCCTCAGGCAGGAGGCTACAATCCATACAGACTCAAACCTCCCGCCATAAGAACAGTTTTTTCCCCTCCACCATCAGACTCATGAACGAAATCCGCGCAGTAAAGTCGAAGTAATTTCCTGTGTGACTCTCCGTCGGCTGCATTCAGATCCTCTTGAAATATCGACTGCCTTATAATTTACAGTTTTGTGAAGACCAAAACTGACAACAGATAGACGTTTTGACTAGGGCTGCACAATATATTGCAAAAACTATCATAATGCGATATTAGGTTATTCAATATCCGTATCGCAAAAAGTCACACTATATCGCAACATCACTAGAGTCTTCATCGAACTGAGATTGACACTTTTTTGGCAAACTGAAAAATGCACAGAATTTATACTATTTATATTTATTTGTAAAAGTTCTAGTTAAAGTTTCCTAATTTAGTTAAATTTTAGTCTTGTTGTGATGCTGATGTAGTGTTTTTTTGTCTTGAAAGTAAGTGCTTTATTTGTCATTGCACAACCGCAAAATGAAATTGTGTTCAGGTGTTAGTCCTGAGCTGCTGCAACTGAGCCGCGCCACTTCTGTGGCCAACCTGACCACCAGCATGTTTTTGGAGGTAGAGGAAACCATAGCTCCCATAAGAAATCTGGCTGGCTGCCTTCAGTGCTCCTCTGATCCTCTGAAATGGAGCAGCAACTCCTGGGTTTGTCCCCGTTTCAGAGCGTGGTGTCCTGCACTCGTCAGCTCTTTCACCTTCCTCTTCTTCCTGCACAGCTCCCTCCGCTCCACTACAGTCTTACACCATCTTCTGAGAAGAGCAGTTAATCTGTTTTATTCTCCAGTGAACGTCCAATAGCCAGAACAATAGAAGGCATGTGTGGCTTAGCTGCGAGTCTTGTCCGGATACTTCCTCGTTTGCCCCTTCCTTGTTTCCTGTAGCTCGTCTTGTGACGCCTCCACTGCGCTGCAGGTGTGGGGGGCTCTTGGTGCCTTTTCAGTGTTTCAGAAGAATACATTTGAAATGAGCTGCAGCCAGATGCTCCCCCTCGCCTTTAATAGATCCATGTTCATAGCCCAGGTGAAGGGGGTTTAAAATTCCCGGATGTCCGACCGTGAGGATACAATTAAACTGAATTAACTACAGTCCACACACCAGAAAATATACTTTTCACCAACAAATGTATGTCAACATATTGTTATGCCCTTCTTCTATTAACCGTATAGTTTATAAAAGAATGATGAAAATATGTTTTGAAATTGAAAATACAATTGAAATAATGGTCCAAACAAACAGGAATGCGCTCTTTCCCGAGCTAACAAACCGCGGATTAGCAGGACCGACAGTGTCGATGGGCGGATGAAGAGAAGGCATACTGACATGACACAAAATTACAAATACCAAACATTACATTTGAAATATACTATGAAACCTTACTTTGCGCCCTTTTCGTAATATCAGAGACTGGGAATCCGTAACATGTAGCAGTATCTCCCTCCGTTAGTTTGGCTTCATCATGTTTTTCTGCCCAGCCCAGTGACGTCACCTTGGAAACAAATGCTGCCTTTAGGAGCACCGGGATAACTCGTTTACGGGGATTCTTCAAGTAAGAGCAAATTTGGCCCATTTTCCAAGAACATCAAAAAAGTAATTTTAGAAACATTTTGACACGTTGCAGTAATACATCACTTGTTTTATTATTTACACAAAAGTCAAGTTCTCTACATATTCCTAAAACTTCACAGCTAAATATACCAAAACATTAACTTTCATTGAACAGTGACATTAATCTTAATGTTTGGGGATTGTTCTGTGGAAATGACAGCTTGTGAAGTAAACATGTTAGCTTGAACAATAAACATTAAATTACGTATTTGGCATACCTAATAAAATGATTACATCCACAATGAATAGGTTGCGTTCACGTGACATCAACATTGTAAAGGTTTAAAATTGAGGTGGAGGGCAACTGAAAATGCTATGACGGTAACTATGGTAACTGGCGAATTGCAGACTTTTTTTTGTCTTCCTCTTTGGTTAATATCTCAATCATTACTGGTAGAATCCGCATAAAACAAAAACGGTTTCAAAGTTCATTGTCTCCTCTGTCAGCACAGAACTAATGTCCAATTACTTCCTCATAAAGGCGTCCAAAAGTGGTGACGAACTCGGAAACATGAGCATGATGTTGGCGAATAGAAAGGACTTTCAGACATAAAAAAATAATGTCAGGTTTGTGAATCCAATCACTGTCAAATACTGATGAGGAAAACATTTAATCTTCGTTTTGGAGATTTCTAACAAAAACTTTCTGTATTTCTCCCATAGAGTTGTATTGGCCCTGCCCTCCATCTGACAATATGACATCACATTCTAAATCATGAACACAACCTATTCAAGATTATGGTGGTCCAAAACTAGACCAAGGAGCGGGCACAAGATGCTAGAGTATCAAACCAATAATCATTTTCAATAATAATAACAATAATAATTGATAATCAGTAAAAAAAAAAAAAAACTTAAAAGATTTTTGTGTGTTCTTATTCATCAATAAATATCAGAAAAATATGAAAATAATTAAAGACTTTCTTCTTCACAGAGCACACTAACACGTACAAGTCAAAAAACAAAAATAATAACGTCCCCAATTAAGTTTCTTTTCACCTTAACAAGCAAGAGCTGGATTTATTAAGCAAAACAAAACTGAAGAAAATGTGTTTTATACAAAGTGACATCATTGTCCATTGGATATCCCGCCTTCAACCGTCTACTGTAGAGATCTCATTGCCAGCTGAGATTTCTTCATCTTTGACTTTCCTTCCCAGTATTTTGTACAAAACCTTTTTGAAAGTACCGCTAAATGCAGGAGTGGAGAAGTAGTACACAACAGGATTGAGAACACTATTAAAATAGGTGAAACACACAGATGTGTAAAATGCCAAATTAGCTTCTTTAAAGTACACACAGTCATCATACCACACCTTGAGGATCCACACAGCAATACGAGATACTGTGCTGGGAAAGAAGCAAGTTATAAAAATAAGAGCCACAGCCATGACGAACTGAACAGCCCGCTTGATTTTACCTTTTTTGTCAATAGCCCTGTTTCTTAGTTGCCATGTTATGCGTATGGTACAGAAGGCAACAATTGAAGTTGGCAAGAAAAACTGAATGACATAAAAGGTATTGTGCCAGGTAGAGAGGGGACTGAAACCCATGCAGATGTTGAAACTTTCACATTGTGTACGATTGCTGTTGTAGAAGAAGTGCTCATCAGCAAGGAGGTATCCAGTAGCAAGAAATATCAGTCCCCACAAACCCAGAGAGACCCAGAGAGCATAGCCCAGGCCCATTCGGTTGATCGGATTCAACGGGTGGACGATCTTGAAGTAACGATCAACGGCCACAGCTGTGAGAAAGAAGATCCCTGCAGCTCGATTTGCTGCCAACAGAAAAAGCAGGATACGGCACAGAGCATCACCATAGAGCCAGTTCTTTCCTCGCCTGTAGTAGTCAGCTCTAAAAGGCAGGCAGAAAAGGACTATCGAGTCAGCAACAGCAAGATGAGTAAGGTACACCGAGTTAGGCCTCCAAATGTCCATGTGAAAGATGAACATCCACAAGGCAACAACATTTCCAAGGAGTCCAAACATGAACTCTATGATCAGTATAGGAGGAAGGACTTGATCCAAAATAGGAGCTTCAAAAGCACAGCACTTTACGGCCGGTGTGTGGTTCATCGTTCAATCTGCAAAGAACAATAGCACTAAAGTACATCAGTAAAATGATGCTTTGCACAGTGTAAATAGAGATAGGCAGAATCAGGTGACCTCTCTGGATTCTGTGATAACACACATGCAAACAATGTCAGACAAACACACCCAATCATAATTATTCTGTGGGGAAGAATCACTAACCGTAAGGTGAATAAAAACAAGAGTAAATGTAAATTGTACTGGGAGCGTACTTTATTATTCTGGAAAACCAAGTGGACTCATGGGTATATTGAGAGTTTCGGGAAAAACAAGCATCACACGGCATTCATGTAAATAAAACTTGAGGGTAAGGGAAATTTAAATGAATTAACCTAGAGTTTTGAGTGAACATTTGAAAGGGATTCACATCATACCACAACTTTGGCAAAAGAGAGAAAGCAGCTATGAATTAACTAAAAAATAACGACTTAGAGTCCATGTCCTGATTTATGTATAGAAAATAAAAGCCATAAAATGAGTTAATGTGTACATTTGGCCAGGTTGTTGCTGTTTTCAGGTCACGTCCTCGTGAAAGTGCATATTTGGTCTTCACTTTTTGACTTCACCAAGGTCATCAATGCAGTCGTCATCCACCTGCAAAAATGCATTTGTTAGTGAATGGAAATGGCCACTTCTCTGAAACTGCATCGTATCATTGGAATTGGTAATAGCTTGACGCAAAGAAAACATATAATTTGTTGGACTAACATATCTTAAAATGTAAAGTTTTAACAGTGTGACTTACCTCAGGCCACTTTTCTTGAATTACATCAATAATGTCATCTGTAAAATCTCCCTGAATTATAATTTCATCCTCTGCTGTAACTGAGGCACCACAAGAAAATTTCTGGGCAAAGAATCGTTGAGCCTCTTTAAGGTCAATATCTAGAAGAGAGTGTTTATATACAGGCTAAATAATGTCCACAATAACATTCACAAATCTAAAACAGAAAATTAAGCACTTACCAAATGTCGCCAGTCCACACACCCGTGTGACAAATTTCTTTTTAGCTCTAGGAATTCTAGCTATTGTAACTTTCTGAGGTACAGTCTTCTTCTTTTGTTTAATCTGTCCTCTCCCACCTAAAGAAATATTAACAAAAAAGAGCTGTTTATAAACAGATTATTAACAGACATACTTTTTGCCACAATAACCAACAAAAATTGGGAACCTCTTTTTTGTTTCTTTTTCTCCTCCTCTTCACCCGCCGGAGGTACATCCCCAGTACCATGTTCCTGCTTGGGGGCATTTGCTGAGGAACCTGTAGAACAGAAAACAAAACAAATTTATTTTAAACAATAGGGGTAAAAATATAACTATACCCATATTTATTGTCAGAATCAGATGGAGTTTTACATCCATTGCCAGTGAAAGGATTCACAAACTGGGAATCTTTTTTAAAGAATGCGATCAGACTACTCAGCCTCCCTGGTAAGGTCTATACGGGTGTTCTGTAGTGAGGAATCCGACCGATAGTCGCACTTGGGATTCAGGAGGAGCAAGTGCGGTTTACGCCCCCAGTCGCAGCATACGGGACGAGCTCTATACGCTGGACCAGCGTAGAGCTGGTGCATGTTGTTCCTCAATTTCTGTTTGGGAAACTCAGGATCTCATCTCTGCTGTTCACAGATGATGTTGTTCTGTTCACTTCAATAAATCAGGACCTTCAGCTGCACTGGGGCGGTTTGCAGAAGAGTGTGAAGCAACCGGGATGAAAATCTGCACCTCCAAATCCGAGGCCATGGTTCTACACCGGAAAAAGATGGCTTTCTCTCTCCAGGTCGGTGGTGAGAGTAAGCTAGGGTGAGGAGCTCAGTCACCCAGGAGGTGCTCGGAGTAGAGCCGCTGCTCCTTCACACCAAGAGACGACAGCTGAGGTTGACCAGTGCATCTGCTTTGGATGTCTCCAGGTCACCTTCCTGGGGAGGTGTTCCGGGCATATTCCATTGAGAGGAGGCCCCGGGAAGACCAGGACACGCTGGAGCAGACCTGGGCAAACACCAGCCCCGCAAGCAATTTAATCCAGCCCGCTGCTCATTTTTCATATTGGCCATTTTTTTAAGTGCTTTCAAGATGCACACAACAATGTATTCACGGCGCAATCGTTTGAGTAGCGGTGTGTTTGCGTGACCATCCTCTGCCAGAGCTGGCTCAACATGGCTCTGCCTCTGTCAAACAGAGTACAAGGCTAAATTATGGATGTCACAAAACAGAAAGATAAGGACCATGTGCATCGTTTTTTGAAAGTCAGCGAGGAGGATTTGCTATCGCTGAGGCAGGAGTCCTCACGGGACACGGCGGTGGACAGTGTGTTTATCTGCCTTCTAAGTTTCTAAGTTAAAATGGGATAAGCAGTGACCCCAAGGTAAGGGACAGCCGTTGTGGATGTGTTTGCAAAGCAGATGAAATAATGTCTTACTAATTAAGTGCATCACTTCACATCGCATTTCCAACAAAGTCTGCTTGGTCATGGTCAGCTTGACCGAGACGTTGCAGCAGTAATACATTTCTTAAAGAGTGAGAAGGTGTGTGGGAGCTTTTGTTCATTTTTTTTTTCAACAAACTGAATTTTTAGTGTATTGTTTTTTCTTTTATTTCATGACTATTTCCATTGCAAATTCTCATTGAATGAACACATTCATGAATGAACACATGGAATTATGTTTAAACAGAAAAAGGTGAAATAGATTCTTCAAATTATCCGCCTTTTGCTTTGATTACTGCTTTGCAAACTTTTGACAGTCACCCGAAATGGTTTTCACTTTACAGGACTGCTATATAAATAAAGATCTTCTTCTTCTCCTTCAGACGACTGCCTTATGAAGTTCATTGCCAAAATGTCAAGAATAAAGGGTGCCAATTTCGAATAATTTTGTTTCCTGCATAATCCCATGTGTTCAATCATAGTTTAATGCCCTTAATACCAAGGTAAATAGTGTTGAAAATAAAGATAAGCTGAAAAAGTGTTTCCAAACTTTTGCCTAGCACTGAAGATTAGTGTGTTTCATGCCGCACTATTTCACATCATCATTGCACTTATATGAAAACCACTAAACTGGAATAAAAACTTCACTTACCAACTGTCATCCTGGCAAATACATCAGGGAAGTTCTTCTCAAGCCACTGTCTACATTTGGCTGGCTCAGGCATATACTCACAGTACTAAATAGGCATGAAAAAATATGAATTCATAAGAAAGACAGTTTGCTGTTCAGAACTTTCAAATAACGTCTACTGAAACACGATGACTTACCTCTGAAGGCAGCGAGCACACTGTAATGGTAGGAAAGCACATGTTAAAAAGGTTTAATATTCTGCGCTGCTTGATGTATAGTTGTGTCATTTTCAAAAATTAGGGTGTGTGTTGTACCTCCACAGTAAAGCACTTTCAGTGGATACTTTGAATCAGAGTCATACTTTAAGTCTGATGGCCCGTGTTCCAATTTATTATCTAAAGAACCAGATTCCATCTCAGTAGTAGCCATAACAGAATACCTGAAAACAAAGAAGAGATATCTCACAGTCGGTTAAATTATAGAGGCGTATAGATAAATAATGCAATTGTCACTGTAAACAGACTGGATATAGATTATGACGTCCCAGTTTACCGGGCACAGTCCCAGTTTACCCGGCACAGTCCCAGTTTACTCGGCACAGTCCCAGTTTACACGGAACAGTCCCAGTTTACCCGGGACAGTCCCAGTTTACACGGCACAGTCCCAGTTTACACGGCACAGTCCCAGTTTACTCGGCACAGTCCCAGTTTACACGGCACAGTCCCAGTTTACACGGCACAGTCCCAGTTTACCGGGGACAGTCCCAGTTTACTCAGCACAGTCCCAGTTTACCCGGGACAGTCCCAGTTTACACGGCACAGTCCCAGTTTACAGGGCACAGTCCCAGTTTACTCGGCACAGTCCCAGTTTACAGCCCTTGGACCCATGTTCCAATAGATTTCTCTCGTTTGGTTTTACTCATTCTCTGTCCCATTTGTCCCGTGTTTTGTGCCCGAAATACCACACTTCCCTTGAAAATGAATGGTTTTGGCCCATGTGACTATCGATTACCAAGTATAAACCACTTACAAAAATCTAAATTCTCGCATCTCCTCAATGCGGATTGGTGCATGTCATGACGTAAACAGTTTTACCTTTCAGCATGGGAAAAGACAGTGAAGATTTGGAAGCCCTGCAACATATTCTGAACACCCTTTTATGACGACTTCATCAACCTTCAGTAAGTCACTGAATGATACTTGCGGGCAGTAACAAGTACACACGCAACCGCTGGAACTTGAGCAAAATTAATAAACGCATATTTATTAACAACGGATCTGAAGAGTAGCCAGCTCATTCATTATATAACAACAATACTGGATTTCTGGCACATCTATACAGTGAATGACACATCAATGCAAGCGGAGGTATTACAACGATTAAATCAAGGTAAATATTCACTTGAGAGAATAAAATCCTGGTCATTTCTTCATCATAATTCGCACTCATGATTATTTCGTAGAGGTTCTGTAAAGGTTTCGTCAACTCGGTCAGCAGCTGTCACTATTAGCCCACATTAGCGCATTAGCACATAAGGCAGCTAATAAACAAGCTAATGTAGCCTACGGTTTCCAACCAAAGATACATCCATATAAATAAATGATTACATACCCCAAAACCTCCGATCTAAAACTGCTGATTGCGAAGTGAAGCTTCTCGCATTATTATGGTTAAAGTCACTATCAGAAGCTCATTTTATGGACTCAGTAGGCGCTGTAGTTGGCGTACTGGGCTGAGCACGCCTTGTAGTTTTTTTGTGAGTGCGAGAGAGCGCTCACGATAAGTCAAACCCCCCCTGGTGGTTGGGAGGAGCGACGTCCTGTGCAGTCAAAGATGATGACGATGGTGCAGTGATCATTTTGACGACTAAAACTAAATTAAAAGTTTTTCATGAGACTAAAACTAAGACTAAAATGTCCTGATATTTTTGTCGACTAAAATAAGACTAAATGAAAATGAAAAGGAGAGACTAAAATCATCCAAACTTCTATTGACAGTCTGAAAGAGCCTCATATCATGTAAATTCACTGCCAAAGGATCAGCTCTGAGCTTTGTTCATTTGGGAGCAGCTCCATGAAGCAGAGGACCTGATTAAATATGATTAAAATGAATATTATAAATGCAAATTTTAGTTGACTAAAACTAGACTGAAATTGAATTACATTTTTGTCAAAAGACTAAGACTAAAACAATTAAAATATGTTGTTGGTGGTGATGATGCGCTGCTCCCATTAAACTGATTTTCTGAAAGTGCATTAGGTCTGTTTCTAGGGATTTGGTCTGTGAGCTCGCTGACAGAGTCTGAGCGCTCCAATGACAATAGTCATCAATAGTCTTCATTCCCCACATTTTACAGATTTAAATTGTGTCAATTATTGGACATTTTTCAAACATAGTTTATTTTTGGCCCTTTGAAGATGAGAATTTTACATTTTTTGTTATAGTCTGTTTACTTAATTATTTACTGTTTATACTTTAGTCCCCACAAAGTCCTTGGTAGTCATTGTACATAAAAAAACACTATTTTACAATTGTGTTTTGTTTATTTTTCAAACATTATCTGCCTATTTGCACACCCTGAGTGTTTCTAAGAGCTGAATGTAACAAGTAAATTTCTCCATTGTGAGATCAATAAAGGCTCTCTTCTCTTCTCTTCTCTTCTCTTCTCTTCTCTTCTCTTCTCTTCTCTTCTCTTCTCTTCTCTTCTCTTCTCTTCTCTTATCAAAATGCTACATTTTTAATAATGTCTCATGAGCGTGTATCTGGCGATTGAACAGCCCAATAAGCAAATTATGCATTTATTCAATAGGCTTCTTTGTAAATACAAGGAGAGCATCAACAACCCATTGATTTATTAAATAGTTGAAACTGCTGGTTGAAACTAAAGAATCGAGACAAGGAACTAAACACCACAGCTATTGCCCATCTTCACCAGGTCCAAGAAAACAGGTGCAGAGATTTGCCTATTATGGGGGATGAGATTAAAGAATCACAGCCTTAAGAACAAACGTGTACCTGAGAACCTTTCATGAATGAGGCCCAGTGTTTTTTACAAACATGAGTCTGTTGCAAAGCACAAAGAGATCATTTGCCTCATAAAGACACTTTTGCTGATTACCACAGATCTTCCTCAGGTACATGATTACACTAAAAAAGAATTTACACAGTTTGAAAAGAGAAATGAAGTGCATTTTACTTACATTTTACTTACAAACTATATGAATCTTGTCAACCTTCTTGGGGAAAGTGGAATGTTGTTGTTCACCAGGCGAGGGAGACAGCAGGTGGAAAGATGAGAGGCCTGAACTTGCTTACTCACAATAACAGGAGCAAACCTTAGCAGAGTTGTTGTGTCTGTCTGCAGAAGGTAGTGAGAACAAAAAAAAGTTCACAGAGACACCAGAAAATCAATATCCATTTCTATGACAGTATAACAACTCCAGAACTCCCTTATCCTCATTGCTGCAGCTTGTGTGGAGGGCAGAAGGGACATTCTGGTTTGTCAACATACTTTCTGGAATAACAAATGTGTGTGTGTTCAGGGTCATTTAGATTGTGTCATGCAGGAGTGAATAGCATGAACACATTACATGACTAAGTTAGCTGCTGGACGGTGTAAACTGTGGTGTGTCCTTAGGCAAGACTTTACCCAGTGCTTATGAATGTGTTGTGTGAGTGGGTGGAGGTGATTGGAGGGGCGCACATTCACTTCCTAGTCCAAGGCAGCTGTGACACTGATTATAGTATATAGCAGCTTGTCAGCATTTGGTACCATTTAATGCATTTAAATATTTGTTTTATGGGTGTGAATATCGACATAATGACATCTAGTTGAACTTTGAAAGTGTTACCCACAAAATACCAAGCAGGTTAAAGTCTTGAGCTTATTATTTGTTTGAAAAAAAAAATGCACAAATAATATCAACATGTAATAGTTGCTCATCAATATTGTTGCCATTGTAATAATAATATTTATTTTTTTGTTGCAGCCAAGATCAATGTGTGAACAGCAGAGGCACTGAAAGGCCTGTGCATATCTCTTCATACTTTGTTTATAGTGGGATAGTTTTTTGCTTTTTTGTATCTGTGGTATATGTTTTATGTTGCACGATTGTACAAAAAGAAAATCCTAGTTTGTGATTCTGTTCTCAAACAATGGCAATAAGAACTTTTCTCATTCTGCTTCTGCTTCTGATTAAGGAGCTCAGATCAGACATAACCAGTTCTGAACAATGGACATCTACAGAAAAGCACTCATTCTCCGCTTCTTTTCATATTGACAGTCACCATTCAACTAAATAACAAAGTGAGAGAAAATAGAGGATGTTTGGGGTGTGACTTAAAAGACTAAAGAGCACTGCCTCCATGGTGTTCCAAGGGCAACATTTAGTGTAATTTAATGTCATCACATGTGGATTACACAGTAGCCACTTAACCCACGATTTATTTCTGCTCCTGCCAAGACTGTCAAAATGATGAATAAATAAATTCATATATAAGAGGGAAAAAAAGTCTATTTTTCCTCCAAGCTCGGGTCCTCTACCAGAGGCCTGGGAGCTTGAAGGTTCAACGCAGTATCTTTGCTGTTCCTAGAACTGCACTTATCTGGACCGAGATGTCTGATGTATTTCCTGGGATCTGCCCCAACGACCACGGGCACCACTGATATACAGGTGAGACTTGGAAAATTAGAAAATGGTTCAAAAGTTCATTTATTTCTGTAATTCAACCAAAAATGTGAAACTAATATATGATATAGACATCATATCATATCACAGCTTGTAAAACCCAAATTCAAAATCTCAGAAAATGTTAGTATTGTAAAAAGGGACTATATTGTAAACTCAAAGTGTCACCCTTTCATCAGCTAATAAATCAAAACACCTGCAAAGGATCACTGAGACTTTAAATGGTCTCTCAGTCTGGTTCAGTAGTTCACCATCATGGGGATAACACTGACCTGACAGTTGTGGAGAAAACCATCATTGACATCCTCCATAAGGAGAGAAAGCCTCTAAAGGTAATAGCAAAAGAAGTTGGATATTCTCAAAGTGCTGTATCAAAGCACATTCATAGAAAGTTAAGTGGAAGAGAAAAGTGTGGAATAATAATAATAATAATAATGCCTTACACTTGTAATGCGCTTTACAAGCCTGTATTAACAAGTTTCTCAAAGCGCTACATTGTCGTCATTATTCATTCACTCCATACTCGGTGGTGATAAGCTACTGTTGTAGCCACAGCTGCCCTGGGGTAAACTGACGGAAGCGAGGCAACCAGTCTGCGCCATCGGCCCCTCCGACCACCACCAACCACTCACTCACACACCACATTCACCCCAGGCTTCCTGGTGTTACCAAACGGTCTCCCATCCAAGTACCGACCAGGCCCTTCCCTGCTTAGCTTCCAAGATCTGACGGGATTGGGCATAGCAAAGGCGGTATGGCCGCAGGGATGACCTCAGTCTGGAGAGGATTGTCAGGAAAAGGCCATTCAAACGTGTAGGGGACCTTCACAAGGACTGGACTGAGGCTGGAGTCAGAGCATCAAGAGCCTCCGCACACAGACAGATCCTGGACATGGGACCATGGGATTACTGTGACCAGCAAACTCGCCTGACCTGAACCCCATAGTGAATCTTTGAGGCATTGCCAAAAGAAAGATGAGAGACATGAGACCGAACAATACAGAAGAGCTGAAGGAGCTATTGAAGCATCCTGATCTTCCATAACGCCTCAGCAGTGCCACAGGCTGAAAGCTTCCATGCCACACAACCGCATTAAGGCTGTACTAATGTACTAAGTACTAATGTGCATGATCATAGTTTTCAGAGGACTGACATTTCTCTTATTTATTTATTTTGATCGATTTCATGTAATATTCTAATATTCTAATGTGTATGTATATTTGCAAATTAATCATTCAAATGAGTACAACTATATATATATATATATATATATGTGTGTGTGTGTATGTATGTATGTATGTATGTGTATATATATATACATATATATATATATATATATATATATATATATATATATATATATATATATATATATATATATGTAGGAGATGGAGCAATCATGATTTCTTTTTATCTCTCATTTATAATTTTTCTTCATTGCCTTTAATAGATTATTAAATTGACGAACATCATTTAAAGTAGCCTAACCTTTTACATCGTCTCTGCCTTAATACAAACGCCCAGAGTGAGTAAGGAGGAAACCTGTCTGGCAGGGCTGACTGTCCTTCAATTGTTTTTCCAGTTTCACCACTTGGCGACGTGATACGAAGGAAGTTTGTTACGTTAAATCTTTTTGCTGGGTTTGTTGGCTGTTGTGGATTTAGTCGTTTCTTGACATAGCCCTTCAAGGAATAAAATTAATTGTCCTTGAATTAAGGCCAAACCGGCGCTGTCACCATGAGTAAGGCCAAAAACAAGCCCGAAAAAGAGAAGACAGAAAAGGCTTTGGCCGCGGAGAAGGAACAATTCAACAAGCAACAGGTAGGTCTTCAGAGACATCTGAATCCAATTGACCCTAATGGGCACCAGTGACACTGTAGGACAAATCATTATTCAGGCTTTTTGAAGATCAGGTTACTTTTCAACACATCAGATATCATTGGTTGGCAATTTATTATTTTCTGAGCCTGCATCTGGACACATGTTGAACCAGAGATTGCGCTATCTGCCTTGCAAGAAATTGGAGTAGGCGACTTTTTTTTTTTTTTTTTAATTAACCCTCTTACTTGGATGAATTAGTAAAACGCGGCTCCAGGTGTGTTATCCATTAGAGAACAACCAAATTGATAAAGAGAGAAAAGGTCAGGTCGGTGAAATTTGGGCTCTTTACAAAACAACAGCCGTAGGAAAGATTTCTGATTTGTTATTAGGCTATTATTTATTTATTTATTCAGTAAATGATAATCCACAGGCTGTTGTTCAGGGAAAACAGTGACACCATAGCAGGCCTATTACTGTACAGTAATGTGTTGCTTTTCCTGTTCCAGCTCCAGAGCATCACCAAAATTGTCACATCATCTGAAGTACCACCTAAAGAGAAATATGTGCGCAGTATCCTTTATGTGCATTGTCATGAACTGTGTAGAAATTAAGGAACATGTTTGTCACATAAAAAACAACAACAGCAACACTGGGGATGGGACAAAATATCGTTTTGCATCACAATATGTCTTTGTGATGTGTGCATCATACCAGAAACTATGACATATTCTTTGATTCTCAACTCAATTATAGAAAAATAGTCGGCTGCAAATGCTTTTGACTTAAATTTGATATTGTTAATGCCAGTTTTGGAGCTGGTTTAAACAAGAGAGTCAGACTTTTAAAAGGCTTCAGCCATTTGCACTTTTCAAAACGCTTTACTCATTGTCAGACTGATTTACAGTGAGAACCATATGTTTACATACACTTCATAAAAAGACATATTTGCATTTTTTTTTCTCACTGTCTGACATGAAGCCACTATTAACTTTTATTTTCTTTAGGTCAACTAGAATTTAAAAAGATATTTCTATATTTCTAGAATTTTCAACAATTTTTTTTTTCAGTACATACACTAAGACTACTGTGCCTTTATTTATTTATTTATTTAGTTATTTATTTATTTGATAGGGACAATGCATATTAATGAACAGCTGCACATGAGCACTGTAAATAACAATAGCAGGGATGCTAGTTTCCATCTGTAGTCCCTCGGCAGGCAGCACATACACAATTTACAATTTACAATTAACAAAATGTGACAACAAATCACAATAAATGCAATAACAACTAAAAGTGTTCACAGGCCTGGTTTTCCTTTAGCCACAGTTTAAAACGTGCTTTGAAAGTGGCCAGAGTTGGAGTCTCTGACTGATAAAGGGAGACTATTCCAGTACTTGGTGCCTTTTACAGAGAGCACAGTCTGTCCAAAGGAGGTTCTCCTGTGTGGAACCTCACAGTCTCCTCGAGCTGATGCCCTGGTGCCCATCCCACTAACAGACTTTGGTTTGATGAAATCCTGCAATGGAGGCGGAGCAAGTCCATGCTTTGTATACAAGGCAACCATATTTAAAATTAATGAAGTTATCAAAATTGAGTAAATGATGCTTCTCTAAAACAGTGCAGTGGTGAAAGGATGGTTTCTTGTCCAAGATTTTTATGGC
The DNA here is from genome assembly GCF_951799975.1 of Gobius niger. Classification (NCBI taxonomy): domain Eukaryota; kingdom Metazoa; phylum Chordata; class Actinopteri; order Gobiiformes; family Gobiidae; genus Gobius; species Gobius niger. The sequence continues at coordinate 25,018,760 of NC_136853.1, read as the reverse complement.
TTTTTAAAAAAGAGACTCTATTGGTTTGAGTCTTATACCAGCAGCAAGTGACCATGTGGTTATACAATACTCTATATGAGACAGAATCATGGAGTGTAAAAACATTCGGGCCGCATACAGAGACATAAACACTTTGGGAAAGCCCAGATGACGATGTCGTGTCCTTGGAAGCACAAGTCTGGTTCATCCTTGGGTGATGTTTCAAGACACTTGAAGGTTCAGGTTCATTAGTTCAAACATTGATGTAAATGTCCAGTCATCATACAGATCAGAAAGATCTGTGTTCCAGAGATGAACGTGCTGTGTCTGAAATGTGAATATCAACCCAAGAAAAAATGCAAAAGACCTGGTGAAGATGCTGAACCTGGTAAGAGTTTGTCATTATCCAGAGTGAAATAAGTGCTGTACCGACATGGGCTGAGAGGGAACTCTGCCAGGACGAAGCTCTTACTCCAAAAGAAACATCTCAAGAAATCAGCCAGGAAGTTAAAGCTTGGGCGCAGATGGGTCTTTCAACTGGACAATGACCCAAAGCATGAGGCCAAAACTGGTTACAAAGTGTCTTAAGGAAAACAACGTCAATGTTTTGAAGTGGTCATTACAAAGTCCTGATCTCAGTCCAGTTGAAAATGGGCAGAGCTGAAAAGGCATGTGCAAGATGGCTACAAATGTGTCTCAGTTACACAAGCTCTGTTTGGAGGAAATTACCAAAATTCCTCCCAACTATTGTGAAGCTTGTGGAAGGAAATTCAAAACCTTTGACCCAAAAGTATACAGTTTAAAGGCAATTCTACCAAACATTAATGAAATGTATGTAAACTTTTGGTTTTGTAAAAAGTAATATAAAACCGTATAGAAAATTCCATCTCTCGCATTTTTAAAATTCTAATTGACCTAAAAAAAAATACACGTAAATTCTGGTTTCATGTTATATAGTGAGAAAAAAATGCAATTGTGTCTTTTTTTTTTTTTACTTTTTTTTTTATTTATTTATTTTTTATTATTCATTCAACATAAAAGCACAAGATACACTTACAGGTAGTGCACCAACCCAAAAAACCCTCCCTCCCTCCCTCCACCCCCATTTACACTCATTCTCACTCATTCACACTCATTCACACAAAAAGGGCTTTTACCTACAGTACAGTACTCAGGCTCCCACAGTATACATCACTGCAGTCAGCAAAGAAACAAAGTTCGTGGCACAGGAAACTGTGTGTGTTGCTGGTCCATTGACAGCACCATTTTCATTAACTACAAGTTCATGCAATTGTGTCTTTATGAAGTATATGTAAACATATGGTTCTCACTGTATATTTACTATTTAACTTTTGGAAACTCAACTTGCGCTTTCTTTTTCGATTCATTCGTGGTAAATAAAACTTTGTGCATTTGAATATATCGTATCACAATATGTATCATATCGTGATATGTGTTTTATCGGGACAAATGTGTGTCCCTCTGAACCCCTTCCTGTTGCTTTAACAGGAGTGTAATTTGTAAAATGAAGTTGGTGAATCTTGACTAATGTAAAGACATAATTCTGGGATCTCATAAAGAGGCTGGAGCCACAACCTTCTGGTCCTACGTCTCCAACTTGCCTTTGTCTAGTAACTCCATGATCAGCTGGAAGTTTTGCTATCTGCTGCACAAGGTGCTCAGGGATGGACACAGAAATGTAAGAATGTGGATCTTTTATTATTGAAAAATAGAATACAAATGTGCTTTTGTAAAGCCAGTTTCTCTTGTCTACAGGCTGTAATCGACTCTGGCAGACATACCCGAGGAGTGAAAGACATGGGTGTGCTTTGGGTGAGTGGAAAGAGAAATGATCTGGGGCAGCAAACACATGAAATTACTTTTAACAAGAACTGTTTTTCAGGGAAACTTGCATGATCGATATGGTCACATTGTGGCATTATATGCCAAATTTCTGTGCCACAAAATTGAATTTCATACAAAGGTAAACCCTGAAATATAATTCCCCACACTTTTTTATTTTTCTTCGAAAAATGTGTATTAATGCAGAACTTAACCCGACAGTACAAAATGATTCCGGCAAACTTCGAAGCCACAGACGAGACCTTAGACAGACTATCAGGAACTGACATGACTAAAGTGTAAGTGTGATTGGAATTCACCTGATTTAGAAGTTATTATGCTGTATGCTCACAAGTCTGCTCTAAATCATAGGCTGGATATAACAAATGAACTGCTGGATTACATGGATGCTGCTCTTAAAATGGCAGATACTGGTAAGTATTTTAGCTATGAATATCCATCCAAAAGTAAAGACATTTCCATACTAAATAATGACCCAAAATTGCCTGTCAATCTAAAGCCATGCGTCAGATGGATGCAAATGGAGCCAAATCCACTACTGCTGCTGGTCAATGTAGATTGACACCTTTGATTCCTCTTATTTTGGACTGCAGCTTTCTGTACCACTTTTCTGTTCTGCTAATGTTTAAACTTCACAGCCGTAAGTGCCTTTAAAATATGTTCGACAGATTCAAGTAAAGTAAAGTAATAATGAAGTTTGAGTCATTCTTGCTTTTCTTTGAAGGCATTGCTCCTGATATTCTTCTTGGACACAGAGAGCGATTCCGTGATCTGTTCATGAGGTAAATACTGACATTATTATTGTTGATGCTTTAACACAGCGAGGCAGCTGCTGGGACTGTAGTTGCCTTTAAAGCCAGTTCCACACTCACTCAAGGCGGACATTGTCTCTGACATTGTTCACCTCGGTTATCCACTCCCGTGACAGGGATATGGCTGGTTAAGTAAGGTTTGAGATTTGCCAAATCAAGATGACATGGAATTATTGTGGCAACCCCAGACAAAAAGGAAATACTTATGATGCTGTTGATGAACAATTTCCTCTTAAAATCTTTCTTCTCATGTTTTCTGCAGCCTCAAGGCGTTCTTCAACAGAGCTAGAGAGATAGAGTTCTTCAAAACTTTTATTCAGATCCCAGATCTGCCTGATGTGAGTATATATTCAAATGTTTACAATGCACAGTTATACTAATTGTGCTGTAGTTTAGTTATGTTGGATGACTGAATGTTAAGGAGGAGTGTTTATGGGAAGGAGAGGAGGTTTAGTGGAGAGAGTAGAAAATCATATAGCACTAACTGGAGTACACAGAGTGGGTTGATCTCCTGTTGTTACACAAATACAAACTCTAAATCTTGCCTTCAGGAGCCCCCAAACTTCCTCCGAGCAGCTTCTCTGGGTGAGTATAAGAAGCCTGTTGTGTTGACCCCTGGTGAAAGCCGTCCAGAGGAGGAGGAGCAGCAGCAGCAGCAGCAGCCTGAATACAGTGAGATGCCACAGGTCAGTGTCCAGACAGGCACAAGGTTCACCTCACTGCCTTTTACGGATCCTTTGGTAACTCTTACAATATCTTTAGTACTATTTGTTGAGCCAAATGGGAATACCTGAAGCTCCAGCAGAAGAAACGGAAACAGAGAATGACGTGATGAAAAAAGAGCTACAAGCTCTTAAACCAGAGCTACAGCTCATTAAGTCTGAGGTGAAACCTTTTCCACACCGTGTGAACATGCGTTGTCATGCTAGGTGTTTACTAATCACTTAATATGTCATTTTAGGCCCAAAGGTGTGTACTTGAGTTAAAGGCTCAAGTAAATCATCTGGAATCTGATGTGGAGGAGCAGCGCACTCAGAAACAGATGGCTATGGTGGAAAATGAACACCTGCGGATGGAAGTGGAGGCTTTGCGCAGTGCTAATGTGGTTAATGTTGGAGCACAGATTGGCTTTAAAGAGGCAGACGGTAAACCAGTTGTTGGTTTTAGATTGAATAATAAGTTTAGTTCACAGTTGTAATGTTTTTTTTCCAATGCAGGCAGAGCTCACGCAGCAGAGCATCGTTTTGCTCAACTTAAAGAAAGACATGCCGAGTTGGTATCCAGTCACGCCGAGCTCCTGAAAAGGGTTAACTTTTGCTTCAATCATTTTATTCTGTCTGACTCAGCTCTGCACTCATTGTGATTTCTTTAATTATTCAGAACGCAGAAACAGTGAGGGTGTTGTCGTGTACAAAAGGGGACTATGATGACATTAAGAACACCAAGGAACATCTAGAAAATGAAGTGGAAAATTTGCGATTAGAAAAAGGAACTACGGTAAAAGAAAGTTATTTCAGTATTGTACAAAAACAAATTCAAATTCACATTTTCTGGTCATCAGATGAGTAAACAACAGGCGGAAGTTGACCATCTCAATAAAGAACTGCTGGAGCAAAGAGCAGAGCTGGCTCTACTACGAAGCACTCTTGAAAATAAAGAAAAGGTTCAGTGTCAAATTACCTTAAATATTTACTTTAAGTTAAAATGTGTTTTTTTTCCTCTGCTTTGTACTGACTGCACTGCTGTCTTGTCTTTAGGAAGGCTCTCAGGTAAACAGCAGTTTGGCAGCTCTTCAGGCAGAGCGTGACGCCCTGTTACGGTCAATGAGAGAGAAAGATTCAGAGCTTTTCTCTGTGAGACAAGATGCTCAACGGCAGCAAAGCTCAGTAGACCTGGAGAGAGACAGTCTGAAAAGAGAGATCGAGTCTCTGAAAGCTCAGCTCCAGCAACAGGTAGTTAGGAAATATGCTTCTTCTTTGCATTTTCGTATGGAGAAAGTATTTAATAATTTCTTTTGTTGCATTATGTAGCTTTCCATTAATGCACAGCAGAAACTAGAGATTGACAGACTAAAACGAGAACTAGACTCCACACGAGCAGAACTTTCACAAGCAAATACTGCCCTGCAGAGTAGAGAAATGGTAATAAGAGGGTAATGGTCAAAAGCACATTTATTTATGTTGAAAATAAAATACTGTAACCTTATCCTATTAAAATGGCAGACCGGCACCCAGCTGAGCGGTACACTGGCAGGGTTGCAAGCTGAAAAAGATGTGTTACTCCGCTCTGTTAGAGAACAAGACGCAGAGTTAACTTCACTGAGACAGCAATCACAGCTCCATCAGAGCTCACTGCAGCAGGAGAGGCAGCGAAACAACACGGAGCTGAGCAGCCTTCAGGCACAGATACAGCAGCAGGTACTGCAAATAGCAAATCTGTACGTTTTATGGCAAGTGACTAACAAGCTTGTTTGTGCAGGCTTATCGTGAAAGTGAACTGACGCAGAAATTGCAAAACGAACAGTTTGGTTTGCTGCAATGTGCCGTGGTGGAAGCTGAGGGCATCATATTAGATGCAATGGCCAAAGTGGACGACCCCATACACGTGCGCTGCATCAGCTCTCCTGGTGAAATAATATTCACAGAACTTAAAAGCATAACTTTGTCACAAGCAATTTAACACCTTAATATCATTTTTCTTTTACAGACTACTTGATTAACCGAGCTCAAACCACTCTGGCTGCCATTGACAAGATGCAGCAGAGCCATCATGTTTACCTTGGAAACAGAAATGGTTAATATTGTTTATAGCTAATATTATATTTATAGCAATAGTTTCTGCATATAGCTGTGTCTTTTTAAGTAATCCAGTGGCTCTATGTGTTCAGATGCGAGTGGGATCTTAAGAGCGGTCACACAGTTCTCACACCTTGCCGCTGACACTATAGTAAATGGAGCAGCAACGTCTCACTCTGCTCCCACTGACCACGCTGATCGTAAGAACATCTATAGGAAAAAATATACATTGTTGTATTCAGTGGGATTCTAATCATGTTTACAAACCAATAATACTGCTTTTTCTCATGCAGACCTAAATGAGAGCTGTAGGGAATGTGCAACTCACTGCCTTAACTTTTTAAAAGACATGAAGAGCCAGGCCAGTCTTCCGAGAGCAGACCCTGGAGCAATACGCTACATCGTGCAGCGCCTTATTCAAATAGGACACGTAAGATGAACTAATAATAATAAGTAAACGTCTGCATGTAATTTCAACTGTGTGTTGTGTTTAGGATTTGCGTCCAAAAGGGCAGGATATCGGACAAGAAGAACTTGGAAACCTGGTGGATAAAGAAATGCTTGCAACATCGACTGCGATTGAAGAAGCTGTGCTACGAATGGATGTAAAGACCCCCCCTCTGATTTTAACAGTGCACTGCCTGAATCCATGTAAACCTCTTTCTCTGTGAAAATCTCTGTCTCAGGAAATACTCTCGCAAGCCAAGAAAGATACTTCCGGCATTAAAATGGAGGTCAATCAGAGGTACAGAGAAGTCACGTCCTGTTAAGTCTCGTAACTTTAAAGTTTCTGACCAGGCTTTTATAATATTACAGTATTCTCGGATCTTGTTCGGACTTAATGAGGGTGAGTGCTCAGTCTTTTTTATATGCTTTGTGATGTTTTCATATTTAATTATTTACTTGACTTTTTTCCCCAGGCTGTTCATATGCTGGTGACTGCTTCTACAGATTTACAAAAAGATATTGTGGAAGGGGGTCGGGTAAGTAATAACTTATATTATAGTATATATAACTTTCTTTCATTGTCATTAACACATTGTTTGTACATATATTGACATTGTTCCACTTTTTAAACACATTCATTTAACTTTAGTTTAATTGTCTTTATGTGTAAACAGCATCGAATCCTACAATCAAAGAACAGATTTTGATTTAGTTTTTTTTTTTAAAGGGGGCCGCGTCTGTTCCGGAATTTTACGCCAGAAATTCTCGTTGGACTGAGGGCCTTATTTCCGCCTCTAAGGCTGTGGGCTGGGGAGCCACTCAGTTGCTGTAAGTATGACAGCAACTGATTTCAAGATTTCATAGTCATGGTGTCATTTTGTTTAATTAGAAAATGATTCTGTCTTACAGAGAGTCAGCGGACAGAGTTGTCGGAGAGAGCGGTACTTATGAAGAGCTCATTGCCTCGTCACATGAAATTGCTGCCAGCACAGCTCAGTTAGTTGCTGCTTCAAAGGTACATTATATTTATATATATATGTTTTATCAAATATTGACGAGGTAAATGTTTGCCTTGTATCTTTATAGAACAATAATTGGTCAGTGTGTATCAGTGTACAAGGGCAAATTATAACAGACCTATATCATGTGTGTATATTTAGAAAAGATAAACTGAAAATTACCCTTTATACTTAAAAATATACAATGCATTTTCATATCTTCATATCTTCTTTTTCCAACACAGTTCATTTTTATTATCATCATTATACCTTCATTTAACCAGGAAAGTCCCACTGAGAGTATACACTTATCTTGTTGCATAAAAATTCGATGAACACAGAGGAAAAATAAGCATTGTTCCTTTTGTTCCAAGGTGGATTTTATAATTGAACTCTGAACATTATTTTCAGGTAAAATCTGACCGAAACAACAAGAAACTCCACACACTTCAGCAGGCATCACGGCACGTGAATGACATGGCAGCTGTTGTTGTCACCTCCACCAAACACGGCCAAAATCAGATTAGTGATAAAGGTATGGACAGTTAAGGCAGGCAAATAATAGGATCAGTATTCGAAGTCATACTTTATTGTTTTCAATATTCAGGTGTAATGGACTTCTCTGGCATGTCTTTGATTAAGCTGAAGAAGGAGGAGATGGAGGCACAGGTGCAGTGAAGCTTTAGTGTCTTGAATAATGTTGGTAAATGTCAAAAAATGTTTCTGAAATGGCCGTTTCCTTGTGAATGGTGACAGGTCAAAGTCTTGCAGCTTGAGAATGAGTTGGAGCAGGAGCGGGTGCGTTTGGGGGAGCTCAGGAAAAGACACTACAATCTTGGTGGGACTGAGGCAGAAGGGAACACACCAGAGGAGAGCTTCCCACCCCCACCACCTCCTACTTTACTGGACTCCACAGCATTTCTGCAGCCCCATGCTCCAACTCAGCCACAACTGAGCACTCCGACAAATCCCTTTACAACCACTCAGACTCCCTCTCCTTCAGCCACCCAGTCATACGCACCCCCACAAACATACACGCCGACACAGGCATATAACCCTGCCCAGACTTACTCCACTTCTCAGGTCTACACTCCCTCACAACCCTATACCCCCTCCCTGCCCTACGTCCCATCGCAGCCCTACGTCCCATCGCAGCCGTACGCCCCGTCACAACACTACACGCCTGATCAGCTGTACACACCTTCTCAGATTTACAGCTCAGCGCAACCTCACTCCCCAAAACCACAGTCTCATGCACAGCCGTCTCAGACCACAGTCCAGAACAGCAAGGAAAGCGCGAGACCTCGAAAACCAAATATCTTCACCAAATCAGGCAACTTGCTGAAAAATGCAGTAAGTATTGTTGTAGCCTAATACTAATTGATGCAGCACATTTACCCTTTTTTAACTCGACGGTGATTATATCTCACTTCTCTTCTCCTGCAGTTTAAAAAAGGTGAATCTGGAACTGGGGAATCATCAGGCAATCACTCATAAAAGAGGAACTCACTTTCCCCCTTTTGATTATTTGTATTTATTGATCTATTCAAATGTTACGCGCTTTTGTAATTGAATGTACATCTTGTTTCGCATTGCTTTTTATCATACCTACAGTCAAATAAATAAATTGTCTCTCATCCAAGAAGAGGTTGTTATTAATCAGCGTACAGCGCCCTCCTCTGTCTGTTTGATGCGTCATGCGCAATGCGAACTGCGATGTCACCACACGGACCGGGGGGAAAGAGTCAAGTTGGAGAAAATCAGAGAAGTTGCGAACACGGGGGCTTTCTAGATAAACTGGTTTGGTATATTTGTAGTACACGCCATATGTAATTTAGACCGGAGCACGTGACGTATTATTTATTGGTTTTCAAAGGGGTTCGCTCCGGAACCCAAGTGCGGCCTAAATGGGCTAAATCACACTGCGTGACGTGTTTTGTGGTGTTTTGTATTGTTGTTGGATGACATACGAAGATTTTGCTGCACAACCTGAACCAAAGAGGAATAAATCAGTCATGGGCAGCTGCACGCCTTTAAAACACGATTCACTTTGAAAGGTCTGACAGGAAGGACTATGTGACAATGTGTCGCTTTTTGTCGCGAATGGCTGTAGTGGTCAAAAGTGGGCCCAACTAAATACGCTTTTGATGGGACGTCGTCGATATTTATCATATAAACAACGCGGACTTACAACGCTTCTAATGGACACACTAAAGTCGCATTTTTGTCATGAATCGATATTTGGACGGAGGATTTAAAGGCGCAGTTATACCTGTGTAACTTGCCGCAAATAAGTCTCTCCCAGAGGAAGTAAGTTGCTTTGGACAGAGGTTTTCCCCAGTAGCGCAGACGCGGGGTGGCCATGGAGGACTCGGGGTCAGCCCTAGAGAAAAATGTGGGCGACCTCACGGTAATGGACGTGTATGACATTGCGGCCGTGGTGGGACAGGAGTTCGAGCGGATCATTGACCAGTATGGGTGCGAGGCGCTGTCCCGTCTCATGCCCAAAGTTGTGCGTGTTCTTGAGATCCTGGAGGTGATGGTGAGCCGCAATAGCATTAGCCCAGAAACCGAGGAGCTGCGGCTGGAGCTGGACAAACTCAGAATGGAGAGGATGGACCGTCTGGAGAGGGAGAAGAAGCACAGAAAGGTCCGACACACTTGGATGAAACAGTCTAAACAGTCCACTCCTTACACTTGCATTCATTTGGATGCGTTAGGCCGTGGGTTTAATACATGTATCACTAGCCAATATTGAAACAAAGTGTCAAAGCTGGAGATTTTAGGATGAAGACATAGCCTAGTATATATAGGGACTGCACCGATGCGTACAGCATTGAGTTTCCCCTGAGTGTGGTGCACTTAGTCAGCCCAAACTCCACTATAAGAAGTGCATGTGTCAGTCTCTCGTGACAGAGACGGCACTTGTTGCCAGTTGACTGATTAACCTTGTGCCATGTGACTAACAAAGTCTGCTTATGTCTGTGGTGGCCGACGCAGCCGTGGGCTCCCGCGGAATCTGCATCACTGTCTACTGGCATCTATGAGGATGTGGACTTCTTGGATATTTTAGTGTCGGTGATAGTTCTTCCAAATGTCTAAACTAAAACAAAAGGTTGCGTTCACGAGCTAGAATGTCATGTCAGGTGGAGGGATGGGACCAAATACAGAAATCTCCAAAACGAAAATTGACAAATATTTTCCCTTATCAGTATTTGTTGGTGATTGGATTTACAAACCTGCCACGTTTTTCTTATGTCTGAAAGTCCTTTCTACTGGACAACATCACGCTCATGTTTTTGAACATTGTCACCACTTTGGTTAGTTCATATCATATGTGTTCATATGTGGAGACGTTGAACTTTGAGACAGGTTTTGTTTCATGTAGATTCTCCCAGTAATGATATGTTATGAGATATATATATATATATATATATATATATATATATATATATATATATATATATATATATATATATATATATATATATATATATATATATATATATATATACACTGCTCACAAAAACTTAGGGCACACTCAAAAAACACAATGTAACTCCAAGTCAGTCAAATTTCTGGGATATCAGACTGTCCAGTTAGGAAGCCACGCTTATTGTGAATCAACTTCACTTGGTGTTGTGGAAATTAAACAGACAACAGGTGGAAATGAGAGGCAATTAGCAAGATCACTCCAAAAGAGGAATGGTTTTGCAGGTGGTGACCACAGACCATTTCCCTGTCTTCATCCTTTGTACCGTATTTTTGGAACACTTTTGCATTTGTCCAGTGTTCTCACCACTAGAGGCATCATGAGGAGCATCTACAACCCACAGAAGCTGCTCAGGGAGTGATGCTCATCCAAAATGGCACGTCCATTCAGGCTGTGGCAAGAAGGTTTGCTGTGTCTCCCAGCGCAGTGTCCAGAGCATGGAGGAGATACCAGGAGACAGGCCAGTACACCAGGAGACCTGGGGGGGGGCCGACCGAGGTCAACAATCCAGCAGCAGGACCGCTATCTGCTCATTTGTGCACGGAGAAACAGGAGAAGCACTGCCCGAGCCCTACAAAATGACCTCCAGAGGGCCACAAATGTGCATGTTGATACTCAAACGGTCAGAAACCGACTCCATGAGGGTGGTATGAGGGCCCGACGTCCACAAGTTGGGCCGGTGCTTACTGCCCAACACCGTGCAGCACGATAGGCATTTGCCCGAGAACACAGCGATTAGCAGATTGGCCAATGGTGCCCTGTGCTCTTCACAGATGAGAGCAGGTTCACCCTGAGCACATGTGACGGACGTGACAGAGTCTGGAGACGCCCTGGAGAACGTTCTGCTGCTGCAACATCATCCAGCATGACCGGTTTGGTGGTGGGTCAGTGATGGTCTGGGGAGGCATTTCATTGGAGGGCCACACAGCCCTCCATGTGCGAGCCAGAGGTTCCCTGACTGGCATTGGGTACCGGGATGAGATCCTCAGACCTATTGTAAGACCATATGCTGGTGCTGTGGGCCCTGGGTTCCTTCTGATGCCTGATAATGCCAGGCCACATGTGGCAAGAGTGTGTCAGCAGTTCCTGCATGATGAAGGTATTGATGTTCTGGACTGGCCTGCCCGTTCCCCAGACTTAAATCCAATAGAGCACATCTGGGACATCATGTCTCGGTCCATCCATCAACGCCACGTCGCACCACAGACTGTCCAGGAGCTGACTGATGCTCTAATCCAGGTCTGGGAGGAGATCCCTCAGGAGGACATCCGTGGTCTCATCAGGAGCATGCCCAGGCGTTGTAGGGAGTTCATTCAGGCACGTGGAGGCCACACACACGACTGAGGATGATACAGACTCGTTCTGAGGAATTTCTACAGAATTTGGATCAACCAGTGACCTGATTTGTTACTTTGATTTTGACTATAATTTTGGATCCAGACCTCCAGGGGCTGAGAATTTGATTTCCATTCATCATTCTTATGTTATTTTGTTCTCAACACATTGCCCTACACTATGAATAAAGATTTTCATCCGAAAAATCGAATTTATTTACATCTAGGATGTGTTTTTTGAGTGTGCCCTAAGTTTTTGTGAGCAGTGTATGAGATATTAACCAAAAAGGAAGACAAAAAAAATCAGCATTTTGCCAGTTACCATAGTTACGGCCATGAAGTTTTCAGTTTTCAATTTTAAACTAATGTTGTGACGTCACATGAACGCAGCCTATTAGGGCTAAACTGCCGCTCTATTGACTTAAAACACACACTATTTGGTTCAAGACAATAATAACAATATTGTGAACGTAATTGACTCTGTGCATAACTTCAAATCACAACAACGCCGCCCACGAAGTGACTTCCTGTTTCGATCGAGCACGCCAAAATAAAAGCACCACCTTATTCATTATATTTTTTATTTATTTTTTTATTTGACAATAACAGACATAAAAGACAAACTTATACATTCCACAAACAAAAATGACAAAATGACAATGGACAACATAGGGAGGGAAAGGAGGGGTAAGTTGTCTTGTCTTGTTGACAGGTATGGCGTCAATATGTGGGAAGGTGTGTTTTGTCTTTTTAGGGCATTTGTAAGTTCTGCCAACTTACCCCTCCTTTCCCTCCCTATGTTGTCCATTGCCATCTCATTTTTTAGGGGGTCCTTTCAATCATTGACTGAAAATAACAAGAGCCACACATGCACAAGACATGACAACACGCAACACATGTAAAAAGAAAGACAGTACAGAAATAAGACAAAACTCAACAAGTATGCTCCCCCATAAGACCCACCACCTCCCCAAATTATGCAATAAATTACATGGATTACATGGATTACATTGACAGAAATAAAAAATGAAATGATACAAAAAAAATGTAAATAAATAATTAAGTAATGAGGCTGTTCACATGGCATTACAGCGTTCTAGTTCAACTTTATTTCTGCCCATTAACAGACAAAACACTTAAAATGTGTGTATTTAATTATGTTCTTTTTCATGTTGCAAGTACTCGCTGAACTAATCAACGAGACGAGCCGTGTGCTTTTATTTTGGGGTGCTGGATCGAAACAGGACGTCACTTCTTGGGCGGCGTTGTTATGATTTAAAGTTATGCACAGAGTCAATTACAAATGCACCACATTTTGATAAAGATGAGATTTGTGTCTGCCTTATACAGGAACTGGAGCTAGTCGAGGATGTCTGGAGAGGGGAGGCTCAAGACCTGCTTTCCCAAATTGCTCAGCTGCAGGAAGAGAACAAAACACTCCTCACTAACCTCTCCAACAATGACCCTCTGAGTGAGGAGGACTTGCAGAGACATGAGGGTGGGCATGACAGTTTTCAGACACCTGTTGTCAAGTGGACGTTTAAATGATGTATGTCAATATCTTAATTATACTGCATTATGAAAGTATAGTAAAAGGTCTGTTTAAATGTTCTGTTTTTACTTTAAATTGTTATGCACCGCACCGGCCGAACGCTCAAAGAATGGTCGCTCTGTGTTGGACTGACTCCTCGGCTTCAACACTAGTTTCACACACAGAGCCGCCATAGACAACTTAGTGACTGCAGAACCGATTGGATTCTTTGCACATACACACACCTGAACATCTTACACAGGCAAAGGGATATTACTTTAACGCTTTGGATGTGCACTTTGTTTATGTTTAAGGCATGACAGAAAGAGAGCGGCAGGTCATGAAGAAGCTGAAAGATGTAGTAGATAAGCAGCGAGATGAGATTCGTGCCAAAGACCGAGAGGTTACACTGAAAAATGAGGACATTGAGGCAGTAAGGAACTTTAAGATTCAAATGTTGTAAAAAATAAAACTAATAATAACAATTTTTTTTTTTTTTTACAGCTCCAGCAGCAACAGTCTCGTCTTATGAAAATCAACCATGATCTTCGGCACAAAATCTCAGTGGTTGAGACTCAAGGGAAAGCAATGATTGAACAGAAGGTGGAATTAGAGGCCAGAGCTCAGACACAGTCACAGGAGGTCAGCGCCCTTCGACAGGAAGTTGCACGCTTAAGGGAGCATCTACAGAGAGGCCTTCCAGCTGTGGACCCGGAAGAGCCCAAACGTTTGCCTCCCTCACCAGCAGAGGTAATGGGCTTTAAGAAGTATATATTTTACAAGGCATAATGTCTTTACAGAAATCTATAGACAGTTTGCATTGACACTACAGGAGGTCAAAGCTCACCGGATGTGTTTGCACTGTGTTAATCACTGTTTACTCACAGTAGACACAAGATTAGATTTTTTTACTGAATGTTATCAAGGTAAACTGGCAACCTTTTTTACTAGGACTGTCAAATATTAGATTTAAATAGGCTAGATCCTCATCCAAATCCATTCTTTGATACGGCAAAACTGCTGGTCATTCGAAGAATGTCCTGTAATGGCAATAGTAGAATCCAAAATGCTACGCAGTGTGCCTATTGAATGAGAATGTGTTTCAAGGAAGTAGACAGAAACTTATTCTGTCAAGGTAAGTGTGTGAGTTTGTGTCCGTCATTCAGTCACACCAATCTTTATGTTAAAAAAAGAGGCCCACAAAATTATTTTTTATTTTTCTAGAGTTAGCGATATTAACTTTGCTGTTACAGACTCTATACGGGATTTTCCCTTACGTTTAATGGTTTATAAAGGGCCATTCCACCTCATTAATACGTATAAGTGCTTTTGCATCAAGGAACCAGAACCTGAAACCCATTAATGGTTTCATTCATACACCAGTGAACACAAACACTGGAGGCGCAGTCAGGATTCAACAGCCAACCCTCTGGTTATCAGGCGACGTAATCGACCATTTGAGCCACTGTCTATTATAGCTGGGGTAGGGCATGTCAGGCCCAGGGGCCAAATCCCTATGTTTTTTTATATTATATCCCCCAGCCCCCAGATGATTTTGAGAAGTATTATTGCACAGAGCAGTTAAAAAATATACCAAACTTACGGTACAGAAAATATTGTCTATTTGGATTTTAAAAACATGTCTTTTCGGAAGGACCCACCATCTTATACAATACTTTTTGTACATAGCAAGGCATGAGTTTGGGCCAACCAAGGATAGGCTTGGCCCCTGTCAATTGATTAGGGAATAAAAAAGTCTGGTCAATTTCATGATAATAAACACATAAATACACTGCGGTTTGTTAGATATATTTACCAGAAGTGACAAGCAGCTAACGGAAATGTTCCCATGGCTCTTCTTTGTACATTTTAAATTGAGCTAATGTGGAGGATGTTTGCTACTACCCTAAACCGTAGCGGATTTCTACGGCAACAACACATTATTAAAGTAGCAGTCATCATCTCTGGACTTCCTCAACTCAAACAAACAGCCCAGTCCGTCTGAGCACTTGGATGAATGAATTAGGAGGTCGTGACCAGTTTGATAACCACCTGTGTCTTAACCCTGCAGCTAAGTAAAGCTTGCGCAGTGACAGAAGCTAAGGGCTGGTCCGACAGAGTTGGAACCTCAGACATACCCTCAGGAGGAAATGACCCTGCCCCGAGCTCCTTCCCCGAATCTGCAGAAGGGCTCAATTCTGGGGAGGAGGAGGAAGAAGCAGTGTTATTTTGGGTAATGGTGAAGTCACCGTCATGGATGGCAAAACAGTTTGTTGTGTCACTAACGGCAGACTGTATCTCTGTGCCGGTACATGGTTTTGTGGACTGCCGTGTTGTGATATTAATCTGCATGGGACCTAACAGTGTGAATAGGACTGCGCTGTTCACAGACCCAGGCATTCTTGAGTGCAACAGCATATTAAGTTTCCCCTTGTATTTTGGCCGAGATATTTCCCTGCAGGGACAATAACACCTTAACCTTAAATCTCAATAAGAATCTTTACACTAACAACAGAAGTTATGGTATGGAGCTTGTTTTTGCTGTAGTGTGTGCTCGAGTGAAATAGTTGCAAATATGGTTTGAAAATAAAGTATCGTGATCAGCTTATATGATAAAAGTGCACTGAAAAGCTTTTGGAACTGGGCTTGCGCTCAATCTTTGTCACCAGGAGACCATGTACAATGAAGATATGCCTGGTGTGTTCCAATATTTTACCAAGGTATTTGAATCTCCTGCTGTGCTCTCTGTTACTCTGATCTCCTTGCACCTTTTGTTTCTTCGTTCTAATCTTGTGAAGGACCTGTTTTCGTAGGAGGCACTATGTGAAGAGGAACATGGTCAACTGGACCCAAAGGACCCCAATCGACCGCGGTTCACTTTGCAGGAGTTACGGGACGTCCTTCATGAGAGGAATGAGCTCAAGGCCAAAGTCTTCATGCTACAGGAGGAACTCGCCTACTATAAAAGGTGTGCATTATTCTATTTTGTATACATAGAGTTCGGAATAGTTTTGTTTTTTAAAGTTGGGCTTGGTTTTACTTCTCAGTGACGAGACTGAAGAAGAGATTGTTGATTCTACACACACTCCCTCTCCTGAAATGAGAAGTCACCCAATTTCTTCTGCCCCGCCAGAGTCAGGAATTAAACGGCTGTATGTGACTTCCTACACTCTTGCTCATAATGCCCTGTTCGTAGTTGTGAATTTCTCATAGTTTTGTGCACATTAATCTCAGTCTTATTAAGAGCACATTAAAAACATGTTTGGATCACCAACTTCGATAAATAATAGAAAACCAAACACTTGAAAGCAATATTTCAATTAGCTACAATAAAAGTCTAATGGTGGTTTTGTTATGATTTGTTACGTTCAGTTTTATAGTCATTCTTCTCTATGTCTTCTCTGTTTGTCTGTCTTTGCCTCTATATAATAGGATCTTCACAGCCATTATGCCAATGGTAGCGTCTGGTCTGATCTCTGATGACCCCACTTTACAACCAGTCAGGCGTCTCAGTCTTCTTGTATGACTTTATTTCACTGGGTTGTCTGTCCCTATGTCTCTCAACTGCATGTACTCTAATTGCTAGTCGTAATTTATCTTTATAGGATTTTAATTGGTTGATTGAGCTATCTATTAACATCACTCCATGTTCGATGTGAAATCTTAACACTGTGTGAAATCTGTGCTGATACTAACTGAAATGTGCAATGGATGCCTCTATTATTTAGTGTATCTGTCGTTCCAACATTTGCCGGCTCTTAATTTGACTGATCTTTACTGCACAAATATGAATCACAACTATGAAAACAACAAAAAACAGCAGGTTTTTTCGGTTCTCTATTTAACAGTCTTGTATTCTCTTTTATTCTAGGTTTAGTTTCTTCTCACGTGACAAGCAAAAGAGCTCCCAGCGGGGCATGGCCTTTGATGGAGGCTTTAGCACATGGCCAGGACGGGATGATGTTTATACTGAAGAAGCTCAAGAGGCAATACAGCATTTGTAGCTATTGAAAATGTTTTACTGAGATAATTACACACCAAAGTGTGCCATGACCATTTCCTGAGTCTTAAACGTAGAACTCACCCAGGGGCGGACTAGCAATATGTCCATTCTGGAAGAGCACAGAGGGGCCGCCTGGTGAAGCAGCAGAAATAATGAATTCTCCATTTTATTTATTTAACAGCTCTGTTGCTAATTGGTGAAACAGCAATTGCAGAATAAACATTAGGCCTATCGTAAACGGATGTAAAAATATGTAATAAGGTCTTTGTGGAAGTGCATGTTTACTCTAAACTGGGCCAGACTGATCTCTCTGAAACTGGCAGGGCAAAGCTCAATGCTCAGAGTTTTCTTCTTTGGCACCATAATACAGAGATCCATTTAGTCACTTTAATATTGAAACTATTGCTAGCTAAATTTATTTTAATACATCTGTGTATGTCTTTTATACCCGTAGCGTAAAATCATATTTAATTCATTGTCTAAACCAGGGATATTGATTGGTGGTAAATGCAGTGGAACATTCAGCAGTGTGCATTTAAACAGGTTTGAACCGTTCCCCACTGCTGTATTCATGGTAGTTTTGGTAAAAACTAGAGGACTGCATTTGGCTCCTGGTCGCACTTTGGGCACCCCAAGTCTACACCTAATATGAGCAGCTCTCATAGCATCGTTAAATAAAAGCATTATTGTTGAATATTGAAGTAAATATAAGTAAAGTAAAGTGTTTTTTGAAGACGAATGGACAGAATTGCATTCATGATGGATGTATTGTTTAAGTTAACCTCGGTGCACTGGTGCAACCACACAAAAATGCGAGTCTGTATAATATGTGATGTAAGCCAGTGTTGTTAAAAGACGATATTCAGATGCTGTCAAGCAGCAGGAGCATCTAGTTATTGTTTTTGACAAACATTTAACACTGTTCACAATGAGAATTATTTAAGTATACCCTCTATACTGCCTCAGACACAGTTTCAGTCAAACAAGCATGTATTATGGTGTTTTTGTAGGTCCCCAGGAGTTCAGTTTGTTTGTTTGTTTGTTTACTTTATTGTCCCCGTAGGGAAATTTGTCCTCTGCATTTAACCCATCCTTCGATGCCGCTGGGGCAACCCGTAAGGAGCAGTGGTCGACGGCAGTGCCGCGCCCGGGGACCCATCTCCATGATGTGGAGCCAGGCTGATGGCCAGAATCACCTGGCTGGAGG
The DNA here is from genome assembly GCF_951799975.1 of Gobius niger. NCBI lineage: Eukaryota > Metazoa > Chordata > Actinopteri > Gobiiformes > Gobiidae > Gobius > Gobius niger. The sequence goes on along the minus strand of NC_136853.1, from coordinate 25,000,298 downwards.
ATTCACCTATTGCACATGTTTTTAGTGGTAGGGGAACCCGGAGTACCCGGAGGAAACCTACGCAGACGCGGGGAGATGCAAACTCCACACAGAAAGGCCCCGTCCTGGTGGGAATCGAACCCGGGACCTTCTAGCTGTGAAGCGGAGGCGCTAACCGCTGTGCTACCGTGCCAGTTTAGGCTACACTCCACCACAGGCATTTACATGGGCCCTTGGCTGTGAGTTTTGCTGCAGGCAGTTAATAGATTCACACTATGCAACTAGCTGCATACAAAAAAAAGCTAGTTTAGTCTTTACTATAATAATTACAAATACAGTCACTATTTTTTTTTTTTTTTAAGTTAACACTGACAAGCCCATCCTATTTCAACTTTAAGTTGATAAAACTTCTTACACTAACAAACTTAACGTATAAGTGCAACCAGGTACTACCACAGTACTTTTTCCAAAAGACTATTCAAATTGTCCTCTTTATGAAGGTTTACTTTTCCGAACCTGGAACAAATCTGTGGTCAGACTATTGCTGTGTCAAATGCAACGGGTGCAGCAAATTTGTGGTCATGAAATATTTTTTTTAATCTGAACTCTCAACACTCCTCATAACACACCAATAATTTATATTTGACTCAGTTTTCTTTAGATGCACCAGAATTAGCACGAACAGTACTTAAGATTATGAACATAAGTGAAGGGAAGTAAAGCATTTTCTGTATAATTTGCCCTGTAATAAAGCAGTATTATGAATCCATTGCCGTCTCAGTGAACTTGAATTTGAACACATTTCAAAACTAGTAAAAGACTCACTTTTATCTCAGCGAGATCCTTGACTGATGAGATACAAAGTAGTTCTTGCATAATAATACACCTTTATTCAACCCCAGCATAACGATTTACAGTATGCTACAACAAATCTAAAATGGCCATTTCCGTTTTGCATCTACAGATTATTGCATTAGTTAAAAACAAAACAGACCAAAATTTAGCACATTAGATCAAAATAACCTGCATGATTTGGACATAAGTTTGTGAAAGTAATAAAACAAACTTTCAATATGAATCATTTCATGTAATAAATTAGACAACTGGTATCAACTAATCCATCCACCCAAGAGAGCATCCTTAGCTACTTTCAAAACGCTTCGGCAGCTAATTATAGATATATATTATTGTGTAATATATATATATATATATACATTATAGTATATAAATATATTATACATATTTATATTTTCATAAATTAGATAAAAGACAAGCAATTACTATTCTTGTACGAGTAACTAGCAAATGCCAAAGAACAATTTGTGTCCATACATCCTCCAGAGCTCCAGCTACAAATGGTGCCATCTCTTCACCAGGTGACCAGCATTTCAGTAGAAAGCTTGTTGCAAGTCACCAGACCATAAGTGGTCACCGTATTAACATTTAAACTCGATACTGATACCAATTTCCACAGTGTGGTGTAGGTGAATTCCTGTCCCCAACCATCTCTATAGTTTTATACTATTTATTTAACATATAACAATACAATTTGTAGTTTTTAAGTTAAAATCATTGAACTTGTAACATTCTCCTGGGGTTTTATCTGACTTCTGACAGTAGTCATGCCTGCGCAGTTAAGCATCTCAGTCCAATGTATGTGTATATGTGTGTTGCAGTTCACCAAACCCATTGTCTGTACTGTGCATGTTCACATTCTGTTTGTGTGTCCTGACTGTAATAAACAACTGGTTTAATTAAAATCAATGTCCAAGTCATGCTCCTCTTTACAAACATGAAGACTGTGTCCACCATTGCTGGTAACATTCAAAGCTGCAACATTATAAATATTTCTAGTCTTTAAACCCTTTGTGTGACCTTCAAATCATTTAGATCTAGACGTCTGCAATACAATATGGGATCATCTCATTTTTCTTTCTTAATTGGAGATGTGTATTGTGACCAGCATTGAAAAAATACTAATTGTTTGGTTGTCACAAGTTAAAAGGTTAAAAGACACTATGTACAGTATAAAACAAATGTAAGGGTCTTCACTGCTCTAAGGTTATCTGATCTCTTCAAAACAATGAGTTTGGTCAACAGCTACTGGCAATAGACAACATTAGAACCAATTACTGTCTCGTTCTGTAAAAGGTCATCAGGTTTACTGTATCTACTTTTCCTCTTATCAACAAAACCCGCCGCATTATCAAGTTGCTGAATGCCATTAATTTAAAAAAAAAGAAGCTGTATATAAAAGTGCAGAGCATTAACTACTAACTGCATGGCGTTGAAGTTGTGTAATACAAAATGTACAAAAATGCTGCAAAACAATAATGTTTTGCACACATAAATAAACAAACAAACATGTACTTCAAGTGAAATGTCCTAGTACCATGTCACCATCCTATACTATTAATGACATACCGTTTCCTAGCAACTGAAACAAAAAGTACATTCTGTTTGGAAGGCATTTAGCATTAAGAGTTAAGTGTTACTGAAGTTTTCCTTTCATTGATTCGGCTCTATCAATCTTTTAACCAGGGATGTGCTGCGATGGAGGCTTTACTGCGGTCTCCATAGTCATACAGCAACTCCTCCCCTTCTTCAATATTTCGTGAGGCAACAAGAATGAGATGAGGAACACCGTTGATGTCGTGAAGTTTAGTTTGGCAGTTTCCATTTTTACTGTGATTTATCAACCTACCCATTCGGCCAGTCTCTTTTGTGGCATCTACACTGTTGGTAGAAGAACGGGTATACATTAAAACATATACGAATATGTCATCAGTGAGTAAGTGGCAATAAGTAGTAGTAGTTTTTATGATGTCATATAAAAAGTTAATGTCTTGTACATACCAGTATGTTTTGCATAAGTACTGGAAGTAGTACATGTAGCAGCCAGTAGCTGGATTTTGCGCGTATTCAGCCTCCCGCCTTTTGGCATCAGTAATCTGTAGCAAGTCTCCATGATACTCGACCACATATTCTCCTTTCTGAAAACTTCGAGTTGCAAATACTGCTCTGCCCTTTCCTTCGATTTGCTGCACCTTTAAAAACAAAAGGGTTGCATATCAATCCACTATGTCAGGATGAGTTGGTTTCGTGGTTTTACATTCAGTACAAAATGTTTTCAAACCATTAAGAGATAAAGAAAGGAAGATGCAAAAATAATTCACTACCTACCTCCATTCCTTCTTCTATACCATTTGTGATGAGGTCATCGATTACTTTTTTTTGTTCACACTAGTAACAAAGTAAAACATGTCATGATTATCAAGATGATAGTCATGATTTATTTTGATATGTGTATGGCAGGGATACCAAACTATGAATGACACACCGTTTCCAACTACCCCAAAGTGCCAAATCCAACACTAATGCACTACAACTCAATGTGCCAGCAACGCAAGAGGTGCTTGTGCCAAAACTGTGACGGAAACCTCCTAACTATAAGTGCAACACCAGGACAGAGCAGAAGCTAGAGAAGAAGCTAGAGCAGAAGCTAGAGCAGGTAGAAGTTTAAAAAAAGCCTGGTTTCACAGCAGAGTGTTTTAAAGCTTTGCCACAGTGACGCTGTTGTAAGCTAGCTTTCAAACCGTAGTGCGCACTAACAGCACTAAAGACAAGCACAGTTCTAATTCAGCACAAATGTGAAAAAATGAAAGTCATTATGTGAATATAGTAAGACACAGTAAGAATGGGCCCGTGACACACCCTGACCGTGGAGTTTTGGCTCATTACCCAAAGTGAGTTTGGCACCAGTGGTACATAGACAATGTCAATACAACTTCTCACCTTGAGCTCTGTTTTACTTTTTCTTGAGCTTCTCCTTATTGGATAGTAGTCAGTAACTTTGCGATTTTGTGAATTCTTCCTGACTACACTGCAGAAAGAAACAATTAACTAAATATAAATTTTGGACTAAACAAAGGTAAATCATACATTCATAATGCAGGCAACATAATGAGTACCTTTTAAGTGCTGGTCGTCTTTCTTTGCTGTGAACTCCTCGTTTTTGATGGTTACACTGAGGAGTTAAATTATTGTTGGTATAATAAAAGCTGCGAGAAACAGATAGGGTTGTTACAGTGGATGAGGGACTAAGTACCCCTTGTTTCCACTGAACTACACAATTCCTGATTTCTGTTGGATCCGAGTTCAAGTCTTTGAACTCGCTCATGGGTTTTAGTCTTCTACCTGGGAGAATTAAACATATATTGTTATGATGAATTGTGCTTTACCACAATTTTTATTACCAAAAAACAAAAGATACTTACTTTCATGAGGCTCATTTTCCTGGGATAGTAGTGAAAACTGTGTTTTCTCCTGAGTCATCTTGTTCTTTTTCTCATCATGGACTAAGGACAAGGTCTTAGTATTTTCTAAGACTGCGATAGTATGGGAGTTGCAAACAACTTCCTGAAAATACATACAAGAAAAAATGAGCTAACATAATAGGCCAGGTCACTTTGTTATGCCCAATCTTGTCGGATCTCGGAGGCATAAGCATGTCGGGCCAGGATGGGAGACCATGAGGGAATACCAGGGAGCCTGGGAGAAAGGTGTTTGAGTGAGTGAGTGAGTGAGTGAGTGAGTGAGTGAGTGAGTGAGTGAGTGAGTGAATGTGCTTATAATATTATAACAGGGAAATTACATGTAACAGCGTGTCAAATCACATATTATGAATGCCCTTTGTCACAACAATGCTATTATAAATATTTAAAGTGCCCTTACTTCTGTGGACACGAGTCATAAAAACTTTTCGTAAAACTTTTCTCCGATAGAACTGATCCCACCGCTAGACACATGACTCGAGACTAGAAGCAGAAGAAGAGAGAGATCTGGGCTGCCGGAGTATCTGATGGAGCATGTAAAGCTCAGCTAATTTTTTGCAGAGCCAGCAATTAACCTTCCATGTAACTTCTCATTAATGTGTTTTCTTTCTTTTTTAGTCCTTTTTCTTCAATGAATCTCAGAAAAAGCAGCTTCCACATGTAGCTTGATTTTCTCTTGACTTTTGCTTCTGGTTGCTCCCTTTTCACAGGGTAAGAGTGACTAGTAGACTATTGTGGCAAGACTTTTATGAACATCCCGGTCGGTGCAGCAGGGGTAGCAGTTAATGTTTACAGAGCACGTTAATAAGTTGGAGGCACCCTTAAGACCTGGAGGGAGACTGGCTGATAGGTAGGGCTGGGTACATTACAATTTTGTCTATGCCGATACTTTAAAGCTACTCTAAGCGATCCCATTTTGCTGGATCGGCATGGTTGCACTCCCACATTGTATCGCTAGATGCGCAAACTGTTGCAAACAGCGAGGCAACTTTGTACCACAGAAGGAGACTGGCACCGCACCTCGCTCACCTCGCCATATAAACACAAACACATGCAGCTGAAATCCTCATGAAATATCCGTTGTTTGATAATCCAATATCTACAGGGAGCCTTCCTAAGAGCGGAGGAAACGCCGAAACGCTCAGAACTATCTAAGTATCTCTGTCTGGATATATGAAGTACATTGATAGGCTACACTTTACATTTTTTCTAAATGTATAATTTTTTGGGCTTTAGCACTCGGAACATTTGAATCCCCTTCCTGGATACAATCTACAGAGAGCCGTCAGGTATTTTTCCTCCTTATGATCACAAAGCAAAGCAGGAGGAGGCTTAGGTGTTGACGGGTTGCGGGAATAAAAGCTCTGCACTGTAAACTAATTAGTTCTAGGGGTGGGAACATCTGGGTACCTCACGATTCGATACGATACCATGATACATGGCTCACGATACACTGATAATGGGATAATCGATATATTACACAAAAATAATCTACACATCCCGATTTTTTGAAACATGCGAGTTTTAACCTTTATTTCATCTGACTACATAGTATTCACCGCACACATTTGTTCCCATGTGCTTTGTGCCCCTTATTCCTAAATAAATAAATGAATAACTGCTCCCTGACTAACTCACTATGTCTATTGATCTGTCAGCGACATCACTTTATTTACATCTAAATAAAGAGAAACCACAGTCCTATTTCAAAAGGAATACATCAACCATACTGGTATCGTTTAATGGTACCCAGCCCTGCTGGATTGACCAGGGTTCAACCGTATAGCCGGCCGATGGTGCAGATTAGCAGCCTTGCTTCCGTCAGTCTACCGCAGGACAGTTGTGGCTACAAACATAGCTTATCACTACAGATTATGGAATGAATGAATAAAGGGACTTTGAGCATATGGAAAAGCGCTATACAAGTCCCATGCATTAGTGTTGTTGTTGATATTACAATTATTATTATTATTATTGATAACAAAAATGTTGCTATATTGCTAAAATCTACATACATCTATATTATGGCTGTGACAAAATATCAGATTGGACCGCAATACTTTGTGCTGCAATACCAAGTGTCGATACTTTATCAAGTATCGCAGTACTTTCAATACTTGTGTTTGGAGGAATTTTTTTATCATGCACCCTACTAGGAGGGCACTGCTGCATTCAGAGAACATGGACCAGAAGCCGATCCTCTCCTCTCCCACTTAACTTGTTAATAAAATAAGTTATGGAAAGAGCATACCAACCATTTTCTGATCGTTGTTGAGTGAAACATCCGACATAAATACACGAGAAACACTGCATGTTTCCATCGGACATGTAAATGCGGCTCACGGCTGTTGTAACCCGAAAATATCAGAATCAAACAAACAGTGTTGTGATGCTGATCGTCCTCTCCCAAGCCTAAAGTGCCCACATCGGAGTCAAGTCTTTGTGAAAGATTGCACAATGTGAAGATCTCCACATGAAGTTGGTGGGGACAACTTGGCCATCCTGAAATATTGGTGGTCCCCACACAAACCTACGCCCATGCTACATACTGCCCCTTTAATAATATCGTATTTTAAAAGGGATAGTTTTCCAAGTAAGGAGAGATTTGAAAGTAAACAATACCCATCCCTCCTGATGGGACTAAAATGCTACTCCTGGTTTGCAAAATGAAGAGAGCGAGAACAAACTTGAAAGTTTAAATGGTCAAGCTCCCTCCCCCTTCTCTCTCCTGATTGGACCTGAAGGCCAGTTCACAGGAAAGCTTGTCTCATTGGTCAAAGTGATAGCCTCAAGATTCAGCTAAGGGAGAGACTTTATTATTAATTCATATTACTTGCATTACCTCAAACTGCAGGCACAGGTGGTCAGTTATACGAAATCTATAGAATTTGTAAACCACTGAAATGTACAGACTACCACTTTAAAGTGATTGAACGTGTAGACATTATAACAACTGTATGCCCTATTTTAGAACGTTTTACATTCCATGTCATAGTGTAGCAATGGACATACAGCCATTAGCCTGGTAGCAAACCACAGATTATGTTGTGATTATTTTGAAAACTTACCCCATTCATGTCCGACTTGTTCTTTTGGCTTCTTGTTGAGCTCCAGCCAGCTTTGCGGTAAAAAAAAAAAAGAAAAGAAAAAAGAAGAAATCACATTAAACAGAATGGACACATTGAAGGATTTAACCCCTTCATGTGGATCTGTCTCTCTCTCAAACTGGGTTTTGAAGTCTGCTCCAGCGATGATCCCTCTTCTGCTTTTATGCCTCATATGTAAGCAGATGAGTCGCTACAGCTTTCATCGTTTCTCTCCGCCATCTTTGAACGAGTAGCACATAAGCCCGAGCAAAACATCTCCCTCTGCTGGTCATCAGTGAGGACCAGGCTCTGTGCATGGCATATTTGTCAAAACTTGTGGAAATAATATAATATAAAATCTTACTTGACGTCTTGTTATTCTGAAGGTGATACTGAAATAATACCATTAGAAGACAGAAAAAGTCTGCATGTTTTTCGCAACTCCTAGTTTGCAAATAGTCTGTAGATAGCCCAAAATTCTAACTTTTGACAATTTCCAAACTATCTATCTATCTATCCATCCATCCATCCATCCATCCATCCATCCATCCATCCATCCATCCATCCATCCATCCATCCATCCATCCATCCATCCATCCATCCATCCATCCATCCATCCATCCATCCATCCATCCATCCATCCATCCATCCATCCATCCATCTATCTATCTATCTATCTATCTATCTATCTATCTATCTATCTATCTATCTATCTATCTATCTATCTATCTATCTATCTATCTATCTATCTATCTATCTATCTAGCTCACCATCTTTCCTGTTCCTCTTGGAATTATTGACCGCTTTTGACACCGTGAACCATAACATCTTGTGCCATCGGCTCCAGTTGGTTGTTGGCCTCACTGATGCCACCCTGGATTGATCTGCTCATACTTTGCAGGGAGAGCAGAGTAGTCACCTGATCCCACAAGGGCCAGTCCCTTTTTACCATATTTTCACTGTTACACTGATGATACAAAGCTATAAACATTACTCCACATCCTCATCAGTCCTATCGTCCGCATTCCAGGAGATAAACCCAAGGTGATTTTTTTTTTTAAACAAAATTTAACATTTTACCTAGTAAGAAACCCCTACTTCTATTATGGACAATGCTGCTATTTAAACGGAAAAAATGCAATCAAGCAATTGTGTGTCCTCGCTATAAACATTTGACATTGTAAAATGTGTTGCCACCCCAGAGATTTTATCCCTGACCCTGCTTGCCACCCCGTAATTTTTGTTCCAGATCCGCCCCTGTGTGACTCCTCTTCCCTCCATCAAAGACATTGGAGGCAAACGTTGCCTGACCAGGGGGCACCAGGGCACACAGACCGCACTGTGTAGCACCCACAGTAGGACCCCTCAGGCAGGAGCTATCGCACTGTGAAGAGCAGCACTGAACGGTTCTGAACTATTAAAAGCTGAAGCTATGGTTCCCAGCTGCCTTGTGTGTTTTAAAAAATATATATATTTATTTTTTATAAATATTTATGCTAGCACTTATGTAGCATTGTTTACACCTTACATGCATACGGGTTATTTGCAACGAAATATCGTTTCTAGTTTATATGTGCACCTGGATGACAATAACGTTTTCGATGTTTGACATTAAAACTAACGAGAGGCCACCGATTTTTTTAGAGTACAAAATTCCACATGGTTCCATAAAAAAAACGTTGTAATGTATATTTTAAAGTGGTGAAATCTAAAAAGTGGAGTCCTCCAGTCAGGTTTAGCACACTGTCTTTTATTAAAAATGGGTGTTATTTTCTAAATAAAACTATAGAGCATTTTATCAACGAATTCAAAGCTTTTGCATTTAGATCCATGGATTTTCCACACGTGAGTCGTCGGCGTCACGAAGAAGAAGTTTGCAATGCGTCACTTCCGATCTAGACCTCGTTGTGTCACGTGACGGTGCATTAGCTCGTTGATTCTGCTATGTTTGTCGTTTGTCATAGGGTAGATAAAATGTTACACAAATCGTTAGTGTTGGCTTATTGTCATCGATGGACGATTTTTAGCTACCAGAAGATACAATTGTACCAACTTCAAGCAAAGTGGGTGACTGCGAAAACAGCGGCTTTCGGCCTTCACGTCACGTGACCAACATGCGACGGAGCCTTTGATAAAAGATGGCGTGAGCTAAGTGCGCTGGAGCGAAGAGGACAACAAACCCTGACAGAGCACCTCGAAAAGCGAGCTGCCGTAACCTTCTCGTTTTCCAGGTCAGTTGGGCTTTGGTACATTTTTGCAGTTACCACCTTGATAATACACACATATAACTTGAAATGTGCAGTGTCCTCAAAATTAAAATGATTATTACATAGCTTGTATTTGAGGATATCGTTGCCTAGCCCTAGCATGGCTTATGAGATTCCTCGTTGCTAACGTTTGCTACCGACTGCAATGACACATGTAAAGCAATCCAATAATTTTACAGCTACGAGGTACTAAGAATTTACCTAACCCTGCTGTTATTTGTATTGGGTTTAACATGGCTAGCGTTAGCGATTTATCAACGCCAACATTTTATGTTAGATGCTGTGTCTCATTTAACGACAATGTAGCGTTCATGCATGCTTGTTCACCGCAGAAGTTAAGTTTATTTTTGATTGTAGTCAAGCGACATTCTAGATATCTGACATTAGCCTTTAGAACTAACTTTAGAACAACTGTCAATACGGTATGTTTATCAAAACCGAAGACAAGCTAATGGCAAGATGTTTCTGCGATGAAGAATGCATGAATGATGTATAGTTCTGTTCTGACTGAAGGTTAGGGTTAACATTAATGTTTAGCAAAGCTATGTTTGTCTGAAGCAAAGCCGTATGGCATGTTTAATGTCAGACACCGCATTATTGTGTTCATATTGTCTACGTATGTTTGCGATTGTCAGACAGAGAACTATGCTGGGGCGTAGAAACCAGGAAGTTAACACGCTAAAAAGTTTCAAACAACACGTGTCCCGTGTATGTCACGACTTCACTCTAAACACAAGGGTAAAGCGGTAGAGGGCATCTTTAATTAAGTCAAAGAAATCTGATATATAATCCTACATAACGTATACCCTGCCCAAAACACTTGAAAGATTCAAACTTGACATAGATTACAAAAGCGACTTCTGTAAAGCTGAACACGAAAGCATTATCCACCTGTTATATCACTGCACTTACAACCAAAACGTATGGTCACAACAACAACAACGTATCCAGAACGAAACTGGCTACATGATCAGCCTCCACGAGAGCGACTTATTGTTTTATTTTGATAATCCAATTATCCCAAAGACCTTTCCCTTCTGATGCACTGGCCATCTTCCACCTGGCAAAGTATCATGTTCATAAAACTAAGTGGGCACAAACAAAGCCAAATGGACTTTTCATTTCATAAACGAACTCAACCAGTACCTCAAAACAATAAAGACTGTGACCAATCAAAAAGCCATCAAAGTCCATAATGCATCCTGCAAGTACCATCTGTTACCACATTAAACATGTTATATCTGTTTGTCATCCTGATAATGTCCTGATACAAATATTCCCCCTTTCTCTCTCGCTCTGTTTTGTATTACTTCTTTTTATTTTATGTATTATTATTTTTTGGTTCCATGTCTCCCGCCTGGCTTTTAAATATGTGCATATTTGTTAACATGTCTATACTTACTTTTGCTGCACTTTCATTTTGCAATTACATTTCTGTTAAATAGAAAAAGAAAAGAAAAATGAAAATATAGAATAGAATGATAGTCATTGTTTTATCTTTCAAATAGCACCAAGTGCATAAACACAGTTTAAACCATTTTAAAGTAGTTAAAGAACTACACATTGTTGTTTGAAATACTCTTTGGAAAAAGGTGCGTGTTTTTAGCATTATCTAAATGCAAAATCAAAGTTACAAGAGTTCATATTTTTTATTAATTTATTTGTTTTTGAGAGACGGAACAAAGCATTGAAAGATTAGACCAATGCCATGTCCTGAAGTTGTTTAGCTGTTGGACGCTGCTTCAGGTTATTTGTCTTCTCTTAAGAAAACAAACAAATGTTTTGTGATCGTAGATGGATCCTGGACAGGACTTACTTCTTGCAGCTCTAAGTGAAAGTGGCATTTGTCCTAATGATATTGGCTTATTTGATATTGAATCTCAAGATGCTGGACAGCCGTCTAACACCCAACAAGTAGGACATAATTTATCTCTTATTTATTTATTTATTTATTTGTGTCTGTTATTTTGGTGTAATGGTTTTGAAATGTTTAGTCTGTCTCTATGCATGCCTTGGATGCTGGTTTGGGAACACAGCCTTTGGAAGTCAGGCAACCTGAGACTACAGCACCTGTTCCACTTGTTTCAATCAGGGTAAGAAAAAATGTTTCACAGCATCATTTTTTTTTCAGTTTTCTCTATTTTATCATCCAAGGTTGAGATGGCACGTCCACCATGTCAATATCAAACCTATGTGGGGTTTTTTTCATGTGCTTTTTTAACCTATTTTTTATGTTGTGACAGAAACCTCAGCCATCAACAACTACATTTGTCTTAAATCAGCTAAACCAGCTGCCATCACTTGGAGCTGCTGTGACGAAACATTCTGTTTCAAATCCTGTCAAACATACCATAACTGTGACCAAGGTGGTACATGTGTCCAATTCCTCTCTGCGAGGTTTATCTTCGTCTTCTGCAAGTGTTTCTCCACTAACCTCAGTGCACTCGAACAGGGAGCAGGTACTTTGACCTCCGTGAATTTAGTCCGCTTGTAAACGCAAATTTATATAAAAGCAAGCTGTGCTATTTATAATTTTTTAAACTAAAAAAAGTCATCGTCTTAAAGAGGTGCAAGTTGGTCATTTTATGCTCCCTAACTCTAGTCTCGATATTAAGCTCGTGCATGACGGCACTTTGGGACCGAAGTAACACCTTTTTGAGTGACAGTGCAGGATTTTAGAGGCAGTTGTGATGAACAGGTCTGGGCTCATTCTACACATTAGGACATGATTGGAACATGCAGGGGAGGAACATTTTTAGTTTTAACATTTTTAAACTTCGTATTGCCCCTTTAACTGTGCCGTGCATGCGTGTCAATAGCACACCTCATTGCACACTGGATGCCAAAAAACATAATACAGCACAAACTATTGATTTAAGTTTTTATGTAAATTTGCTTCATGGGTGGCCAACTTCATGGAGGTGTAATATTGTCCTTTTAAAGAATTTAGAGGAAGGCATAGCTGCAAATAATTTTGTTTTGTTTTGCTTTTTTCCCCTTTAGATTCAGTTAAAAGACCTCCTTAGGGCAGGGAATGTGAAAACCACAAGCTCGAAGGCTAATAGTTTAATGGAGCTTATGAAACTCAAACCTCCACCTGACATCGCCCCACCAGTAGCAACTGCAACATCTGCTGGAAGTAATTGGATGTTTTATTTCAGGATATTGCACATTTATGTTTTCATATAAAGTTTGATTTTGAAAAAGTTACCTATCTTTTAGATATGAATAATGGAATCAAGAAAGAAATGAGCAAAGACACTGCCAGAATCTGGATTAACGATGAGTCAAGAGTACCAGCTTTTCATCTGGTAATCACTGAATTACATGTACATAAATTATACTATTTGCGTGGTTTAATGTCCCACTGATGTAAGGATGTATGGCATTGCTGTTTTATAGAAGTCACACAGTTTGAAGGAAGATGACGAACCAGAGGAGGAAGATGAAGAAGAGTTGGGTCATGCAGAAACATATGCAGAATACATGCCACTGAAATGTAACAATATTTTAATCTATTTCCATATATTGCTAAAATGGAGCAAATTTATATGTGTGTGTGTTTTGTTTTTTTTCTATAGTAAAAATTGGTCTGCGGCATCCTGACCCAGTGGTTGAAACTAGTTCTCTCTCTAGCGTCAGCCCACCAGATGTGTGGTATCGTCTTTCAATCTCAGAAGAAGTCATTGATCGAGGCTGTCTGTCTGCTTTGCAATTAGAAGCTATTACATATGCAGCACAGGTAAAAGCTTGTATTTGTGATTGCTACACTAACTAAAACTGTTGCACACTGACCTCTTTCTGCTTCAGCAACATGAGACATTTCTTCCCAATGGTGAACGCGCAGCCTATTTGATTGGGGATGGAGCAGGTGTAGGAAAAGGCCGGACAATAGCAGGAATTATCTATGAAAATTATCTTTTAGGCAGGAAGCGCTCTCTTTGGTAAATATTGCAAAGTTGCATTCCTACACACACAAAAAATGGCAAACTTAAGTTGTTTACTTTTGTTATCTAGGTTTAGTGTTTCAAATGACTTAAAGTATGACGCAGAAAGAGACTTGAGGGATATTGGAGCGAAGAACATTCAGGTCCATTCACTAAATAAGGTAAAAGAAATGAATTCATGTTGAACTTTTCTTGTCCGTGTTCTCACTTTGACTGCATGGTGTTGTTTTCAGTTTAAATATGGCAAAATCTCTTCTAAACATAATGGAAGTGTGAAGAAAGGTGTGATCTTTGCTACTTACTCTTCCTTGATCGGAGAAAGTCAGTCTGGAGGAAAGTACAAGACCAGATTTGATCAGCTTCTTCACTGGTGTGGGGAAGACTTTGATGGGGTTGTATCCTTTTGTAAACTTTGTGCAGCTGATTTCAAACAAGGTCACACTTAAATTTTGCACTTCCTTACATTGTGCCTGCCACACTAAGCAGTACTAAGTAACTTGTTTACCTTAATAAATCCTTTTTGTCGTTTCTCTGGGGATAATACAAGTACTAATGGGATGATTGGGTGGTCTTTCATCTCCCCCTGCTGTCTCTGGCCAGAAAACCACAATTGCAACTTCCCTGCATCCGGGTTGGAGCCACCAATACACACTAATGGAATCACAAAGAAGAAGCTAACGGGCAAGGCTAACTGTGGGCTAGCGGCACTCAAACAGTAGTTATAGCCAAGTTTGAGTGAAAAAAATATCCACTGTGTAATTGGATGTATAATATTCCTCTGTCCCTTTGTCTTTTCTGTCAGTGTAGTATTTACTCTCACGGACAATTAATGAGTAAAAAACAACTTGCTACGACACCTACAGTGGCGCTTATGGCCTCTAGGGGCATGAGTTACTTAGTGCTGCTTTAAGTACAATGTAACACTGTGCAATAACTTGTACCTACAGGTTACATACACAATGGGATAATGTGTATTATTATGTTGGTGGTACATAATGCAATAAGATATAAGACCCAAAAGCCAACCCAAAGGGTCTTATGTCTTATTACATTATGTGCCTCCACAGTACTAATACACATTATTCCATTCTGTATGTAATCTGTAGGTACAAGATATGGGTACAATGTATCAAGGTAGTGTAAAATAAAGTGTTACCTCAAGCAATAACATACGTGGCTAATACATGGTACATTTATTGTAAGATATTAAGAAGATTCATTGTTTCCTTAGTTTAAGTAAAGATTGTTTATGATGAATGTCACAAAGCCAAGAATGTCTGTCCAATTGGATCATCAAAACCAACGAAAACTGGACTGGCAGTCCTTGAGCTGCAAAACAAACTTCCCAAAGCTCGAGTTGTCTATGCCAGTGCAACAGGTAAGCTTTCAAGGTACCAGGGTTGTTTTTATTTGTGTGATTTATGTAATGCTGAAATTTACATTTTGTTATTTAGGTGCTTCTGAACCAAGAAACATGGCTTATATGAATCGTCTAGGCATCTGGGGGCATAAAACACCCTTTAAAGAATTTGGTAACTTCATTCAAGCTGTGGAGCGCAGGTGTTTAATGAAATCTTCCTAATTTAAATTAATTAATTTTATTGTTTTAGTTAACTTTCTTTTTAAATTTCAGAGGTGTGGGCGCTATGGAGATTGTGGCAATGGACATGAAACTGAGAGGGATGTACATTGCGAGGCAGCTCAGCTTCACAGGTGTGACGTTTAAGATAGAGGAGGTTCCACTGACTCAAAAATACATCCATATGTATAACAAGTCTGTGAGACTGGTAAGTGTGTCTTCTACAGTAGATGTGTTAAAGTAACAGGCCACCGTTTTTAAATAGATATGTTCTTACCTTAGACGAGTTGATATGTAGCTGTCTGGTCTTTACGCGTGCCCTCAGTAAACAGAGCACAGACGGCGTTAGCAAAAGCTTCTCATCTATGGATCCAAACGGAGGTGAAGTTTGGATCCATTGATGAGGAGAGGCTATATTTTATATTAGTTTATTTGAACAGGGACGATGCACATTAATTAGCATCACTGTAAATGTTGCCAGTTTTAGCTCTAAAGCTACTTTTCAATTGTAGTCCCTGGGCAAGATGTAGATTGCCAGCAATAAACAATATGCAACAACAACAACAATCGTTATTAACCTATAAAATGATAAAACAATTCATTACTATAATCTCACACACAACCTATGTTAACATTCGGCCCAAACACCTGACGTAGCGCACGCGTAAAGATCAGACACCTACATATCAACTCATCTAAGCTAAAGTAAGAACATATCTCAGTATTTAAAAACGGTCGCCTATTCCTTTTAATTTTAACAAATTTTAAATGATTTCCCTTGTTTTTAGTGGGTAAGTGCCCGGGAAAAGTTCCAGCAAGCAGCTAATCTGATGGATGCTGAGCAGCGCATGAAAAAGTCCATGTGGGGCCAGTTCTGGTCAGCCCATCAGAGGTTCTTCAAGTATTTGTGCATAGCTTCCAAAGTTCGTCGAGTGGTACAGCTTGCCAGAGAGGAGGTCCAGAACGGAAAGGTGAGGCATCTTTTAGGTTGTAGTTATATTAATGATGTATGGCAGTTACAGAAGTTAAACTTCTCAAAATCAACATGTTCTCAAAGGCATGAGACTGTGTGACTTGCAGATTGTTGTTGTCCTCTTTGGGCAAGACCCTTCAGCCACTTTGTCTGTATGAAAGTAGTGAGTGAGTGATTGGTGGAGGAGGCCGGCCTCTCAGACCATCAGTATGAAGTGAATGAATATTGACTACAGTGCTTTGAAAAACTTGTGACACAGGCTTGCTACACAATTGTAAGCCATTATTATGTTTTCACTCACATAGAAAATGAGATGCTCTTTATTCCACATTTTCTC
Source organism: Gobius niger (assembly GCF_951799975.1). Lineage (NCBI taxonomy): Eukaryota > Metazoa > Chordata > Actinopteri > Gobiiformes > Gobiidae > Gobius > Gobius niger. The sequence continues at coordinate 24,983,796 of NC_136853.1, read as the reverse complement.
GGTGTGTAAAAAGATTTTTGTCCTTCAGTGTGTGGTGATCGGTCTTCAGTCTACTGGAGAAGCAAGAACACTCGAGGCACTGGAGGAAGGAGGAGGAGAGCTTAATGACTTTGTGTCCACTGCTAAGTAAGGGCAGCTCTGAGTTTGTTGACTTCATGGTCCTGTCAGTTTTCTAACATGATATTATATTGGTTACAGAGGTGTGCTTCAGTCTCTGATTGAAAAGCATTTTCCAGCACCTGACAGACAAAAACTTTACAGTCTGCTTGGAATTGATATCTCTGGGAGTAAAGCTGCAACAGCGAGCAACAGCGCGACTGTATCGGAACAAAGGGGAAAGAAGAGAAAAGGTAAAATAAATCTTTAAACAACAAGTATATTTGTTCATTATTTTTAAAAATGTTGGTCATGCCAACATTTTACTCTCTTTTACAATCTTACTCTCGTAGCCACAGAGTCAAAAAAGAAGAAAAAGAAAACTCGTAAACATGGCGGACTGTCAGGCACTAGTTCAGATGAGAGTCAATCTGATGCTTCTGAAAAAGAGTCTGAAAAGGATGCAGACAGTGACGACAGCTTCAAGTCTGTCAGCTCTGCAGAAGATGATGATTTCAACCCTTTCAGAGAAGAGTCTAATGATGAGGATGATGATGGTGAGAGCATTAAAGGAAATATTCTAAATAAGTGAAATGAATTCTGTAAAAATCTGTACAAATGTCTTTTTAGATCCATGGTTAATCAGGAAAGAGCCAAAAAGGCGGAAAGAGAAAAAGATAAGAAAGAAGAAGAAAAGAATTGATCCCGACTCTATCCAAAGTGCCTTGTTGGCCTCTGGGCTGGGCTCCACTAGACCTGCTTTTACTTCTTCAGCGAACATGCCCACTGTGTCTTTCACAGGTCAGCATGAAGTTTTATTTTGTCATCATTTTTGGCAGCAATTGCCAGTAATAAACTCTGTGTTTCTTGTTTGTTTTAAAGCAAAGCCAGAGAGTCCTGATGATGGCTGCCTAACCAGTCACGATGCTGTTGAACATGCCCAAAAGATGAAGAAGGAACTACTGGAACAGTTGGAGGAGTTATCAGAGGTCCTGCCTCCTAACACTTTGGATGAGCTAATTGATGAACTTGGGGGCCCAGAAAATGTTGCTGAGGTATGGACTGTGCAGCCATTGCTTTGACATAGTCTCTTTCGATTAGCCCGTTATATATTAACAATTGTGAAGATTTTAGTAGTTCTTAATTACCCATTTCATTTTTGGCAAATATGCTAGTGTTCAGTAGTTTGTGGTTTACAATGTTGGCACGTTCATACAGCCAGTATAGGCCTAAGCAAACTTTACCGATTAAATTGTCCTCGGCAAAATTCAATATTTACAGTTATCCAACATTTGCAGACACGCAAAATAAACAATCAAATTTGCAGAAAATAAAACAATTTGGATACTAGACAATCGTTCTTTCAGATACTGATACTGAGATTGATGCCAATACTGCGAAATGTTGGTAAATTACCAATGTGGTGTGGTCGAAGCACTTTCCCTGAATTAAACTTTGTTTTATAATGGCATTATATTATTATATTATTTTTACCATTATTACATGTGTTATTTTTTACTACCTGCAGATGACCGGCCGTAAAGGCCGTGTCGTCAGCAACGATGACGGAAGCATAACGTATGAATCTCGCTCAGAGCTTGACGTTCCAGTGGAAATCCTCAATCTCACTGAAAAGCAAAGATTCATGGATGGAGAGAAGGTAACATTTATTTTAACCCAGAATCAATGGGGTGAGGTTTATTTTGTCAGTATTTAAAAATATGAATAGATATGAAGGCAACATTTTCTCATTCAGAATATAGCCATCATCTCTGAAGCCGCCAGCTCTGGTATATCCCTGCAAGCTGATCGCAGGGTACGAAACCAGCGGCGGAGGGTGCACATGACTTTGGAGCTCCCATGGAGCGCAGACAGAGCTATACAGCAGTTTGGTGAGTAAAATGAGCTTACTTGTCCATACCTTTGTTGTATCTTTTGTATCTTCCTTCAGATTAAATCCCGTCTTTATTTTCTTTCAGGGAGAACTCACAGGTCAAACCAAGTCACAGCTCCTGAATATGTGTTCCTCATATCTGAACTTGCAGGAGAACAGAGATTTGCATCAATTGTGGCCAAAAGACTTGAAAGCTTGGTGAGCACAAATTCCATACAGCACACCTTCAAAACTTCTATTGTTTACTATATGTGTTAGGAATGCAACGATTCTAGATAATGTCAATTAATTTGATGTCACCTTTCTGATGTGATCCACGTGATCACTTAACCCATGGGCTCATGTCGCCGTCTCTCCTAGCACTGTGTTGTTTTGGTGTGGGAGGGAAAGGATTACGCCTGTCATCCCTCACGGATGCAGGAAGAAATCGACACCATAGTGGCTTACAGAGAAACACGTCCACCTTGTGACCACTTTTTATTTTAAGTCAAACTTGTGCTATTTTAAATGCTTCACAACTGTTTTAGATTTTATAAGCAATTAAATGATTCAAGAGTAATTCACCCTCTAAATCAAACTGAAATATCACACAGTTTATGCCTCTGAAGAACAAAAAGGTTGTTCTGTTCATCTGAATAGATGTATAAAGTTCATTGAATCAAATTGATAATGTGACCCAAATATTGACATTTGTATGAAATTTGTGAGAAAACGATCATTGCATCCCTATTGTCTATATGTCTGATTTAGGGGGCTCTAACTCATGGAGACAGAAGAGCAACTGAAACCAGAGATCTCAGCAGATTTAATTTTGATAACAAGGTTTGCAAGTTTGTTCACATTTATGGGTGTCTTTATATCTCAATCCTCACATTATTTTTTAATTGATTACAGTATGGTAGAAATGCCCTGGAGATAGTGATGAAATCAATTGTGAAGCTTGATGTTCCATTGGTGCCTCCCCCTGCAGATTTCAAAGGGGATTTCTTTAAAGGTGCGACTCATTGGCTCAAAGTCCATTTTCATATATCTTTTAAACCAACTTGTGCTTTGTTTCGCATCATATTTGTAGAAATTCAGACTGGATTAATAGGTGTGGGTCTGATAAGTCTCGAGGACAGATCTGGCGGGTTGTCTCTTGACAAAGGTAAGAATGGAGTATAAATGCATGTTATGCATTTAAATGAGGAGACCTAATAGTGCATTGGGTTTATACTTGCTCATTACAGACTACAACAACATTGGAAAGTTTCTGAACCGCATTTTGGGCATGGAAGTCCAGCAACAAAATTCTTTGTTCCAGTATTTCTCTGATACATTGACGGCTGTGATTCAAGAAGCCAAGAAGAATGGCAGATATGACATGGGCATTCTTGGTAAGTTACTTTTACCATTTAAATACAGTCTATACTTTTGATGCATAGGTTTAATATGCTCATCTTTCCTGTTAGATCTTGGCTCTGGTGATGAGAAGGTCAAGAAGATGGAATGCAAGAAGTTTCTAACACCTGGCTACACAACATCGGGTCATGTTGACCTCTTTACTGTATGTTATGGGCTTATTTTAAGGTTGGAAGTTAATTCCACGTTTATTGCCATACAATTTACAATTTCTTTTTCTTTTAAAAGGTGAGCGTTGAAAGGGGTATGTCTTGGGAAGATGCCACCCATGCATGGGCAGAGCAAAATGGATCAGATGATGGCTTTTATGTGCAGGTAAGGCTTTGGAGGAGTTCTTCCATTGCTCGAAACAAGTTTTAAAGTTTAAGACTTGTTTTTCTGTCATTCAGACAAGAAACAACAAAAAAACTGTTATATTGGTCAAAGAAGTAAACCCCAAAAAGCGCTTGTTTCTGGTATACAGACCAAACACTGGAAGACAACTGAAACTGGAGTCTTATACGGAGATAAAGAAAAAGTTCAAAAAGGTAATGTTTTTGTTATTTGAATACTGTCAGGAGTAGAGTCCGCTCTGTGCTGAATCTTGTAATCTTAGGCACTGTCAGACGACGCCAAACAGTATTGGACGGATCAGTACAAGTTGTCAGCGCACATCTGTTCCCACGCTTATTGGTATGCTCTTTGGAGTTTGTGAAAAAAATGGAAATCTGTTGCCCTTTTGTGTAACATCTATTTCATGACTGTAAATCCAACAGGCGAGGAAACTGTAAGAAAGCGTCAGTGGGTCTGCAGTGTGAAATCGGTCTTCGGTGCAGGACATACTATGTTCTGTGTGGATCTGTTCTCAGTGTTTGGAATGAACTAGAGGAAGTTCTCACGCCAGTCAGTGGAACCAACGTAAAGGTGCAGATTGTCCGTCTCAGAACAGAGGATGGACAAAGGATAGTTGGTAAGGACCTGATCTCAATGCATATTCACATAGCATAAATTTGCCCTCATTTCATTTTGCTCTTTCCCATTTCAGGGCTCTTGATTCCAGCAAACTGTGTGTCTCCACTCATTACCAAGCTCTCTACATCAGATCAAAGCCAGCAAATAGCTGTGCAGGAGCAGCAGAAACGACAGCAGCTCCATCCCCAAAGTCTCAGTCATGTTTTTACCATTTAGCATGGGTTTGTCTTAATGTCCCACTGGCATGGGACAGATCAAGTGTCTTTGCAGGCTCCAGGGTCTCTGCTCCATATTCTGAACTGCCACCGACTGTTTTAATGACAGTTACTGATGGTTGTCATGTTTCTTAAGCAAAAACAAAAATGTTTGTATATTTGTTTTTCCTTGTATATTTTAAAAAGGCTTTCCACTCAATTTTTTATGGGTGATGTATAATACTCTGATATTCAGAGTGAAAAATCTGTAATTCATTGTGTTAATATTAACAGTTTAATCTCAGAAGGCATGTCTGCTTGTGACACTAAAGCTTTAGGTTTGTTGCACCGAAAACCTCTTGATCTGATACAAAAGCTAAGTCAAATTAAAAAAACAATTATTCTGTGACTTGTTGAATTGTGCTTTTTGTTAAGCCACGATTGACTCCTGACAGATGCTGATACACGACTCGTTTACATTGTACAAGCGAGTGTATAATAGTAAATGGGTTTAGTATAATAAATGATTACAATCTGTTGTATGGATGAGCCGAAGACTTTGAGTAGTTGGAGGTTATGCGTGGGATGGACAGAGTCCAAAGGAATGGCAAGTCTACATTATTGTTTGATTTTGCCACTCAGTACGAAATGCTGCGTGTTCTGTTTAGAATGAAAATGGAAGTATGTGCTGACCGTCTATATTTTAGTGTTCAAAAATTACATGCAGGAGTTTTTGTTTTGTAGATGCAATAACCTATTTCAATCAAAGTTTTGCTTTGAAGCACCAAATCCGAAATTAAGGTGACTTGTTCTGTTTGAACATGTTTTTAGTTTGGTCTGTGAATAAGAACACAACATAGCTTATAGCTTTTATAATTTGATTTAGATGGAACCAAGACTTTTTTTTTGCTTGTTTTTGTGACCGCAGTCACAAAAGTTCACTTGTAAGCCCTTGCAGCTTGTTCCATAAATGTATTTCTGGATTCTGGCCAAATTAAAAGTCTTTTTGAAGAGTTGGATTAGGATCGTTTTTTGCATCAAAATGTATTTTTATAAGTTTGTATCTTGTTCAGTTTGTTTTGTTTGGAAGCGGCATTTCCCGCTATACAGTATATGTGTGCGCGTGTGTATAATATATGTATGTATATATATATATATATATTATATATTTATATTATATATTTATTATATATACATGTGTGTATATGTATGTATGTATGTATATATATGTGAATATATATAGTGTGTGTATGTGTATATATATGATATATAATATATATATATTATTTATATATATATATATATATAGTGAGTGTGTATATATATAATATAATATATATATATTTTATATATATATATATATATATATATATATAAATATAGTGTGTGTGTGTATATATAAATATATATATATATAGTGTGTGTGTGTATATGTATATTATTGTCAATCGGCTATCAACACCAATTTGCCCAAAATGAGTCGTAAACCATGTCTGAACATCCTCTGACGGTGATGTAAAGTAATATATATGTAAAGTAAAGCGTGGTTAATAATTGCACGGTCTCCCTGCATGAGCGCATTAAAAGCGCCAGGGTGTCAATACAAAGTGACGGCCATATTTGCCGGTGCCGCTGTAGTAAACAAAAAGTGAGAGACAGACGCTTCACTGAATTTCGGGTCATTTTTATTCCTTTAATTTACAATGTCTTTGGGAATGTCTCACAAACCCAATGTCCATCAGCATATTCCGGGAACTTCTGGGACACAGGGTAAGGTTAAAATAAGGTCTCAATTCAAATATCCGCGTGTTTAATCGAGTGTTAAATTCGGGGTCTCCGAGAATACCTGGAGAAAGACCGACTCGGTAGTTTTTGTCCAGTTACATAGGGTCAGATCCAAGAAGCTAGGCTAATTCATACCCGCCATTATTACCGATGTAAAGCAGGCACATCCGTAATGTTTCACAATTGATTAAAAGTAGGATTAAAAATGTGAAAGCGGTGTTTTGCGTAAGACCATTACTGGTCTCGCCTCGCGGTCCCGCTGGATGGGTGCGAGACACGGTGACAAAAATGTATCACTTCGGTCTTAAGCCAGCCTTGTTCCGCGTCCTCCATGATGCTCCGACCGAGGAGCTGATTGATCTGATTACTGACTCTTTGAGCACACCTAGTGGACAAACCTGCTATTGCATCGAGCGGCATTGTTCTTCACAGTCTCTAATGTTTTAACGCCTCTGTTCGACAGTCGGAAACCTGACCACCTCTGCAGCCAATCTGGCAACATTGCAATCATACAGGCCACTTCTGAGTGACTATGGGCCTCCTACTCTGGGATTCCCACAGGTACTTACAACACCAACATAGACCATGGCAGGGTCACCAACCTTTTTATAGCTCAGGGCTGCTTCAAAATTAGTAGATGTTGTTTAGACCGGGGCCTGGTTAAAATAATAACCAGAAGACACAGTAGATACACAATTTAAAACTGTATTAACTTAACTATATATTTTGTCACAAATTTGCGCTTCAGAGAATAAAAAGAAGAAGAACTATATACTATATTCTAGAAAGCTCATTGCAAGAGCATGCCATGAGCTGTTATATTATTAGCTCAATTACCATGGCCGACTGAGAGGGCACTCAGGGCTTCAGGTTGGTGACTCCTGGGCTATGTATTCATCTTGAAGCTCTTGTGAAGTGTTTTCTCTGTTTGAAGGGTACAACTGGTAGCCAAGTGCCTCAGAACAAATATGCCGAGCTTCTGGCCATTATCGAAGAGCTTGGTAAGGAAATCAGACCCACGTATGCAGGGAGCAAAAGCGCCATGGAAAGACTGAAAAGAGGTAAACTCTCAAAATTGTATGCACATTCTAGTAGGACAAATTGTATTTTAATATGGAGTTTGTGTTTTTAAAAGGAATCATCCATGCCAGAGGCCTGGTGCGAGAATGTTTGGCTGAGACGGAGAGGAACGCAAGGTCCTAGTTTCTTATGCACATCTGAACAGTATCATATCTTTGCATGGCATTTTCTATGTGGAAAAATTAAGTGAAAGGATGAATGGAAGAACTGATTCAGAGACACCTTAAAACAGTTGCAGTGATCTCTTTTTGTTGGACTGCACAGCCATTTAGTCTGCCCCCTGCCCCACCTATTTAGATGATATTCCACTTTTCATTGGTGCTCTGTGAATTGTACAGAAAAGAGTAATTTGAATTATTAAAACAATTTACTTTTATAAAATGTACAATTTTTGGCTCCTTACTGGTTTGAAATATGTGGCAATCTGCTGCTCTCTCAAATTCAGAGGATATTGCAATTTAATATTTGTATATTTTTAGGAATAAACGCCCATACGGCTAGAGAGTTACTTTCTCAAGTCGTTCCCTTCAAGTAATAATGAGAACGACTTAGAGGTGACAAGCTTCTCAGAGACACTGTAGTCATTATTCATTCATTCCATACTCGGAGGTGGTAAGCTACTATTGTATCCTCCGAATCTGCCAATCTATGCCCTTGCCTCCTCCGACTGCCACCAACCAGTCACTCACACAGACAGTGGGTGTCTTGCCCAAGGACACACAACAGTCAGATTTGAACTGACTGAACTTGGAGCTGACTTTTGGATCTGTGGATGAACGCTCTTACCATCTGAGCCACTGTCGCCCACATTTTTGCTCAACTAATCAAATTATTTTTATTTTTTTTACAGTTTGATGTGGTTACCTTTCTTTTTTATATATATAAAAATTGTCACATTACTGAATTACTGTTTTAGGGAGCCCTTGAACTTTTTTGTACTTGTTAATTTATGCATGAAATTGGCCCTGTGGGGTTGTAGTTGATGCTGCATGGCATTAGGAGTAGATGGAAGTAATAATTTTAGTATAGTACTTTGATCCATTTTTAAAATCACTTGACTGAAGGTCATATGTGCCAAACATTGCAATTTATTTAATGTTCAATGATTTGGTATTTTGAGAAAATGCTGTTACTTGCATCTTTGTATGTACAGTATTTATTACCCAGTGTGATGATTAAATTGTATTTTCAATACAAGTATCATTGCCTTATTTTTGGTTTATTTTTTTAATTAGAAAAGCATCTGAAATGTCTAAAATAAGTTTAAAAGTGATTTTGGCAAAAAATTAGAGATGCTGCTCAGGTTGGCCCACAGGGGCGGCTCAGGACTAACCCTACAATACGCAATTTCGTTATACAATTGTACAATGACAAACAAATCACTTACAATGTATTCCAAATTATTATGCACATTGTATTTTTGTGTCATAAAAGTTAAAACAAAGTTTTTCAATGATGGATGGTATTGTGTCTAAGGACTTGTTGAATCAGCTGTGATAACTAGCTGTCAGGTAAACCCACATTATTAAGCAGACCATTATTTTCAAGCAATATGGGAACGAGAAAGGATCTCTCTGCTGAAGAAAAGCATGAAATAGTTGAATGCCTTGGGCTAGATATGAAAACCTTTGATATTTCATGAAAGATTAAGCATTATCCTCGTACCGTTGTGATAGCACACAGGTTTGTGCAGATAAAGGCACAATGAGAACGGTTTCATCCAGACAAACACATCAGATTAAGAGAACAGATGCTACAAAGCAGCAGACAGGTATTTGAAGCTGCTGGTGCCTCTGGAGTCTCCTGAACATGAAGGTGTAGGACCCTCCAGAGGCTGCAGTTGTGCATAAACCTTCTATCCGGCCTCCTCTAAACTGATAATTGAAGCTGATGAACAGAAACGGCTGCAACGGGCTCAGGAATACACGAGGACTCATTTTTAAGTATGGATACTTGGTGAATGGCCACCAAGTCCCCACAAGGCTGTGACATCAGTAAGGAGGGGGCGGAGTCATGTTTTGGGCCAGAATCATGGTGAGAGAGCTGGTCGGCCCCTTTAGGCTTTAGTCTGAAAATGACCTCTGAAAATATGTGGAGTTTCTGACTGACAACTGTCTTCTATGGTACAAAATGAAGAGCCGTGCTTTCCCTAACAAAATCATCTTCATGCATGACAACGCACCATGTCATACTGTAAAGAAAACCTCTGCATCACTGGCTGCTATGGGCATAACAGGAGAGAAACTCATGATGTGGACCCCATCCTCCCCTGACCTCAACCCTGTTGAGAACCTTTGGAGCCTCAAGCAAAACATCTATGAGGGTGGGAGGCAGTTCACATCCAAACAGCAGCTCTGGGAGGCTATTCTGACATCCAGCAAAGAAATCCAAGCAGAAACTCTCCAAAAACCCACAAGTTTAATGGATGTAAGAATTTTGAAGCTGCTATCAAATGAGGGTCCTATGTTATAATGTAACTTAACCTGTTAATGTGTTTTTGATTGAAATAACTTTTGATTTATAGATGACCTCCTAATGCTGCGAATTCAACAAATGATCATTTTCAGTTCTTTACAACCTATAACATCTATTGAAACTCTGCTGTGCATAATAATTCTGAACAGTGCATTTGAGTTGTCTACTACATTTATTCTTGAAAAATACTGGAAGTTTGGAAGCTTTTTTTTTTGTTTTTAAGTTTTTTTCAATCACATTCAAATGATCCTCTAACAGTTAAAGACTTTTGAAATTATGCTGACTGTCATTTGAGTTGACAATTTAGAATTTAGAAATAGCATTTGCATAATAATTTGGAATGCAGTGCACTTACACGTAAACTTAAGAGGTGCATAAATTAACTGTATAGGTGGTTAACATGGCGCTTTTCCTTTCGATAAAAGTAGTTTTTTTAGGGTTCCTGGTAGGTTTTCACTGTTGACGGATCTGTCTCCGTGGTTACGTATACATTACATCCAGAAAACCCTAAAAATCCTGAAATGAAATAGATTCTGGGGCGTCTTAGAGGCCACCAGGATGGAAAGTAAAGGTGCCATGTTCACCCATTTTTACTTCCGGCCCCGAGTGGAGCCTCAGAGCTCTTATCCAATCACAGCGCAGAGTGTCCTCGAGCACCCGCCTCCGTCGAACAGGCTGTATACGGAAGAGCTCTGTTCTGCAGTGCTGCAGCCGATAGCAACTTTATGCATGAGAGAAATATGGATGTCACAGAGAAACCAGTCAACGGGTAGGTTCATTTTTAGTGAAATCGTTATTTTTAAGCACACGGTTAAAACAGTTGTTCACTTCAATGCAACAATAACTATTACCATGATAGGGCCTTTATTTCCATGGCTAGAAACCTAAGCTAGCTAACTTAGTTGGATAACATCGTGTGGCATTGTCAACACTAAAGCTTTGTTTATTAGCTTCGCATGTTAGGGGCTCAGTCTGGGGCCCGTTAGAGATGAGGGGTTCTGTTCTGTAGGGGGCTCTGATTGTGGTGTACTATGGGTCAGCAAATTATCGTTACCAAATGATACAGCTTTGATGATATAGTTACCATTCAAATAATGATCTCATCAGTCTGTTTACATTCTTTCATACTAGCGGTTGTATACATGATAAACAACTACAACACGTGCAGTAGGGGAGAGACAATAAGCATGCACACTCTCTAGAGCAATGTAGATCTATCCAAATCATGAGGTTTTAATATTCATTAGTAACAGAAAGACCAATTTTAATTATTGTGTTGATTTCACCCAACACGGGGAGGGTTGGGTCACTATTCTGGAGGGTAGACACTAACGTTTATCTATGACATTTTGTGGAATTGCTTATTTGGTAAAAGTTAGAATATTATTGAAACATAAAACCTTCACATAGTAAACCATACCACCACTAAGATATAAAGGAAACAGTAGATGGAGTAGAGGGGTGCCTAAAATGAGAACAAAAGTCTCTGGATTTAAAAGATCCACAATAACAGACCACCTTCAGTGGCAGTTCTTCAGTGTGAAAGCTGACTCGCACTTGACAAACAAAAGTACAGAAGTTGGTATGTTTTTTTTTTAAACTTTGGTTTACTCACCTTTCTGGCACCTTTCTAGTATCCATTAACAGTCAATGACATCACACTCTGTGACCATGAGCATAGCCTCGTATTAGCTCAAAAACACTCCAGGACCAAACCCTCCCTGTGACCAACCCACCCCGTCAAAAATTATACTTGTACCACTTTACATTTAAATTTGTAGTAATAAATATGCAGCTGTAGTTAGTGTTCTATTATTTCCTCTCTCTCTTTTTTTTTTAGCTCTTCAACAGGCCTTCTCTGTATGGTGGCATAATCATGTCCACTGATGATAGTATCTCAGAAGATGTGTCCAGTTCGGTGGCTTTGAGCCACTGCCATGCCAGTGTTGATGGGGACGGAGGTAAAGAGAGTGAGACCTCTTTGGTGTCGTCTGAAGGAAAATCTACCTCTGGGCTTTCTGTCTCGGAGGACAAACAGACAGCCTCCCAAACAACAGGAGGGACTGTGCAGTACAGACCCGTGGACATCACATCTGCACAAGAGATCAGGTAATGCAATTATAAACTATATATCAATGTTGAGGTGTGCTCTGGTATCCGGTGCATAATCCTTAGAGTTTTATACATCTGATCATGATTTTTGCAGAAAAAAGACTTGTTTTTGTTGCCCTGAATCACGCACATAGTGCTCACACATTTAGTGATACAGATGTAAGTCCTGCTTCTACACATACACACATTTCATAACTGAGAAAAGGCTGGAAATACTCCGTCCGTACTCCAGAGTCGAGTGCCCTGGGCTGCCTCACGGTGAGTGCCGTACGAGCACACTGCCAGTGAGCTGAGAGAAGCGAATACTGCCCAGCCACTGTCTCTCGTTATAGTGAAGCTGTTTTGCAGGCGATTTGATCTACGGGGAAAAAGTTGATTGATTAGGTTTGTCTTCACCCTCTGAGTTTGCAGATTAGGTAATTCAAATATGAGCAAAGAGAGTTAGTTTCTGTGGCCTCAAAAGCTCTTCAATAATATCGTTTATCGCCTCAATATATCGAACTTCAGATTTTGTTATTGTAACTATGGGAAAATCACTCTTTCAAACAACAGTTGGTGAGGATATTTTTGCTGTGAATTAGGAGTGGTAACTACTTTGCCACAGCAATGCAATATGCAATTGATTTTTCATTGTTTTACTGTAATACAGGGACATCTGCCTGAGACCTGATGTGTTTGAACATGGGAAGAATCTACCTTTTATTAATCCAAGTTCTATTGAGACATTAAGAGCCTTGGTTCAAGAAATACGAAGCAGCGGAGAGACAAACCCTGAACTCTGGAAGGATTGTGAGGTGCTCTGACAAAAAACTGCTATGTTTTTGTTGTTGTTTTTTGTTTGTTTTTAAATTCTCATTGCCTCTTTGTTGTAGGATAGCAAAGAGGCTATCCTACAACAAACTATACTTTAGTGTTGCTATACTTTAGCAACACTAAAGTATAGTTTAGTGTTGCTCTACTCCAAGCTCTATTCATTGATGTTTGTATTTTATTTTATGCTAGATTGGCAAACTAGTTCTAAATGCAATCCTATGTTCACAACAGGGTCGATGGTTGCATCTCTTTCAACTAGTTGAAAAGCAATACCAAGAGCAAATACTTGCTCAACAAGAACAATACCAGTGCCATGTTCAGGTGAACTCACAATGGAAAATGAGAAAAATGCAATCATATATTTCTGTATAATTATACAACTTTTCTGTGTTTCAGTTAATTCAGGATGAAATCAAGGCTCTTGTTCAAATCCAAAACCGCCAGACCAATGTTCAGCCTCAGAAAGACTTATCTAAAGCAAATGTTGCAGAGGGCTGTGATATCTCTACGATCAGTACTCACTGCACCAGTGATAACGATAGTGTGAAAGTTAGTGGAATGGAGGCACAAGACACGACAGTGCTCAGTAGTGGCTATGGGACCATGTGCACGTGGGAGAGTGGTTTTGTTACTCATAAGTCTGCCCAGGAAGATAAGGTCAGTGAATGTCGGAAGAAACTGCCCTTGTTCCTAAACTCTGCAGACGAAAACCCAAGTGTCATCAAAAGCCAGCCGAAAAATTCAAGCGCAAAAGAACCTGGACTTGAAAGAGTGACCCAACAAAGCAACCAGCAGATACCTCTTAGGTATGAGTGTTGAAATGTGCAAATTCTATAGGTTTGTGGTTTGTCCTAAAATTGTATTTGAATTTTGTCTGATTTTAGCACTAACCAGCAACTTACATCCTGGGTGCAGAGGAATAAATTAAGGCCTAAAAAAACCAAGACGATGCCATTGTCAGTGAAGCTTACAGAAAATGAGGCACTCCATAAAAAACATGTTGAATCTCACCAGCCAATTCAAGTGAAGAGCACAGATTCTCTTGACCAGGTATTCAAGTGAAAAGCTCATCCCGACTGGAGCAGTTGTATTATGGCACTTTATACTGCCCTGACTTTTCCATTTGTGCTAAAACATTATCTTTGTATATTAGCATCAGCCAGGAGGACCTTTATTTAACTCGTATGTTCTAAGGAGGAGTGATAGTCTGATATCTGAGACCTCAGGTAACCTATTGATCCACAACACCGCATAGCATTTTCTTGAAATGTTGATCAAACCAAAAATGTGCAATTCAGTGGCAGGATGTTCTTCACTTACATTTTATTTTCGTACTCTAAGGTCTGACCTATTGGCGTCTGCATGAGAATGATCTATATCACCCCCTGCCTGACAGCTTTGACAGTGGTGTGCCACATTTAAAAGAAGAGTCCATGAGTTTTGTAAGTGGGACCACATGAGATTTATCACATCACTTACTTGTGTTTTTTATTTAGCGTAGCTGCATTGCTTGTCTAAGAGGCTTACTCTAAGTTTGATGTGCAGTGGCACCAGACTTCTGCGGGAAGTATGGCTTTGCCATGCTATGCCAGGCTATGCGATTTTAAGATTTTTTTAAATCAAAATGGTTGGTTTAGAGTGGTTTCAAACTGACCTTTTAATAGTATTTATATTTTTGGTGTGTGCAAAGTTGAAGACAAAGTTTTTGTCATTTCCTCTTCAGATACCTCATCAACTGTCACTGAAAGAGATTTACTGTAACAAGCAAGATTGCAAACAGGTAGACAGAGATGGTTCTTTTAAATCCAGCTCTATATCTCCACTCCCATGTGTATGTTGAAATTCCACCTTGTTTCATGTGACGATTCTCACAACATTTTTGTGCCTTAGGCTTTTTCCTTGGACCCTGTTACCACACGGCAATCGGATCATACCTCTGGTTTCACGTCACCCTCTCACTTCAGCAGCCCTTCTTTTTCCACACCTTCTCACTTCGGCCACAGAGCTGAAACTCCCATAACCCCTGACAGCATGGTGGAAAGCAGTCATAATCCTGGGGATACAGACTGTCTCTCAGATGCCTCTAGTGTTTCTGCAGCTCGACATTCAACTTTAAAGGTGCAAGACCAATGGGGTGCTCTTCCTCTCACTGCCAAGCACAATATCTCTCATCACCAACCGTATCTGGAGAAGGAACAGGGGTGGTCTCAAAACTATCCCAACACTCCCCAGACAGAGGGGTCTGCTTCTCTTGAGGATCCTGTCATCCTTTCATTGTGAGTGTAGCGACTGTAGGAACAGATGAACCTATGATGGCCGATAACGTAATAGCACGTTGTGCCATTAACGGAATAACGATCATTATTGCACTATTGGCTGGTTATTACCTGCATGACGAGATAAAAATTATTCACAAATGTAATAAATTCAGCCAATAATATAATAACACATCATCATCTGACTTTATTTTCAAAAACTAACATACAGTATTACATTACTGGGCTGCAAATCATTATCACGTTATTGGACTGTTTTTGCGTTTTCAGCTTATTACATTTTGAAAATTGCCAAATGTATTACACTATCGCCCGTTATTATTCGGTTCCTACAAGGCTGTGTATAATTGTAGATCTGATTTCTAGATACTGTTTAGTCCACTCTGTTTAGAGTGTAGCCGCTTAACCAGCATCGTATGTAATATTTTGTGTTTCTTACCTTTTCTGTCTCTGTAGACTAAGACAGAACTTGAGAGAGAAACACTCCAGACATGTGGCAGATCTTAAATCCTATTATGAATCTGAGATCCAAAATCTTGTTGACAAACTTCAACTCAAAGATCTTCCC
Organism: Gobius niger; assembly: GCF_951799975.1. Taxonomy (NCBI): domain Eukaryota; kingdom Metazoa; phylum Chordata; class Actinopteri; order Gobiiformes; family Gobiidae; genus Gobius; species Gobius niger. The sequence continues at coordinate 24,968,151 of NC_136853.1, read as the reverse complement.
AAGGATATTGAAAAAAGCAATCGTGCTCTCACAGAAAGGTTTGTTTTTACATTACACCCTGACACTTGAACTGTGCTTTGTATATTATGTATTATACTCTAAACTTTGATAGATGCAAGCATTTGGAGAAGGCTTTAACTGATGCAACAAGTCGCATTCAAGAACTTGAAGCAAATAACAATTCCCTTGAGAAAAAAATGGTAAATGTTTACAGTTTCACATTGTTTATTGCCATATACAGTGGTATGCTAAAGGTTGGGTCCCCCTGTAATGTTTCCACATTTTGCCACACTATGGACCATAAGCATAAATATATTTACGTAATTGAAATTTTATGTGAAACATATACACTAAGTGACACACAATCGTGAAGTGAAATTTAAATTTATACATGATTTTGATTTTTTTATATAAATAAAGAACTGAAAAGTGTGATGTACAAAAGGCCCACTTTCCTTTTAGTGCAACCAATTGCTTTCAGAAGTTGCCTGATGATTTCTGAATGATCACATGTCGACCCAATGACTAAATAGAGTCTACCTGTGTGTAACCTAATGTCAGTTCAAATTCAGCTGCTCTGTGAAAAGACTATTGTGGAGCAGAAGCATCATGAAGTCCAAGAACACACCAGACAGGTCCGGGATAAAGATATTGAGAAGTATAAAGCTGGGTTAGGCTATAATTTTTTTTTCCAAAGCTTTGAACAGCTCTCAAAGTACAGTTAAATACACCATCCAGGAATGGAAAGAGTCTGGCATCACTGCAAACCTACCGAGACCCGGCCGTCCTCCTAAACTTACTGACTGAACAAGGACAGCACTGACCAGAGCTGTTACCAAGAAGCCTATGATGACCCTGGATGAACTGCACTGGCATTTTTATTTTTTAAAGAAAACCATAAGAAGCCACATGGAGGCTTCTGGCCACAGAGCAGCTGTATTTGAACGACATTAGATTACAGACAGGTAGACTCTATTTAGTCATTGGGTCAACATGTGATCATTCAGAACTCATCAGGCAACTTCTAAAGGTAATGGTTTGCACTAAAAGGAAAGGGAGCCTATACTTTTGCACATCACACTTTAAAAAAAAGAATACATTTCATTTCACTTCACAATTGTGAGTCACTTAATGTGTGTTTTTGATATCAGATTTCAATTAAATATATTTATGTTAAAAAGTTAAAGGGGTGCCCATACTTTTGCATACCACTGTAACTCCTTATATTATTTTTACCTTCCACTGTTACCTTGTCTCCGCAGACTGAATGGTCTGAGCGATATGCTGTTGCCGGTGCCACAGTGAAGTCTTTGTCGAAGCGACTGGAGGAAAGCAAACACTCGGCCAAAGAGAAAGACACATTAGTAGTCCGTCTAAAGATTCGAATACAGCAACTGGAAGAGGCGGCACAGAAGGCAGAAAGAGAGGCAGAAGAAAAGGAAGCAAAGAGGGACAGGGAGTACAAGATGCTTCAAGATGTAAGTGTCAAGGCCACATAAAGATAATATTTTTTCAACTGAGTACATTTGTTGGCCATTTTGCAACAAATAATGTCTTTCAAATATTCTTACATCCCTTAGCTACTGGGAGAATATGACTCTCTGATGAAAGCGCATGAGGGTCTGAAGGTACTACTTTGTCTTATTATTTTTTATATAATTATAAGAGGTCATTGAAAGTTATGTGATTTCTGCTTCTCTGTCGAAATGCAAAGGGTAACCTGGCCTCAACTGAGAACAAGCTTGTTGATGCCCTTGACCAGATCTCTGAACTAAAGAAGTACGTTTTAGATTACCCAATGATTGATAAGGCAGTGGCTCCGACTGCATGTCTTTATACATGTAAGAAATAACCTGAACAAACCTATTTAGAACATTTTGTTTTTGTCATTTAACCAGAAACATTTCTAAGATGGAGTCACAAGTAAAACAACTAGAACATGAGAATCAGGCTAGAATTCGTGTGTCACACAACATCCAACCCTCTGGAGCTGGGTATGTAAGCCAGCAATATTGTAGTGACTTTATGTTCCTTGTTCATAATATGCCACTGACGTTTTCTACGTGTTTGCAGCCTTTACCACCATCCTGATTTGCTCCTGTCACCAACTAAAGGGAATGCTGTACCTGATGTGACTCGTACTTTTTCCCATTCCCCAAGTGAACAGAATAATGATGCCGCATCACTCATTCAAACCAACAAACCGATAAAATCTCCATCTAATAAATTCAGCAATATATTGACTGGACGTGAACGTCCTATTGAAGATGCAATTACTGAAAGCTGGAAGTAAGTATTTTGATCTTTAAAAACCTAGTTACTGGTCACAAAACTTTTGTTTTTTTTTGCAAAAACTTCCATCATGTATTTTTTATCAATGTTTCGAATTGAAGTGATAGTCTGTTTAAAGTTTAAATGTTTTACTAATTTCATAGATTGCGTCTAATTGACTGCCTGGGCCTGCAATGAGTAATAATGAATAAGAATATTTTTTCTAAAGTCCCTCCTTTTGCTGATTTCGGCAACTAATCAGATTCCCAGGCTCCTCATTTTGCAAACTTAGAGTGGCTTTCTGGTCCAATCAGGAGGGGAGGGAAGACTTGTTTACTTTCAAATTTCACTTTGCAATCTTACAGACTATGACTTTAAACACAATATTTTTTTTATCTGAAGTAGCGCAGATCGTGAACTGTCTCAGTCGAGGTTTCAAGAGCAGAGCTGCAGACCGAAGGAAGTTTCTTGGAGACAAGGCTCGTGTGTTATGACTCCCATGATGAGAGCCATCGTTGAGCTGGAGGAGACCCGAGCGACTCAAAGTCGAGCCCCTTGTAAGAATGATGTCACTTGTTTAAGTTTTCAGTGCAAATGCATCAAAATCATTGTTTATTCTTCATTGGAGTCAATGGTTGAAGTGTACTTGAGAAAAGTATGCAAGTACTGTAAATTTATAGTAATTTGCTTTTTGCTAAAGACTAAATAGCGACAGTCTGTTCCTTATTTGTATGTTTTTTGTGAACAGCTGCAGTTTAATTTTTATTTATATCTATATTGACATAAAAATCTCCACTGTTCTTTATACAGGGGTTGACAATTCAAAGGCCACTTTTGGGTTTGTTGAGCAGAGACTGAAAGTGCCAATACAAAACAGAGACATTCCTCAGGATTTATCGAGGCCTTTGAGAAGAGCTGAAAAAAGCAGAGTTGGAGCCCTTCAGAGAAGCCTGTCTCCAGAGAGTCACAGGTCGTCGTCATTGCCTCCTCCAGCCCAAAGAAACATGCCCCCTACTACGCCCTGTATGTACTATTGTCTCCCAGCATTCCTAAAGCCAACAGTGAGAGCTTGAAATTATGATTTATTTTTCTTCTAGCAAAAAGAGAAACCCTACTTATGCCCGTGTCTGCAAAATCCAGTCCAAAACGCTGTCCTAGTGAGAACTTCTCTACTGCTTTTGGTCACTTAATGCCCAGAGAGGAGCATTTTCACCACAGGTGAGAATATTTATTGATCAGTGTCCTTATAATTGCTGTAAGAGCCGTGAGGGTTATGGTGGTTTCCCCTTTTTATGAGCATTTTGACTCGTCTTGGGGGTGCTAGAAAATATCTTGACGGGTGTGCCACTGGGACAACTCTACAGCACTCTCTCCACACAAGAGAGGCATCGTGGCGCGTAGCGGCCATGTGCCTGAGACTGCGTTGGGGCGCTGGGTTCAGGCTGATTCCGCTGTAATTCTACAAAGCTAGTGGCTTAGCATTGCGCTAAACCCGTGTTAGCATCGCAGCTGAGGGACCGAACATAACTGCTCTGACTGACTACTTTCAGAATTAAGCAACATAAGCTACGTAAGCATGTGAAATGTATCTCTGTGTCCTCAGCAGAGAATGTGTGAGGTATAGAGATTTGATTATTATGTCTTACAAAGCTTTATTTTTATTGTTTTACAGTAAAGTGCACAAAACGTGTCACATAAAAGCAGTGTATAAACATTATTCTGCAGGCCAGTTCTCCCCAATAAAACACATTTGTCATGTAAAACTCCAGCAGCAGTGGCACCGCCTGTGTTAAAGAAAGTTACTGCAAAAGCAGAGGAGAAATGATGCTCAAATACTAACGAGCCTTCGCTCGGAGGTAAACAGCCCTCTCCCCTGCTCCCCCCTCACTGGAGGCGGGGCCAGGGCCCTGTGTGGGAGGAGCTGAGGAGCAGAGCTGACTGACAGGTAATGAAGCAAAATCTTAAGACCAAACCACACACGGCAGCCGCGAAATTCAAACGCTGTAGACTTTAACACAGAAGGCGCCACAGGCGGTTTTTGGCACAAACACAAGATTTAAACAAATATGCACTAAACTGTCAAAATGGTTGCGAGACAGGTAGGCAACACTATTAGATACTCATTCATACATAACTTATCTGCAAAAAAAAAATGATTTGGGGTTTGTTGCTCTTTAAAGGTACATTCCCCCGATACAGTATGAAATGTATGCTTTAATACTGATTCATCCACAATTGCAAAATAATTTTATAGCAACTGTTGGTTCTTAATGCTATATTTTGATGAAATATCTAAATGTTTAAACATGATCACAAAAAACTGGCTACTACAGAACTACTGCTTATTCTGCAATGCTGTTTGTTACCTTTTTCTGCTGCAGCAGCCCAAGAAAAAGGCTTCACTTCACAACAACTGATCAAGATGGTAAAACATGAACTCATAATAGTTTACAAACAAAAAATGTTGCTTTGATTGACTCTTGATTTGATTGTGATTATTAGCGGAGCAGCATACTTCAGATTCTACAAGTGATGTGCAGCCCCGTGATGTTAATCCCCAGCTGGACTGGGATGAGCGGGATGAGGATATAGGACTGTCTCATTTGGATCGACTGCAGTCTCTGTCTGATGCAGAGCGGCTGTTTGATGAGCTCACACAGGAGAAACTGCAGGTATTTACTTCAATATCATTTAATTTAAACATGCATTTTATAAATCGAAAGTAAATAATTGAATCTACACACAGTAATTATATTTAAAAGCTATAAACTCAAGATATAATCATTCAAGAATTTGTTTTGGGCAGATTGAGGCAGCACTGAGCCGGATGCCTGGAACAGGGAGCAGAGTGAGTTTACAGACAAGATTGGATGAGGTAAGTTTAGAATACAAATGTTCTTTGTGTTTGTCTGTGACCACTATTGCCAATAGAAGCTCTTCTTAACTTCTTAGGTGGCCTTAGAGAAGCGTTTGGAAAGACTCAACCAGGATCTGGGATCCCTACGCATGACCCTGAAGAGATTTCATGTCCTTCGGTCTTCTGCCAATTTATAGCAGCATCTTTTTCCAAATTATATTCTGGATGTAATTGATGATTGATTTTTTTCCAGACCTGAATGTCAATTTGTACAGTAAGCCCATGCTTTTTGCTCTGGGATATTTTTCTATATCTAAAATACATATATATTTTTTAAATATATTTTATTATTGCTCCAGATTGTATTATAATATTATACTATACACTTGTAATATCAATTTGATATATTCCATGGTAAAAACTTGTCCTGTTTATTTTTCCACTGTAAATTTCATGCCTTTAATTTAAAGAACCATTGCCATATTTGTTAATAGGTTTTGTCACTTTTGAGGTCCATTGTTTACTTTTTTATTGTACAAATGACATCAGTTCTTCAGTACATTCCATGTACATTTTACTTTTGTGCTTAAATCCACAAGCAGCACGTGTTCCCGATGCTTGTGCATGGACTGCTCTGCTTCTTTTGTCAGATGAATTAGATGTACTTCAATAAAGCGTATGTAAGCCTACTGCTGTTGCGGAAACATTAAAAGTTAATGTATTGTCTACTATTGTGTTTTGATTAATTTCTTTCACACAACTTTAACACAAACATTATAAAAATGTTCAAAAAGTGGCTCTGTGCAGTTTGGAGGGACAGAATTGACTGTACAGGCTATTGCGTAATAGGGCTGGGCGATATATCGATATATTTTTAAAAGAAATATATCGAGATATTTCAAATTCAGATATGCTATTAAGTTACCAAAAAGAAGCAGGTAATTTCATGCAAATTTTTAAAAGGTTTATCTTAAACTGAGCACTTTATTTTGTTATCTCTATATATAAACGCTGCCCTCAGAAAAGGATTGCCCTATTTTTATTTTTTAGGCAATTTTTATTTAAATGTGCAACTTACGGAGCTTTGTTATACAATGTTTATGTTTACATTTTATATATTATTATTGTATTTGGCTTTGACTTTGACTTAACATTTCATTTCACAGCTCTCACTTTGTGGAAAAAAATATCGGCATATATATCGTATCGATATTCAACCTAAATATATCGGGATATGACTTTTAGCCCATATCGCCCAGCCCTATTGCGTGATATCAAAGGAAGTCTATGAATGGGTTATATTTACCTGACATCACCACATGCTGAACAGCCTGTTTAAAGGAGAGGTGCAGAGCTCTAGTTTCTATGGTGGCAACTAAACCATCCAACTTGGATAATGGGTATTATCTGTAATTACTGGCACAATGCAAATTAAACAAATGCTGACATGAAGTTCAATGTTTTCTATGTCAGCACATTATTACCAAAAGGTCATTTTTTCCTCTCATTGTGGACTCCTCAAGTGGTGCAATCGTCAGAAACATGGGTGTTATGTTGCTCAGTACAAAGGACTTTAACGTGTCATCAGGTGTAATCTGGTTAACCATTTGTACACTTTCTTTTTGGAGACTTCTTTCAACAACTGTGTGTCTCTCCCCCGTAGAAGTTGCATGTAGATACCCTGCCCTCCAACCGAAATGACGACATTAATGATATAACGTGAACGCAACCTGGTTATACGGCCTGCAACCATTAAAGACGCTTAAAACCAGAGGGACAAGTCCTGATCGTGCCGACTGTCTCTGAGGTTTCGAGCGTCGCTCTTGATTGCGACAGACTTCCAATAGGGGGCGCTACTGTACATCCACGGATCTCGTACCTTATTTATGTCATCATGGACCAGACACCGGCACTTTACCGACGACCGTGACACTGGATGGTCTCCTAGATTGACAGAGGGGAGCGATGTCGCGCGGTGTTTGGCAGAACTAGCTGGAGGAACGCGGTGCGCGTGGAGGGTCTGCGTCTGCCATTTGTATCATGCGACCATCGGAAAACACTGTGACTGTCGTCTTCTCTCCAAGGTTTCCAATAATGTAATGTTGTGGCTGTTTAATTGACGGCCCGTATCCCCCGTAAACGCTAGATAACAGGAAGGAGGAAGACCACGGATACACTCTGCCCGCGCCGATGCAGGTGAGTCAGCGCCAGCGTTAGAGCCACTGGGTCTGTCAGCATTAATCTGAGAGTCCGGGACTAAACTAGCTGATGCAGATCACTGTTTTAGGCTAACGGGCTGTTGCCTGTTATATAATGTGCGGTCATCTACTGCCCTCAGTCCGTAAGCGCCGTAGTGATCTGTCTGAACATACGGCGCTAAAATACACTGTTAACGCTACAATAACGGAATATACAAGCGGTGTGAGTTATTATTATTACCAGTGTAAGTAAGACTGGCAGGCTGATGATGATAGAATGTAAACGACACGTCACACCTACGGCATGAATTGATTTATTTGGATCATTTATGTATATATATATATATATATATATATATATATATATATATATAATGCTACTGTACATAACTTTGGGGTCACTTAACATTTCCTTACTTTTGAAGAAAAGCTCATTAAATCTATGAGAAATACGGTCTACACATTGTTAATGTAGTGGTTTTTAATGGGATACCTGCATAGATGCAGAGGTGCATTTCAGGCAACCCTCCAGTGTTCTAATGGTACACTGTGTTAGCTAATTGTGTTGAAGGGTAATTGATGATTAGAAAACCCTTGTGCAATTATGCCCTGCTGAAAACTGTTGTGCTGATTAGAGAAGCTATAGAACTGGCCTGGGTGACCCTCTTGGAGCTAAACAACATCAACAGGACTTGAAGAGCCTGCATTGCAACCTCGATGAGGTTGTGGAAAACCACCCTTAAAGCCAATGGCAAGTCACTTGCACAAGTCTCCATCAAATGTGGCATATACCAAGGAGACGCCTTGTCCCCACTGCTGTTCTGCATAGGCCTGAACCCCCTCAGCCAAATAATCAACAAGACTGGCTATGGATGCCGACTCAGGAACGGGGCCACCATCAGTCGCCTCCTCTACATGGATGACATCAAGCTGTACGCTAAGAATGAGCGAGACATCGACTCACTGATCCAGACCACCCGGATATACAGTGCAGACATTGGGATGTCATTCGGACTAGAGAAGTGTGGTCGGATGGTGACTAAGAGAGGGAAGTTAGTCCACACAGAAGGGGTCTCACTCCCAGAAGGAACAATAGCAGACATTAAGGACAGTTACAAGTACCTTGGAATCCCACAAGCAAATGGCAACCTCGAAGAGGTGACAAGGAAATCGGCTGTGGCCAAATACCTCCAACGAGTAAGGCAGGTCCTGAGAAGCAGCTCAATGCTCTGGTCAGGACTTGAGCAGTGGCATTTTGTATTTATTGCAGCTGTCCAACAGCTTGTTTTGAAAGGCAAGTGAGCAGGCCGTTACAGTAGTCTAACCCGCTGGAGACGATGGCATGGATTAGTCTTGTTTTTTTAGGAAGACTGTCAAACTTTAGGTCTGAGTCCATGACTTATACTTGATTTTTTAGGTTCTAGTGAGAGAGCCTCAAGGTGATCAGGGACCATCTCTCTTCGCTTTTGTTAATATTAATAAGAATTCTGCCAGGATGAGAGCGAGCATCACTGCACAACATGCATTTGGGCTGTCAAGCACCATATAAAATGGATGTCAATCACCTTAACTCAGTTTCAGACACAATGAATGTTTAGGGCTCAAAGTATGATTTCAGTATTTCAGTTTGATGCTGACTGGTCTAAACCAAACAGTCTGGTTTAGACAAACCAAACATGTGAGACTGATTAACATTTGGTTTATAATTTGGGGAATCCTTCTTGCATATGTAATGTTTTGCCATACGCATCGTGTTGGCCCCTTATGTGTTGTTGTGATACATGATGTCTCAGCCCTAATAGTTACACGAATTTCTCAACCCTCAGTTTGTAGTTACTTTTTGTTTTTTGTAATTAATATCATATTACGTCCGGTGATACAGGCGATAACTGGACATTTTTTGTAATAGGCCTGTTTCCTCTGTCGAAGCTTCATTGTGCATGAATTTAATATGCGAGTTCTGGAAAGAAAATTATGTTGCCTACAAGATCAGATTATATGACCAAAATGATTAGGTTTGCTTTAATGAATGCTGTTCGGAAGTATCCACTGCAGAAAAGAATGAGTCATAGTATTGATTGCTGCTTCCCCCTGTACTGGCTCCTCGCAGGCTTTGCTTCCTCCTCTGCATCCCTCCCCCCCTTGTGCTCTGCCCTTGTCTGCACATCGCACATCTAGTGTACCTCCTACTTAAGCTCCACGATTTGCCCATATCAACCATCTCATGACTTCCACCGTCTGTGTTTGCAGTTAAGACGCACAGTGTTTGAGTTGAGAGACAGGAGGTTGAGAAATGCATATCAATAACGGCAACTGCTCATTCTGGAAAGAGGAGGCGAGCGAAAGATGGATGGAAGGCTTGTCACAAGATGCTACGTCATAGCTGTGTGTGAAATCTATTTTTAGCTGCGTAAACAGAGGAATTCCAGACCACTGATCAAGGCGTCACAGTCAAGGCGACGTGATAGGAGGCTGTAGTGAATGAGTAGCACTTGTGTTAAACTGTATTGTCACTAAACAAACCACCATACACCCACAGGCTCGGAGTGTCAAACCAGAAAAGCGTGCGCCACAAATAGACCAGCACGACAGTTCACAGTCTGCCACTTTCTCCGTCTCACTCTGTTACACATGCATGCACATATGCTGCAACCCTCTCTTATGGAACAACATGCCCACAGGACACGTTTAACATAGGCTTGGCCTTTTCACTTGGCATGCCTTTGTTTTAAATTTAGATTCATGTGCATCTTGAACAGGCAGGATCATGGTCCCAGCTGCTCCAGAGGTCATGTCTGACAGAGGGATATGGTCTCGTTTGCTTTGCATTTATTCAGCACTTCTAGTCTAACAATACCTTATCTCCGGGAACGTGTCCAGTGTTTTTGCACAGGGGTGGCCCAAAGGCGGCTCGTGCAAGTAGCAGTAGTACGAGTAGCATGTGAAGTGGTGTAGCAGTACAGTCATTTGTGCATTATTTACTCATAGCATTCTCTCATTTGCATAACAAAATTTGTGGCCCCTATACTGTTATACACATCATTCCAAATGTTAAATCAGGTGCAGCACGGCCACAAGTTATCTCATCAAGTCTCTCCTCTCTATTTATTAGGAAGGTGGCTCCAGTTGTCAATAAAGGGTTAATTTTTGGTCGTAAATGTATCTCCTGAACCACTCTTATCACATTGTATAAGACATTCAGAAGAGTAAAAACTTAGATTAGCATCATCACTAAATCATTAACCTTATCCTTCACACCTCACTAGCCTTACTGGTATCCTGCTGCTGCCCCCCTCCCCATCACCGCGCTGCTGGCCCCCACCCTTTGCTGCCCAGAGCTAAAAATAGATTGTCCTCTCATCACAAAGCTTTCACGTCAGGGCTCGGTTCACTCTCATTTGCTGCCCCCAAGCCTCTTTTCATCTGTGACAGTTGGCAACATACAATAAAGCTGTTCATAAAGCTGTCGGATGTAGACGGTGATATTTTTGAACGTTCAAAAAATAGTCTGCGTTTGTGTCTGTTTTTGTTTCTTTTTGTTCTTTTTTTTCCTCCCGCCCCTGTCCCTGCCTCTTCCCCTTACTGCTTACTGTCCCCGGGGGGTCTGGTCATGAATGGTGTTATTTTACGCTGACTAGCATAGACGTCACAAAATAATGTTACCATCATTTCTTGGAACTGCAAAGGCCTTAATGAGGCGATGTTCTTTCCCACTTAGAGGAACTGGGTACAGATATTGGTTTTCTATATAGGAGAAAGACCATTGTAGACTAAAAAATAAGTGGATTGGGCAGATTTACCATTCATTGAAAAAAAAGGGTCAAATTCTATAATATGTAAGGCTCAAGACAAGGTCCACTCATCGTCATGGGCTGCTTTAATTCAAAGCTTTGCACAGGCTACACCTCTCCAAAGTACAGCTTTCCAAAATGTTCCATGGGGTGAACACAGCTTGTGCGACCAGGAACAGGCTTCACTCGCTCACACTTTCTTGAACTGTTCTAACAAAACAGTTTATTGGACTAAAATGTTAACATGGATGTCTCATATTTGTGGAATACTGTCACGTCCTGACCCTGTGCTTGCACTTTTTGGAGTTCCCCCAGTAACCGCTAATCTTGTTTGTCTCAGTGCCAGAAGACCGATAATACTAAATTGGAATAAAAAGAAACCCTCCGACCTATATTCATTTGGTACATGATGTAATGAAGCATATTCAATTGGAAAAAAATCTGAACTGAAAGGGAAGGTAGATGGTTTTCGTTTGATATGGGATCTGTTTCTGAAGTACCTCGACAAATTCAAGCAAGCACATGTGTGAATATAGAGTAGAAAAATGGCCTGACCCCCCTCCCTTTTTTATTTATTTATTTATTTAATTGTATTTATTTTTGTATAATGTTTAAAAACTCTAATAAAGAAAAGATTGGCAGGAGGGGGGTGGTAGTCATCCTCTTGGTTTAAATATAGAGGCTGTTCTATGCCAGGGTTACTTCCTTGCAAATTCTCCCAGCTTCACCTGAGAGCGAGGCTGCTCTTTGATATGTGAAGAGTGTTTTAGCATTCCTGGTGCAGGGGAAGCTGTGCTTGACAAGATCACAAATTAACAGCAGTGCACACATGAGCAGATGTTTGGAACTGTGTGTGGTACAAACGAGCAGGGACTTAATTTTGTTATCGCTGTGCTCTGCTGTTGATCAGGCAGAGTGTGCGCTGTGGGCTGGGCAGCCATCAACAAGTCATTTCATTTGGAGGATGTACAGTACATCCGTGCTGATAATGCTCAGAAACCCGGGTGAAGGGAACAACACACGGCTATTGCTCATTCGACTGCTCTGCATGTAGGACAAAAAAGACTTTTAATAATAATGATAATGCAAGGGTTATATACAGCCTTTTCTAGAAAGTCAAAATGCTTTACATTGCATTATTCATTCACACAGAATACTATTGTAGCCACGGCTGCCCTGGGGTTGACTGATGGAAGCGAGGCTGCCAATTTGCTCCTCCAATCACCACCAACCACTCACTCACTCACTACATTCACTCAGGCTTCCTGATGTTCCCAAACGGTCTCCCATTCGAGTACCAACCAGGCCCTGCTTTGCTTCCAAGATCTGACGTGATTGGGCAGAGCAACAAAAAAAAGCTTGATTATAAAAGTAAAAGTATGAAATGTTTTCCTTTGACTTTCGGAACCCCGTGTTTACCTGAAAAATGACAACCACCACGCGTTTATGCAGCAGGCTCAGAGGCCGTCAGTGCAGAACATTGTTTCAATATTTTACTTCCTGTAAGAAAACATATGTTGTGACATATTTCATCAGTGTTCACTCCAACCCTGTAAAATAATAGTGGTGGCCGAAGTCGGTAAGCAATACACACCAGACCAAAGGAAAGACTGGTCACGACACCTGAGATGCATAATCATGGAAGCAGGTGATCGGGCCCCAGTGGCTCAGAGAAGTGTGTTTCATGCCGTCGCCTGCATGTGGACTGGCATCTCGGGTCATATTCTAGTTTAAGTCTAATTCACTACATTCTTCATAGTGACTGCTTCCTGTTCATGAAAAATCACCTACTGGAAGGAACGGAGAAAAACAGAGAATACAATCGGTCCAGTGGGCTGCACCAGTAACTTGCTGCATCACAACAAACCCCACAAATCAGGCGGTGGCCTCATCCGTCACCATGGTAACAGAGCCTCCTTAGTGCAGAGGAGGAGGAGATATTGAGCAAGGAGAGAAAAAAAGGAAAGCGGTGACTGTGCTGGTGGAAGCGAGGTAAAGCCAAGGGGGTTGAATCAATATCTTCTCCTATTATACGGAGGGGACTGAGAGCGGCATGGCACTGGCCCTTTTCAGAGAGGCCAGGAAGGTTTTCTTGTCTTTTCTTTTCTTTTTTTGCGGATTGCAACGAAGATAAACAAGGATGGCGTGGAAGGGTGCATGAAATCCGGGAGAAGGATCTGCATTGACGGCTTCTGAGCCTGCTGCATGGATTGGGTGGTTGTCATTTATCAGGTAAACACATTGTTTACTGTCAGACATGCCACAAAGCATCTTTTGGGTAAATGCAATTGTGTGAACATAAAGAGCAAGGAAATGAGCATCTTCTATGCTGCGAGCTGTCCAAAAAAAAGTGACATTACAAAAGGAGGTAGAGCTGATGGGATCTGCAGGTGGTTTGCACACGATTGGCACCGTTGTGTGGTTCAGGAACAGTGGAAATCCTTGTGATTACTTAAACAATTGTCACACAAAACTACTTTATGGATATATACTGGAAAGCACTGGCTTATACTGTATGTACTGTATTTGCTGTAATCCTTACTTTTGGCTACTATAATGAATTATTAATCGACATTTATAGCCTGAATAGAAAAAGCTCGTCGTCTGGCTGGCCAGTCTAGACCATTCTTGTATAATTGATGATGCAGCCTACAGGTTTTTCTCATCATAAAATAATGTTTAGTCTAAAATATTGTTTAGTCTAAAATATGAGTGGATTAATTATTCAGACTAATTATACCTTTGACTGTGACGTTGAAGGAAGCCTTACAAAGATACTGCTGACTGCATCTTCCTGATATTGGGTATATTTATGTTTTGCCTGAGACATCACATCGTAGCATTATAACTTGTAGCTCTTGCTTGTGGTTGACCATAACCTACAATGAGGATGTCAGAATTTAGAAGGTGTACTTTTTCATTACCTGAAACATTCACACGGATACAAGACTGATCAACAATGTTAGATTGACCAGGGCTGTGTGTTATGGACTGGAACTTAACGTGATTCGACGCGTTAGATGTTAAAGCACTGGCCTTATTCTATTCTATTCATTTATTCTTTATTAGGATCCCCATTGGCTCCCACAAGTGGTTGCTACTTCCCGGGGTCCTGACACAATATATAATTACAGAACAGTTCAAATGGAATACATGAATGTTACACATTTCATATAATCATACAACCATAGAGCACATATGGGACACGGTGACTATTGCTCACATGTTCTGAGCCAATTGACTTTTTACTTTCAGCTTGAAGTGTGGTTTGCTTTTAGTGTTTCTAATGATAAAAGAAAGCAAGTTCCAGGCGTTTGCTCCTCTGTACAGAACAGTTCTTTTCACCGAGTTACTATTGTCTGGGAACAACCAAAGAATTTGTTGGCCTTATTGTGAAGATTTAACAATTTATTGGCTTTTATGTTAAGAGAGCTGGCCCAAAACCTGAAAATTGGGGGGAAAGAAAGTGTTTTCCTTGATATGTCTCCTCTTGAAGGTAATGTTGCGTTTCTTGGTATTAAGTCATGCTAAACCTATAATCACAATCAGTTTTCTTTAGTTTGTTTTTTGGTTCTTTTGACCAATGGCCCACCCCAAGTAGGCTACATGTTGCTCAAACAAGTCCAAACATACAGTAGCAGGCGGATGTGTGTTGTTTCCAGTCTAAGTGCTGAGTTTATAGAGCTGAACTAAAACCATGTGGCTTGTGTTGCTGATGGCCATGCAATATGAATGTACTGAAAAACAGTACACTCACTGGGAATATGACACCCTTTCTCTACAATGCCTCTCTGTTAATTATGTGTTCATCTGTACAGCTCTGGCAGATTCATGCAAAACCTTGTATTTTTGCGCTCCTATTTTCTCATAAAAATGTCATATCAATTTTTAATAATTGATGATTATTTAGCTTTTCTTTGTGCTATTAACTATTTGTAACTATTTTTCTCAAGGTTGTAGCATGCATATGCTTCAAGTTCTGTATCTGACATATTCAATAATTCCTGGTACTAACAGACACAAATGCCTTTCTCAACTGATGAATTTATGTTGGCACAGATTCATGAAGACACCGTGAAAGTGTAAAACACAGACAAGACAGTACTTAGTACTTAATACTTAATACGTAATACTTACTTAATACAGACTTGTTGGCTGAGTACCGAGAGGGGAAGTAGCCTCAAGTGTCTTCTTGTTACTTCTTGATTTACTTAACTTCTTCTTAACTTCTTCTCTAACTTTTACCGGCTTTTAATCATGCTTCCCTTTTCTTATTATGAGATCGCTTCTTCTAAAGATAGTTAACCTCTACTCTGCATACAAAAGCTGAACTGTCTAAAATTTACATAATAAATGCGCATAACAAAAGCAAATTTACTTAAAGAGGCTAGATGCAAGTTGGCCATTATATGCTCACTACTGCCACCTCAGGTCATACGTGTAACTGCAGCTTCTATGTTAAGCTCTTGCATGACCCGAAGTAAGAACTTTTTGAGTGACAGTGCAGGATTTTAGAGGCAGTTGTGGTGAACAGGTCTGGGCTCATTCTACACATTAGGACATGGCTGGAACATGTAGGGGGAGGAAAATACTTAGTTTTTACATTATAAAACTCTGTATAGTCCCTTTAAGGTATACTTTATTGTCCCCGTAGGGAAATTTGTCCTCTGCATTTGACCCATCCTTCGATGCCGTTGGGGCGACCCGTAAGGAGCAGTGGGTGACCGCAGTGCAGCTCCCGGGGACCCATTTCAAGATGTGGAGCCAGGCTAATGGTCAGTATCACCTGGCTGGATTATTTACCTATTGTAGGGCAAGGCAACTTTATTTATGCATTACAAGAGAAGATATGCAAAATCACAATCCGGTTAAGTTAAGGCAAAGCACATTGATGAGGCAGACGCAGAAGACACGTCCGCACTCGACAGAGACATGAAGAGGAACATTGTACATGTTTTAGGTCGGGGAAACCGGAGTACCCGGAGAAAACCTACGCGGACACGGAAAGAACAAACACCACACAGAAAGGCTCCGTCCAGGTGGGATCTTCTAATTGTGAAGCACGAGCACTCACCGCTGCGCTCCCATGCCGCCCTAATAATTAATAATAAATATTATAAACGCAAGTCGATTAAATTTGTCTTCAATTTAGTCGACTGTATTGACATGCAATTTTAGGCGACTGAAACTAGACTAAAATTGAAGAGATTTTTTTTTTGACTAAATCTCAACTAAAATTAAATTACGTTTTCACCAAAAGACTAAAACTAAATTAAAATATGTTGTCAAAATTAACACTGTGTAAGATTCTGTTATGGGCCTTAGGGGAGGAGCTGAAATAGTTTTTGGCAGAATTGGCTCGAGGTGAAGATTGGAGCCGTGCGTGAGGTACAGCTCTGGTTGCTCCCGGCAGGATGCTAAAGAAAAGCTGACTGTGCAGATGGAGACCACGAAGAGTCGGTGAACATGCAGCAGGAGCTGGAAAGGTCACTCACTGATGTTAGTGACAGAGTCGCAACACTGAAAAATCAAACAAAACACTGTCAAAACAGTACAGAAAGGTTTGGGAAAAGTGCATGGATCTGGAAAACAGAAGATCGAACATTAGGATTGTAGGGATCGAAGAAGATGCCAAAACGAGCAACCCTACTCGCTTTGTGACACATCTTTTGATGCAAATACTGGGTATAGAACATTTTTGCTCCCCCGTCATCATTGACCAGGCACATAGGACCATTGGTCCAAAGCCTAAACCAGATGAGCGTCCCCGAACATTTCTTGCCCGTCTGCATTACTACACTGACAAGGAAAAGATCCTAAAGTTGTCCAGAGAAAATGACCAGCTTTTTTACTCCGGCTCTCGAGGACATAGTTAAAGCCAAGCTGCGTTCTGGGAAGGTCCTGTACAGTCTTTACTATCCTGCGAAGTTGAACATCACGGTTGAGCTACAGCAGTTGAAGAAAACTGCCCCCAAACAAATGTAGATCTAATCATCAGAGACATAAGAGTTGCCAGATGAAGGCCAGACTGCAAGTGACTGCATTTCTCTTCTCTCTTCTTCTAATACATTTTGATAGTTTTAGGTAATAGCTGGCCTTGGCAATAGTTTTTTGTTCAGTTTTTGTGTTGCAATGGGACATAAAACTACAAGGAACTGGAAACTTCCATCTGCTATCTGATCAAAAAGGATTTTTTTCTTTAATAAAAAGAAAAGAAATTAAAAAACACATAGATTTTTACTGAACTACCAAGAAAGAACCAGATGTAACCAGGTGTATTCTTTGGGAAACACCTGGTACTTGTGTGAATTCATTGCTTCAATAATAAAAATCGCAAAGAGAAAGAATTTGGGATTATGAATGAAATCTCTAACATAGACGAGCAATATGCCGTTTCTCTCACCCTTGACCTCTATAATAAAAAAGTTGTCTCTTCAAACGGAACTTAACTCGCAACAAGAACTATAGATAAGATAAGAGATAAGATAAGATAAACCTTTATTGATCTCACAAAGGAGAAATTCACTTGTTACAGTCGGCGTTACTTCACAGTCTTATTGTACAGTCTGACAGCAGTGGGGATGAAGGCTTTGTGGTAGTGCTCCGTCCTGCACTGAGGGTGTCTCAGTCTGCCACTGAGAGAGCTGCACAGCTCTTCTACAGTCCCGTGCAGTGGGTGGGAGGTGTTGTCCATGATGGAGGTGAGCTTGGCTAACACCCTCCTGTCCCTCACCTCCTCCACAGAGTCCAGGGGGCAGCCCAGGACGGAGCTGGCCCTCCTGACCAGCTTGTTTAGTCTGTTCTTGTCCCGCTCTGTGCTGCCCGGGGCCCAGCACACGGCAGCGTAGTGGAGAGCAGAGGCTACCACAGAGTAATAAAAAGTCCTGAGCAGAGGCCTGATCACTCCGAAGGACCTCAGTCTCCTCAGAAGGTGGAGGCGACTTTGGCCCTTCTTGTACAGGGAGTTGGTGTTGTGGGACC
Organism: Gobius niger; assembly: GCF_951799975.1. NCBI lineage: Eukaryota > Metazoa > Chordata > Actinopteri > Gobiiformes > Gobiidae > Gobius > Gobius niger. Next base: position 24,950,053 of record NC_136853.1, on the reverse strand, counting down.
AGTCCAGTTTATTGTTGAGGTGAACACCCAGGTACTTGAAACTGTCCACCTTCTCAAGCTGAAATTAGGGATGATTCTGGACAACTATTGATCCAAAATAAATTGAAGAAATGTTACACATCTGAGTCCACATATAATGAAACATGTCCAATTGGAAAAAATCAAATTTGATCGTAGATGATATGGGATCCGTTTCTGGAGCATTTTCAATCAGTTCAAGCAAGCAAATGTGTGATTGGGGAATAAATGACCCACCCACCTGCCACCTCCCGTTTTGTTTTGTTTTGCTTTGCTTTTGTTTTATTATACATTTCATTTGTGTATTTCTGTACTATTATTTGTGTTTTTCCTCTTAGCCATATAACCTGGCTAACACCAGGCTGCTGTGTGCGCTCGAATTATTTCGAACTGCACAACAGCCTGGGGACCATGGCCGAAATCTCCGGTGGATTTGGGAACCAATCACAGAACGAGGAGGGACAGCAAGACGATGACGCGCTATTCGATATATGGAAGCTTGTAGTTTATTTACGGATAATAAAAAAAAAGTTTATTTACGGATCCAACATGACAGCAGCAGACACGATGGTATTTTTTGATCAAGCTTTAGACCTTGTTCTAAATAATTTAGCTCAAAAGTTTACAGCGGGTACGCCATACGTCATCTCATACGATGATACGATTGGCTGTGGCTACGTGCAGACGCATGAGACTTTTTTTTTTCTTTTTCGTATCGCCGACTATGGACGATCGTAAACCACACCTCTCCTACGAGAAAATGAATTGGTGGTCCCCAGACTAAATATCACTTGTGATTTTAGTCTGGTGTTAGCCAGGCTATTAGCCATATGTAATGCTCTCAAAATTTCACACAAATTTGTCTTGCTGTTGAATGTAAGATCATTTCATTCACAAGGCGACAGTGAACCATAATTAATCTTAAGTGTGCAGGCTGCAGTGCTGGGATTTAGGTTGGCTGAGGATTTGAGCGAGTCCAGTGGATTACCTGGTAATAGAACTGTATAGGGGGCCGGGCAGACACACACAGCAAGTGTTGTCTTGGACATGGGTCAAAAAGGGAGGGGTTAATCCTTGAAACAACAACTTCCGCCGTGATTCATACTGGTCATTAACCTCTCCAAACCACTCTCCTCTTTTATAGGTGTGGATACCAATGAGTCCTGTCCATCTTCTTGAACATGTTAGCTGGGTTGTGACTTGAACTTTGAGGCACGGCTCTTGTACGCCTCCCTGTGTGGACAAGGACACGGACAAACCATGTTGATAAAGGAGTACCGTATCCCCATGCCCATGAGCGTGGAGGAATACCGCATCGCACAGCTCTACATGATACAGGTAGGTGGCTTCTTCCAAAACCTCATGCTTGGAAAGCGTCATTTGAGTGAAAGCACTGTGTTATTTTGGTTTGTGGCTCATGCGGTTGCTGGTAGGTCTGGAGTTTAGTGTCATTGGTGTCTTTTGTAGCAGAACAAAAAGACCAGAGAAAGGGTCAGTGATCTTGTGTTGTTCAGTGAACCAGCTGGTGCTCCATATGCCATGTGGATTATGGTCCATTTCATAAATGTTGTCCCCACGCACTTTCACTAATGGAAAATATTGCTGTTGTTTATTCTAATGTCTAATTCAGCAGTTTCATTGCTTAAGGTTTCTGTTGAGAATTATCGCATTTGGCAAGTATATCTACGCATAAGATAAGATAAGATAAGATAAGCCTTTATTAATTTCACAATGGAGAATTTTACTTGTCACATAGAGCTCTTAGAAACACTCAGGTTGTGCAAATAGGCAGAAAACGTCAGAAAACAAACAAAAAACTATTAAATAGTAAAATAGTGGTATCTTATGTACAATGACTACCAAGGACTTTGTGGGGACAAAAGTATAAACAGCAAATAATTAGGTAAACAGACGATAAACAACAATGTTATAGCAGTGCAGGTTTACATCATAGTGCAAGTGGTTGATAAAGTACCATGATGTACTTTTTATTCTGTTGATAAATGTAGTAAGTCATTCCACTATCAAAAAAGATTATGAAGCAAAACTACTTTTACTAATGCTCTGTGGCTCCCCGGTAAGAGCTGAAGTGCATATGCATGGCAGGAAGTTCAGACGAATCATTAAGCTGTCAGATCCTCACACACTTTAAAAGTTAGACATTAAAGACCCTAAATATTTTTAGCTGAATCAGGGCTATTCAGCTATATTTTGTTGTGTATGTTTTCCATATATGTATATCATTGTAACGTATAAAACATGAACTCAGCGTATTTTAGAACCCTGAGTCAAGCATACAGTATGTAACCTTTGTAGCTTTCAGTAAGCGGGACATAAACAGACTTCGTTTGTTTATGCATTCAAAAACATAAAGAGATGCTTCATAGTCTACGTGATGCTTCTGTAGGGCTGTAGTTTTGAGGAGTGCAAGTAGAGGCTAACCTTGTGGTGTCACATAAATTATTCAGGGCGAGAGACGCCCTCGAAGAACAAGGTCTTGAGGAGTCAGCCATACAAACCTTCAACATAAATGAACTGCTGCGAGCTCCTTGATGACTTCTGTAATCGTAATTACAGAGGTAGGAAAATGTCCGTGAAAGCTTTGGCATTTCTCACATTTCTGCCTAAATTGTGGTCTGATCTTAATCAAAATCATAAGAATGAGTACAGTGTACATTTTTATTGACCACAACATATAAACATTAACAGGACAGGGAGGAGAAAGTAAGCGAACCCAGGAGTCTCGCTGAACTGCAACAGGTTTGTAAAGTAGAATGGTTCAATGGTGGTTTTAGTTTTATGCACACACTGTTTATTCATTCTTATGATTTGGATGAAGATCAGACCACATTTTACAACCAAGGCAGAAATGTGAGGAATTCCAAAGCGTTCACATACATTTTCCTCCCACTGTTCTTTCACATATTTACAAGACCGTGTTGGCAATGTTTGAAAATATAACTTTGTCTTCTTTTCTAAATGTGTTTCCATCATGGATGTATTATAATAAAATCGATCCACAACCATAACACTCTCCTGTTGGCGGGTCAGCAATGGTGGACAGCTACTACTTACTCTCTGCCAGCTCATCTCATCCCTCTTAATCCAAATCCAACAGGAAGCTCTCTTTGCCAGGTTCGGCACTGCCTTTTTCTTCTGATCTTCTCGCCCTCATTGCAATCAGCAAATTAAAATAACTAAGTGGGAATATCGATCATTTAAATGTGTACTGGGAGGTAGCATCAAACTAAACATTGAGTGCCAGTTCACATACACATTATGCTCTTCCAGGAAGAAAGCAAACAGATCAGACAGCAGAAGGGTGATGTTGAACTTGTAAAGGCAGTCAAAGAAATCAAAGGCATTCTATAATAGAAAAATATTTATTCAGACAATGACAATAGGTCTAAAATAACATGTTTCCACACCAGCGTGCCTTCATCAGGACCATTTGGTGAATGAGCCCCACAGGTACTAAATACTAGAGGAATCACGTGGACACATCACTCGTCCGTGGAAAAGTACAATAACAACAATACTCATGAACTGAAGTGATCCTTTCTATACATACATTTGTCATGTTTGTCAAGACGTTGGAGTACAACCAAACTGTATGAACACTGCAATAACAAATAACAGTGACAATAACAGTAAGCTTATCCATCATCATAAGCTACACTTCAGTATGTGGGTATTGTTTATTGTACTTTTCCATGGACACCTAAGTGTCCAACGTGAAAACTGCCCTGAAGACATGCAGATGTCAAAACACGTTGGTGTTATTTTAGACCTATTGTCCGTATCTGAATACAGGGATTTTAAAAAATTTACAGAAAACTACAGAGTGCTGCGTTATATTTGATCCCAGAGCACCAAACTGTTTAAGTGTTAGGCATGAGCAGAAAATATGTTAAAGGTGAAAATACATTCAAATTAACAAGAAACGTTTATTTCCCTGTTGAGTTTTTGTGATTTGAACTGACCTGGATCAGGAGTTGGTTTATACAAGGACCACAGCGTTCTCATGGTCAGGATCAGCAGTAGCTCTCTACTTATGTTTAGCCCCATGTGTCTATGATAAACTGTGTCACTGTAGTGGCCACAATAACCACAGGTCTCAGGAAAAGTAATGTCGTGTCTTTCAGCCACTTCATCGTCTGAGTTGTCGTCAAATTCTTCTTCATCGCTGAACTCATTTCAAAAATAGACTAAAATGTAAAACAAACCACTTGAGGCAAAAATCACTGTTTTGCAGAAGAAGCTGCATTTATTGAAAGTTCACGGATAACAAGAAATAAAGCATTTTCCAGAAAGAGTGTTACAAAAATAGCAAAGACTGAAAATATAAGCGAGAAAAAACAAGACAAGACAAAAAGCTTTCGAACCTCTTTTTCCTAGTCTTTTATGCCCTAAAATGTGGGAGGTTGCCAAACTTTTGACAGCTCAAAGTCACATAAATGTGTTTTTAACCAGTCAGCTGAAGCTCCATTCCTAGTGCCATCTGTAACAGGGAACCTTCCCCTCACTTTGTTCCCCTCCGTGCCCTGCTGGGCTGCGCTAACGTCAGTTTTGCAGAGAGTAGAGCGGGTCGTCTTGTGTTCGGAGGATCGGCAGATCTAATCCTGCTGGTGCACGCTGTCGTTGTGTCCTTGGGCAAGACACTTCATGACCATTTACCATTTTGCCCTGTGTTGGGATATCCAGATCTTATCTGGGCTTACGGCATTCCGTCTCTCTTCTGTGTTGGGCGATCCAGCTCTAATCCCAGCCGCCAGCTCGCCCTGTGTCTATTCTTCCTTGACCTGTGGTGGGCCTGACATCCTGCCATCCTGCCATCCTCCCTCCACTGTACTTAAGACTTTAGCGAGCATGTGGCCTCATAAGACATACTTATAGATAAGACATATTGTAGGAATACTGCTTGAGGCAGCTAGATTAGGATAAATGCTCTGCTTAGCTGCCGTGGTCAGTGTGAATAATATATTTGAACACAAAACAAGCTCAAAGCGTTAAAATTAAATCCGACAGTATCGAAGCAAAAAGTTTAAATCCTAAGTTCATCACAAGAGCCAAGAGTGTTACAGATGAGATGACAGTGTCTGAATGCGGTCTTCTTACACCATACTTTTTTTTTTTTTTAAGTGAACTATTAGGTCAGAACAGACAGATGACAAAGGGGAAATCAGAGTGGTCACTTTTATTGATTTGTCTGTGTGTTTTACTTTATTGACTCCACACACGTAAGTGCTCTCCTCAGCAGCAGGCACAGCATCTTCTGTGCAAAGATATCGCTGACAGAAAAAAAACGCCTCTGTTCCTGTGAGACAGACCTTATGTTAACCTTTACCCAGATTTAATTAGTTTCTTGCAAAATTATTTCCTAGGATCATGGCAGAAGGTGAACCTCACGACATTAGATGCAATAGACGGTACACACCTTCTTCATTGCTGTGGGCTTTGAGAAAAAACATCTCAGACTTGTAGAGGGCAATTTAAAGCCCTTAACTCCTCACCCAAATTACATTACCTGCTTGATTACTGCAATTTTCTTGCTTTTTGCCTCCTATGACCTTCATTACAGATATCAAGTCCCTAAAGTCTTGATGAGAGGGGCTCTGTGTTCAATCTAAGCGCTCACTCTTGACCCAGAGCATCCCTCTCTTGCTGCTTGTAATGATCATACTGATTTGTATTCAACACGTCTCTGTGCTTTGACCTCCAGTGCATTACAATCAGAGGAGTAAAACCGCTTTTCAATCACCCCTCAGCGAACAGGATACACTGTCAAATCATTCACTCTGGGCTCTCAGCGTTGTATCGGTGGGCTGCAAATCAAAGAGTAGGAGTTTTTATGAGTTTTTATTCTTTACAAACAACAAAATATCATGTCTCCATAAGCTGCAGTGCACAACTTCAGACACATGTTATTCATATTTCAGTCTTTCTGTCAAAGTTTTATGCTCCTGGATGTGTTGAAAATGTGCACTGAGAACTGAATCTTCATTTGAAAACATAAATCACAAATCCAACACACGCCAGATCTTCCAAAATAGCTCCCAGATGTACATGCATGCACGTATGTATATGTGCTATGAAAGGTGTAGGGGAGTTTAGTGTCATATGTTAATAAACTTTATTAATTGCAATTGTCGTGAAATTTAGCCTCAGTTTTGAACACTGATTTTGAGCACTTACTGTATTAAAGATACTTTTAAAGGGACTATACAGAGTTTAATGTCCTAATGTGTAGAATGAGCTCAGACCTGTTCACCGCAACTGCCTCTAAAATCCTGCACTGTCACTCAAAAAGTTTTTACTTAGCTTAATATAGAAGGTGCAGTTACATGTACGACCTGAGGTGGCAGAAGTGAGTATAAAATGGCCAACTTGTATCTAGCCCCTTTAATCTTTCTCTGATATCTTTGTCTTTCTTACAATAGTTTGGCCTTTTTTCTTTATTTCCTGGTTAGTTTATGCATAAAGAAAGAAATGTGATTATATCAATGTCAGATCATGTATATCAGTTTACACAGTAACCAATAATCAGGTCTGCATGTGTAGCCACAGGCGCATCCCAAAGTGTTTACCAGTATTAATAATAATAATAATACCAAACTCATTTCTCTAGACCTTATTAAAATAGTAAACACACAGAAATACTATCGCCATGTGCCGATCCAACTATTATAGCCGTCAGTAATTATGGCCTAAAACTTTATGTGGACCGTCATACACGTTTTTCGATGGGAATAATCATGATCTTTTTATGATTTTTTTATTAGAATATGTGTCTCTAAATGATCAGGTCTCAGATAAGGACTTTATTTACAGCTTTTTGAAATGACCAGATTCCAAAGACTCGGCTCCATGTAAAGAGCCATAAATCCCGAGCCAAGAGAGAGAGGGCTCTTAAAGGATTTGTTAAGTTACCATCTGTTGTCAAAAGAAAAAAAAAGAAGAAAAATGAATACCGTGCTGAAAGTGAAAATCAATACATTGCCTTTGCTACATGGTGAATTAGCTTCAAAATTAAATGTAATATATGTGTTTAAAAAAGCTAATTCAAGGTTGTCAAATGTTGTGACTTAAGAGTGCCTTTCAGTCTTCATAGGCCTCACATTATGTGGCTCTCTTGCCTCACTGCAGGAAGGTCCCTGGTTCGATCCCCGGGCCATTGGGGCCTTCCTGTGTTGAATGTTCTTTCCTTTTCTGTGTAGGTTTCCTTTGGGTGCCATGGTTTAGAGTCAATTATAAGGTTCCATCTGGGTCAGGATGAGTGAGTGTGTTACAACCAATGTATATTAGCCCATGGCTACAATCCAACATGACCACCCCAACCAAATAAACAAAGAAATACATTCAATATTCAGGCTCGTTTTGTTCACCTTGGAACAGCATGATTGTGTTAAATACTGCCAGTGTATGGAAAACACATGCATCTAAAAGTTATTTAAGCTGAGACCTGTCTTTTACTGACGAGTTGCATCGATTTACTAAAATATAAATACAGCTAAAAACATCATGTACATTCTTCTAAGCTATCAATTACATGCATGGATAAAATACCAGATGTTCTACATTAGAAAATGAATGACAGCTGTGAACTAAGACGAGATCCAACCCTGTCATGACACGCAGCGACTCAATCAATAAGATAGGGCAGGATGATTTTTGAAAAAAAAAAAAATCACAATTATTTTCCCGTATTGATTGATCTCGATTAGATTTTTTTGTTTAAAAGGAAAAAAACAATAAATGTGGTCTTTCCTGGACGAGCATGTAAACAGATGCTGTGACATTTTACACGTAAATCACCAGGTCCTCTGCTCTGGCTGCCGCATGTGCCGTCCTGTGCTTCCTGTTTGTTTGGGCCAAGTGTTGCCCTGGGATTGCCCTGACAGGTTGCACTGTCCATATTTTGTGCTGTCCATATTTTTTTCCTGAATGCGTCACGACCGGCCAATTCTCCTCGATTAAAACGCACCACGCGATTATTGTGATCGACCTTTATTAAAATCACAATTAGATTAAAATTGTATTAATTGCCCAGCCCTACAATAATATTAATTTCAGAGTATAATCTAAAATATTTCTTAAAACATTTGACAGTTACAAGCTGTTATAAAAATCAGCTTGTCACCAAGCAAATTCACTTTCTCCTGGTTTATTGTAATACTTAATCTGTCACATGTTCATGTCTTGTCATGTCTGCAGAAAAAAAGCCGAGAGGAGAGCTGTGGTGAGGGCAGTGGGGTGGAAATCCTTGAAAACAAGCCTTATAAGGATGGGCCTGGCGGTTCGGGTCAGTACACACACAAGGTCTATCACATCGGCAAACACATCCCCTCCTGGTTCTGTGCCATCCTGCCACAGGCTGCCCTTCGAGTGGAGGAAGAGTCCTGGAACGCCTACCCATACACACGTACACGGTGTGTAGTCACTTCGTCTCCTGTTACTTTAATTTCAACCATTCTGTACAAGATTTTTTTGTCATTGCTGTTTTCTGATCAACTCTCATTTTGCTGAGGATTATTCAGCATTACATGATCTTTTACTTCCCGAGTCTATTATCAACAATAAAAAAGTTTCACCCAGGTGCTCTTCCGATTAGGGATCAAAGAGTTTCTTCCATTTCTTTGTTTAGAATAATCTTTTACTGCTTGTGCAGGCAATAGTACAAGCAGTAAAAGGTAATGCTCCTTATGGGTCACCCCAGAGGCATCGAAGGATAAAGTTCACTTCAACCTTAATCACTTATAAATCTACTGCAGGTGCAGCTCTATATTAGTTTTTGACACAAAACAGTCTAATACTTAAAAGGGTTGATGGATCATTGCCATAAAATATGAATATTGTATTTATCCATTCTATGTAGTTCAGTGAATCACGTTACCTCTGACTCCATGACGACCTAAAACACCTGTTTGTCTCGATTTCAGATACACATGTCCTTTTGTGGAGAAATTTTCCATAGACATAGAAACGTATTACAAACCTGACACAGGAAATCAAGGGGACGTTTTCAACCTGTCTTGTGCTGAGAAAAGACTAAGGACTATCGGTAAGCTGTGATATCACCAAAAAACAGCAGTCGAACGTTTGACACTACATGATTTGAGAGACACTGATATACTTTCAGTTTTATAAATGTGTACACTAACAAATATTTGTTTTGTTTTGATCAGATCCCATAGACATTGTAAAGGACTACATTGCCCCTCATGAGTATTTAGTGGAAGAGGACCCTCGGCTGTATCAGTCAGACAAGACAAAACGAGGGCCGCTGTCTGAGGACTGGATTCTAGAGATCAACCAAAACCCCAGCCAGTGCCCCGTCATGTGTGCCTACAAGCTCTGCAAAGTGGAGTTCAGATACTGGGGCATGCAGTCCAAAATCGAACGCTTTATACATGACGTTGGTAGGTTTATTTACTGTTGATATTTCTCTATTGTTAATCATAAAACCGATACACTTATTTAATAAACACTGGTTTTCAACAAACTTGGGTCTAAGATTTGTTAGGTGATTTAGGACAATTTTGATGAGCTGAATCCATAAATCCGAAAACCAGATTGACCAGATACAGAAAAATTAATGTCAGATTCTGCGTTGCAATAATGTTTTAATATCCACCATAGAAGTGTCTGATATGGCTGGGCTGCAAAGCGCTGTATATTGTAGCACAACATTTTAACTATACTAAATGCACGACATACATGTAAAGATGATCTATTGCTAAATACAAATATGAAACAGAAAGAGGGCCTAAAGAGGGCCATAGTTAATTATCGCACTCCGGTCGTTAATTAGTCACACAGTTCAGCATAAAGCATCTAACTCACATTGAACACAAACTGATTTATCTTCATTACAAAGGACTAAAGATAAGATCAGCCTTTATTTATCTCGCAATGGAGAAATGAACTTGTTACATGCAACAGCAACACTTTATTTCTTACTTGGTTCCTAAAATGTGCACAAAACAAGGAAAAGGTCTCAGAGTCTGCTCTCATCATCCCTGACCACAAACAACTGAGCCACCCCCTCTGCACAGGCACACTTTATGTGAGCAGGCATTCAACCACACTTCACTGACAACGGCAATAAACTCATTTATGATTCTGCACATCCGAGCACTGAACAAATATGTCACACACCAAGGGTTGTAGAGTAATGGTTTTTTTAATATTCTCTATATGTTCAACATGTGGTGAGGTTGACAAGAAAGCTTACTTTTGAGTCCGTATCTCTTTCATTAAAACCATTTTTGTCCCACAGGCCTCCGTAGGGTGATGGTCCGAGCCCACAGACAGGCCTGGTGCTGGCAGGATGAGTGGTATGGGCTGACCATAGAGGACATCAGACAGTTGGAACTTGAGACGCAACTGGCTTTAGCTAAAAAGATGGGTCAATACAGTCTGAGTGAGGAAGGGGGAATAGAGACGAATGGCTCCTCTGTGAGTCAGGACCAGGAAAAGGCTGCAGAGACTTTGGGACCTGCTGATGACGAGGGAGGATCGACTAAACTTGTGGACTCACTAGAAACAAGAGGGGAACTCACCAAACAGTGGTCAACGTCTTCCAGGTCCTCCAACCGCTCATCCAAAAGAGGAGGTTTGTGTTAAACCACTTTTGTTTATTGCTGGATGATATTATAAATATAATATTATACATGTCTATCCTTGTCCATGAATTTGAATGACATTATGAATTATTTCATTATTTTTCTGTTTACTCTAAAGGAAGTCCATCCAACCAAAGTTTATCTGAATGGAGGATGCAAAGCATTGCTCGTGACTCAGAGGACAGCACAGATGACGAGTTTTTTGACGCACATGGTGAAAGTTTATTCAGCTTAAAGTGTATAGCACTTTGTTATATCATCACCCCATTTTGTACCTTATTTTCTTTTTTTACTTTCTAGAGGACTTTTCTGATAATGAAGACATGTTTGCCAAGCAGATCACCAAGTGGAGCTCCAATGACCTGATGGATAAAATTGAGACAATAGAAGTGGATGAATCACAAGGTCAGCATTTTTTAATAACGGCGTTGAGGTTACTCTAGGTCTTATTATTGTTAATATATGCAAGGCTCCATTTTTTGTTGATTGCACAATAACATTTGACAATGGACTAACTGAAAAATAAGGATATCGGCTTGCATTTGGTGATTACTTTTACAGTACCTAAGCCAGATTGTCAAGCAACAAAATAAAATGCCAGGAACTTGGACCACAAATTGTAAGGTGAGGTTTAAACAAAAGGATGAATCCAATGTAATGGTTATTAACTCAAAGGTTTAGACAAATACACGTAAGCAGGCATGATTGATTTTTCAAAAGATAAAACAATCTAAACTAAACAGTAACATAAAGAGTTGCAGAATCAGCCTTTTCAAGTAAAATGCTAATACATATTAGCATTTAAGCTGTGAAGTAGAGAACATAATTAAACTACAGTTTTTGACACTAACTTGGACTCAACATTTGAGGACAACAAAGTAGTAATCAGGGCATACATTATATTTCGTCAAGAAAATAAGATGATGGACACTAGTGAATCTATTCAGAATCAACGCCTATACTCCTTGGGTGCTGTTACAGGCCACCAAACTCACGTAATGATTACTGAGACAATGTCTGGAAGAAGCTTATTTATCAGGTGACATGAACATGGACTGGAGCTTAAAGGTGCATTATGCAACTTTTTATTTGGAAAAGAATGTTGATATTTGTTCATATTTGACCTTGTCGGCTGTATGAGCGGTTTACTTTCATTCACGGTGGTCTCTAGGACGCTAATGGACCCTCTCGCGAGAAAACCTACAAAACAATTGGTCCTGAAGTGTCCTAGAGACCACTGTGGTGGAAAGTCAAGGCTCATACAGCTGCTTTGTCATATGTAAAAAGTGTGTGGGCTAAACTCTACTATCTGTTAACTACAACTGTGAAAATGTCACTTTTTCACATTTGTGGTGTCCAGGGGTGAAGGGTCAATAAGTGAATTTGAATTGAATTTTGGGCAAAACATTTTGAGTTCTTTATTATGTTCAGAGGGTCAAATTCTTGGTCAAAGAGGTTAAGACAAAAAAGAAAAGAAAGAAAAGACAGTTGGCCATTGACTCCCATTCACTTTTGTGAAATAAGTGGCACCTTGGGAGTCGGGACAGTGCGCTCTACGTTGCAGTACCAATGGGTCCTTACACACTGCTGGGCCAGAATATAATATAGCAAATTCATATTTCGTACTTAATAATTGCTTGTTTGTATCCATTTGTATCTAAAAATGTTTCTTGGATTTGATGATGACGCTGTGTACTGTTAAGAATGTCATAAAGACATGTGTGATGTAAATACCAAGAAAGGTAGCTGAAGCCGTATACTGCTGATGCTAAAGGGAGACATGAACATTTTATTATAGCTACAAACTTCAGTAATCAGTAAACTGCACATTTGTAGGTGTAGGTGCACCTAAGTTGATCTCATAATGAAGCTCTGTAATATACTTTTATCTTGTTCCTATAGAAACCTTGTATCGGGATTCAGGAGGAGAATATTCTGTCCTAAGTAATGAAGAGACATACATAGAGGTATACTTTATTTAAAAAAAATGTTTTAATCAAAATCATAAGACAAGCAAATATTACATTGGAGAGATTTAAATGTTTATTTTTTTGTGCCTCCAAGGACTGTTCATCTCAGCAGGGTCGCCAGGCTTCCAAGATTCATGTTCTTATTTTGGTCCTTCATGGGGGAAACATTCTGGATATTGGCTCTGGTAAAAGCTTACTTATCTTATCTTTTTTTTATTATTTTTTTTATTGCAATTTGAAACATATCGAGAAATATTTTTTGGTCAATTTCCAGGGGATCAGAACAGTAAACAGGGAGACGTGAACACTTTAAGTGGGGCTTTCGACACCGTCATGAGGGTCCATTACCCCACAGCTCTGGGCCGTGTTGCTATTCGGACTGTTCCGTGTCCTGCTGTTTGTGTGGAGGCTTTCTCATTAGTCTCAAAGTAAGTACATGTTTTTTTGCAGTTACTCCCCATCTCGATATCACTATGTTTTATTGTTAAATGATTGTGTTTGCTTGCCAGTCTGAGTCCCTACAGCTATGATGAATCCTGTCTATCCAGCAGTCAGGACCACATACCACTGGCTGCTCTGCCACTGTTGGCGACCTCGGCCCCGCAGTATCAAGACGCTGTAGCAACAGTCATCCTGCGATCCAACCAAGTGTATAGTGACTTCATCAAGTCTTTAGAAGGAGCTCCTTTTACTGGACAAGTCAGTAGAGAACCTACGTTTGCTCATTGTAAGAATGCTTAATGTCTTTTCCATGCATGCTTATCCACTGTCCTTTGCAGGTATGTGTCATTGGGGATTGTGTTGGAGGGATCTTGGGCTTTGATGCTCTGTGTAGTAGCTCTATTGTTGTCTCAGAAAGCCAGAACAGCAGCAGACGAGGCAGCGCCATCAGTGTACAGGTAACGCAATCTATCTCAATTAAATAAACGTTTACATATTTTTTCATAGATTTTTTGTCTTTCAGGATACGGACCTCTTGTCTCCAGGTATTATCATAAACAGCATCTCTCCGCCCTCACCAACCCTAGAAGGAAGTCGTCACCTTAGCAGAAGCAACATTGACATTCCTCGAACCTCAGGGCAAGATGATCCCAAGAAACCGCTTCCTCGCAAACGCAGTGACTCGTCCACGTATGAGCTGGACACCATCAAACATCACCAGGCTTTTCTGTCCAGGTACGTCCCGCTTATATAACTGGTGGTCTTCTGGTTCTAAGTGTGTGTGTGTGTATTTGTGTGTGCGCAGCCTTCACTCTAATGTTCTCCACGGAGAGCCGGGATCACGGCGATCCAGCAACAGCACCATGTTGGAGGGAGGCTCTTTGGGGAAGTTTGACTTTGAAGTGACGGACTTCTTCCTGTTTGGCTCGCCTCTGGGACTGGTGCTAGCACTGAGAAAGACTGTGGTGCCCTCATTAGATGGTAAGGATGCTTTTATATCGAATATTGATTAATATTATGCTTGTTTGACACTATGATGAGAGCACAGGAATATTGAGTACTTTAATGTAATGATTTATTCTGTCATGGTTTAGGGATTGAGTATCAGCTCAAAATTCAACTTCAAGTTTATGGATTATGGAAAAGAAATAGCCAGAAACAAAGTGATCGTTGTTCTTTGGGACAGTGCAGCGTCACAAGATTAGTGCTGTTCTTTTAAACATCTGTGCCAAATGTTTACAGTCATGTTACTGCACTTAATTTATAAACAAGAAGAGTCTACAAACGTTGTGTCACTGGAGCGTTTACCCAAAGTGACTGCATCACACACACTGTAAACTCAATGGTCCACACCATGGGTACTCCTCTCTAGCTACTGTATCTCTACTGTTATGTCTGAGCTCAAATGGTTGAGCCGGTCGTCCGATAACCAGGAAGTTAGCGGTAACAATAGTAAACAATCTGGAATATCTGTGAGTTTGTCATTGTGTCCTTCACCCACTGGCCTGTAAATCTGGTGTGTGAGTGGTTGGTGTTGGTCAGAGGGGCCGCCTCACTTCGGTCAGTCTACCTGTGGCTACAGTAGTCATTTACCACCACTGAGTGTGGAGTGACTGAAAAAAGGACACAGTGTAGCGTTTTGTGCCTCAGGCTTGTAAAGTGCAATACAAGTGTCAGCCATTATTAGGTCCGAGCTGCATTATTTTTCTTTTTTATTAAATATTATTTGAATGTCACTTGTCTAGTGTCAGCCCTGCGTCCCGCCTGTCAACAGGTGTATAACCTGTTTCATCCTGCTGATCCATCTGCCTCACGACTGGAGCCCCTCCTGGATAAGCGCTTTTACCTCCTTCCACCATTTAACGTCCCTCGGTACCAACGCTTTCCACTGGGGGACGGTCTCTCAGCACTCCTTGGTGAGAATGCCACAAAAAAGAAAAAAATTCTCAGGAGTAATTTGTCTTATTGTAACCTGGAGTTTCATTATTCCTTGTCATTGCAGCTGAAACTGTGCAGAGTAACCCAAAGCTCCTGATGGATTCAGGCCCTGCAGGCCTAAACCGTCTCCAGGACGGGACCATCACTGAAACCTCTATTCCAGTGCCTGTGCTCAACTGGCAGGTCACACAACCGCAGTCAGACTGTAAGTAATATTATAAATATTATGATAACATAAATATTATATGCATGATAACACAATAAAAAACATGTTATTTTGTAACAAAAAACAAACGTGGTTTTTAAATTCTTACAAAATTGTCTTTTATTTTATAAAGCACAACTGACAGTTATGTTTGTTCTTTTTAGCGGACTTGCTTCATTCTCCCTCCTACTCTGATGGCCAGTGCTCATCTTCCACATCACCAGGCTTGCCACACCTGCGCTGCACCCGTAGAGCCAGCGAAGCCAGCATTGCTAGTCAGGTGTCAGGCTTAGCTGATTCATACACTGCATCCAACATTGCCACAAGTAAGTTGACCCCTGTCTGATTAAAGCATGTGGTGTGTGATGGTACATTTACATGTTGATGTTCTCATTTGCCTACTTGAGCAAGCACAGTTGAGGTGAGCCAGCCTAAAAGGCTCTGTCTGCTCACTCACCTGGCTCTGCCCTACAATAAGATTATGCACACCCCGTCACCTCGGTTGCGCAAGAAAATGTGTCAGTTTTTCCCTAAAGTCAAGAGCACAGAGCCTGACTCCAATGAAGTCCCCTGTGACTTGACAGACACCAGCTCCACCCCCCCATCAGCAGGTGTACGGGAGAGCATAGAGCAAGGTACCCTGGGAGCTGTAGTATCTGTTAGAAATTAGTTCTTCTCCTCATTCTCGTGTCTTACCTGCCCTGATGTAGTTGTCTGTTGTTTCTGAGGCAGTCTTTAGGCCCTCAATACAAGTGCATGGCTCATTGTTTTTTGAAAATCACTATTCTTGTCAAATGAAAAAAACAATAACAACCTTCAATGTGGTTCTCCCAAAATCTGAGCTATGCCCTGTGAGCTCTTAACTAAGTGTGGTCTTTATTCTCAGATTTCTCGAGTGTTTTATATCCCATTTAGATTCATCGATTAAACTGTAATTATTGTTGTAACTTTGTTCCTCTTGTGTGTTCTTTTGCTTGGACTGCTGCAGTTGCGTCTCGCTGGTGGGGCAGTAAAAGAATGGACTATGCCCTGTACTGCCCTGATGCTCTGACAGCATTTCCCACCGTGGCCCTGCCACATCTCTTTCATGCCTCTTACTGGGAGTCAACAGACGTTGTGTCCTTTCTGTTAAGACAGGTGAACACTGAGAAGGAAATTATTATATTTCAATGTTCATACTTGAGCATTTTATTTCCTTATTAAACCATGATGCTATTGCTGATTCCTTTTAGATAATGAGACATGAGAATTCCGGTATTTTGGAACTTGATGGAAAAGAGGTGTCTGAATTTGCTCCATCAAAACCCCGTGAGAAGTGGCTTCGCAAAAGAACTCATGTTAAAATTAGGGTACGGGTAATGTTTCTTAGGTAATACTTTTTCTCAATTGTTGTAAACCTGAATAATTTTCTGTATCTATATTTAACAGAATGTTACAGCCAATCACAGAGTCAGTGATGCTGTATACACAGAGGATGGGCCCCAGATGGTGACTGGACGTTTTATGTATGGCCCTCTGGACATGGTCACCCTTACAGGAGAGAAGGTAGCTCAGCTGTGTGTCCCAAATATAGAAGTTATAATGGTGGTTCGTGTCACTTGGGGTTTGCAGCAAACACACTGTCACATTTGAGCTCATATCATTTCGTAGGTCGACATTCACATCATGACCCAGCCTCCGTCTGGAGAATGGGTGTATTTCGACACTGAGCTCACCAACAGCAGTGGACGTGTCTCTTATGTCATACCTGAATCGAAGAGGCTTGGCATTGGCGTGTATCCTGTTAAAATGGTCGTGAGGTGAGTGTGTTTACGTGTCATAATGATAGTTTGATGTGTGTCATCACCCTTCATCTTTTTTGCTTTTGTGACAGGGGTGACCACACATTTGCAGATAGCTATCTGACCATCATCCCACAGGGAACTGAGTTTGTTGTGTTCAGCATTGATGGCTCATTTGCTGCCAGTGTTTCTATTATGGGTAGTGATCCAAAGGTTCGGGCTGGTGCAGTGGATGTGGTGAGGTGAGTGTTTGTGTCAAAACTTGCCAACATGAGGCCACTACATGTGTATTCATCTGTATTATTACCTGCTAATCAGGAGTTTTGTGTTGTTTAATGGAGTTTCAATGGATGTATTGAAAAATCATAGACACAGAAGTTTATGTTTTTAAGACTTATCTATTTTACCTTTTTATTTTTTGTAAAAATCCATATTATTATTTATTCATTATTGTTGCTTTAAAGTGTAAAATCCTCTTTCACTGGCACATGTTTTTGTAACTCACTGGGTGTGTGGGTAGTAGTTCCTGTATGATGTCCTATCTCCTGTTTTGTAGGTACTGGCAGGATTTGGGGTATCTCATAGTGTATGTCACAGGACGTCCTGACATGCAGAAGCAGCGAGTTGTAGCCTGGCTTTCTCAACATAATTTTCCTCATGGAATTGTCTCTTTTTGTGATGGACTGGTTCATGACCCTCTTCGGCACAAAGCCAACTTTCTGAAATGTCTTATTAGTGAGGTAAAGAGCACAGACTTTTAGAGACACATTTTGTAATAAAAAATTTGCAAAACAGATTATTTTTAATTCCACGTCCCCAGTCGCCCAGTACAGATGAAGATTTATTATAATAAAATAATATATATAATGTAAATATGGTCTTTTTACTTGTATGAAACTTTTATTTGCAAACGTTTAAGAAAGCATTTTGTTACAAAAGTAAAGTAAAAATTACCATATTTGCGCTATATATTTTAATATAGTAAAACTTCATGTGTAAAGAGCGACGCCTAAACGTCCTTAAACAACCTTGGGGGTAAAGATCACTTGACTCTGTTCCCTAAAAGGATCCACACTGGGTGGTGGAATTATCAACAACAACAAAACCTTATTTTGAGCCTTTTGAACTTGACTTTACAAAATCCAGTCTAGATATTTAGTTTTATTTATGTAATCTTGTTCGGAATTAGTGACATTTTCTTTTTTTACTAGGCCCACATGAGAATCTTTGCAGCATATGGCTCCACCAAGGACATTTCAGTTTACTCATCTATCGGGGTCCCGCCATCTCATATTTACATCGTGGGTCGACCAACAAAGAAAATGCAGCACCAGTGTCAGGTAGAGCCTTGATGCAAGTAAAGGTCATGCTAATATCTGTTGTTAAATAAATGTACCTGCTTCTCTTGCAGTTTGTTTCTGACGGGTACGCCTCTCACCTGTCCCAGCTGCAGTACAATCAGAGGTCTCGGCCTGCCAAGACTGCCAGTACACGGATGGTCCTCCGCAAAAGCAGTTTTGGCTTGAATGCAGCTGGAGGGGACTTCCTGCGCAAGAGAAACCACATATTCCGCACCATTTCCTCACAGCCTGGTGGGACAGGGCCAGGCTCGCCCTGTCCACCGGGCCGCACAGAGAGGACTCTGAGCCAGTGTGAGGTAGAGAGAGAGCGAAGTGTCCCAGCAGCCACTCAGAGGAGCATGAGCATAGCAGCAGGCTGCTGGGGCCGCAGTGGCAGTACAAAGGAGGGGAGTGTAGGTTTACTGGGTCCCAAGTAAGGACCAAGCTGAACTATGAAGAGCAAATCCTCTTCCACTATGATCTCTGGACGGGAAAGCGAGTGGTTTTCTCTTTTCAGAAGAGAGAAGAAGAAGAGATGAGCTATAGACTCGGCAGTGACAGTGAATTAGAGGGAGTGGATTTTGTGAAATCAAGACAGTGACGTAGCATGACTTTTAAGAACTGCATCTTTAACGGATCAATTACTATATATTGTAAGCCTTAAATTGATCTTGTATAACAAGAACATCATTTTAACGCAGTTACACATTATTCATACAGCTGCTTCCATTAAGCCAGAACATCAGCAGAGCCACATGCAGTGCAGTGTTTTCAGGCCAAATTCACCAGAAACCAATGTACATGTTTTTTGTCCTGAGAAATTGGTTTTCTTTCTTTGTATTTGTTGAAAAGGCCCTCCATGGACCTTTAAACCACAGAACAAGCTCAAAAAGATTGAAAGTGATTGCTATTGACTAAAGAGCACTTTTCCTACAAATTAACATAAACATATAGTTTAGTTTATTTCGAACAACTTAAAAATTATAATAATGCATTTGTCGAAATGGAGTGGGTTGAAGTGTGACATTATTTAGTCCCACCCCCCTATAGATTTTTAACAAACCCCATTATTATGCATTTATAAGTGGAATCATTAAATTTGGCTGCATGGCCTCCTTCTTCAGCTTCTGTAGGCAAATACACAATGTTTACAGGTACAGGTATGTGTATGCTTGACATAGTACTATATGTCCTTGTTAATATCTTACTTCGGCTAACAGTACAAGTATTCTTAAAGCAAACTAAAAAATAGACTTTAAAATCAATACATTTATTAACAAATACACCACCTTCCAATTGTATGTTGATACTTTATAATTTTAACCAGTTCAAATGTGTGTCCTGGAGGCCTTAATGTTGAGATGGACAATAACAGGGCATACTCAAACAGTCCTCTGCAGCGATCCCTTTACATTCATATTTGCAATACCTCTGATACCCCAGTGGTGGGAGTTTGTCTCTCACTTGGGCTGCTGCTGGGAGACATCTCCTGACTTTTTACTGTCATGACAAAATTAATGAGGAGAAACATGGTCTCTACTCAACAGTTTGGAAATAACTGAGGTGGGGTCTTCTGTATAGCCCCCCATTACAGATACAGCTACTCTTTTAATTTCAGACCAAATGCCTAACAAAAGGCCACTTTGAACAGAAACAGTGCTGACTTTTGAAGTTTAGTGGATGTCCAACGGTCGATGACAGCTGCCTGCTTGTTTTATAAGTCCAAATGAAGATGCCATCAGCCTGCACAATGTATGTATTTAACAACAATGTGAGTAGAGTAAGGTTTGTGGGGCTTTTGTTTAATGAGTTTACAATCATGTACCTAAATGTTATAAGCTAAGTAGTGTGTTTTGACTCCCAATAGCCAAACCAAAACTAAATGCATACTTTAATACTGTAGGCTGTCAACTTTGTAACCTCATTGATATTTTTGCACTAGTTTACAGTAAATATACTGTAGTTATTACCATTTCATGTTGCTACATTAACTTTTGTTAACTTTTGTTGTGCATGATCCACATTTTATTTCAGGGTTTTGTGCAGAAATGTACAGTGAGCACATGAGAAAAGGATGTGCCATAAGTACACTTTTAGAAGTAAAGTTATTGTGTTTCTCGCCTGGAGATGTTTGAAGAGGGGCTCGAAGACAATGCTTTTGATGAAATTATAATATTATAGTATGTCTGGGTAGGCTCTCAGTCGTACAGGAGTTGTTCATCTTCAATGAAGGTTCTTGAGTCATCTTCTGTAGGCTACTCTAGTTGAAATGTAGAACGTTTTCGCCTCATCCAAAAAGCTTTGTCAGCGACACTAAAGTTTAAGCTCAGCCCGCAGACTCGATATGGACCAGTGGGAGGAGTTAAGCTTGGCTCAGTCCCTCTATTAACGGCTACTCTCACCTGTGGGTAAACAACTTTGTAGTTCTTCATTCTGAACGGCCCTACTCTCAGCTGATCACTGCTAATTACCTGCCTATTGATCTGTCTTGGGCTGAGTTTCAACCTCATTAGCATGACAGAGCTCTCCAGGCCTGGAGTGCAGAAGGCGGCTTTACAGCGGGGAAAGGTGAATGGAGGGATTTTGTTTCTTCACAAAAATTGCTTCTTTGACTCCTCTTTCAATGTTTTTCTTTAGCTAAAATGTTCACCTCTCTGTTCTCAAAGGAGTGGTTGGTGGCTTTGAGGTGGAGGTGAACACCCGACTGAGGTCTGCTTGTGCTTTTCCTTCGGGGTTGACAAAGCCTCTTCTGTAGATGTTGTTTGGTTGCTCCAATGCTTTTTGCATTCCTCTTCTTTGCATCGAATAGTATAAACCACATTTCTTTGTGGCTCAAGGTTTTGTCTTTGAGGAGCAACTTGTCCAGAGAGCCCTCTCAGGGTGTGGCTATCCTAACTGGTCTTTCACTAAAGCACAAAGGGCGAGAAGACCTAAAGAACAGGACAGACAGACAGAACCCAGAAGAAAGGGCCTTTCCGAATATGGAGCTGGTGTCTCAGAGAAACTTCAGGGAATCTTTTGACAACTACATAGTTTACCACAAACCAGTGAACACACTGAGTCAAAAATTAGTTCATCCTAAAGACAAAACCCCGAGCCACAAACAAAACAATGTGGTTTATTCTATTTGATGCAAAGAAGAGGAATGCAAAGAGCATTACATTGGAGAGAATGGTCAGGAATGGCAGACTTAGATTCCACCTGTCAACTGTGTCCTGACCTGGAGGGCTCTGTCATGCTCATGAGGCTGAAACTCAGCCTAGGACAGATCAATAGGCAGGTAATTAGCAGTGATCAGCTGAGAGTAGGGCCATTCAGACTGAAACTCAGGTGTGAATTAAGTCATTAGGACTTGGAACTACAAAGTTTTAAAAGGGGGGGCTGAGTTGTGTCGCTGACAAAGCCTTTTTGTATGTGAGGCGAAATGTTCTACACTGAAGAACCTTCATTGAATATTATACTATATTCAATTTCTGAACACGGTAATGCTGAAGAAAACCAGTGAAGCCAAGAATGAGCATGCTGCAGTCACGTCAGTCACGGCAGATCATGCAAAGTCCTCGAGCTCCTCTGGTTCAGATGAATGTTTGTCCATGTGACTTTTTGTACATACTGTAAAAATGTACAATATACTGTACCTACATTTAACTTAATATATAACATGGCTATTTATTTATTGAGACCATATTATGACAATTTCAGGTTAATTATATTTGAATATGTAGCATTTATTCATCACTTTGGCAGTGATTAAATCTATGGACCAACTGTTCCTGAGTTTGTCTGTTTTCTGTTATGATTTTTCCATCATGTGCAATGTCGCCTCTGAACTTTTCCCATGTGGCCTGTGCACGGAAAAAATCCACACAGCGCACTAAATTACATTAAATCTGCAGCAACAAGGGCACAGGTTCGATTCCTGGGCCATGCGGGCCTTTCTGTGTGGAGTTTGCATTTTCTCTCCCCGTGTATGGATGGTCCAGTGCTCCGGTGTCCGCCATCAACCAAAAACATGCACAAAAGGTGATTATCCGCCTGGCTCCACATCTGGAGATGGGTCCCCGGGCGCGGCACTGCAGTCGCCCGCTGATCCTTACAGTTTTGCCCCAGTCAAATGCAGAGGACAAATTTACCTATGGGAACAATAACATACACCATAACCTATAACCATCAAACCTTCTGCTGAGAAGCACATGAATGACATACAAAAAGAATTCAACAATCTGACATATTTATTATGTCAAACGAGTTCACTCAGTGCAGTTTCCATTGTACCTTAAGGTTTGACTGTGGCGCCTCCATCAGGTCAACCAGTGTAATGCTTCTTTTTTTTTCATAAATTGCATCAGTTCTATAATACAACCAAGACACTATCACACTCGTTTTGTCTCATTTTACACACAAGCTCCACATGCACTCATTAAGCCCGAAGGAATACGGGCAGGATGATGTGTGGAAAGTAATGCGATGCGACAGCTGTCTCAATATAGTAAATAACTTGACATTTGAGCTACAAATGAACATTAAATGATTTGTTCAAGTTTAAGCACATGTGACATAACATTAATGTATATACAACTTGTATTAAAATCAAACATTGAAGAAATGTTGTGCTCTTTTTACAAAATCGATGGATGGAACCAAAAGGTACTGTACAGTAGAATCACACAGATACGCCAGGAGTAGATAATAACAGCTGAGAAATGTCAGCTCTTTAACAGACTCCAGTTAATGCCGTCTCTGATGAAAGTTCACATGTTATTTTTCACATAATGTGTGTGGTCTAAGTGTCTATAGTGCACGAGGCCTCTTCGGGGTGATTTGTTTGCTAGCTTGTTCCTCTTCCTGCAGTGCACAGCGGAAAGACTTCACTTTGTCTGGAAAAAACAAAACAATGCACTGTACAATGCATCTTGAACAGACTTCAAACCTTAAGTTACACTGTCCTACCTCTCAGCTCAGTGAGGATATCTATCTTCTGATCCAAAATTTGTTCAAGTTGAGTTGCATATGATTCAACATCATAATCCACTTCCTCTGTCATTTCCAAAAGTACTTTTTCATCTTCTAACCAGCGAATTGATTCCTGTGAACACATTTATAGTTTCAAAACCACGCAGTAGCTCAAATTGAACAAAATGCACATTGTTTTAAATGTAGTGTACCTGGAACACAGCCCTGTGGTCCTCCAAAACCTGCTCCTCCATCTCCACAAGCTGCGAGACAGCCTCATGGAAAGTGAAGAGCTGTGGAGAAACCTCCTCCTCCTAAAACATCACAAAATGGGGTTAAACATGGTAGGTCCCTCACACATTAGAGCAACAGCACCAACAAACTTTAAAGTTTTGTTGATTCTGATTTGTGGATCTATACTTTCTTCACTCAATAGATTTTCTGACTAAATAATTACATTCTGTTCACAGAGCAGCTTCAGATCGTCTCTCTGTGGGGAGCTGCCCACTCCCCACTGCGCCTCCAGCACCTCCAGCTGATCGACGTGTACAGCCTGATGACAGTCCATCGCTGCCAACGGATCTACAGTCAGCTCTTTGACACTAAGAACAGACAGAACGCTCCGATTACAAACCAGACATCAAATAATGTCCCAATGCCGTATGTTGCACTGGTCACTTTAATTCATTACATTTCTACTGTTTTTGTGTGTATATATTTCGTGTGTTGTTATTTCACAATTATTCATAGCCGTTGTTAAAATAAAGAGAAAAACACATTTTACTTCAGTGTCCCATAGGAAACTACTGTGTGAAAAGTAAAGTAGTGAGAGGTCATACTCGTAAGTGGGAGACAGCTCAGACCGTCCTCCTCCTCCGCTCTGTGTAAAGGGGATATCAGAAGGGCTGATGCCAAACTCTTTTACCCTGCAAACAGAGCAGGAAAACAGGCAAGAGAGAAGAAGAAGAACTTTCTTTATATAGCGCCTTTCACAGACCTAGTCACAAAGCGTTTTACATGAGACAATTTTACATTCATGGTGTTCAGTTTTCCCTGGAGGAAACTGACTACACACATCTGTGCCTCTGACCACCATCATTCATTCATGCGCACACATCATTCATCCTGGCCTATTGTACATGTTTTTAGTGGTAGGGGAAACCGGAGTACCAGGAGGAAACCTACGCAGACAATGAAAGGCCCCATCCAGATGGAACTGAGCCTGACAAGAGCCATTAGAGTGCAAATAACATCAGCACAGTCATATCAATCTGGCATTGTTCCTGTTGAAAGGGTTCGAGGACAAACCTATAGCGAAGCATGTTTTACCTGTTGGCATATCTCAGAGTGTTCAGAGTGTTTTCACAAGATGCCATTCCTGGTGAGATTGTAGCAATCTGCAAAAAATAAAAATAAAGACACATAAGAGGCCGAACAGAAGATTGAATGCAAAATTTGCAACTTTTGTTATACCATGCAGGTCCTAGAGTTTTCTCCAATGAAGGAGTCCCTCAGCACTTGGGTTAACTTGCTCGCTCTAAATGGAGTGTGGGGTTTGTTTCGTCCAAGTGCGCGAATGCACTCCTGAAATGAATAAAAAACAGTCGTATTATTTGGATGACAGTTAAACCGCGGCAAACTACGGGACTTAGCAGCACACTTTAAGTGCCAACAGGCTCTTATTGATCTCAGCCCCTTCAAGGCGAGTCTGACGGTCAGCACTGGATGTGTCTGCTCCCCTCTCATTTCCAGCCAGGTCGATAAGAGAAAACTTTCCATGCATCTTTCCCCGTCTGCGCAAAATGATCTGGAAAACAGCATGGCTCCTGGAAGAATGGGCATTTGCTGATGTCTGCCCAGAAGTCCTTAAGAAAAACACATTCATTTAACATTTTCCCGTAGCCCATTGATAACAAAGTAATCGTGTGTAGAGTATATGAATGTTGTGCTACCTGCAGCTGTTTCCCACTTCGATGAGTTTGAGAACGTCCTCAGTGCATTTGACCTCTCTCTCCTGTAGACCCACCACCTGGACCTGCTGCTTCCCATCTTCCAGCACCCGCAGTTTGGCTTTGCGATTTAACAAGTCAAAGACCTTAAGTGCAAATGCAATAGTTACTAAATCTATATATTTGTGAGTTTGTCCAAATATATACATACATTGAAGTGTTTTGCAAATACATACCTTGCCGCTGTAGATCTCAAAAAAAGTGGCATAAACCTGAAGATCTAACTTTTTGTAGTTTGGCTTTTTCAACATAAGAAATACATCTCTGGCTGCAAACACAAGTACAACGTTCATTTATAACCAAATAGGTTCAATAAATGTGAACAAAGGTTAAAGGTTATATATAAACAAACAGTCCCCGTCAAATGTTTAAGACCAGGTGAGGCCGGATCTGAACTTGGTTCTAAGTAGAACTTAAATATGTAACAAGATGAAATGAGAGACAAAAACATTTTTGAGTAAAGCTTTTATTGAAAACAATTAAACAGAATTAGGCTGATTTGCAGCTGATCAAAAGTTTAAGACCACATGCCTTTAAAATGTGGACTAATTTTCTGTCAGGTATTCACACTGTCATGACGTCCTGAGGGCAAAAGCAATAAAAACATCACATTCTGCATGTGGTCGGGTTGTTGAGCTGCATAAGCGGGGCCTCTCGCAGCTGAGGTGAGACGCAGTCGGCTTTTGGGTCGAGGATCGTCCAGTGTCTTGACAGACAGCCAGTCTGATCCTCCAGCTCAGTGCTGGTCACGTTTTTGTTCCCTGACCCTCAGGATCTTTTCAGAAATTAAAAAGCACTGTTTTACTGCGTCCCGCCTCAGCGGTGATGGTGCTCTGCGAGAGGCCCAGCTCATGCAGCTCAACAACCCGACCACGCTCAAAACGAGAACGTTGTTTTTTGCCTTTGCCATCAGGACATCATGACAGTGTGAATACCTGTGGTGGACCTAAACTTTTGATCAGCTGCAAAACAGCCCCTTTCAGTTTATTTGTTATAGTCAATAAAAGCCTCACTCAATTTGTTTTGTCTCACTCTCATTTCTTGTTGCATCTTGAAGTTCTACTTGGAACTTTGATAAGATCCAACCATGTAAAAAGTGATTTCTTTTGCCATTTTTCAACTGCCTTAAACCTTTCGATAGGGACTGTATTTAAAAAAAATCACCTGATAGAGCATAGATTCCTTTAGAGCAGTCCTGGTTCTTCCCTGAAAAGTCTCCTCCCATTGTCTGTAAAGTATAGCAGTACAGTCCATGATTTTTAATTAAAACATACCAGACGAGCAAACATTGCTTACATGTGTTTTTCCACTTCCGGTTTGTCCATATGCAAAGCAAGTCGCCATTCCTCTTTCAAAAATCGTCTCAACCAAAGGCTGAGCTGTAAACCTGCAGATCACACAAAATGTTTGCTTGAAATTGTGATCTTAAAAATGCCAAAATGGATACAAAGTGTATACCTGTAAACCATTTCATTAGTGGAGTGTTCATCAAAGGCATAGTCAAAGCGAAACGTTTGGTTTTCCAAGTATCGCGTCAGGTCAACCTTTTGCTTTGGCTCATGAACCATAACGACGTCTTTACTGGGGACAGTGATGACGTCCAAATCCTTCATTGATAACTCTGCACAGGTGACAAGTGTTTTTCATTGATTACACAGACAGGAACAAAAACACAGACGGCAGGTGTTTATGAGTGTAATGCATCTATTAAACCTCATTCACCTTTTTTATTCAAAGGTCGAGCTCGTACACATACACATATCCTATGCTCCTCAATCTAAAAGCATAAAACACAGCAAATGTTAAACGTCAACAATGTAAACAATGTTGTGTAGTATAAGAATATTACACTGTGTGCTAAAAAGACTTACAAGATCATTGGAGGTTAAGGGTCTATAGTCCAGACTGGCTCTGAAGTCTCTGATCATGCACATGATTTCATAGTTTGGTAAATTTACATCTACTTCCTGGAAAAAAAGTTTTAAGTTTTAGTGCACACTTATGATGCAAACAATGTTCCTCATACTTTTACCTGAGCCCTTTTTTCTCTAAGTTCTTGTTGCTGAAGTCTTCTTTTCTCGCGTTTCTCTTGAAGTTTCTCAACCTCTTTTACACAATTAGATTTTCTCCGTGCTGTGAATGCACAGGCCAAGAAATACATTAAAAAAGAAACAAATCAGAGTATTTAACCCACAAACTCTCTCTACTGTGGCAGAGCACAACAATAAGGAAATAGTTGTTAAGATTTTGAATGAGACTTGGCAGCCTCAATCACCTGAGCTCAGATATATGATGTGATTGTATGTTTGAGAAAGCTCTCATTCATCCAGGAAGTATGTCAGAATGTGACAACAAGAGCTAAAGAAGAAGCTTCTGTGAATAGAAGCGAAATGTCCTTAACTCAACCAAAACCAGTCGATAATGTCCGCTTCACTACGATATGATTGTATGTAAAGTACTGCATAAACTACAGTGAAATATGCTCATCAGAGGCAAACAAAGCCCGGGTACCGTTCTGCTGCTGTATTAGTGTTTGGTTGAAGGCAGGCTGTGAAGCTATCGCCGGTGGAGGAGGCTCTGACACTTGGCTGTGCTGACTGGGCCGGGCTCTGGTTGTTCCGACTGCAGCCGCTAAGGCGCACGACCAGAAAGAAACATGTCATTGTCAGATGTCAATGCAAAAGAGCAAAGACCACTGTGAAGTAAAACAATAATTCAGTTACCTCTGTTTTCACGAGGAGTGTTCTCAGCTCTAGGTATAGCTGTAGTTCGTCTTGTCTGAGGAATAAATACAAAACTACATTATTCTTCAGATCAATAGATTAGTCTGTTAGTTTATTTAGCAGGGACAATGTACAAAAACAGGAATAGAAATACTTAACACCAGATTTAGCTTAAGCTAGTTTTCCCCTGCAGTCCCTGAGGAGGTGTTAATACAACTATCCAAAAACATCCAAACACAGTCCACACCACCTAAATACAACCAATCACTACACACAATTATTCAACACAGTCATGTAGAATTACTGAAATAAAACATCACTGAAACCCATAATGGTAAAATGATCTCAACTTATATAGCGCTTTTCCACCTACATTAGGCACTCCAAGCGCTTTACAGCAAGGATCCACTCACCCATTCATACCTACACCAATGTACACAGACACTGGGGGCAATGTGGGTAAAGTGTCTTGCCCAAGGACACAACGACAGCACCTTCAGGAGGTGTGATTCGAACCCCCGACCTTCCGATCATGAGACGACCCACTCTACCATCTGCGCCACTGTCGTAATTACAATGATCAGTGCAGGTTTTAATAGCTCTTTTCTGACGCTGTGAGAAAAGGATGGATTCTGGTTTGATTTACTGAAAGCAGATAAAATATGTATTTCTGCTTATTCAGTGTTCTAAAAATACATTACGGATACAATTTGCTTAGGGTTATTTTTTTCTTCTTCTTTTTACAATTTTAGCCTAACCTGGCTAACGCCAGGCTGCTGTGTGCGCTCGAATCATTTCGAACTGCACAGCAGCCTGGGGATCATGGCCAAAATTTTCGCATGGATTTGGGAACCAATCACAGAACGAGAAGGGACGGCAAGATGATGACGCGCTATTCCATATACGGAAGCTTGTAGTTTATTTACGGATTAAAAAAAAAAGTTTATTTACGGATCAAACATGACACCAGCAGACGCGACGCTATTTTTCGATCAAACTTTAGGCCGTGTTCTTAATAGTTTAGCTCGAAAGTTTACAGCGGGTGCATCATACGTCGTCTGATACGATGATACGATTGGCTGTGGCTACGCATGATACATTCGTAGCGCCCAATAAACGGCTATGGACGATCGTAAACCACACCTCTCCTACGAGAAAATGAATTGGTGGTCCCCAGACTAAATTTCACTTGTGATTTTAGTCTGGCGTTAGCCAGGCTAATTTTAGCCCTTTCTATCAAAAAGATGTAGCCTATCAGAAACAGAAATGTGTAATGGTCACTCAAAAATACATGAAGTCTGTTAACTAAGTCAATTACGCTCAAATCTGAATGGTTTGCATTTAAAAGGCCAAATATTATACAAAATGAGCGGCTTTAATTTCTTAACTTTATAATTAAATTTGTACATTTTGATACATTCATAAAATGTCCATACACCTCAACCTTAAAGGGGCTAGATGCAAGTTGGCCATTTTATGCTCACGACTGCCACCTCAGGTCTTACTGCAATCTCTATGTTAAAGGAATAGTTCACCGTTTTTACACACTGAGATATGTTCTTGCCTGAGCTTGGACGAGTTGATACGTACCTGTCTGGTCTTTGTGCGTGCCCTCAGTCACGCAAAACAACCAAAGACGTTGTTAGCATTTGGCCTCTTCCAATGTATTCCTATGGCTCCAAACGTGGGTGAAGTTGGAAGCTACCACACTCCTCCACAGGCACAAAGACCAGACAGGTACGTATCAACTCGTCCTCCTCCTCAACCTCAGGTAAGAACATATCTCGGTATGGAAAAACGGTGAACTATTCCTTTAAAGGGACATTTCAAGGTTTTTGACATAGGGCCTCATTTCCTAGTTATCCTGAGTGTTGCTGATTTCTGGAGATATTTTTTTTGTAATTCATGCAGTTCTTATATTTGAAGAGTTTCGTGGTGCTAGGCTAGTGCAAGGCTAGCACATTTCTATGGTATCAGCTAGCCTGCATTAAAAACAGTCTGACCCGCTCCACAGTGCACCTGAGGCAAATCACTTATAACACCAGACTAACGATGTAAATGCTTGTGTTGATAGAATAATTTGGAATATGGAATATAACTGACCTTGCATCACATGAATGATCGCATTTTAAGGAAAATTTTCTAGCAGATCACTCCACCGCTGCGTAGCTTATACAACCACAAAGCTGATGCTGCTCAAATATAAGTTATTTTAAATGCAAAATGGTTAAAGTTACTCTATCTTGTTAGTTAGTTACCACTTTTCGGAAGACATTTGCTACATTTTCAAAAAAATAAGAAGAAACCTTTAGTTAGAGGCAGACCTTTGGGACTTTGCTGACTTTAGGAATAGATGAAGGAGGAAGCGGGGTCTCAGGGCTCTGTGGTATCTCATCATCAGGGGCAACATCTGGATTCAAAGCAAAAACGCTTTCAAGGTCAATCTGTGGGTAAATATATAGAAGCATTAGAGATCTAGTTTCCTGCAAACTCAAAATAATGGCCAGCAGTGAAATACCTCTTTGCCTTTGGTGTCCCCGTTCTC
This sequence comes from Gobius niger, assembly GCF_951799975.1. Classification (NCBI taxonomy): domain Eukaryota; kingdom Metazoa; phylum Chordata; class Actinopteri; order Gobiiformes; family Gobiidae; genus Gobius; species Gobius niger. The sequence continues at coordinate 24,919,505 of NC_136853.1, read as the reverse complement.
TATCCACTCCACTGTCACACTCTCATTGTCCTCGTGCAGTGATGTGACCATGGCCTGGTGTATTCGTCCTGCAGTGAGGAAAACCATGAGGATCTCATTTAGTTCAAAGATGCTCTACAGTTCAGTTGCTGAAGGCAGTGGTTCCCAACCTGGGGGTAGGATTGGGGGGGGGGGGGGTTGAGCTTTGCCCGGTCAGAGGGTCATATGGTTCAAATTCATTACATATGGACTACAGGTGCACAATTTCTGTTTATTTGTTTGGCATAAATATGTATGTTTTGATACATTTGTGTTGGCCACAGTTTTGGACTGGTCGGGGGCACAGCCGGACTACAGCAAGCGCAGGGGGGGCTTCAATGGAAAACGGCTGGGAACCACTGGCTCAAGGGATGCTTCTTGACCACACATTACACAGTGAGCTACATATTGAGAAAGACAATTCAGTCACTGTAAGGTTAATTAACTACAGACAGTTGTTCATTGTTTTACTTAGTCCCTTTTGGTTAAGTATAAATGAATGTAAGTATGTTTGAGGGTGTGGTCCCCATCACAGGATGTGCCATTCAAAAGCTCACGCATCCTCTCCAAACCTATTATCTAGGCTCAATCTCATAGTGCACCGCGGTGTTTACAGGATCGTAGTGTGTAAGTCGTAATAGCATGCTGTAGACGGAGTTAATAAATGTGAGACGGTGAAAGCGGTCAGATCCGCAGCAGAAGGGGAGAGGCCCCAGCTACAGACAGGCCCGGACTGGATGATGCGGTGCAGGGAAGCTTCAATTACTACACACTACACACGATACAAGGAAGATGAACAGATGATTAAGTGATTGACATTATCATATTATCACAGCCGATGAGCCTGACCCACCCACCCGGCGTCACTATCTCCATGCTTGACAATCGGGCAAAAACCTATTGAAATGAGTGAGTAACCACAATGAAATGATCTCGTCAAATATACATTCTAATGACAGACAAGGCACTTAAGCCAAAAGCAGCAGAAGAGGATGATGTAGTTAGCCTAGCTAGCATGAGACCCCCTCACTTGCGGCGGACGGCTGCGGCTCTCATCCAGACCAGCCGGATGGAGCTGCGGCGCGTGCGGGGAGCTAGCCTCACATACCGTCGCTCCGTTTAATCTCCACATAAATCCCCACGAACATTTTTCCAAAAATCCCGGCCATCTTTCTTGCCGGATATTTCTGTTCGATTTGGGGGTGCCGGGTAGGTCCAGGTTGGATGCTGCTCCTCAAAGTGAGGTCACTAGCGGTCAGTGACAGGAGGCAGGAGGGAGGCGGTGCGCATGCGCGGAATCACAGCAGCATCCTGCATTTCCATCCTGCATTTCTCACAAGGTCCTGGTGAATGCGCTGTGCGGAAAAGAAACTGCTCAGGCTAAATAGAAGTAAAACAATGTGAATATGAATAAACAGCACAGTCCGTACAGTAAATAGTCTGTCACTCACAAAGCTTAGGTCTAATATGATTCATTGTTTACAGTAACCTTCAAAGAAGCTGACCCACACACCAAAATGTATTTATTGACTGTTTGCTGGGCCGCATTTTAAAATATTTGTTATATTTAACTAAATATCTGTTAGCCAGAGTTTCTACATACCATGGTTTAGCCTAGGAGGACACGTGTCAGATGACTCTGAATCTGTGGCACTTGCCAGAAGACACAACGGCTCAGCATATTTTCAAATATAAAAAAATAAAATGAAATTCACAACTGCACGTGGGCGATACATAAACTTGGTGGCGTAAAAACAGGCCCTGGCCTTCAGGGGGCCCCAAGCAGATTTGACTACATCAGCATCACACAGATTCAACAACTGATTACACACATCACCGCTGTCATCATCTCCACTTACTGAGTGGAACATTGAACACTGAACAATGTCAATGTCAATTTTATTTATGAAGCACATTTAAAAACAAACTTCGTCGACCAAAGTGCTGTACAAGTACAGTAACAATATGTACAATAAACACAATAAAACTTAAAACACGGGTAATATAAAGGCACGAACTGTGTCTGGTCTACACAGAACCGAAGGTCAAAGCCAAAATGTGAGTTTTAAATTTGGTTTTGAACTCCTCTATAGACTGAGCCGAGTGTACATGTAGAGGAAGACTGTTCCAAAGTTTAGGGCACAATAAGACACAAGAACAATTCTCGAGGTAGAGAACACCTGGCATCATTATTTCCTGTTTTCATGTGCATTTTAATATAGCACAGTCTGCTATAAAATGATCACTGCATTAAGACTCCTTCAACCTAAAGCTCTAGACAAAGGATTTTAAAACCACATGTTGAGCATCGTGCACGTTCACAATATAAGCTGTCGTCTGTGTGTAGGCTGTCAGGCGTACAGGAGTTGTCCATCTTGAGTTCTTGGCACCAGGGGCGGATCTAGATGGGTGGCACTGGATGGCAGCTGCCACTACATTGATGTCAGCCAGGTTTTGTCCTTGTCTGGAACTCAGTGTTAATTTCGTTGACTAAAATATTTAGTCTTAATTTTAGTCAAAGTGATATTTTTAATGACTAAAATTGAACTAAAACTAAATTAAAAGTTTTTCATGAGACTAAAATCATCCAAACTTCTATTGACAGTCTGAAAGAGCCTCATATCATGTAAATCCTCTGCCAAAAGAACGGCTGAGCTTTGTTCATGTGGGAGCAGCTCCATGAAGTAGAGGACCTTGATTAAATATGATTATAATGAATATTATTAATGCAAAGTTGACTAAATTTGTCTTAAATTTAGTCATCAACCTGGCACTTTATACATGCATTGTTTCAAGGACTAGTTGCAATCCAGATCTTCAAAGCCTGATTCATTTAATAGTTATTTTGGTCTGTATTAATGTGATGTGATTTCATGTTTAGCGGCCCACCTGCTTTTCTCGCTGCCCACCCAAAAATTAGATCCTGGCGCCGCCACTGGTGTAAGAGATATTCATAACATTCGTTTAGGGGAAAAAGCACGACCATGGAGTCATTATGTTTACAGTCTATGGTCATTACTAGTATTTGCTGCCATCTACTGGGCTATCACAGCAATAGCAATCTTGAATCCGGTAAAAGTGTGAACGTAATGCACAACCGAACAAGGTCGATCCAGTTGATGGGCAGCACCATGTTAAGAAGCTGCAAATGAATGGGGCCATAAGTTTCCTGGGTGGCTATAGCTCAAAAAAGTGTCAAAACAGCAACAAAAATGAGACAAAAACGAGTATGCAATTTAAGAGCAACAAAAACGTGACAAAAAGGCGATGAATAAGTGACAAAAACGCAACAAAAAGCCACAAAAGATCAACAAAAAACGGACAAACAACAAAAGAGTAACAGACAAGTGAAGGAAATGAGGAAGAATATTTGTGGCAGTGTTTTCTCATTTCCTTCCCCACCTTCAAAATCATCAGAAGAAGCCTTTTGTTATGCAGCACTAATCACTGATTGTAGCCTATAGCTTCTTTACAAAATACAAAATGAAATGAATATTGATGCTATAGTGCAAACTGGCACAATGAACATTACTATGCTAAGCAAAAAATAATGCTGACTGGCACTTTGTAAGTCACAAAATCCAACCCATTTTGTTGTGGCGTTAGCTTTAGCTAGTGGTGGCACAGCTTGGATTTAGGCTTTTGTCTGCTTGTTGTTTTACGTTTTTAATCAGCACATAACATGAAATTAATCAAATTAGACCAAAAGCTGTGAAAAAAACCTGACATTTTCATTTTGGTATTCAGCACTTTATGTTGTGCACAGCTTCAAAACCACAAAACGATACAGAGGCATCTCGTCATAGAAGGGGGCGGGGCCGCGCTGAGGGGGAAAATAGAATCTTTAGAGAAACGCAATTTTTCACTCTTTATAGCCATTTTCAGCCAATATGAACTTATTTGCCACACATAAATAAAGTCAAGTGTAAATCGGGCCCATATGAATATTTTCTCACAGCAGATTGTTCAGCTGAAGTGAAAAAACGGCAGTTGTAGCTAGCGCTAGCTAACCGTTAGCATTAGCCCGTTGCTAACATGAAGCATCAAGTTAGCGTTCTCTGTTATTTATGTATTTATGGGCTGTTGAACCACTTTGCTCTTCTCCATGTCTTTGTATCTTTATTTAGTAGAAAACTATATTCATAATTCAGCATTTGTTAAAGTATTTTTTGAATAATTAGAGAAAGTTTAGATTTTTCTCCAATTTGTTTTCCCCCTTAACTGTTTTCAAACATGACCATATATGGGCGTCAATGCTTTAAAATGTTGACAATATATTTCCTGCCACAGTGTAGGGTCTGTTTTAAATAAATAACTCTCCATGGTTTAAATCTGGGCACTGGTGGCATTTAAAGCTCTGTCAGTAAATTGGGGTGAAGAGCTCTCACTTGTTATGCCTCTGAGGACCAGCACTGCCTGTTGCTAGGAGACAGCCCAGGATATTTTCAGTCCACAGATAGCGGATCACTGGTCTCTGGTGAGAGTGACCACCAGTAATTACGTTTTACAGGATCTCTATCTCAACGAAGCAGGTTTATGTTAAAACAGGCTGCCAGTCAATCTAATTATTGTTTTTTTTATTATTGGATAAGTTTGTCCGATCCAGTCACGGCCTTAATTTGGGTCGAGGATCGTCCAGTGTCTTGACGGACAGCCAGTCGTTTTTTGGGGTTTTCGTTCCGTGATCCTCAGGATCTTTTCAGAAATTCAAAATGACTGTTTTACTGCCTCCCACCTCAGCAGTGATGGTGCTCTGCAAGGGGCCCTGCTTATGCTGCTCAACAACCCAACCACGTTCAAGACCACTATTTTATTTTTTTACCTTTGCCATCAGGACGTCATGACCTACCATAATGGCCTACCTGACAGAAAATGGCACTGAATCCACATTTTTGCACGAGTTTGGCCTTAAACCTTAAACCTAAAGTTAATTTGTTGTGAAAACTTTTACTCCAAAAAATATTTTGTCTCTCGTTCCCATTTCTTCTTGTTGCAAATTGAAATTTTACTTGGAACCTTAAGATCCAATCATGCACAAAGTGATTTATGCCATTTTTCAACTGGTCTTGAGCTTTTGATAGGGACTGTATGTTCACACCGACTTAATGCTTGGTATAATTCATTGACAGAAACAAGGTAAGCTTTAAATAGTGACAGAATATTTTTTGTTTATTTATTTCAACTTTTTTTTTAATAAAAAACAATACTTTTATAAAAACATATTTAGTAACATAAATAAATCAGTGTAAAAATCTTCATGGACAGGTTAACATGATTTAACAATCATTTCCCCATCATAATAAATAAAATCAACCATTTCTCACCAAAATGGCACAAAGGGAACAAACAACAGGTTTGGTTTCACAAAGAAAAACTAAAAGAAGTCATTAAAGCACCAATACAGAGCCAGTGAGGAAATCAAGACACTACGGTTTTGTCCAGTCAGTCAGCGCATGAAGAAAGGTTTGGTAGCAGTCATTTCCATTTGGATGTGTTAAAGCATTAAGACAAAGATAAATAGAAGGCTATTGTTGTGTGAGGAGGTCAGATTTCAAATTTCAGCTGAAAAGCATTTGATGAAGCCTACAGACATTCAATCACAGTTTGTGTGAGTACTTTTGTCAGTAGCTTCAATTGTTTTTATGGAATATAATCCCATTCTACCAACTCCCACCTCTTGTATTCTGAAGCCACAACAACAGGGCACTTAAAATCTTTCTGATATGTTGTTTCAAAAACCATGATACAGCAACTTCAACCATTTTGCCTTACATAGAACTGTCATAAATTAGTCACATTTTCAACAGTCGAACATTGTACATACAAAACAATAAAATGCTTTCAAATGAGAGATCCCTGAGAGTGAGCGGTGAAAAATGGCAAGTTTCTTCATTGGAAAATTAAACATACTCAATAACACTATTTGTGAACAGAACAGCTGAACAAATTCTTCTGGCATTGTGTGAATAAAATAAAATAAGAAGTAGCCTGAAGTAGACAGTGAGCACTTCTTTTCTTTGACATTGTTTTAGCAGCAATGAGCAGTGGGGACAGTGTGGCCTGTCCATTCTACACAAGGAAGTTAGTCTGGTAACGTAGCATTTGGAGCAGTATGAACAGGCACAGATTACCAGTGAAATAAACCAATCAGCAATTAGCAGAAGTCAAGAAGACAGCTGTAGTCCAATTCAGAAAATATTAACTGAATATAAACTGACAAGAGCGCGGGGGCAAAGTCCTCGACTCCTTCATCCATTAGTTTTGGCTAATAACTTATGCGCGTGTCACTGTTGATAGAACTACAACATAGCAGCGCAAGCGAGTGACGTAACCTTGTCAGTTCCCTTCCACTCGTCACTCGTTTACCAGACCCACCTTCTTTCACACAGAAAAGAAGTGGGTGTGGTTTACCAGACCCGCGACAGTGTAAAGCTGTATTCTTTGAGGTACTTAAGATTCTGACATTTTGCATTTGGTTAAAAAGATTTGCCTTTTTGTGGTGCCAAAGTAATATGTATAGTAATATAACCTTGCACTACAAGCTGGATTGTTGTGAGATCTGAATTTTCCTCTTGAAATGGCTCAGGCTGATACGTTCGGGTGGATTGGACCACATGTGACAGTATTGCCGACAACAACTAGCTCTTATATAGATACAAATTAACAAAGCAATGACGGAAAAACACAAGGTACACTACTACAGACAAATCAACAAAAATACCTGTAAAACTAAAAATGTAATTGCTCTCGAGCAGGGGTAGGCAAGTGTGTGTCGTGGAGGGACGATTTTCTTCATTGCCAAAACTCACAATTGTAGCCCAAAGTAAAGCACCTTTTTTTCTACAAATATTAGTTTTGTACATCATATATGGCCTAATGGGTTGCCAGGAAATGTAATTATTGCTGTAATAATGTTATGACAGTAATAATGTTATTACCACAGTAATAATGTTATTACCACAGTAATAATGTTATTACCACAGTAATAATGTTATTATTGCAGTAATAATGCTATTAGCACAGTAATAAAGTTATTACTGCAATAATAACATTATTAGCACAGTTATATTGTTATTGCAGTAATAATGTTATTAGCGCAGTAATAATGTTATTAGCGCAATAATAATGTTATTAGTGCAACAATATTTTATTTTTATTTGACCTTTGTTTATTCAGGATAAAACTCAGTCAATTGAGAATCTCTGTGTTAATATCAATCTGACTTTTTCCAGGTTATTTGCCATGAGAAGTAAAAGACTGGCAGGTTGGGCAATTCAGTGTAAATGGCCCAAAGTTTGTTAAATAAATAATTTAGATACCGTATGTACATGCACAAACGTTGGATGTATGAATAGTTCCAGACTGTTAATCTCATAATTAAACCACAGACTTGTTTTCATAAAGGTATAGTAAGTACATTACTTATTTTTTTTCAGTGAATATTTTTCACATTTTTACAGATGCCAATGTGCGATACATCAATGTCTGAAATTCCATTATAATGTTTGTACATCTAATTCTTTATTTTATTTACACTTTATTTTGTTCTGCTTGTTTATTTCCTAAACACTTTGGGGTTGGCTTGACAAAATGTACTTCAAGTAAAAGAGGATACTCAAGCAGTCTTACAGGAACATTAACCAAATCTCTCTCGTACAAGCATCATAAGTTTCTTCTTGCCCTTGTAAATCTGTTTCAAGTTGTCTATGAACTGTGTGAATTGGATGTGTCCGTCGTGAGCCATGAGAAACGTCTCCCTGGCTTTACTAAGAAACTCGATAAACTCACTATAGTGTCTGGGGCTGATGTGCGTCAGCCGGGAGTGCGTTGTGTTAATGTAAGCCCCGATCGTGGCGTCCAAGAGCTGCCGAAGTGGAGCTTTGTCTAAGGACACGATCTTCCCAGAGTTCCTGCGACTGTGCAGAGCAACCATCCCTGGTGTGGTTAATGTGCAGCGCCGCAGAATGTCCGACAGCACTGTGGCACATTTAACGCTCTTGACGACCAAAGGAATGACCGCGGCAAGTTCGTTTTTCCCCAGCGAGTGACTGAGAGCGCAGGCCCACAGCACATCGTTGATCGCTGGGTGAGTGTCTTGGTTGTAGGTAAGGTTTAGGTGAGTCAAAGCTAACATTGCTAGCTTGTATCCCCTCATAGGATACCCGCGATGCTCCATGTAACGTGCGATTGTAAAGAGCTGCGTGTAGTTCATCCCTGTTGTGGCGGCATCCAGCACAATTTGATAGGCCGTCTCAAAGGCGACGTGGTCCTTCTCACAGAGCGTCAGTGCAGACAGGGCACAGTTTTGAGGGTCTTTCATGGCACACTGTAGAGCCAGAGTACGGGCAGAGTTGGACAGCTTCTCCTGCTGGTGACAGTCCAAATGGAGACGAACAATGGTGCTGTTGGACATGACTGTACTTGCCACAACACTGGTGGCCTCAATGGGGGTGAAGAGAGTAAACCAGTTCTGCATGATGCTGTCCAGCGCAAAAACACCTACAGAAACCGGCACAATGGTTATTATCTAGATACTAACAAATATATTCTTGCAATATCATCTAATAAAAATCTCCACCTTCTGAACCAGCTAAAGATTACAAACCCATAATATTTATAATAATTAGCATCAGAGGATCATTTACCGAATACTTTTTAGCTTTGATGGAAAATTAGGAAGGACAGACTGGAAATTAGGCAGAACACCGCATGGTTTTGGTTTCTTAGGTCTGGGATATACATTCATTTCTACACACCCACTTAACAGCCTTTTGCTGTCACGAAGGTTCCCTAACAATACACGCACCGGGGACAGAGAGTGCATCTTGTTCCTTGTTACTTGTAAATTAAGGTAAAATTGATTAAATACAAATAATAAGCTCCAATTTGCATTTCTAACAATGAAATATGAGCCTTACTATTAACTATGCAGTTGATGTCATCCTTTGAGGCTTTGATGTATCTTTGACACATTTCTATATGCAAAATCTTGAAGAATATATTTCACCTTTTTTTGTTTAAACATAATTCCATAACAGAGAAACCAATACATAAAAAAGGGTTTCCAAACCTTTGACTGATAGATTTACATCAGTGCTAATGTTATTGGCACTGTAATACCAGGTTCGATCAATTAACGACGGATTAAAATAGCTTATGATGGATTTTTTTACCCGTCCGTCAAAATGATGACGTGTTTTGATGATTGGTTTATTTGGTCTGGATTTATCCCAGCGAAACAACTAATTAGCACTTTCTTTGTTTTTATCTAATGCCAAAGTTTGTGTAAACATACCAACTTCAGTTGCACAAGTAACCAGCCACCGCACCATCTCTCGCCTCCGCCAGTTCAAAGTAGAGAGGGTCATCCTCATAACCTGCAGGAATCACAACATTAAAGCTGGTTGTGGCTGTAAAATGTGCACATGCTCACTATGTGTTTGATCATCATGTACCTGAAGGCCCAACTCCAGAGAGACTTTGAGCAGTGTGAGGTCTGGCAGACTGTCTATTAGTGTGGCAATTTTAAAGGCATCCTGAGCAAGTTTGAAGATATGGGACGAGGAGTGAATGTTCTTTTGGATAGACTCCAACACCGTTTCCAGCTTACGCGCATCACCTATACAATACATGCCATTTTCATATTAGGGTAACAAAACAAAATAATGAGGGCCAGTTTTACCTTTAGCTGCTGTGAGCATGGTTGAGGCCAGCTCGCATTGCTGGGACTCGATGTGGCTGAGGGTGAACCAGCGTGGGTACCGATTGGGGACCACAGACACAATCTGTTGAGGTCTGGACAAGTCATTAGAAGAGACTGTGGACTCCAGCACTGGCAATCTGAAACCATGTAAATAATGCATGTTCAAAACAATGGAGGAAAAAATGGCAGTTGGTTGTTGATTTAGTTAAAGAAAAAAACTCACATAAAAAATTATAGATCAATTTAATAAATACACTCACCTCATGGCCCTCAATGCAATCTTGTATGCCAGTTCAAAATCATGAGGTAGCAAAGAGGTGAACATATACTTGGCAAAAGTGTGCATGGGGACACTTTCTCTGTAGAGCAACTCTCCCAAACCACTGTAGGGTCCAGCTGTACACAGGACAACAGTTTAGTCAGCTGTAGCAAAGTCAAGCAAACAATAAGAATAGCCACTAGAGCAGGGTAGAGCGGGCTGAGTTGGGTCACTTAAGACATTTTTTAGCTTTACTGCCCAGGCTTTCAACATTTTCCCAAAAAACTAAGTATGCTGCACACACTCTAGAACAATGAGTAGATGCCTATAAATAATGAAACTTTAATATTCAATGGAAACAGGATGACATTTTATCTCATTTTTAGTGTTTATTTGGTAAACTTAAAATATTGAAACATGAAACGGGTTTGTCATCACTGAACTTTACTGCAGTTTACTACTAAGTCTACAGAAAACCTAACAGATGGATCAGATCTGTCAGAACCTCCTCCTACAGGTAAACAGGGACAGAGCACGAGAACAGTTTCTGGATTAATAAGTTCTAATAAGGTCTTCCTTGTCTGGATTTGCAAACAAAACAAAAGATCCACAATAACAGACCATCCACCACTTCTTTAGTCACTCCTCAGAGTTGGGGACTTTACTAAAACATGTATACCAGGTGTCAAGGATGAAAGCTGTAGGATCCATTTAAGATTTGTCGCTGTTATTTCACCCCCTACCTCTATGTGGCACTATGTCTCTGTTTCCTCCCTGGGCCTATACAAAGGGTGGTCAGATGCTTCCCCTATTTCAGGCCGATATACAAAATCCAGCGTGGTTAAAAATATTTCACCTACCCCAGCGTTGTCACATGAGTCATAGTAACATTTAGAAAAAACTTAAACTCTTTGGAGCCAGGCTTTTAAGCCGTCCTAGGGAGGTCTGAAGTCCCATTAGAATACTGTCTACCAAGTGTCTTTTGGAGTCACCCCTGGCCACAAGGGGGTGGTATTACAGCAACGTCAGCTCCCCGCCATGAGGACCATAGAGAAGCGCATTCCTCGCCCAGTATGCTGGTGTATACTGCCATTATAAAAGCCCTAGGACATCAGTGTCTTCTGCATGACCCAACGCTCCCCAGTAGATTTTTTCACCTCCAGCCAAATAACACATGAATGAGTAAGAACCTTATTAGTCTTTAGATTATGACTATTCATTCTGAAAATGATGATAAATGAAATTTAGGTTTTTCGGTGTTCAAGCTGACTCGCACTTAACAACGAAAAGTTTACAAAAGTTGGTATTTTGAGTTCCTTAGCTCCGGTTTACTCACATTTCAGGCAGCTGCCATTTAGCATTCATGAACAGTTAGTGACACCACACTGTGTGACCATGAGCTCTCAGTTTATCCTGGTCTCTCTTGTTAGTTCTAAAACACTGCGAGACCCAACCTTCCCCGTGACCCAACACACACCTACTCCCTTTTTTCATAAAATATCTAATTCTACACCAGTCAACACAATCTGCGTTGATGATAAACCACCAGAGGATTCAACCTTTGTGGGTAAACATTATTTTCGACTCACCTTCTAATAAAAAGGTCGCTTGTTTACAAAAGATCTTCACCAATGTTTCGTCTAACTCCACTTCCTGCAGCTTGGCCAGCAAATGTTCTTCGTTGCGAGAGACTTTCTCCTGAGCGTAAAGGCCATCTGGCATCACCCTCTGCTGGCCTAAGCCAATGAGGGCAGTCTCAACAGCCAGGGAAACAAATGTCTCGCCTTCCTCTAAGAATGTGCCTGAAGCTGAGGAGAGGACGGAAAAGAAGAAACAAGGCGGGGCCCAGCGTGAAAGGAAATCGTCACTTTGGCCACAAGGCCCTCTCCAGTATTGACGGCTGCATTGGGCTGATCTTTTCTACAGTGCTTATATTAATATTAATTACATATTAATACCTGAAAAGTCGTGCGCGAGTAGTGCAGTCGCCTCCTCCCTGCCTTGTCCCGCTTCCAACAGCGTATTGAATAATGTCCCAACAGGGTCCAGAGGATGGCCCACCCATCCCTCCAAGTTGGTCACTGAGGTCATGCCTCTGTGAAGCAGCTCTACAGATAAGTGAATATTGTTATCCAATTATATAAAACAATATACACAAAATACTAAACATTACATACAAAATAGATAAACACAAACCTTTTTTGTGTGACCTGAAAAACTCAAGCTGTTTGTACTGCTGCCTCCTCAAAGTGTTGACAACAGCAATCGCCAAACGCAATGATTGCCTCGGATAACCGTGAGATCTCAAGGCATCTACTCTCGCACATGCAGTTGGGACATGCTCTGTAGGGGAAAACAAGGGTGGGTTTTTATTTATATTTTCTTAAAAGGGGCACTATGCAACTTTTCATGTTAATATGAGTGCGTATTTGACCTTTAGAATATTTTATTTTATTTATTTGACAGGGACATGTACAGGAGCATTAATCAGCATATGAAAAGATGCTTTGTACCAGACTTTAGCTCTTGGAGCTAATTTCCATCTGCAGTCCCCGAGACAGACAATTACAAAACACTACAAAAAGCATAAAAAAATACAGTTCATAATATTTACAGACAGTATTTACATTTTATATACATTTTTTTTTTTTAAAGTACATTTTATTAAAGGGAAAACTTGTTCCTCTATAGTCTATACCCACCCCTACCCTTCTCAGATGTCAAATTTAGTTGTTGCTGTTGTTGTTTTCTTTAATGCTGACATGTTTGATTTCCCAGAAAATGTTGTTTCACACCCAGGCAAAATCGTTTTAAGTCTTTGCATAATTTTAGTGCAGTTGGAAGTTTGTTCCATTCAGAGATAGCTTTAAAAGAAAATGCCGATTGTCCTAATGCTGTTTTTCGTTTTGGTATGGTACATTGGCCATTGACTGTTGAGCCAGTGACCCAGGGTGGTTAGGTTTGCTCACCATCCCGGTGGCTCCTATGATGCTACAGGATCAATTTTATTTCAGTTTCTTGTTAGGGTTTCTGGTTCCATTATGTAACCATGGATACGGTTCAATCATCAGTGAGAACCTAAAAAATAATTGATCCTGGGGCGTCCTACAAGCCATCAAGATGGCAAGTAAAGGCGCTATGCTAGTGCACCTTTAAGGATTTCGAAACACTGCTGCAAAAAATATTGTACTCCCCACACCAAGCCTCACGGATCAACCGGGGACCGGGCATCAGAACCAGAATCAGAATAGTTTTTATTGCTATTGTTTGTAAACAGGTTCACAAACTAGGAATTTTTCTCTGTGAGACGTACAACATTAAACAAAAAACACATAACACAGAGTTTAGATAAAAAATAAGCTATAAAACTTTAAATTATAAGGCTTTCGGGGGCATGCATAAGAATACTAAAATAAATAAGATTAAATAGCAGTGGATCTAAGTGCGGACATACCACATAGTGCAATAGAGCAGATTACAGTCTGTACTGAGTTATTAAGTCTCTTTATCGTTCATGAGTCTTACGGCGGTGGGGAAAAAACTGTTCAAGGGGCCAGATCTATGGGTCTTGATAGACCGTAGCCTCCTGCCTGACAGTGGACAGTACTCCACACACACCCTGCATGTACACATCAGCCCCCTGCCATCAGGATGGAGGTTCAGGGTTGCTCAGATGCAGAAGGGCTCCTTTTAGAAGAAGCCTAATCCCCTCAGCCAGGACATTTCTGCACAGCAGGCCTCGCTGAGTCTACTGTGATTTCATTGTTGTCTGTCATATTGTGACAAACATGCACTGTGTACGTGAAAAAGAATGTCCCCTGGGGACAATAAAGTCTAAAGTCTAAAGGTCTAGTCTGAAAAGTGGAGAGAGAAATTCAGCAAATTGTTGCAGCTGGGACGAGGACCCATGAAGCTGGGGACAGCACAGTGCTACGCCCTATGTGCCGTCGCCCTAACCACTAATCTATCTGCTGCACAAGTCTGGCCCCTGGATTGACCTTAGTATGAAACAGTATTGGTGTGAGCTCTCTCACCGTGCCACAGGGGCCACCCCCGGTCATCAAACAGACAGTTGTTGTAGTTCTCTTGATGACGGTAGTTGGTGTAGTGGTCTTCAGTGATGATGTGCTGCAGGTGGGGGTCCTGCCAGTGCAGGTCACAGGCCTCTATGGCCCGTGTGAACACTGTCCTATGAGGCTTTGTGCGAGAGTCTGAGGAAAAACAAAACAAAAACAAAACTGTAAGAACTAGAGGATACCCAGCCTGGCTTTAGGGGTAAGGAAAGCTCTCATCTGTGTTATTAAACTAAATTCATGCGCCCTACTCAGGACACTCTTCTGGTAATGTCAGGACTTTCGGGAAATCTCCTGACATTATCCTACCACTGTCCTAAATATGACTGAAATAATGACACAGTAAATACAATGAAGGAGAAAGAGAAGTTAAAAAGCATAATAAAGGGGGGGCTACAGAGAAGTTTAGGAATATAATGCACTGTAAAAGGAAAGGTTATAACGTTATATATAACTATATATTATAACTATTATAACTATAACTGGTTAAGTGTCATTGCACCTGGGTTAGCAGCTGGGCCTTGGGACAGAGCGTTGGTCAGATTGGTCAGGTCACTGCCATGGTTACCATCCTCCAAGGGGCAAATGTCAACACTGTTCCACCTCCGAAGCTGCCTCAGCCACACAACCTTCTGCTCAAGCTTACAGTGAGGGTTGAGCACTACACACATCCAAAGTGCCCCTACACAGCACCGACAAAGAAACATGCTGCAGTCAGACCAAAAGCATTACAATGACATCACAAACATATTAACGGCAATCGGACATTGTCTGAAAGAAACTGGCATTCATGATTTTACAAACTGTTCATTTGTTAAAACACATTGAGCAAGCAAAGTAAGTGATGAAATCACTTCAAGTCAAGTATTGCAATTGTGATTAGATTTGCAATTACCAGGTACATTCAATTGAGAAAAGACTGAAATATGTGCATTTCAGAACACGTTAATAGATTTGTCACAATAAATGCTCATGGAGACTGAATGGGCATTTAAAAATAATATTTGCAGTCCTAATTAAGTATTTGCAGTCTTGTATTTGCTAATTGCAAGCCTTCCCATTGCCATTTTCACTTACTTAATTCATTAATTGTACAGCCCACAGTTAAAACAATACAAATATATAATTTTATTGGGATAATCAAAGCCTTAAACTTGATAAATATTAAACTAAAAATGACAGTGCATATGTACATGATTTAACACATACAACTGGTTACCGCCTGCTACCGCCCTAGTCAATACTAAATTGTATGATTTATAATTCCACAACAAATCTTTACATCATTTATGTGCCGTTTGTGCAGATACTGCATCGGGTCAGGTTATGTTTCAGCCCGCACCGCCCGCAGATAAGACAGCATCTGACCCACACCGCAACACTGCTTCTATTTTTACAACTCGCCCTGTCACGCCCCGCCCTGCAACCATTAAAAATAACGCATTATAACAGCACAGCTTTGATTCTGTCTGAAAATGTGCTTGAAAGTTGCCTAAAACAGGAAATAGCCCTTTACTATCCCAACGGGGACAATAAAGTACTCCTTAACCTTAGCCTTAGCAGCAAAACTGCAAAAGGCAGCAATATGGGAGTCGTCAGGGGAAAAAAAATCTTTGGTTGTAATCATTACCTAATGAACGAGAGGGGGCGAGTGTGGCTCTCTCGCCTTCCTGCTCAGAGCAGGGAGCAGAGGTAACACGAACTCGCACACAGAGGGACAGGTCGTGGACATATGGTCGTGGACCTGACCCGACATGAGGGCGACCTGAGCATCACTAATACTGCATAAATGTTTATACCTAGCTCATCCCACAGCTGCCTGTACTTGTCAGTCATGGTTGTCCCCTGTTGCCTCCACAATGCCAGTCGTGGGTCGCTCATGAACTGCTCTGTGATCAGTGTCAACATGCGAGCGCCGTTGGAGTCCCTCATCTTGAGCATTTCCCTCACCTGCCAAAACAAAACAAAAATAATAATCAAACCTGACTATTGCTGAAACACGCTTCTTCAAATGTACAGAGGGGTTTCTACCTTGCTGAACAGTAAGCTTAGTTGCTTCCCTGAGCCGTGGTACCCGCCCTGGGACAGAAACAGTTTGACCTGCTCTTGGACTTGCTCTTCGTCCAAATGCCAGCAGTTCTCATCGTCGATACTAGCCCCTGCTGTTGGGTCAGGAGCTCCTAAAACCACAGAAATCAATAGGTTTACATTTGCTGCTTGGCTCGTTTTCAATAATAATTAACTTAAGACAATTTAATGAAATTAACTCCACTGTAAAGGGATGAGACACTAGCATAATCATGCTAATGTCAGCATAAACCGTAATTCACCACTTGCTGAGTGTGCGAATCTGTAGTGCTTGTTAAGCAGATGTGATCAATACCAAAGCACTAAATCCGAACATCACAGGTACACAGTAACATGTAATGTTGGTTAAGCTTAAAAATACGACAATACAAAGAAAAAGTTATTTATTTTGTTTGTCAAATAGCACTCCACACTCACCGTGAACCTGGTTGATCTCAGAGTCGAGCGAGAGGATTTCATCTGCTAGTTTCTGTGCCGTGGGTAAGACTTCTGTGTGATGCACTGAGATGAGGTACTGGACAAACTTCTGCAGTTGGTCCCTGTTCATCTGGAAAAGTGTCTCTGAGATGGGGAGGCGTAGTTTGACTTGCTCAGGCTTCCGTACCCGATATAATGACAAGGCTACAACATGGGCGCAATAGAAGATGTCCTTGTTGCCACAGCTACAGGTCACTGCAGTGATTTTACACCGGTCAAAGCTGATGCTCACGTTGCAGAGCATCTCTGGCGCTGAGGCTGTGGCAGGTTCCTTCACTGTTCCACTGAGGTGAAATCCTTTAAAAACACATGCAAAATAAGTGTCAGAATCTCAAGGTAATGGGCGGCTCAAGCACTGAATTATATACTGCAGAAAACAGTGAAGATATGGAGAAAATGGAATTGTGGACAGCCACAGAGCCAAACATTCATTTCCTTTCCAAAATGACTCTGGTGCTTACTTTGCCATAAACACACCTCCACCTTCATAAAAAATGAACAGAGCCTCTGACCAGCTGCAAAGAGAGCTACTATGGTGGCCCTCAAACTACAAACACAGAAATGTTCAGTCCTGAATTGAGTCACAGGCCACTGCCTGCCTCCAAATGACTTTGTGAACTCTGTCCATAGAGCGCAGAGAGTGAATGTTCATCTTCTGGAAAGAGTAAGAATGATGACTTAAAATGCTTCTTGTAATCAAGTAATGTACACATTGTGCTATATGTTTTACAGACTTTGTATATATTTGTACATATCTTCATATTTTTTGTTTTTGTAGAACTCTCTGCATAGATCCGCTATATTGTGTACAAGTTGAAACCATTTCAAAACAGAAAAATGATCTGAAGATACAAAAATAAGCAATAACAAAAAAGTGGTACAAACATTACAAATAAAAGTAAGAAATGAATAGTGGCCGATCTTTTACAAATAACCATTTCAGATCTTTACGCATTTTTCTTACATTTGCCCGATGCTCTCTTTTTAATACCATACGTGCAGCCATTCTGGATCTTTTGTGAGTTTTTGACCATGTCAGCATTTACATTTGACCAAACTGTAGGACAAAAATCCAAATTAGTTAATAACTGTGCTTGAGTGAGCCGCTTCAGCGCATGTTTATTTCGAAAAGATGCACTTCTTTTGATGGACTCTACTGCAGCACCCATTTAGGTGGAAATCTCACGCACATGTCGTCTCCATGACAGTTTGCTGTTCATGATGAATAACACCCAAAAGTTTCCTGCACCTGACGCACTCTTCATTATTAGTAATTTCAGGTTTCTTGTTGAGATAATGTCTAGAACCTTTATCAAGAACAAAAGGTAGTTATTGATAAAATACTGTACAATAAAGGTAACCATGTAACTGTTCATTTATCTCAGGATATTATTGTAACATGATGGCTCACTCAGAGCCTTCATATGCAGTCCTGGTACATTATCAACATGTTCAAAGTGGAACATGTTGATAATGCAGAGTGTTAGTGACACACTGTAACCACAGGTTCCATCCTGAGCTGAGCTACTAAACCATATCAAACAGAACTGGATGCTTCAAGCTGATTCTACTTCACAAAGTATTTGTTGCGGTTCACAAACTATGGATTCCATCATATGTATTTGAAAGCAGTGTTAAAATGATAATCTCCACGTACATGCATGGCCCACAGTTGAACGGCTGACGTCACAGGAACAGTGAGAGAGACTGCGCTCTCAGCTGAGCTGAGCACATGGAGCGGTTAAACTTGGCGGCGAGCCAAAGCCCTGAGCTCAGCATTCTGAAACACACTTCCTCTGAGAACGCGAGTCTCGCAGCTTGCATAATACAACTCATGCTTAGGATAGCAACTAACCCCAACTGCTTCACCACCACACCAGCACAACACCCAAACTGAGAATAACTTCACCCTTAATTAATGTCAACTTTAGTCATCTCCAAGTATTCACAATGAAAAAAGCTGATGGCTCTCAAGGTATTTAAGACCAGAGCATTAGCCTGAAGAAAAAGTGTAACCCAAAAGAGACCAAGAGGCACACTGGTCACTGAAAAGGGCAACAGGGGTCAAAGCCTTCACTTAAGAGCTCTGCCCAAACAATGGGCCGGTCATATACCCTCCAGTCGAACGCACAGACAAACACACCAGTTAACCATTAAGTTATCCAAAGAGGGCCACTCAGGCGGAAGTGAGAGCCCTTCGGCCTAGGTGTGCTTTGTGTATGTGCACTTCTGATGACAATGGGAAACGTAATCTCTCACCCGTGCAGATACAGAAGCACCTCTGGGCCTGTCGCAAGGAACAGCAAACAACAAATCAATAATCACGGTGCACTGATTACCATCTGCCCTTAATGACTGGGTCTGGATCAGCTTCCACTGCATTTATCACCTCACGCTGGACCTGCAAAATCTACCTGTCGTACTACACAAGTACAACAACAGTACACCGTAAGTAGGACTGTAGAGAGCAGTGACAAATATCATTGCATTATTGTCTTTCTTCTTTTCATAATACAGAGCAAACCAGCTAGAACTGTTCTCCCCTAACCTCTCCTCTTTCACATACTGTATTCATTTTAGCTTCGGCCAAAGAAAACAACACTTTTACAATGAAGTCAATAAAAAACATATGCCCCGTTATTCCTGTAATACATATAAACAGGTAAAACTTTATGCTTGATCAAACTTTACAATAAGAAGCAGATGGTGATGCCGATAGTGCCTGTCGGTACCTGGCTTGCACTATGTCAGGTACGGAGAGGGCGCGTTAGTGCTCCCTACAAAAAAAATAACTTTGTCCAATCACCATCTATTGCATTCTAAAATCCTATTACTAAGACCCCCCATAAAAAAAATATATAGAGGCAGTAGCAATAACACCGTAATCTAAGATTGAGGGAAACAAAGCAATACCTCACTCTTGCTCTGGGAAGGGCGATGGGTTAGGGCTAATAATCGCCGCTTGTGGCCATATTTCAAATATAATTTTCTAATGAATAGGGTTTGTTCCATAATCAAAGAGAGAAGAGATTACAGTTGTTTTGCAACACCTCAGAAGCTCCAAATGGTTGCTTTGTTCAAATAAAATCCAAAACTCAGAAACTGATGTTGTATCACATTTTCTACTTTTGCCTGTTAAGTAAAGTGGATCAACTTTTTTGTACAGGTACAAGAAGCAATGAAATCTAGTTTTCTCTAGGCCTTGGCAGATTATTGCACGTGGATAACAATACAATGGCTTACTTCCTGTGCAACAAAGTAGTAGCGTCTGTGACTCAGGGCACAAGCATTTTTAAAATCAGGTTTGTCTTGTGAGTAATGATTGTAACAGCACACTCAGAACCATCAGGCTCATCCTGCTTTTGATTAACCAGGAGCGACCGTTGGCTGTTATTTTGACGTCATAACGGCACTTCAGATGGAGGAAACACCACTTCCCTTAAGCGTCACCAGGGGAGGGGTCAGTGCACTGACTTAACAGGATGAAGTCACGCCTTATCATGGCACAGCATCTCACACACACCCTGAGCTCAGGGCTGTGTTTGGGCAAAGCAGACAGTACAGCTTGTTCTGAGGGAGGCATGCTCACACAGTAATGTAACTGGGCAGTGATCACTCACTGTCAAGTTATAGCAAAAATAAGCAACTGAATAAATAAAACTAAATATCTAGTCACTGGCACTGAAGAAAATTAGCAGATCACATTTCTCTGATACAGTGAACCAACAAGAGAAATGTGACCCTAAAATGACATTGAATGGAAGCAGAACCAGACTGTCTTATGTTGTAGACTATAGAATATTAATATTCTAAGTCAGACAACTAGCCAGTCTAGGGAAGGTGTATTGTTTCTCTGGCAAAGTTTTTATATCCAGATTCATTTATTACTTTGTAGCCCATGGCTACAATCAGCACGCGTGTGCATGAGTCTAGATTGTGTTCATTAACATTACTGTCCCGATTCCAGACCAAATAAGCAAATAAACTGAACATCTTATCTCTTCCTGTTATGTATTTTGATTTAAAGGGCCTATTCAACTCGACCCTTTGATAATAATAATTTTCCATGAATATAATGGTGACTAAAATTGAAGCCACATACCAGACATACCCCCCTTTTGTGTAACATATTAACCATGTACCGGGCCTGTGAGAGCTTGTGCCATGATCCTTCAGGTAGGCTGATGCTCTTTGTGTCAAGCAACAGGTTTTTCTGATGAAGCCATTATTATTGTACCTTCTCCAACTCCGGAAAGAGCATTCAGATCAACAAGGACTTTCGCACAGCCTGAGTTTGACAAGGAATGCTTCAGATTCGGAAATAGTAGTAGGACAGTCAGTCACGTACATCTGTTATTCTGTAAATTTAAAGTAACTTCTAAGTTCATGTGTCTGGATCAAAAATGTGCAATTAACTTTATCTCTCAAACTTTTTAAGCACCAAACAAATTCAGCACTCCGGGTCTAGAGTATGCCAGGTCTATGACAAAACGTTAAGAAAATATATTTTTCATCAGAAAAATAAGTTGGTAATACCACTTGTAGCCTACTTTTATTAAAGCCGTGCTAAGTAACTCATGCCCCTAGAGGCCATAAGCGCCTCTGCAGGTGTTGCAGCATGTTGTGGGTTTTTACTCATTAATTGTCTGTGAGAGTAAATACTACATTGAGAGAAATGACAAAGGGAGAGAGCGATATTGTTCATCCAATTACACAATGGAGACTGTTTTTTTCACTCAAACTTGGCTGTAAATACTGTTTAAGTGGCGCTAGCCCGCAGTTAGCTTTGCCCTGTTAGCTTCTTCTTCATGATTCTATTTGTGTGTATTGCGCCTCCGACCTGTAGGCAGCGAAGCTGCAATAGTGGTTTTCTGGCCAGACACACCAGGGGGAGATGAAAGACCAGATTTATTATGGTAAACAAGTTCCTTAGTTCTGCTTTAATGGCAAGTAAAGTACCATTGTATTACTAGTAAAAGTTTTGAATACCGGCATTCACAAATATGTAGCAATAAATGCGCTGCCTAATCGTTATTTGATAAAGATGAACGTGTGCCTCAATCGTGCAGCCTTATGTTCCCGAGGTGTGCGCTGTACCTGTTGAGCCGACGCATTCATTTACGCGACTTTCCAGCGAGAAGAAGGAAACCCTTTCACAATGTACAGGTTATATCTATATAAACATTTTATAATGAGAGCCAATTCCCGTGTCCAAAGGTTTAGGTGAGCCAGGGATCCGAAACTTTGGATTTATCCACTCGTCTGTCCCCGTCATGAATTTTAACCGGAAAGCCAAAGTGTTTCCAAACAGGAGACTGTAGTGATGTGGCAGGGTCTTCAAGCTCTGGCTTCTCTTTCGCTGTTGCCATGATGCCGTTTCTAATAGATCCATGTACTCGTGCAGCTTCAATGTACGTCACTCAATAGCGTCCGTGCGGAAACTCGCGTAGGAACTTTGTTCCGCGGCACTTAATATGACGCTAATAATAAATTTACATTATTTAATGAAAATAATACACCGAAACGGTACGTAAGTGGACCGAACCGAACAGGCCGAACCGAAACGGTTCAATACATCCCCGTGAACCGTTACACCCCTAATCACGATAATTACGTGGTGCGTTTTAATCGAGGAGAATTGGCTATTCCTGTCGCATTCAAGAAAAAAATATGGACAGCGCAATGCTGCAGGCCTGTCAGGTCAATCCCAGGGATGCTTGGCCCAAACAAACAGGAAGCAACATGCAGTATGCAGCCAGAGGAGAGGACCCGGAGATTGTATGTGTAAAATCAGCTACAAAGTTGCGCTAACTCGTCTAATGGGCAAAACGAAAACACAGGGATGTAGAGTTTAAGAGGAAAATGATTGATCGCTATTTGGACCATGGGGATTTGTTTTAATAATCGAAAATCGAAATCGATCAATATGTGAAAAATAATCGTGATCATTTTGTGACTCAGTTACACCAGTTAGGAATGGATCAAAACTCCAGCCAACTGTGCACAGAGGTGTGGATGTTTGATCCTGAATATGTGCCTGAGGTGAGAGTGGCTTGTGGCTACTTTTATTGTAAACTACGCAATTTGTACTCAAATCAGATACGGACTGGACTGCAACATTCCTGCTGTAAAAATACTGTTTTGACTGCTGTGGTGTTTCAGAGGAACTAAGCGTCTCAACTTCCAGGTTAAGAGAATTAAGTCATACATCTTAAAAGTGGATGGTGTAAAACAGCATGATATAGCTAGATTTAAAAAAAAAGGGACTAGATGAAAGTTATAATTTTTTTTACTCGCCACTGCCACCTCAGGTGATACACGTAACTGCAATCTCCATGTTCAGCTTGGGCACGAAGATGGGGATAGTGGGTAATTCGGCCTGAAATACCAACTTTTAGGGCTTGTAGCAGCAGTTGTGGTGGATAGGTCTGGACTCATTCTACACATTAGGACATTGCTGAAGCATGTGGGGTATTATAAAGAGAGTTGGCATTTCACACCTTGAGAAAGACATGTAACACAATAAACTGTCACAAAGGACAATCACCAAGTGCACATCACAGAAAAGTCCAGTCTAAGCAGCCGTTGATGTTTGGAACTGTGTATTATTTCTGAATGGAGTGGTTTGTGGAGCTGCTGAGGTCTGAAGGGCATTCCTCCTTGGAGACCAACTTATGGGGCCAGGGATTCCCAAGAGGTAGCAATACTGGCAGGCCAGGACTTGCAGAAACAGTGTGGGAATGGATATAGCTCCTTAAACAAACCCTAGAGAAAATACTGCCCTAGTGGTTCAGAGCTCCTCTCAGTTAAGCTGACACTTTTGGTTCAAATAAGAGGCGCTACCTGAGTTATAGTTATAGTTAGAGTTATTGAGCTAAATGAGGCCAGTGGAAGTCAACTACCTGCCCTCTTCCTCCACCTCCGTGAGATCGGTGAGTGGTAAGGATAATGCATGATTCCGTTTATTTTTTATTAGTTGTGTTGGATTGTACCCATGGGGGTTGCAAACACTGGGAGTTGTGACTAAAACAGTATTAGAAGAACCATCTATGACTGTATGACAACTGGTTCAGTACTTGGACCCTCAGGTTTGCGAGCAATGCGAGTTTCCAAGGAAAAAGTTGCTTCAATGAATATTGTCCTTGCAATTCACAAAATTCATGACAGCAGAGTTCAGACTGTGTAGCGACCCGCTAAACAAAAATTGTATGATGAAATGTGGATAAAAAATAAAATGCAAGACCTGAGATCTGGCACCTGCAAAGAACCAAAAGTTTGACAAAAAACTGGACTTTGTTGCAAGCACTTCATGTTATGACATAATGTTATCATACTGACTCCCACAAAAATAATAATAGCTTGCAAAGAACAATGTTTTCCCTCCTAAAATAATTCTAGTCAACGCGTCATCTCAAAGTGAAAGCAGAGTCTCCCAAAATAGCATTTACATGCTGCTGTAAACACAGCAATCTATGCTTCAACCAAACCTATACTTTGTCAAAAGGCGACTTCATTGAACTGAAGACCACACATAAAAGTCCTCATTGTGTTTGTGCGGCACAAACTGACAAAAACATGTTCGTATCAGTTTTTGATTTTCATCTTCATTCTGTACAAACAGTGCTGCAAACGTTAAAGTGCTGCACAATAATGTGGTAGAATACGTTTGTAGAGATATGTGGGGACTTCACACAGACTGCTCACTTGTATTTCAGATTCTGTTCATGAATTCTTAGGTGTATCGCCCCAGCCTATTCATAAACAAGGCAATCAAATCAAGCACTCTAACGTGCATGAATTTTAGTGATAAAGTACTATAGTTATGAGCCTATGTGTGTAAATGAATATCCTGAAGCCCATACCTATAAAGTGGGGGAAGTGACAAGCCATGGAAGTTTGAATAACAATTCAAATTAATCATGCAAAGTAAAGGGATTACCGTCCTTAATGCCCTCTGAAGGTGTCCCATGTCTCAAGAGGTCACAAGTGACAAACTGCAGAGGCAAAGGCTAACTTCATTAATGAGATCAACTGCCACCAGTGGAGGTCACATGTGTTGGTCAGACAATCATATTTTTTGGAATATGTGTAAATAGTGGCTTATTTGTTATCAATACATTTCCTCCGTTTAACACAGGAGAGAAAAAAAGGCTTTGTTGAGATTACTATGGAGCCAGGAAGCTTAACAAATGAACATGAAACTGAAAACCATTGTTTTCAAATATTCAAGTTTTTTAAGCTTTTTGTCTAGTATTAAAAAGCTACTGTTTACCATCCACACTGAAGGAGACAAACATAATGGAAAGAACATCTTCACGCAAAGTAATTTGAGTCATTTAAGGATATTGTCAAATGAACAGAAAACCTCATTCACATTCAACCTGCTCACTGTCTCAAAACAGTCAATAGTCATTAAAGCCCCATTGTGCCCCTAATGTACCTCTCCCAGCGCGAGCCTGAGCAGCCCAGCATTGTCATTACAATCAACTTGATTGTATTTTTTCCCTTCTTTTTACTGAATTCTCTCGCTCCAACCACTGACTGGCCAGTAGTTCAGCAAACGTCCAGACTCCAGACAAGCACCTGGTGTAGTGTGTGGACCGGTCCAGCTGGTCGTTTCACTCACCGACTTGGAGAACATTGTCCACGCAGCCGCTTTCCAGCAGCGCGATCCCGCGGCGGAAAGGCAGCCGTGACTCGTCGTCGCTGTCCCCGCTACTCCCCACATCCTCGCCGCACCCGTTGAAAGACGAGTACATACAGATTTCCCGTTCACTTCTCGGGAAAGACCAGTACACTATCCGCCTCTGAACGGGCTCCGGGATCCGCTCGAAGCGCTCCTCGACCCGCTGAAACGGCCACTTCTCCGCGACTCTCCGCGCTGCGATGTCGAGGAGAGTCTCCGGGCTCTGTGTTCTCCTCTCGCTTTGTGAAGACCCATCGACCCGCTGGGCCCCTCGCAATGTCCCGTACCCATGTCTACAGCAGAGTCGTTTACTCGGGGGCGGCTGTGTGCGCTCCGCCATGATAGTTCCACTTTAACGCGGACGCAGGAAGTCAGCGCACCACATGAACGATAGGGGAAGGGAAAAGGTTAGCCACGGTATGTTTAACCAAATCAGCCTTTTAAGGAGAGACGGGGTTGGACCTCTCCGTGTGTGTCAAACCCCTTTGTTGACAAATGAAGTGCGGGGCGTGGCCTGTCCGGCTGGTTCGGGCCAAATGGGGACTAATCCTTTGTGAGCCTTTGGAAAGGAGGCAGCGCTGATAACACCCGCCTGTCCTCCTCCCGCTGTAGTTTTACTGCAGGGCCCAAGACATATTAGAATTAGAAAACGAGGGTCGAGGCGAGCTGCTTTGTCTGAAGGAACCTCGTGAAGAGCTGCGGTGTCTATGGGCGGTGATTGGCCTTAGGGCCTCGTGGTTTGGGGGAGGGGCGACAGACTGAGGCCCGCCTCCGTGACGTTTAAATGTCCACAGGATTGTGGTCTTTCTGAGGATAATTTATGTAGACTTATGGTGGCCTAGTGGCACCAGCCTACTGTAGGGGAGGTTATTACAATATTAATGTAATTTTCTTTCTAGTTTATAAATAATGTATTTTTCAGCCATTAGTAAATAGCAAATCCATGTGTTTCAAGTGCATGCATGCCTATTATACTCCTGGTTGAAACTCACGAGTTTGTTCTTCCTGCTTTAATCAGTGCCACCTGCTACAACAGCAGGACTGTTGTTGGCAGCATTAAGCTATTGTAGCGTATAGTGGAAAGGAAGAGAGCGACCTGTCTATGGAGGCCAGGGACACAGACGCCTGCACTTATTTTGAGGAAAAGACAGAATGCGGGAACACACAACTTATATACAGGGGCACAAGGGCACAGCGCATGCCCAATTAGTCCCTTACACTGTGCTGCTTCATGCTGAGTAAATGATCAGACCCTGTGGCTCACAATCTTTACTATTGTCTCATTTCACCCTGCAGACAGTTCTGAAGAAGCACATAATGACTGAGCCTATTCACCCAGCTCAGAGGAAGATATATGGGCTTCAGGAAGAGAGCAGGCAGACAACTTTTCTCCAGTGACTTAAACTTTCTTATTCACTCTGAAATATCCATCTGGCTCTAGGGATGGGACGATAAACAATAGTATTGTTAATCTCGATAAACATTTTTTGAATATCGTGATTATCGTGCTAGAAGATAATCGCTAAATCCATCAAACAACCAATGCTGTTGTACCTTTACCAGAAGTGGGTACGTCTCCATGGAGATGTGACTAACAGCAGTATTTAAGATTTCAGCCGGTTAGTTCCTCATCCAAATCCTCTCTGTGATGACCCACTGTAGAAATAGCATTTTCTGTGGCGAGCTGCTCATTAACTGCATGTTTTATATTGATATACAACAGTATAGTCCAAAATGTTACACAGCGTGCCTTTAAATACTTACTTTATGTCTCACTCAATATGACGTTTACAGCAGACAATGAAGAGGAATATTTAATCATTTCCTAATCCCCATCATTTCTGCAGTTTCAGTGATATTTTAAACCATAGGCAAATATCGTGATAATATCGCTAATCGCAATTATTTTGGCCAAGATAATCGTGACCCCAAATTTCATGATCGTCCCATTCCTATCTGGCTCTTGCCAGGTGATCATCAGTTGAATTACAAAGATCATCTGAGCAAATATTCCTCTGCACTCATTAAAGTGGAGTGTTTTTAGTTATTTTGATATATATATATATATTTTGAATAATTAACGTAAGAAGTGGTTCTCAACTAATGGGTCAGGATCAAAAGTGTGTCTGAAACCATTAACGGATGCAAGTGCATGAGCCAAATGTAATGTGATGATACATTTGATTGTTTTTGATTGACTTATGATCAATGGTCAATTGAGAACACTGTATGTGGATATAATAATGGGTCAAATCAATATCTTCTGCTAAAATATGGCTTGTCTGGTTGAGAATCTCGGACAAGCTCCATATGTGATATGTGAGAGTTAATGACCAACATAAGCAGTACGGCGCCTTTCTCATCTCCAGAGCGCATTGTTCTGTACAATAAACACACAGTGTCTTAAGCACTAGCTATTGGGGAATAAAAAACTGCTTAAGACTCAAATCAACATGATTTCTATGCAGTGAGGTGAGTGGGGGTGATAATGACCTCTGCCGCTCCGGGGAATAGGCCCTATTGCTGCACACTATCTTTTCATTCTCTGTCCTCATTTGCATTCTCATCAGTATGCAATACATTTCTGTCTGAACCCTAAGACCCTAACTGATGCATAATACACATAAATGAGTATAAAAGTGAGCATGATAATTAAAATTCACATTAATTACCAAAGGGTGATGGGTAAAGGAAAGGGAGGGGAGTGGATTTGCAAGCACTGAGCCAATGAATGGTATTATAAGCATAAAAAGAAGGAAGAGATACAAAGGCAATAGAGATGAAAGGCTCTTGTCTTAACAGTAAATCCTGATGAGGATTAGCGGAAATGATATAGAGCAGTTCAAACTACCGTCCCGGTTGGTGGTAACAGGCAATATAAGCAAAAACTGGAGAAGATGGGAACAACGCTTTCAAATATACATGACTGCAAGTGGTGCTGAAGGAAAGGAAGCTAAAGTACAGGTAGCCATCTTACTGCATGCACACACAGAAGATACTCTCGGAGTACACAACACACTTGACGTACAAGGGATACCAGTGGATGACATTTTATATGCATTCAAAGCATATTGCGAGCCAAAGAAATACACAGTGTTTGAAAGACATCAGTTCTGGGCTTATCACAGGGCAGAGTCAGTCACCATAGAGAAATGTGTGACGGAGTTGAGACAGAAAAGCAAGGACGGTGAATTTGGTGCATCAGAGACAAGATTGTGTTCAGTTTGAGAAAGGCTGTTAAGAGAGTCAGATCTCACACTGGAGAGAGCGATTGTGGAGACGGCCAAAGCACAAATACAAGCAATGAGTACAACAAGAAAGAAAGAAAATAAGCAGCAATACATGCAGTGAACAAGACCAAAGGCAAAGACAACCAACATAGAAAACAGGGACAAAAACTGCAAGTCCTGAGTGACAGCAAGAAAAGACAGGATGAAGTGTTCAGGAAATGTGGAAAGTCACATCAACCAAGGCTTTGCCCGGCATTTGGAGCCCGAAAGCGTGGTAAGCTCAATCACTAGATGTGAGTCTACAAAAGCAACACATAGGATGAAAATGCATGATTTGTGCCCAGCAATAGACACACTTTCTATTGGGACAGTGAACATTGACCACGTGGTATTCAGACATAAATGCTGGTGACATGTCTGTTAGTTTAAAGGAGCTAGATGCAAGTTCGCCACCACTGCCACCTCAGGTCATACGTGTAACTACACCTTCTATATCCAGCTCATGCATGACGGCAATTCGGACCCGAAGTAACAACTTTTTGAGTGACAGTGCAGGATTTTAGAGGCAGTTGTCTGAGCTCATTCTACACATTAGGACATTGCTGGAACATGTAGGGGGAGGAAAATACATAATTGTAACATTTTTAAACTCCGTATAGTCCCTTTAATTTAACAAAACATTGACGAGAAAAGCCAGACGCGAAAAACAAATAAACTTGCAACTGAAACCGACCTTGCGTTTGTGGCGTACGGTGGAGTTGAAACCAGAAGAACAGTTTCACTGGAGTGCTCCACTGCCCAAACCAAATCCAACCTGCTGTTCTACATATCAAACCACTCACACACAGCTATCCTAGGCAAGGATACATTACCATACTTAGCCAGGGCTATATTCACTTATTCCATGCCATCCTGTTAATGTTTACATGTTATGGCCAATAAAAATATGATAAAATGTAAATCTTTGGATGGATTTAGTTAAAGCAGACACTGTTTACTCACTCTTGTGATTTTAATAAAGATCAGACCACATTTTATGAGCAATTTTGGCAGAAATGTAAGAAATGCCAAACGGTGTGCTCACATTTTCCTCCCACTGTTTGTCTCAAATTGGCTCACACGGCTGTCATGGGCACAGCAAGTTACTTTCATTAACTGCGGTTCTCTGAATGTGCATGGTCTGAAACAAATTACTGTCAGGCTAAAACTCAGTGGTAAGATAGAAATAAGCAGTCAGGTGCAGGTTTCGATTCAGTCCCTGAGCAGAATATTGCTTCGAGCCCCAGACAGGCCAGCACCGGCTCTTAGGGGGTCCACAGGGACACTCCCCGGACACACAGCGGAGACAATCCAGCTCTGGCATTTTCAGAGCGGCCTTAAATGCCAGGACACACCCCTGATCTCATGAGCATTTTAAAAACAATAATTAAATGCACCAGAGTTCTTTCGTTACTCTTATAAATGCAAATGTGCTTTCAGTGTGCTTACAAACCTTATGAAAAATGTAAATAGGTAAGGTATAGAGCGTCACATGAAAGATGGACAAATATCTGATTAAATATTCTGAATATGTTTGTTACAGTGTATGTAAGAGTAAGTTGCTCTGACTGCATGCTCTACACCCCTTATCGGTACATGCCAAACATTTAATAAGGTCCCTGAGTTTTTATGATCCACTCTTTCCAACAACTTGCAAAACTGCAACAGCTTCGTCAATGCCACAGTTCACAAATTCGCACAGTATTATTCAGATTCCTTCCAATATTATCATTAAACTATAGTTTTCGTATTAATCATATTATTTATTTAAGTAAAAAAAAACACACTCTAAACTCAGATACACTTTAGATGAACACGACTATACAATACAACCACAGGCGGGTAATTCTTTAGGCTATATTAAACTAAAGTTGTACATGTACATGTAAGTATCTGTACTCTTACTTTAGTTTAAAGAAAAAGTTACTTGTTCCAATGTAAAAGTAACCATATTATGAACCATATTGTTCAAAATGATTTTATAGCCTATAATTTCATGGCATTTTTCTTGGAAATATTGGAATTTTCAATTTCAATTTTACTTTATGTTTATGTTTATTTTTATGTAAGATTATAGGTCTGCTCTTAGCATGATTTGAACTTGACGGACAAAAAGATTGAAAAATTGGTTAGAAAATAACCCCACTTTTTATGAAAAATGTGTTTTCATGATGGTTGGCCTGATCACAAAAATAATCATCACAAAAAACAAACAAACATCTTTGTCCATTTAAGTATATTTTGTTCGGTGTAAGAGCAGATCAACAGCTTAGGCAGATTTCTTCTTAAACCAACATAACTGTCTTGGTGTTTTTAAAGAAGAAAAGATGGGGTAAACTGACCCAAAAACGTTGGTCCAAGAAACAATGAATAACAAACTACAGAAAATGTTAATGTACAATTCTATAGTTTTTGCATTGTTTATTGGTGGGTCTAGGTCTAATAGAGACAAATGATAATAAAATATTACATTACATTATTTTGGTTTTGTTAGAGCCAAAACGGCATGATCTACTGTACAGATGAAAAGAAAAATATTAATTACAATATATATATATATATATATATTTATAAAATTGCTTATGGGAAACACTAAAATGTAAAAAAAAAATGTTTAGTGTCAATTTCATTTTTTAAATCTGGTGGATCAATTTACCTCAAAACCTGGTTCAACTTACTCCACTCCTAAGGTAAAATGGTAAACACTTTTTTTGAAGGCCAGCATCTTAAAAAATATTAAAAATATTCCAGATTAATTTTGAAGATGCAACTAGAAAACATCTAAAAAAAATCTATAAATAGTAACACATTGTATTTTATACTGTTTTACACAACAACCACCAAAGCAAAAAGTGTCTCATCTTATCCTCAAGGAGTATTTTCTAGTATTTTTTTTAACTCTTACTAGAGTCATTACATGGGTCACTACCTTCCACGTCTACTTTAGTAAAATTATTTCAAAGTATCGTTATTCTTGTGTACAAAAAGTGGCTTCTGTACAGACCTTTTGAATACAATATAAATACAACAGCGCCATCTCTCGGTAATTAAAACCTGGGACAGGCATGGACTGTGCGTAAGAAGGTGATAAACTGTAAGCTCCCATCTCACGAGGACCTGTACCTCATTTTTTTTTATATTGTACTTTAAACAATAGGGGTGTCCAAACCTATTTCACCGAGGGCCACATATTGACATGTATTACAGCATGGAGGGCCCGCACTTTGGACATGCCTGCCCTAGTCTATATTCTTGATGCTCCATATAAGATACTTTTACCCAGGAAACGCATATGAAACAGTCGTAGATTTTATTTACATATAAAAAACGTATGCAATTTTTGCTATCATGTTTGACATACGTGACATACATGAGTTTTATAATAATACATAACATTTGTATATGGTGATTTTACATCATATAGGATCCATTTATAATTCTGCTAAAACAGATACGATTTATATGCATTTTTGATAAAACTTTTCCATATGGGGAGCACCTCCCGCCACAAGAACAGTTTTTCCTCCGGGTACTCCAGTTTCCCCTACCACTAAAAACATGTACAATAGGCCAGGGTGAATGAGAGTCTGTTTGAGGGTGTGTATGGGGGACGACAGATGGAAATTAGCGCAAGGCTACAATCTGGTGAGGCTTGTTCATTAACATGCACTGTCCCTACAAAATAAACCAATAAGCAAACAATATAGCATTAAGGGCCACAGATCTGTGGTCAATGCAAGTAACCATTGAACCGGGTGCATTTCAGAGGTTTTAACAGTGTCTCACATCTTCATTTTGCTTTAGAAGATCACAGAAAACATTTACTTTTTGAGGCTATAATTGTCTACAATGATTAAGTTTGCAGTAAAAAGTACCATCTCTGGCAATGTGTGCCAATTCAACAAGAAGTCTGAGGGCCACCAGAAATTGATCTAAGGACTGCATTTGGCTCCTGGGCCACACTTTGGACACCACTGACTTAATGCATCTGTACATTTGTAAATCCATTCACGCTTGTTATTTTTTATCATATTTTAACTTAACATGTTTATGCATGCCCTTATAGTTTTTAGTTTACTATTTATCTCTACCAACTTCAGTTCTGTTTCATGATGCGCGTTTGAACCAAGGAAAATCCCTGAACTCTGAACAGACAACAATGTATGGCCTATTAAAACAAGGGCAAGGAAAAGACGACAATAAAAATGTGCTTTTCACAAGAATTTAGTGTTTCTGGAAATTAACATTTGATTAGATCGTTTACGCATAAATCTAAGTATTTCCAACATTGTCAAGACTAAACTTTTCCAAGGTTCATCAATGATCTGAGATTCATAAGACACATCAATGAAGCCATTTAGAAAATTCACAGTGCAGGTCCTTTTATTATCATGATTAGAAAAAAAGTCTCTGTTCTTCTGTAACACTTTGGGCGACAATGTTGCAAAAAAGAGTGATTTTAAACAAGTTCTCGTACAAATATGTTTCCTCCTAAACACAATAGCTCTACACACACACACAACAAAATCCACTTTATTTTTTAACTTTATTATATAGATGTCACAAAATGTATATAAAAAAAGAATTCGTACCCAAAGGTTAATCATGAAACATGTTGGGTGCATGTTATGGGTCAGTGTAAGAATGTTAATGTAACCCTCAGTCGATAACGTGAAGATTAGCTCAGGTTGGCTCAGGTTGGCTCAGATTTGCGCTTTGAGTGCGTAATGTAGGTGGTAGGTTGATCAGGTTAACAAATCACTTTTAAAATACCAAGGGTTTAGGCTGTTCCCACGGAAATTCTTCTCTGCCGAAGTGACCATAACAGGCGGTGGCCTGGTAGATCGGTCGCTTTAGACCCAATTCTCTATCGGGAAAAATATATATATATACAGTGAGAACCATATGTTTACATACTAAATACTAAAGTTCTAATTGATCTAAAAGGTAAAAGTTAATTCTGGTTTCATGTCAGACAGTGAGAAAAAAATGCAAACGTGTCTTTTTATAAAGTGTAAGTAAACATATGGTTCCCACAAATAACAATACATAAAAACACTGCTGGTTAGTATTTACTTACTTGACAATCACTCCTGGTCTGAGATCGAAGTTCTTCTGTACAATTTGCAGCAGCTCATCTTCATCTCTGGAGGATGTGCCATAGTGAAACACAGAGATGGAGAGAGGGTGGCTGATGCCGATGGCATATGAAATCTAAAAATGACCAGATAACAGTTTTACACAATCAAATATATTAAAGGTGATTTTTATTTACCTGGACAAGGGCCCTTCGACATAGTCCAGATTTCACCAAAGATTTGGCGACCCAGCGGGCGGCATATGCTCCCGAGCGATCCACTTTTGAATAATCTTTTCCCGAGAAAGCGCCCCCTCCATGTCCACCCCATCCTCCATAGGTGTCCACTATGATTTTACGTCCAGTAAGGCCAGCATCACTCTGTTTTTTGTATCATAGACAGAAGGTTAAAGGTCAGCAGGAACATAACCACATCATTCAAACATAATTGGTTCCAATACCCACCTGTGGACCACCCAACAGGAACTTCCCACTTGGAAGCAGATGGTAGATGGTCTTCTCATCCAGATATTTCTCAGGAATAACAATTTTCACCACCTTGTCCATCAGTTGGTGCCTGATCTCCTCTAGGGTGATGTCCGGACAATGTTGCACTGAGATCACGACTGTGTGAACTCGCTGTGGCTCCATTGCCCCCATGTTGTCTTTATATTCCACAGTAATCTACAGTGGTAAACCTTAGTCAAAAGCCCTTAAACATTATGGTTCACTGTAAGCTGCAGCGGACCTGTGATTTGGAGTCAGGCAGTATCCAAGGACACTCTCCACTTTGGGACAGCTGTCTCATCCTGTAGTTGAGTTTATGGGCCAAGAGAATGGTCAAAGGCATGCACTCTTCTGTCTCATCTGTAGCATACCCAAACATTAGACCCTGAAAGGCATCATTATTGTTGTTTAAATATATTCCTTATCAAATTGTGGTTTCATGGTAAAGGTTTTGAACCTGGTCACCAGCACCAATATCCTCTTGATCTCTCCCTTCAAAGACACAGTCAGCGATCTCCAAACATTGTGGCTCAAGGGCAATCAGCACATTACAAATCTTATAGTCAAATCCTGCAGGTTGGAGATAAGAACTTCAAAACCAATTGTGATAATAGACAGGTTTTATCAAATGCTAAATGATTAACCTTTAGCTGAGTCATCATAGCCAATCTTCTTTATTGTATTTCGTACAACAGACTGAAGATCTACGATAGCCTTTGAAGTAACTTCACCGACCAATAAAATCATTCCTGTCTTTGCTACACACTCTGTCACAAATACATGGTTACAATTATGAGCAGCTTTGAAAACAAAGTAGTCATTTTATGTTCTTGCTACACACATACCACAGGCCACTTTAGAGTCCGGGTCTTTACTCAGATATGCATCAAGTACAGCATCACTAATTTGGTCACACATTTTATCTGTGAATGAGAAAAACAGTCAGGGTAAACAGTCTTCAAAACAAACAAACAAAAAGAGTCTATAATAAAACAGTTTCACTTTAAGCCTTTGGGATATTATTTTTTAACTGGTAGCCCTTGAACAACTTAATGCTCTTGTAGTAGCACTCGGCTCTAAAAGAAAACAGTTGGTGACCCCTGGTTTAGGGTTTGTAGTAGGGCCGGGACTTTTTTTCGATTAATTTCGATTAATTAATTACATAAGGTTTAGTGCGATTAAAAATATTAATCGAGTGCTCTAATTAATTGCACTTAATTTCGACACTTCAGTTTCTTTTTTTCCTGCAGATGTTGCTTAGGCACAAACAACACGTAAAGCCAAAAACAATTTGACTTTTAAACTTGTTTATTCACACAGTTAAGCGCCGACATAAACCCATTTAAAAAGATCATTCTCCAAAAAGTGTTAACACAGGCCTCACATCTCCACTTCAGACGAGTTCAAATGCAGGAAAATGCAAAGAAGCATCTAAAGTACACCTCTAAAAAATAAACACAACCCCTAAATAAATGATACTCAAGGGGAGACACTACAGGCAAAACTAAATTTTTTCAGTTTTCAGGTTTTTTGTCCAAATTGGTCTCTGAACATATGAGCTTTCACCCGGAAACAGAAAATATGCCTAATCTTCACAATAACATGTTTAAATATTGCGCTGATTCAATGTTCCCCCATAGACTTATATGGGACAATGCAATTTCAAGGCCCTTTTTCTCAAAACACATTTTTCTGTCATTGTGGCGACACTATGTCCACGTCAGTCGGACCTAAAGACTTCACACTTTCCAGCTTTGGACTGAACACGATTTGGAAGATTTTTTCAGAGGGATTTTTTTATTATCTAAAACCTAGCCCCATTTATTGAGTTTTGAATGTCAAAAAATAAGGCGAATTTCTTTTTACAATTTTTTCCACTAAAAAACTGCTTATTTTAAAACTAAACAAGAAATCCTCTGAAAAGGTCTTGGTAACTCATTTATCAATAAAATGAAACCATAAATATGAATGTAGCTCTATCCATTATTCAGATCTTGTCGCCGAAAAGATGGGAAATTTGGGGCATTTTTAGGCATAAAACACCTTGTTCTTATATGAAAAGATAAAATGACAGAAAACTTGCAATGTATTTTTTTCTCACATTTATGCCAGTAATCTATAGCAAAAGTTTCAAATTGATATCTGTAAATATAAATGTTTTCCCTATTCGCCTGCAGTGTCTCGCCTTACTCGATTAATCAATTACAAAGGCCATAATTAACTCGATTAAAAAAATGTAATCGTTAATGTCTGTTACCACTAGGCAGTGGTATATGAGCATACATTGGAAACCCACAGTTATACACATACACTTTATTTTTCAAAAAAAACAAAAACAAACAAACAAGCATGCAAGAGAGGTGTGTACCACGCCTTTAAGAAAGAGCCTCGAGCAAATATATTCAACACCTCTAATCAAAGAAAAACAGGTAAATCACTGGGCTTTTATTATTTTTTGTCATATCAGGCCAGATTTACAGTAGCCTTGTTATTTTACTAATGTAACTGGGACTAAAAAACAGCCCTGGACTCTGACCAGCCTGGCCCAAATTAGCGTAATTGTGCACTTCCACAAATACATATTTTAACCTTTTACCCTCCGCCTAAACACTAACGAGTGCATTTTCCCCAGTTCGGCTTTTTATTATTATTATTTTGATCGGTATCATCAGCAAAAAGAACTGGAAAGGTGGTCGTAGAAACAGAAGCAAAATCATTAATATAAATAATTAATAATATTGGTCCCAAAATTGAACCTTGTGGCACACCATACTCCACGGAATTCCTTTTAGATTCATGTTTACCCAAATCTAAAAGCTTCTCGACTGGAGATCAACAATGTAACGCCTCATTTGAAAGCCAAGACCTACAAAAGTGATGGAAACTTTTCGTTACGTCGCCACATTTTTGTCAATTTTTTAAATTATTTTTTTTCTATCATTTTTTTGTCCCTGTTTTTCTCATGTGTTCGTCCTCTTTTTCTCGCTATTTTGATGCTTTTCTTTTTTGCTTTTAGATTTGGGTAAAGCTCGGTTGAGGCGGGACCGGTGGCCCTAGAGCCAGTGGCCCCTCGGTGCTCTTCCAGAATGGACACATGGCCAGTCCGCCCCTGTTTATCACAATATCAGGCAGCATTGGCACAACCGGGGTAGAAAAATTAAAAAATGAACGTCATCTCGTGCAGCTAAACATGACGTGCACACACAAAAATATTTACCAGAATGCCCCTCTCCCACAGACTCAGAGGTGAAGAGAAAGTTTTTCCCGCCTGAAGTTGCTCTGGAATTCATCCTTAGCTTTTGACAGTTGTCTGCAAAAACAAAAAACAAAAAACAAATCAATCGAACACAGCAAAAGAGGACGAAGGGCTAAGTCTGCCTCTTTTATAGCTGCTCCCCTCGCATCGCTCAATCATTAACCTGCAGAAAGTTACTGCGGCGCGACTTTAAGGTGGGCCTGAAGTTACATTTTGAGTGAAGTTAGAGCCAGAAGAGAAGTCACAGTCCGACAGAGCGAAAGCACTTCTCTAAACCCAACCAAACACATCGGTGAAAATGGCTTAACTCACACTCGGTTTCGCAGCTGCTGCCAGGATAGGGAAATGATGCGCGGTAGGCTGGACTAGACCCACTTCAGCTTTTACTGTGCGCGCGCGCCTGGCAAACATCTCCATATCCGTCCTCTACGTCGCAGCTGATGGTGAGTACAGTTTAAAAAACGCCATTCATCACCATTAGAAAAGACAATGTTTGACTTTTAAAGAGTTCACAAGCTTAGTAAAGTGAATAAAGTGCAACACGTGTCAGTTCCGTTTCTTTTTTGGACACATGATTCAAAGGCCTGCTGGTTAATGAGTAACAAATGAGGTGCAGCCCTTCACTAGACACTTGCCTGTATCTTACCTGTATGATCCACAATGACCAGTGTTTCTCCCGGTTTACACTCGCATTTTACTGGTCGCTGCTGTTTATTGCTGAATTAACTGTTTTCCTTGGCTGTGACAGATACACATTGATCTCATGGTAAGTTTCCCTTTGATTTTCAGCTCTAAATAGTATCGTTTGTAGATTTGTAACTATAGGTCAAGAGCTGGTTTATGTTCAAGGCAACTGTCAGTGTTTTGTTATAGGCTCACGAGCTCATATGCAAAGTGACACTTCAGTGAGTGTGTGAGCCCTTTTCCAGGAAGTCAGGCTTGTTCAACAGAAAGTGTAGTTTTCTATCATGTATTAAGTGATATTGAGTAAGTCTCCCTCCCAAGATGCTGCTGTGAAATGTTTCCTGTGTTTATTTATTTTTTTAAAACTTCTACATTTGTTCCCAGGATAACCCCAACTTTCAGCCGACTTCCACCGGCTCAACTGCCAAGCTTGACCATGTGCAAGGTCAGGTCAATGAAGTTAAAGTTATTCTCAAAGACAATATCAACAAAGTTCTGGACAGAGGGGACAGATTAGATGACCTCATCGGCAAAACAGACGATCTGCAAGCATCTGTGAGTTGGGCCAGTTGTCAGTGAACTTTCTCCTTGGTTGTAAAACTAAATTGCTGATAGCATACATTTATAGGACCTCAAATGCCACAGAGGAAGCTGAAAGATTGTGTCATTTTCTTTTCAGGCTGACTCGTTCCAAAGAACATCCTCTCGAGTTGCCAGGAAATACTGGTGGAAAAACATTAAGATGATGATCATAATAGGTGTGGTTGTTCTGATCGTTGTCATTCTCATCATTTTGTTTGCCACGAATGTTATTTAAATCGAACTACTTTGGTAAATCTCTAATATATTTTTCAGAGCACTTTTATTGTACTATATATAAAATGGATGAATCAGCTTTTATTTACATCACTTAACAGATGTGTTATTTGCTATTTTGTGTTTTGTGTAAAATGATAAACACTCCAAACCTATTTTTTTTCTTGTTTTCATGACTTTATTTTGTTCACGTCTTAAGCAATGGATTATAGCCGCATGTTATCTGTTTTACGTCATTTATAGTAACGACTAAAGATCAACATAAGCAAGCATGAAAGCTGTATGCGGACGACTTCAAGACAGTAATGTAAAAGCATCTTCTAAGAGCCACACCTCTATATTGTTGATCGACATATACAAGTAAAGCGGAAAATGTTATTTGATAAGCACAGAAAATAAATGTAAAGTCTTGGGAGACGACAAATATGCTGGGAAGTATTGTAGGTGAAAGTGCTCTGCTCTTATTCTTCCTTTCAGTCATTGCCCTTTACTCGATACCATCATCTCAGCAAACGTTCCTCCCGTGGAGAGAAGTCACTCAACACACCTACAGAAACAAAGAAAAACATTAGAAGAAGAAAAATTTATTCAGAGTATTAAAAAGCTAGCAAAAGTTATAACCCCCATTTTTTTCTTAGTCCATTATTAGCTAGAAATCCCCAAAACCCAAATATAACGACAACAACAAGAAAACTTCCATTTGTCAACAAACACATTAGGAAAAGCATTCCATGCAAATTTCTGACGATGTAGACACTTAATTTCTTCTTGTTTTACAAAAGATTAAGAGAAAATTAGTTAGAGTAAAAATAATAGAAAAACCTTTCCACTGCTGTCAGTAACACAAAACAGTAATTCAAGTTCAAAAAGCACTTTATCCCCCACCACAGGTGAGTCCAAAGCGAACCAGGTTTTGGCTCATGGACTACTGGCTAAATAAAGAAACAAGCATTTAGGCATTATTATATGCAAGTGTAATATTAATGACAGTATGAACTGGAAAATCTTGAGAATGCTGTACGTAGCCTTAAAAAGCAAAGTTATTTTTATCAAATATAATTACGTGTGGGGGAGTAAGGGCCTGTAAAAAATACCATTACACGCGTTTACGTGTACGTTACATTACATACATTAAGAACAAATTGTAGAGAAAATGATGACAAAGCTGGAAGTGTCCCATATTGTTTAGATTAGAAATGCTGATACAGGATGTTGTAAGACCATACCAAATGGCAGCATTCGAGAGCTCATGCTTCTCATACCCGGTCCGCATTGAGCGGGCCCTGAGAGTTTCTGGGAGTCAGCTCGTGGCCTGCAAGGAAGCTCCGCTGGCAGGTACAAACAAGGTATGTCAGAGTTAGGAGACAACATTCTTCTCTTTCTGTTACCTTGTACAACTTTGCCATCCATAAATTGTAGTATCAGTTCTTTACCTGTTAACTTTACAATTTAAAAAAGAAGATGCAAAAAGGCAGCAGAAGGCCAGCTGTGTTAAATGATAATCAGCACAACAGTGTAACATCTATGTTACCACTACTGTAAGTACTTGTGGGTGCTGAGAAAAAGAAATAAAATTACCCAACACCAAAGTTAAATGTCTATGTTAAATTAAAGCTCTCGTGGATGCGTCTGTACATACCTACAGTCCTCTAGAGATTCCCCTTCAATACGGTTTGTAAGTGATTGCGTGACCACCTCGCCTTGGTGACTTGCCGTATCCACCTGACTGACCTTCAGATGTTGACCAAGAAAAATAACAACATTTTATACGTATTTTGGGGAATTTTATAACATCTTTTGAGCCAGTCGCTACTTACTGTCATAATCGCTGTATCCACCATAGTAGTTGTTGTAACCAGAATAGTCATAGCCACTATATCCTCCGTAACCTTGATTATATCCGTAATTTCCATAACTTCCGTAACCCTGGTTCCAATAGCCGTAATTCTGGTTCCAACTTTGACTGGGACCTTGCAATACAATAGAGAGACAGACTTTAACACATTGTAAAGAATGGTCATGACTTTCTACAGCCAACTTTACGAACAGCTTAACTCACCACCTCTTCCGCGAGCCCGAGATCCACCTCTGCCGCCCCAATACTGCTGCTGCTGATACTGCTCCTTTGACATGGCAGCCTTTACCTCACACTGAAGGAAAGGTTCAAAGTATTAACATGCATTTTACATGGTGGTTGTTTGAGTTACTGGGTGGGGGTGGGGGTACCTTGCTTAAACCAATATTGTGGAACTTTTTCTCCATGATGGTCTTTACTGTCTCGTCATTTTTGAAAGTGATAAAACAGAAGCCTCTCCTCTTATTAGTCTTATTCTCCATGGGAAGTTCAATAGACTCCACCTGTTCATTGTGAATGTACACTTGCATTAATAAATAAAACAAACAAACAAACAAACAAAAAAACACAACAACATCATGCTGCGTACGACTTACCTCACCAAAAGCCTCAAAGTATTCTCTCACTTTCTCCTCTGGAGTGTCCGGTGATAAACCTCCAACAAAGATCTTTTTCACAGGTTCTTTGCCCTTCATGGCCTTGGCCTTTTTGGGATCAATTACTTTTCCATTTAGTTTATGTTCCTTTTGTGAAACCACCTTGAGACAGTGATCGATAGGAGGAATAAGAATCAGAATTGTTTTATTGGCCATTGTTAATAAACATATACCATAACTTAGATAAATAATAAACTATAACAACTTAGAAAATATATGACTGCAAGGGCATAGAAGATTAACTTAAAACTATGATAAAGACAACAATAATTTGACACAGAGCAATAGCGCGAGTGTATTTGCAGATGTGCAGGTGCATTAAAGGACCAGGCCACCGTTTTTCCACACTGAGATATGTTCTTACCTGAGCTTAGACGAGTTGATGCGTACCTGTCTGGTCTGTGTGCGTGCCCTCAGTCATGCAAAACGACCAAACATGTTGTTAGTATTTGGCCTCTCCCAAAGTATTCCTACAGCTCCAAACGGGGTAATGTTAGAAGCAACCA
Organism: Gobius niger; assembly: GCF_951799975.1. Lineage (NCBI taxonomy): Eukaryota > Metazoa > Chordata > Actinopteri > Gobiiformes > Gobiidae > Gobius > Gobius niger. Next base: position 24,877,575 of record NC_136853.1, on the reverse strand, counting down.
AGCTCTTCCACGGGCACACAGACCAGACAGGTACGCATCAACTCGTCTAAGCTCAGGTAAGAACATATCTCACTATGGAAAAACGGTGGCCTGTTCCTTTAAGTGCAAGCAGCAGCAGTGTATCTTATGTATAATAAAATAATGTATGATGTATGTAATGATATTGCACATACCCTTTCAACACTTGGAGGATCTTTAAAGAGGACAAAACCAAAGCCCCTCGAGCGACCAGTCACAGGGTCAAGCTTCAATGTGCAGTCTACAACCTCGCCATATTTGGAAAAGTAATCTTTCAAGTCTTTCTTAGTTGTATCCCAGCTTAGGCCTCCCACAAACATTTTCCTGTAATTAAAAAAGCAGGGCTGTTTTGTGATCATGTATGGATTGACACATACATTTAACTATACAAAACTAAACGTTTGCGGTACACAGACACTGCAAGGCACTGCTGATCAAATACTAACCCCTCATCCTCTTCGTTTTTACTGGCGTCTATCCTGGACCCTTCGGCCTCTGTGCCCATCAGACCGGACTCACTGCCCATAGTCATTGGGTCGTCGCTATTTGCTTCTCCATCCTCCTCCATCCGCATAAGGCTCGAGTCCTCACTAAATTCGTAGTCCTCTGTCATGTTTTGAGTGAAATCAGTTGAGTGGTAGGCCTGCCAATTGAAAAAAAAGGCACACTACGTCAAAGTAACCTCCTCACTTGTCTTATTTTTAATCAACAGCGCAAGCTAGGCTACCATTTGATTTGATTTGTCTTCGTCTTTTTTCTTCTTTCCTTGTAGTAGTTGGGCTGTAGAGTGTTGATGTACAGGGCAGTATATAAAGAAGAAAAATAGTTTGTTCAGGTTGAGATGATAAAAATCTATATCGTCGCTCGCAAAGACATATCATACATTTCTAGAGAGGCCGTGGCTACCGTTTTTGCGGAAAATGTGGCGGCCATCTTGTGATTGTAAGAAACGTTGCATCTCCGGAATCGCCCATATATGGTCATGTTTGAAAACAGTTAAGGGGGGGAAACAATTTTGAGGAAAAATCTAAACTTTCTGTAATTTTATGAATATAGTTTTCTACTAAATACAGATAAAACGACATGGGAAGGAGCAACTGTTCAACAGCCCATAGATACATTATAAAAAACGGAGAATGCTAGCATGATGCTACATGTTAGCGTCGTGCTAATGCTAACGCTACCTAGCGCTATGACTGCTGGTTTTTCGCTTCTACTGAACAATCTGCTGTGAATAAATATCCATATGGACCCGATTTAGACTTGACTTTATTTGTATGTGAAAAATAAGTTTATCTTATTTTTTTTGAAAAATAAGTTTATCTTATTTTTCCAGGGTTAGCGTAGCTGCTGTGCCGTTATCTCTGCTAACCCGGATGTACCAATTTTGGTAAATAGCCTATTACTTTTATAGCTGTAGGTACAGCATTTTTGGATAATGGGCCTGATAAATAGTATGTTCAGCAACTCTCCGTTGAGTTTCAGAAATACTGATTGTGGCATTAAAGAGTTTTTTGTAGTTTCTCCAATGGCCGCTGGCTGCCCTGCTTTTTGACCACGAACGTGGGGGCTGCCATTGCTCCGCCATTGCTGTAGTACCTCTATATCGCCACTAGGCCCCCATTGAAAAGCGTTGGAGTTTAGACACGTTAAAAACTACTTTAAAGCCTGGTTTCAATGTTTTCAAACCTAGACTAGGCTAGATATTCCTCCTTAGATAACGCTGGGTTAATCACAATATATGAAACCAGGCTGGTTTTCGTAATATGAATTTTTGAAATCTCGTACTTAATGAGGCTCGGACTGTTAGCATTGGAGCAGCGCGAGCTACACGTCACGCAAGGGCGGAGTCTACGGTGAAAATCCCGCCCGTCTGTCCTTTTTAGGAACATGCTTCGTCAGAGCTGGGGAGGGGGAGTCTGTAAATCCGCCATGAATTCCCCCACGGCCGTGGTCATTATCGTAAACGGGGAGGAGTGAGCATAAGACGTCCATTTTTTTTTCCAGTCTATGAGTTTCTCGCACATCTGCGAACCCGGAAGTAGAGCTGTGACATCACCACTTAACAAACGTATTTTAAACTATTCACCTTATTCCGCCCCGCCCACTTTTGCCTCTTTTTGCTTTGTCTCGGCCCTTCCGTTGTCCTGACACTTGCGGTCGAGCGCGAAGCCCGTTCGTTCAGTGGAGAACGAGGGCAAAGGTTCGCCGCTAAAATCTGATGTTTAGTAGATGGATTTGTGTAAAATGTCCAAGGTTGTGTAGTGACTGATTTTATCTGGACTTCTCCAGTCCCATGTTAACTGATAGGAGAAAAGGGGCGGGCACAATTCATGGTGGTGCCCACACTAACTTCCGGAATAAGGTGAATAGGTTCTTTAGAATGTTGTGATGTCACGTGAACGCAACCTATTGATCCTGGAGCGTCCTAGAGACCACTGTGATGGAAAGTAAAGGCGCCATGCTGACCACTCATACAGCCGATGGGTCACTACAAGGTCAAATACACACAAATATAAAAAAATAATTTCCACATAAAATGTTGCATAATGCACCTTTAAAGGTGCAAAAAATAAAAGGGAAAACAGTCAAGATATTTTCATAGACAATGGTCAAGCGTGGACATCAGTCTCTTCAGTGCACTGGAGACACAGTGGAGGCTGTCAGGAAGATGAACTCAAACAAACTGTGGTCCATTCCAGCCATTGAAGCCCACCCACATCTGTGCATACGGCGAGATTTAAAATGCAATAGTCTTTGTTTTCATGTGGATGAATTGACAATAAAACGAAAAAACATTTATTTAGGGCGCCCATATATATTTATAGTTATAAGTCAAATGAACAAAAGTTATGTCCTTCTAGATTTTATATCTATGGTGTTTCTATTTTCCATTGATTCCGAATAAGAACACTATATCGCCACCTTCTGTGTCGGGGAGGTACTGCGTCATCATTTCGGTCTTCATTTTGCCTAAATCATTGGTTTTAATTTAACTTTGGATATTTGAATTGAAGTTACGTAGTATGCAAAAATAGTAATAAATAAATAAAAATAAAACGTGTGTCCTACCCGTCTGCTGTATTTGCTCTTTCCTTCCTTTGCGCTGAACCAGCTCATGCCAATGGGCACAACCACTCACTGAACATGTGAGGCTCTCACTGCTGCACGGTGTCAAAGCGCTGCTCGTACAAGCAAACAGGCTGATGATCCGCTGATGTCCCAGTGGTGAATATACCGCTCGGCATTTTACATTTATTGTAGATCAATGTTTAATTAGTGTTTATTTGGCAGCACGGACGGACTGACTCACAGCTACATAATTTCAACACAATACATCCATGTGAAGAGCATCTGGCTACGCTAAGCTAACAACAGACTCATAAAAATGGCCACAATCTCATTACCTGTCAGTACAAGTGCACTTTTATTGGATATCGAAGGAACAACAACGCCAATCTCATTTGTTAAGGTAACGTTTCTGCAAATGGGTTTGATCATTGACCATTTGCACCTTTTTACACTATTTGGGCCGAGGGCGAGTCCCTTCTTGACTTAACGCTGACATAATGATACGTATCAATTGTTTACAGCAGCAAATATTATTCTGTTTCTTTCTGCACAATAACATTTTAAAGAATCATTTTTAGGACATACTATTTCCATACATAAAGGAGCATCTTGAAGATCACCTGTCAGCCCACTGGGAAGAAGATGAATGCAAACAAGATGTTCATCTTATTAAAAAGCAGGTAATAATAATGGCACGTATAACAATGCCCTGAGGGAGAGGCGCCTGGCCAGAGCCACTGACCTCCTTTTTGTTTTGCTTATATTGTATTTGCAGTGGTGGGTAGAGTAGCCAAAATATGTAGGCTACTCAAGTAAGAGCAACGTTACTTTGTAATTATTTTACAAGTAAAAAGTAATGACCCAACAATTACTCAAGCAAAAGTAAAACAAAGTACTTGGAGAAAATGTTACTTGAGAACTGTGAGTACTGAGTAACTGAGTGAAAAAGTCTGATTTATTTTCAATGATTGACCATTATTGTGTGAAACAAAGCAAAAAAAAAAACATGAGGAAATTTCAAGAAAATGTTATTAAAATACAGAAAAAGGAGACCCACGAGACGATCTATTTCATAAATCAACAAGAAGCATTTGCCACTTCAATATTTACAGAAATAGACAGTATAAAACAGTATATATAAAAAAATATATATTTGTGTTAATTCTGATATGCTAATTGTGTAAATTGTAAATATGAAACTTATGGCACAATGCCATAAGTTTCATATTTACAATTTACACAAGTTATTTTTTTTTTTAAAAGTAATAAAAAAAAAGTTATAAAATGAAAAAGAATAATTTTAAACGGCTCAGACCTGAGCAAAAGGAAGGATTATAAAATAACCTGTTCTGTCCCATCGTTCTTGCTTAAAGGTACACTGTGTAACATTTTTGACTATGCTGTCGCGGCAAAACAAAACATGCTCCTAATGACCAGCTCAACACAGAAAATGCTGTTACTGCAGTGTGTCATAAAAGAATGGATTTGGATGAGAAACTAACCCGTTTAAATCTCAAATGCTACTGCCTTTCGTCACATCTCCATGGAAACGAGCTGGAGACGCACCCTCTCCCAGGAAAGTTTAGAGTCATGTCTTAGGAGGGGTGAGCCTCATAAATGTTTGTACATTTCTGAGGTATTTTTCAATTATGAAAATATCTGTCATAAAATGAATGCTTGTATTTCAATTTTATTTATTCGGTAAAATTCTACGCGATGTGGCTTTAAGTAATGCACAGCATGAAATATCTGCTTCTGTAATCTGATTTAGAAATGTCACTTCATCCAATGTTTGCTCAAGTAAAAACATGTTTTAGTAGTTTGCATTGCCCAGACGTTGTAAAATTGTCATACGAGTTTGGTATATTAACGAAAGCTCTCAATGTCATGGCAGTTTGAAGAGGACATGAAGCAGAACCGGGCCTGTCCTGTTCACACAGTGGACCAGACCGTGCACACGGATGAGGAGAAAGCCATTAGGGAAGTAGTTGATAATGTTCTATGGCAGATGGCTGCCGACAGGAAATCAACTGCGCTAAAACAACTTCAAGGACACATGTGGAGGGCTGCATACACATCTGGGAGAATTAAAGGCCAGTAAGTGGAAACATTTAGATGCACAATTGAGACAAAGTAGGGTTTCTCTGGAGAAAGGACTCCCCTGAAAAAAAGATTCTGAAATCTTAGTGGGACTTTACTGGTTAAAGGTCAAATATCATAAATAACACTATTGCCTATTTGATGCATGCAAGACTTTTGGGATATAATGTTTGTTTTTGTAAATAGGTTATATGAAGATGTCATTCCAGCTATCAGAAGATGGCGGTCACAAGGTCTTAAAGTATACATTTATTCATCTGGAAGTGTGGAGGCACAGAAACTTCTGTTTGAATACTCTATTGAAGGAGACGTTCTGGATGTAAGTATAACTCATTTACACACAAAAACAAGATCTGTGCATAGTTTCACTTTAATTGCAGTTACGGTCACTCTTTCAGTTATTTGATGGCCACTTCGACACAAATATTGGTGTTAAAGTAGAAAGTAAAAGCTATAAAAAAATAGCTGAAAGGATTGGTTGTGGATCTGAAGAAATAACTTTTTTGACAGATGTTACCCGCGGTGAGTAGTACTTACTGTTTTGTTAAATATTTTGACATTACTTAAACATGTCTCTTTTTCAGAGGCAAAAGCTGCAGAAGATGCAGGAGTGAATGTGGTGGTGGTCATCAGGCCTGGCAACATGGAGCTAACAGATGAAGAGAGAGATCATTATAATCTCATACATTCATTTAGCCAACTTCAAGTAATGGGATCATAGGCACTTTTTTTTAGCTCCCGCCACAAATTCCCGTTGTGTCCTGACTTTTAAAATGTAAAATCTGGTCTCCGTATGCGACAGAGACATTACATGATGAGATAACTCCTGTGAACAATACTGCAGAATACTGTAGTACAAAGTTGCTCAAAATGTGCCATTAACCTATTTTTCTGTCATTGCGGGTGTTTGGCGCAAACTGTTAATGTATTGTATTTTCACCCAATGTAAAATAAAATGCCTTTGAGACTGTCATCTCACTGTCTCTGGCTAACCAGACATTGTGTAATAAATGCAGAATAATAAGTCAGTTTTAATTCACAAGGATCTAGTCAGTTAAGTGGCTTCAACTTTTACTTTTGGTCCTTTCAGGCCCATGATGAGAGTACAAAAAATACTCAGTCGCTTTACAATTTCGTGCATTATTCATTCACTCCAGACTCGTTGGCAACCAGCACATCAGCCACCACCACCAACCACCCGCTCACTACAGTCAGGCTTCCTCACATTAACCGACATTGAGGAGCATCAAATCTTACACATGGCTCGTGTCAAAGTTCAGTGACTTTGTGAAGTCTGACTCAAAACGTCACTACTTAACTTAAAAACACTCTTGACTTAGAACTAGACATAACCCTTTGTCTGTAAAATGTCTGAAAAGAAACACAATTTGAATAAATACATTTTATTAAAAATATTGTCTGTAGTCAAACTACACTTTGCAAGCAAGAACATAAGATGTTAAAAATCAGCCCTCATAGTTGACATTTTCCTTATTAATTCTAAAGTCCTAAAAACATTTATGAATCCTTTTAAAGCATTTCAAATGTGCAGATCCAAGATCATTATAACAAACTTTATCACAACAAAAACAATTGTGTTTGAACTGTATTCATGCACAGACAGTGTGGATTAGCAAATACTGTTACTTATGTTTAGCAGGTAGAGCAACAAAAAAAAGATTCGACCATTTATGACTGATTATTTTGACGATGCATTTGCTGGCCATGTCCAAAGATGAACTCTCAAATATGATCATAAACAAACTTTCAACTCCGATTATTTCCAACTTTTCCTGTGATGATCATTCCAACCCTTTTCTAAAAACATGATTACACATGATCCTTATGGTTTTTGCATCATTACAGATCATACAATAGTCTTTAGACATTATGAAATATTTAAGACTTGACATGATTAGGTTTATTAGTCAGTAGTAAAAATATGAATCTGGTGTTTATAATTGGAATAAACCAGTACTTTCACCACTGTTATAAAATAGAGGTAACAAATCTTATGGAACAAAATGCCCTGTATATCATGATCGAGTTTGTTGCATTACAATTTTCCCTTTGAGATAAGACCCATATTTTTTAAAGTAATATATAAAAGAGATAATTCAGTTTGAGTCTACTGGTTCATGAGCTGCTCATGCTCCGAGTTTGTTGGCCAGTGTTAACACTACTTTGAGCACTGGCATAAAGCCTGAAATTTCACTGAAATTGCTGCTGCTTACAATGTGTGTGTGGAGATTGAGCCCCTCTGTGTAGGATCGAGAGTCGACGGTACTAGCGATGTTATGAAGACCCCGTACAATAGCAGGTGAGAGCTGTAAAGAACAGAATACAAGTGAGTCATTATAAAAATAAAGGTAAATTAACAAGTGAGTGAATACTGACTGTCTGCTCTCGCAGTTTGTCGTAAAGTGCCTCCATGCGCTTGTTGGCATCATCAAGTTTTCTTTTAGTTTGCTAGAAACAAAAAACAAACAGTATTATAGGGTCCAGCACCATGTGTTATATCAATAATTATAGGTTTGATATTTATACCGGATCATTAGCCACAGCTAAGCACTTCTGGATAAGTCCCTCAAATGTGGTCTTCAAAACCAAGTGCTCATTAGGAATGGGTTTCTTTGTGATCTTCTCAGCAGGCATGGATTGCAGTGGCTGAAATCAGATCGCAACTTGTCAGAAGCAGAAGTAAGATGAGATGCATATAAAAGGTAAGCCTGGATTACCTACAGATTACCTATATCTAAGCTAGATAAAGTTTCATACCTGGATAACATCCCCAGTCGGAGCTCCAGGCGGGCCTTCAGTGCTGGTTCTGGGCATTGCTCTGCCCATGGGGTTTAAGGCTTGAGGAGCAAGTGGCTGCTGCATGCTGGAGTATGGGGCCTGAACAGCATGTGGAATCTGGCCCAGAAACTGTGGGGACCCAGATGGAATATGATGAGCCTGGGGATCCACACCCAGTGGAGACAGTATGGGGGCAGTGATGGGTGAAGGAGGGGTGTAGTTCTCTGGAACCAGCTACGTCAATGACAAGAAAAACATTACTATATACAACACTGTAATCATTATCTGAAGTAAAAAGTAACCACCTTATTACCTTCTTTGGGGCTCTGAAGAGGGTTGGAGGATCATTCCAGCCATTTTGAAGTCCTAAGTAGAACAATTTTTGCTTTATACAAATGAAAACTATAGAAAGGCTGCAGCTGTATAGTAATAATTACAACAATACTATTGGATTGTATTTCCTTCATAAAAACAATCCCTGTTTATGTCTCGTTTTAATTTTGTTTTGTAAAGCATCTTTGAGTCTTCTTAAAAAGCACAATACAATTATGTTATCATTAATTGATCTTACTCTGTATTCACTGAATATACAATTCAGACATAATAAATAAAAAGTAGTTTACAACTACAACAATAAAGTGTGTTATTTAGTGTGACAGACAGTCATGCAGAGCTGTTCTTTGAGAGGCAGGGGGTGCTAGAGTCACGGCTGTGTACCTGAGACTCCACTCAGCTGTGGCTGCATGTAAGACCCAGGAGATTCTGGCCCACTATGCCGGAGGGATGCAATGGAGGACGGAGGAATAGGGCAGAGTGATGAAGTGGAAGATGGGGAGAACAACGGAGGATTGGAGGAAGATGTGAAGAGCGGACAGTGACTATTTGAAGGTAAAGGAGTATATGCAATTTGAGCTGGGATAGACTGAGAATATTGAGAGAGAAAGCCAGGTGGGTGAGGAGTAGCAGAGGGTTCAGCCAGTGGAGGAGCCACAGAGGAGTAGTGACGAGGCACTTGTGGGCACTGGTTGACCTGCGGATAGGCTGTTTTTTGCAAGAAAGAACAATCTTTGTTAGTGAACATACTAAGCATGCAACAAGTTTATATACTGAACTACATGGCTCATGCTCAGGAAAAATCCAAGGTAAATTTACAAAGATCAGAGGCTGTTAGTAATGTAGTATAATTATAATTAAATCCAATAAAACTGTCAACATCTAACTATTAAGCGAAAGTTAACATCAGGTTGTAAATCTGTCACACTTACTCTGGTATTGCTGGGAATAGATGGGAGGGGCAGAGGAAGGGGCAGCTGCGGTTGTGCCTGTGGACAGCATCCCATAAGAGTTGGGGGGCTCCACCTAAAAATATATTTAAAAAATAAATAAATATATATATATATATATATATATATATATATATATATATATATATATATATATATACACACAATTTAATAATTAGTTAAATGTTTCATTAAACAATTACTGTGTATGTACAACTGAATGTCTACATACACAGAATGTCAGCACATGATGTAACACAGTGATGAGGTGAGGCTTAAAAATTACCATTATTTTTTATAGGAGCCAATTCAAATTTATTTTGTGTGTAATATACCTGTGATTGGTCGGAAGCAGGCGGAAGAGGGGTGGGCACATGAGGAAAGGCTGTGGGGGTTTGATTACTCCAAGAGGTGACAGTCGAAGCAGCCCTCGCCTGAGAACACAATACACCACAATACATGAGATGACCACAGTTAAATTACAAACAACTGTGAGAAGTAGTAGTGCTTGAGCATGTGGGGCACTTACATTGGACAAAATCTTGATAAAAACGTCCAACATACAGTTGAGGTTATGTGCATGAAAAGTGGTGTATGTTTGTATGTAAATCATTTAATATGAGACCGGAGAGACTTACAGGCTGGAAATACTGAAGCTGTGCAGAAGCAGTGGTGCTGGCATTGAGAGCAGAGTATGGGTTATTTGATTTAGCTGCAGCAGGAGGCTCCTTAGAGGGCACACTGTGAGGCGATGTGTCCTGCTGACCCAGAGCACGGATCAGACGCTCACGGAGCTGCTGTACACACAGCTAAGAGCAGAACAATATGATGTTTATTGTTAAAAATAGATTGAGTATAAATGTTTAATGTACATACCTGGTTGCTTTCATCTGGTAAGTAAGTAATAGCTGTTGACAAGCAACCCTGAGAGGCTAATAGGTTTGCATACTCGCTCATATTCTTTGCCAACAGAATACCAATAGCTGTAGGACCAGAGTTCTGAGTCTGTTCGACGGCATGTCGCACTACAACCACCTTTTCAATCAGGTCCTGAAGGGAACAATTTGCAGTTGGACATTACAGTAAAAATGTAATAATAGAATTCACCAAAAATATCTGTGTGGCTGCAATACCTGTAAAACAAGGGCATTGTTGCCTTCTTGTGCCTTGGTCCAGCAAGACACTAATTTCTCCACATTACCAGCGCAGATGTAACAAAGACAGGCTTGAGCTTGCAGCTGAACATCATTTGCTGCCTCCAATCTGCCACCAAGGAGATCTAATACATGCAATTAGAGAACACTGAAATACAAAAACTATTTCTTTAAAAAAAAAATGTTTAAAACAAACACACATACCACAAAGGCCAAAAAACTCCTGAGGCTGAGCGTAGGTCATGACGGCTGCCAGTGCTTCCTTCCAGTTTTGCAGCTCACAAGTGACCAGGATGTCATGCAAGTCCTTCATTACCACAGCACTTAGAAGCTGTATAACATACAAAAACATCTACATTATGTGATTCCTGGTTTGTTTGATGAGCTAGAACTGCTTTATTACCTTATTTAACTTGCTTTGTGACTTTTGGAAATACTTCTTCTGAGTTTTCGCTAGAAGCTCAGTTCCTCCCGCAATAGCAAGGATAATGCCGTCCGCCATGCGGTTGTCATGGAGACAGAGATCCACAGCTCCTTCAAAGTCTCCAGTTATTAGAGCTTGTGTGATCAGCCCATCAACATCTAAAGGCAATCAGCGGTTAGTAGTATTAGTAGATATGATGGCAACGGCTGGCATTTAAAGTTAGAATACCTTTACTGATGCAGAGGCTGGCATTATCTGCAGGAACCTGAGGTGCTTCGTCTTTAGGTTCTTTGAGAACCTCTTCACCATTAACAAATTGCTCAACAACTTCAAGCACTTCTACACCAGGGTCTAGTAAAATGTCCTCACTAGGAGCTTGAAGTACTTCAACACCAGGATCTAGTAAAATTTCCTCAATAGGAGCTTGAAGTACTTCAACACCAGGATCTAGTAAAATGTCCTCAATAGGAGCTTGAAGTACTTCAACACCAGGATCTAGTAAAATGTCCTCAATAGGAGCTTGCAGTACTTCAACACCTGGATCGAGTACAATTTCCTCACTAGGAGCTTGCAGTACTTCAACACCTGGATCGAGTACAATTTCCTCACTAGGAGCTTGAAGTACTTCAACACCTGGATCGAGTACAATTTCCTCACTAGGAGCTTGAAGTACTTCAACACCTGGAGCTAGTAAAGTTTCTTCACTAGGAGCTTGAAGTACTTCAACAACAGGATCTAGTAAAATTTCCTCACTAGGAGCTTGAAGTACTTCAACACCTGGATCGAGTACAATTTCCTCACTAGGAGCTTGAAGTAGTTCAACAACAGGATCTAGTAAAATTTCCTCACTAGGAGCTTGAAGTACTTCAACACCTGCATCTAGTAAAATTTCCTCACTAGGAGCTTGAAGTACTTCAACACCTGGAGCTAGTAAAGTTTCCTCACTAGGAGCTTGAAGTACTTCAACACCTGGAGCTAGTAAAGTTTCCTCACTAGGAGCTTGAAGTACTTCAACACCTGGATCGAGGACAATTTCCTCACTAGGACCTTGAAGTACTTCAACACAGGGATCTGGTAGAAGTTCCTCACTTGGAGCTAATAAATCAGTAAGTCGTTCAGTTACTTCCTGCAACAGAATAGTATTACTATTACTACATGTATGTATTAATACTTCCCTAAAAGTAATCTGGAATAGTTTTGTCTACCTCCTCTAAGATGATTTCTTCTTCATCCCATTGCTCAAAGCCATCAGGTGCCAGGCTGACCTTTTCTTCAGCACTCACTTGTAGTGTATCCTCACATAAAGCAGTAGAGTCTAGTTCCATTGTAGGCTGCAGATTTTCAGCCGCAATCAAGTCAAACGCTGCCGCTGGAGTAAAATCAGCCACGTGAGTTTCTCTAGTCTCGAGAGTAAACAGCTCCTGTGTGGCTGTTGGCTGTTGACCTGCTGCAGAGATCAGGTCAAATTGTGCCTCAGAAGTGTCTGCTGACACTGAGCTGGGGTCTGCAACAGGCTGTGCATCACATGACGTTGGAAAATTCACCTGCACAATGGGAAAAATAAAACCAACTCATAATTAGCTTTTGCTGGGGAAAAACAGATCGCAAAAAGGTTTGGTAATACGGGAACCGCCTTCAAGATGTTAAGAACACATTAAAATGTTATGTAAAAAGTTATTAAGAAAGATGTTGTTCTGGATCTGGATCTTATGTAACAATATCAAAACCAGTTAGACAATAAGGTTTTGGGCAAATCAACATGCAACGTTGTCATTCAACGAATACTGTATTAAAACTAAAACTATCCTTAAATGTAGAGATAATTACTAAACAATTAATGCTACTAATTTATTCTACAATGCAATAAAATGCAGCCTTTACCTCTGATGGCTTTTCAGTTAGTGCAGCAGAAATCTGAAAGATAAAAAAAGAAAAATGATAAGAAATTACCAGTAATTGTTACAGTGTCAAAATAGACAATACGTGTTCATTCAAGTCAACCTTTAGGGCGAGATCCTCTTTTTTGTAGCCGAGAAGCTCCAGGAACCTGGTCCGGCTATCACTATCAAAATTAGCCTAAAGTGACGAAAGATAACTTTGAAGTAAGAGGTACAAGGATTGTGTCTTTGTTTGTATTCAGTACTTACCTTGAGGAAAGACCAAACAGTCTTTTCAAACTCATTCCCAGTTAAATCGATTTTTCCTTGGCAAAACTCCACAAATTGACCTGAAGTGAGAGTGGCCTGCAGCTGGCTGGAGCGTTTCAATAAGTCTGTTTCTGTAACGACCTGGCTGACATGTACGGCATAAGGCGTGGACGGTTGAGGATTTGGTTTTTCATTCGCCAAAGACACCAGTTTCCCTCCAAACTACAAGTAAAAGGATTGCCGTAGTGTATTAACAATATCAACAGAATACACAGATACATAAAAGACGTTTACAGCAAACGAAGCTCCCGCAGGGTTCCGTATCCATTTGGGGGGCTTCTTTAGGGGGGTAACCGTAGCTGGAAGAGTCGCACTCTGGGGCAGCTCCAATGGAGGCAGAGTTTGTCCTGTTCCAAATGGATCAATGGTGCTAAAGGAGTTACTAATCTGAAAATCATACAAAAGCTTTCATTACTGTAAAATAAAACACACTAAAAATACACATTTTAAAAAAGGGCTGTTAATCTTCATGAAAAAAGACTATAGAAATCTACTTGTATGAACTTATAAATATTTAAGTTTTGTTGACGAAGATAGACACCCATAGAAACACAGTCAGGACATTAGTGAGTGCTAACCTACTGACAATAACAGACTAAAATGTCTACACCGTTGACATTGTTTTGTCAGTGTTTTTTGTTTCACCAGAGGAGAGTTATCTTGCTGCTTTACTGTATACGCACACAATGTTTTTTTTCCACAACTGTCATACTGCATCACAGCATGGTCGCAAAGCAGTGGCCTCTCTGTACAAACAGGCAGTTGAGAACTCTTCTTCATCATTGTTATATCACACAGAAGCACAAGCAATTTACCTTTGAAAATTTAGAAAATTGTAATTTGTTAAAATGTATTCTTAAAGCAGTACTAAGTAACTCATGCCCCTAGAGGCCATAAGCGCCCCTGCAGGTGTCGTAACATGTTGCGGGTTTTTACTCATTAATTGTCTGTGAGAGTAAATACTACACTGACAGAAAAGATGAAAGGACAGAGGGATATTGTACATCCAATTACACAATGGAGATAATTGCTTTCACTCAAACTTGGCTGTAAATACTGTATAAGTGGCGCTAGCCCGCAGTTAGCTTAGCCCGTTAGCCTGTTAGCTTCTTCTTCATGATTCCATTAGTGTGTATTGGTGGCTCCGACCCAGTGCAGGCAAAGTTGCAATTGTGGTTCTCTGGCCAGAGACTCCAAGGGGAGATGAAAGACCCCCAATCATCCCATTAACACTTGTATAACCCCCAGAGGGACTATGGAAAGGATTTATTATGGTAAAGAAGTTACTTAGTACTGCTTTAAATATTTGAAATGTGTGTCACCACTGCACTCTGGTCTCATGGTAAAATGTCAGGCCTCTCTAAGACCTGCCCCAGTAGATCTTTCAGACAGTCCAGGTTCTCCTACAAGAGGGCTGGACGATGGAACTGCAGACTAACAGTAACATCTTAAGCAGAAAGCTCAGAGTTGTTCTCATATATAAAATGTGCCATATATTTATTATAAACAATTGTTTATTTATAACCCCCCGCCTTAATCAAGCACATTTTCTCGCTTGGCTTTACCCAAATCTAAAAGCTTCTTGAAAAAAGCGTCAAAATAGCAACAAAAACAAGAAAACGAAGATGTAAACGTAAAAATGTGACAAAAACGGAACAAAAAAAAAGCGATGAAAGTGCAGCAAAAGATTGACAAAAAAGCCAAACAAACTTGTATGAAAAATAACGTGAAAAAAGGAAGGAAATCCTTTTGATTTCTGATGTGATCCTTTAAGATCAGATCAGGCTGTAAGCGCCAGTCCAGATGCTTCTAGATTTGGGAATAGCTCAACTGGAGAAAATGCACTCGATAAGTGGCTAAAAAGCCAAGCTATGGACAATATGCTATAACACTGAAAGCAATACAGTACATCTGGTTCATCCAATGTCATTGCTATGTCCATATTGAATGAATGAAGGTGTTATATAGAAAATGACATTTAGAAAAAATCCCTACCTGGTCAACATTTCTCTGGCTCGGAGCTTGACTGGTGCCTCCCATAATGGAATAGATGTTTATATATCCATCAAAGCCTGCCACAGAAAACAGCGCTGGGTTTCTTGGACACCACTGAATATCAAAGCACCATTGGTTGCCAGTAGGTAGCTCAAATAAAACCTTAAGAAAATGTTTAATCATTAATACAGATTGGGCAAATAATGGAATCAGACTGCCTTTATGAGTTTGTCTGATTTAGCATATGACCATGAAAAAACATTTACCTCTGCAGTGTTTGGATTCCAACAAAGAATTCTACCATCTTTACCGCAGCTAAGAAGCAGCTCTGGATCTGCACTGCTCCATGCTATGGCCAAGACACCACTAAAGGGTGAACAAAGTTGGTTTAAGCTGTACAAACAATGTTAACTAATCGATAAGAACGATTATATATTGCTTTACCGTGTGTGATTTTCAAGCGTTTTGAGAGGAGATGCAGCAAAACGCAGATCCCACATTTGAATCACAGGCATTCTGTCATCCTCAGAGGCCATGACCAACTGTGTAGCAACCTCTGGGTTCCAGGCCAAACCAGAACAATGCATCTGACAAATACAAACACATTAGACTTCAGGGACATAAACATATGAAGTGTCTAAAACAAAACCAAAAAAAACATACCCTGTTGCTATGGTCGCTAACTTTTATAATGAGGTCATTTTTGCGTAGATCCCACACAGACGTTCTTCCACTGGGGCAACTAGAGGCCAGGATGTGTTGTACTTGTCTATTCCATGCCACACAGCTAATATCCTCTAGAGGCTGTAGAATTACAATGTTCACCAATTGAGAAGAAGTTAACACGTCTGTGAGAATATTATTTAGGTTTGATCACGTGTGAAAACAAATCAACTTATGTTTTACAGCTACCTGTGTCTTTGGTCCCGGTGTCATTGGAGACCCAAAATTATTCAGATCCCATATGTAAATTTCAGACTCATTTCCACCTGACGCAACGAGGTTTGTCTGTGAGAATAAATATAAAAGAGAGAGAGATAATACACAACTGTTTGCAAAATATAAACATACTTCAATTCGTAAATTGAACTCCGCGCTCTCTGTGTCTCCCCACACCTTCTGCTTCTCCTGTACAATAGCATCATTCAACCCATCCTGCTCTACTGTTCCCCCTGCTTCTTCAACATGCCCACCATCAACCCCCCCCCCCCCCCCCCCCCCCCAAACAAATCCCCCCCGTGGGACAATAAAGGTCTATCTATCCATCTATCCATCTATCCATCTATCCATCTATCCATCTATCCATCTATCCATCTATCCATCCATCCATCCATCCATCCATCCATCCATCCATCCATACATACATACATACCTGAAATGGGTTTACATCAAGAGCTCTCACTGGCCCAGTGTGCCGGTCACTCTCGGCAATGACCACATCATTGTCTCCAGTCATGATCTTCGCAGGGTCATAGAGGATGACATTTCCATTTTCTCCTCCAGCAATGAGAAAGCCAGAGGGCAGGCTCTGTCCATCAATACCAAAGGGACTCCACACAAGTTTGTGATATCTGAGAAAAACAACAAACTAAGTACCAAGGATAATTAGACACACTTGTGGTGTAACTACAGTTCTTGGTACCCGTGTGAGGTTGGAAGAGCGCCACAACATTTCATGTCGAAAGATGAGTCTGCTAAGTTTAACTCAAAAAACTCCAAAGATGCATTGGTGCTGAAAGAGGCATCCAGCTGCTGTGCTGAGGTCCCTAAAGCACAAGTGACAAGGTTGGTCACATGGTCCTTTACACAATACATAGTAAATATTCATTGAATAAACAGTAACAAGGGAGAGGTTACTGGATTGTGTAGAGTTATAATAAGTTCCCTTGAAACAGTGTTAACAGTATTCTTACCTGAGGCCAGATGTATTGGGTAATGCTGAGCAGGACTCCAGCTCAGCATGGCTGTACGGTTTATCTCTTTGAGTTTCATCATGAAATCTGGAAAATAAAAACAGTTCAGGGCCTATTTGGACAATCACAATATGACACAATGTTGGTGTTTTTTGGTGAGGGGTATTATATGAGAAGATACGTAAACGTCCACTGATGCACAAAACCAGTGCTTCTCAAACATCTACAAATTGTTGGTGTTCGGGCTTCAGGTGTTGAGTCATCTTAGTTTTAGATTTTCTTCAACTCAGAGATACTATACTTATGTGCTGTAATTGAATTCACAATTGCTGTAGGAATACAAGGTTCAAGCCAAGCCCATACCATAAAACAAACAAAAGAAATTCAACTTTTACATCAGTGCTTATTTTGCATATAAAACTGTTATGTTTTCAACAAATCTTCAATTGTTTAAATGGATGTCCTCAATGAAATGTTTTGTTTTTACTTATAACGAAATCCGATTGTATAGGCTGTACAGTATATCAGACAATCCATAGAGGGAACATTCAGAGCCACTTCAATAATCTGATGACTCCAGATATAAGATCGATCAGATTTTGTCTGCACGTGATCAGATGTAACATCAGTCTTGCAGCCTAGGCTTTGAGATGCAACAATCACGTTAAAATAATGACATAACAAAAAGTACAGCGTGTGCTAGCTTGAGTCGGCTAACAGCTGATTTGCACACACACTTAGGAGAATGCCGGAGATTACACTCTCCACACATGTCTGAGTCAATTACCATTCAAGTATTTCCAATGGCCCAAGTCACTGCACTTTACAGCTGCCACAAAGCAAATGACCCCAAATCACTGAACTTCAGAGTTCACTCCAAGAACAATGTGTACATCTGGTTACTTTCGAAGAGGAACTCACCCCTTATATCTCCTCTCTGTTACGCATATGCACGCATTAAAAAAAACACCGTTAGTCCGGTTGTTTCTCCACCGCAACAGATTACACAGACCTACGGAGAGTGAGAAGCACCGGCCCCAGCTGCAGACTCCGGTTTCCACGTCCCCACTGGACTGTTATCCCATCAACGTGGCACTAAGCGGCACTGAGACCTCCTCCTCCTCCAGCTCTCCAGACTCCGGACAAGAAACACTTCCGGGGGGACATTCCACGTGCGTTCCACAACACTTCTATTATTCCCCCCTCAAACCTTTTAGTCTATCAACATACACTCGCAAGCATTCAACGATGTGGAAAATGAAGACAATATTCCTGTTTGGTTTAATATTTTATTGAATCAACGCACACACAAGAAAATGCTGCGAGGCGCGCGCGGTGCACGTTTCCAACACTTTCCTGGGAACACGCTGAAAGAAGAAACACACGTTAGAAAGGAAATTGCGCTCAAAAAAGCCAAGTTAAACTACTCTAACCCTCATTCGTAAGTTTTTAATCTTTCCCATAAGTCAGATGGGTAGTGATTTGTATAATCAATGGGTTTAGTAACGACAGGAGAAAACAAACGTGATACGTACTTGCTCGCAGGGCTGCATAATGAGCCGATTCCTGAGAAAACAAAAAGAAAGTTTATCGCTCAAAAACACCTACACAAGCGATCAATCCTGTCCACTCATTGAATCCACGCAATTTCTTCTTTTAATCTGCGTACAAACACCAAATAACGTAGTCGTGTGGCGGAAACACGTGTGCACGGCGGGTAGGCTTCAGTTTGGAGCTGAAGTAGGTGCAAAATGATCATGTGACCCAAACCCCGACTTATGGAAATGAATTAATAGCTTTATGTTATGTCTAGATGTAAACCTACTTTGAAAGGTGGTTCTCATTACCTTCGAAGACCAAGTTTCACATACTATATTTCAAGGCACCAGGAAAATAAAGTACTTTATTAACTTTAATACATTCAAATCATCAGCAGATGGCAGCATAGAGAGCGAGGCTTCAATGTTGAACTATTTGCAGTCGCAGTAAGCTGTGAAAACAAACTGAATACTGAAGTGTCTTTAGTCAATGACTGTGAAGCCCCGCAGGTTCGTGAGGCTTCATTTCCCTCTTCACAGCTGAAGGTACGACAGTCCTCTCAGACTGTAGTGCCAAGGGAATACTTACAGTGAGGCATCTTACTCCACTTTGATACCGTCATGGATCAATTTTGTACCATCGATCTCTCGTCTTATACCGATGTGCATAGAACATGAACATTTGATGAACACTTTATTCCCTCCATTGAAAAGGCACGTCATAATGACTATGGTCGTGTGCTGTCCCCTAGTGGGTGGTGGAATCGTATCGCATGCATCTCAGAGCAACAAGGAAAGACTATGAAAACATATGAATCCATTATTTTTCTTAAAATCATAAATATGTACAGCCCCCAAATTATGTCTGTAATTAAAATGGTTTTATTACGTTCAGATTAGTTTATACACAGAAATATCTAAAGCCTATTATTTGAAAACGTAGACATTCATTTTGGAGACTGTATGAAAAATAGTGAAGGTGTCTGGCTTGAACAGCAGCAATGATCTAACTAAAATACAAAATACACATAAACACGCCTTAAAGGAAGTGTGACTTGTGGCTATTCAAACACATGGTTTCATCTAGCAATGGTCAGTAATCACAAAGAAAAACGCAATAGCAACAGCACATGAACCATATGCTTCATGATTGCAATTCAGGACGAACACCAACAGCGTCAGTGTCTCCCATAAAATGCCAATATCACAACTTTAAAGGTTGATGTAATTTTACTAGTGCGTTCTCAGTCAATTTATTTTCAGATAAAATCATTACTATATTTTCATTTCTTTTGGTTGGAGCAGAGATGGGCAATAATTTCACGTAGAACTACAAGCTGTTCCAACAATGGTGCTCAACAGTGATTACAAATGCTTGTCAGAATAAACAAAAGAAAAAGGTTAATTTGATATCCTACAGGAAATATTGTAATGACATAAAAATGACAGATAATGCATATTTTTAAAAATCTAGAAATTGTCAAACGTTATTGAATAAAATGTTTTAACAAATGTTAGGGGAAAAGTATGAAATGGACATCACAATGTGAAGTGAAAATTTAAAATGTCCCCCTTTTGTCTGTAACATCGAGGATGAATTTGTAAAGGCAACTTGCTCTTCCCATTTGTCCCTCACTTGGATGCCCTTTAATTCGGTGCATGGACTGCTTCTCCATCTCAAAACACAATTGTACTGTTTTTTTCTTTTCGTGCAAAAAGGGGATTGTCTCGTTTCCTTGTGTCCGTAAAACCACAGCCGTTCACCAGGCCAGTCTTCTTAACACCGACTCAGTCCGGTCAGCGATTCTCAGAGAAGGCTTAACAGTTTATGGAGGCACAGTCAACTTTGGCTTTGCCTGCTGAACTTATGATGCTCATAAGGCAGTGTCCAAACTCCTCCAGGATCATCCTCTCAGCTTCCACCTGAGGCTGAAGAGTCTGTTCTGAACATTTGGCGCGCTCCAGCAAACACTCGCACGTTGCTTCAAGGACCTCCTTTGTTACAAATGTGTAGGGTAACCTAGAGGAACACAAATGCAATGGATTTATCATTTAAAAGCTTTTAAGGGTTAATACTTACAAGTACATAAGCAGCTTGGGCTGCAGTGTAAACATGTGTCTATGATTGTTAAGAGCATCAACACAATCAGATTTTTACAGACAATCATATATCAAGTATATACCAAGTATAAAGCACTTTCTTTCTTATGTATAATATACTCTTGTGCAGATATTTCTGACATACTCTTGATATTTGATTTTTTTTAAGTCTGCATAGATTTTCAATAGGATATTTACTTCCTAATCCAGCAAAGATATAGACGGGCAGAACTGTTGAGCTCCAAACAGGGAATGCTTGTGATGTCACAGCAGAAAAGCCAAATGACGTAAGATGTAAGGAACATTGTGCAAAAATGATGCAAATGCATAACCATAATGCCTGGTATATTCATTATTTCAAGCGCAGTTAATTATAAGAGATCATAACAGTGCAGTATTTCCATTGTAGTGTGGTCCTTCGCTTTAACATGGTTCTCCTTTGCAGCCTCACTGTTTTGCGGATTTATTTTTAGTACCATTTAGCATGCTTTTTACAGCGTATGAATGCCATACGCGCATCGAGTTCTGCGTCCTGATTGGCTAGTCGCAGAGTGAGCCTCCTCTCACTGTCCGTTAACACATCAGCGCACGCCGCAGAGTCACAGCAACACAGGCCGGGCATGAGCGGGTCGGACTCCGCGTTTACTTTCTCTGAACTTTTAAACACGGCAGCCTGTGGTGCTCGCCTCAGCTAAACACTCGCCTTCTGAAGCCTGAAACTGCTACGATAAAACTTTGGTCATAGCTACGATTGTCTCTTAGTTTGAACAAGTACAGAGCGGAGACGAGAGCAGCTCACGATGTTTCCATCCCCACGTCTGTAATGTGAATCTAAAAATCTTTTAGACGAAGAACATCACAGAGTGAAGACCAGGCATAAGGGAGAACTAGTGAGAGAAGTGTATTAAGTATGTGGTGAGGGGTTTTACGTTTTACAGCCTTAAAACGTATATATTAATTGTGAAAAGTAACGCTGTCTACTTCGCGGAAAGCGTTTATTGCGGGTTATTTTTAGAACTTAACCCCCGCGATAAACGAGGGACCACTGTACTCGGACAGGATTAATCTGTTAATATTTGAGAAAAGAGAGCTCTACTGAATGATGCACTTTTTTTTTTTTTTTTTCACAGACCACAGATTTGTATTAATGACCCAACTACCTTCCACCTCCTGTGGGAATAACCGGAGTCGTTCTCATGAGCAGGTCAGATATCTGAGATGACAGTTTGGTCTTAGCAGCTGTTTGCTGCTGCACACGGACTTCAGCTGCGTCAGCTAAATGCATCAGCGTCTTCCTCTCTGGGCTTTCCTCAAAGTTCTTGCAACCAATGCACTTACAAATAGAGGAGCACATGATTTTTGCCTACACAAAAGAAGAAAAAATGAATACTCTTCAGTTTGCATTAATAAGTATGGTTTATGTACAGAACACTACATTTATGATGTCTGACCTCGTAGCACTCGCAGTAATTCTTCAGACACCCCGACCGCTTGCAGTTACAACCTTTACTGTGCCGACGATCCGACTCTCCTTCCTTGCCTTTACCAATCTTCGGCTTGAAGGCCTCAGGATTACGATCCAAACAAGTCTGAACATAATCTGGAGTTAATTAACCTTTTTAACTTATTGCAGGTCCTAATCTCACCAACATACGATTACCTTTATTGCCTTGAGGCGCTCAGTTTCATGCTCAAGGTTATTGAAGCAATTATTGCAGTTGCAGTTATTGCAGAACTCCCCATTTGCAAAACAATCACAATATCTATAAGAAAAATGAAATGAAAATTATTAGATAACTTTTAAGTGCAGCACATTCTTACCCCATAAAATGTGGTACAGATCATTTCATACGCACATACTTACAATTTAAGACATTGCGACTTGGTGCAGTTGCATGGTTTCCTTGGTCTGGATGTGGATTCTGTTGTTGAAACGCTGCGTTAATGAGAAAATAAAACAACTTAATAGGATACCACTGAACCACAACTGAAGATTGTTACTTATTTGTTAGCCTGGTAAAGTCAGATAAGAGACTCTTCAGAACTAAAGGCTCATTTCAGGGTTGGGTTTGGACTAAATGAACAGTCGGGATCGGGCTGGATATTTTGGGCCTAATGCAGTATGACATCTGGAATGTTACGAAACCAATCAATTTTCTAATAAGCAGACAGTGCTTACTTTTTTAAAATCAATCAAGATCAGTGATGGTGTTCATATGCAAAATACTATAGGGGAACACTTCAGCCCTGCAGTCTGGAGCGGTTTCCTGCTAGACCAGTTTGGGGGAGAGGGGACATGTCTCCACTCTGATGGGTCAGGCATCTAAGACTGAGTTATTATTCTCTTCACAATTTTAGCAATTTCTGCCGTTTTGATACGAAAACATTAAATAAAATAATAAATAATAAGCCACTCCTTTTGGGCATTATTGTGTTTTCCGTTTTTCTGCCTTGCTAGAAAACCCAAATAAAGAAATAAAATAAAGACTTATCAGTGCTGGTATAGGCAAATAAAGGCAGGAAAACATTTACAGATATTTTTTTTCCTTTTTTCATGAATGTAAAAAGACATAATAGTAAAGGTTAAGTATTTTTGTATGGAGCGCTAAGGGCTAAACGTTGCATATACAAAGGTGTTTTGATGCAGGACTAAAGCAGAGTGATCTCAGGCTGTGGTTATGGCTGGTCACATGCATAATGTCCTTGACCACTCCCATAACGACACAGACCACTTTACCCTAAAGGCACTTGGAACACAAACGTGCGGGGGCGGCCCCTCCCTAAATGAGCCGGTCTCCAGTGAACTGAACTGGTTGGCTCCATTGGAAAGGGGGCTATACGCATCACGATACTCAGGGGCCAATCCCATACGTATTGCAATACATGCGTTCAATTTAATACCTTAAAATGTAAAAAGAATGTGTCATGTGTCCAAAGTTGATAAACCAAATGCCATTTATTGAAGTTCTCACAGATCAGTCTCTTTTTAAGTCCAGATTAAAGACTCATCTCTTCAAACTGGCTTTTAACACCAACAACAAACTGATTTATGTCCAAGATGTAATCATTTTGTGTTTTTGAACTGTTTTATGTTTCTGTGAAGCACTTTGGTCTATCTTGTATTGTTGTAAAGTGCTATATAAATAAACCAGGATTGATTGAACTGTTAAGATTGAAAAAAAAAGCATTAACACACAATGTAACAAAGTGCTGTTACTGGAAAACAAAGGAATGCAGATAAAAATGACCCCAAACACAAGTATTGAAAGTATTGTGTTTGAGGCTAATGGTAACTTTAGCATCGAGGACGTCTCTGTGTTTTGCATTGAGATGGTATTTTAGACTTGAGTAACTTCGGTGGAGGAAGTAAGAAGAAATACGATTAATTGTGCTAAAAAGTTAGAGTCCCTACTTATTTTAGTTGATGTTTTCGCATCAAAATTAGGCATTTAGGCTATGTGTAGAGATGACCAAAAATGTGAAGAGAAACTTTAAATATGCAAGCCAACTACTGACTCTCAAAGGCCCTTTCCCCCCAAAGCGGATCGTGACAAATGGGAATCGTGCCAGCCCTATAAAATAGACACTTTACTTACCCATTAACTGGAAGTCTGGCCTGAGTCTGGACGCCGCTTGATGCAGAAAAACTAGAGTTGTTGGCGAGGGTCACAAAGGGAGACTGCTGCAGCTAAACAATCAGCAAACACAAAAAGTATATATGTAAAATAAATACATTTTAAAAAGTATTTTTCTACAGAAGCAGTTGACTAAACCTGTGTGACATATTGGGCAGGAACAACTGCATATCCGACATTGCCCCCTCCCGGTGCCGGTGCCAGTACTGTGCCTGGAGGCAGGTTGGTGAAGTTGGGCTGGATCTGTGGCAGGGGAGTTGCTGGCATGATCAGGCGCTGCTGTGTCTGAGACGTGGAAACCCCTTGAACAGCTGTTGTCAAAGGCTTTGGTGCCACCTACAAATAACAAATAACTTGAAGCCAAATCTGAAAAGGAACAGGTGCTACTGGCAGACAAATATCTACCTGTTTCATAGACTGTGCAGGGACAATTGGGACTGACATCCTAACTGCTCCTGTACTGACCATCATCGGTTTGGCTGGGGCATATCAGAAGTTCAGAATTAAAAACAGGACAAAACTTTTTTTTTTAGCCTTTTACAGTGCCTCTCGAAAGTATTCATACACCTTGGACTTTTGCACATTTTGTCATGTTTACAACCCTAAACATAAAGATTTGATTTTGATTTTTATAATGAACGTTCACACACAAGTAACAGACAACTGTGAAGTGAAAGCAAAATGATACATGATTCTGTTATTTTTCAAAAAATAGAAAAGTGAAAAGTGGGGCGTGCATAAGTATTCATACAGCATTTTCTAAGTGCAATAAATTGCCTTTATAACATTCCTAATGACGGCAGAATGTTCACACCTTGGCCTAACCATTAAATAGAGGCACCTGTGTGTAATCTACTCTCAGTATAATTTCAGCTGTTCTTTTAGGCCCTCAGAGCTGTGGTCGGAGAGTATTGGTCACCAAACAACATCATGAAGGTCAAGGAGCACCAGAGAGGTCAGGGATAAAGCTGTGGAGAAGTTTAAAGCAGCATTAAGCTATACAAAGATTTCCCAAGATTTAAACATCTCCCGGAGCACTGTTCAATCCATCATTTGGAAATGGAAAGAGTAAAGCACCACTGCAAACTTACCAAGACAGGGCCGTCCACCTAAACTAAGCGACCAAACAAGGAGGACACTGGTAAGAAATGCAACCAAGCGCTCCAAGATAACTCTGGAGCTGTGAAGTCCTGCCGCTGAGCTGGGGGAATCTGTACATGGGACAACTATAAGTCGTATCTACACAAATCTGGCCTTCATGGACGAGTGGAAGAAGAAAGCCATTATTGAAAGGAGGCCATAAGAAATCCCGTTTAAAGTTTGCTGGAAGTCATATGGAGGACACAGCTCCATGTGGAAGAAGGAGCTGTGGTCTGATGAGACAAAAATGTAACTTTTTGGCCCAAATGCAAAACGTTATGTATGGAGCAAACCTAACACTGCTCATCGTCCTGAGTGCACCATCCCCAGTGTCAAATATGGGGGGGGGGGGGCATCATGCTGAGGGGCTGCTGAGGGGCTGCTTTTCCTCAGCGGGGTCTGGGGAGATTGTACGAATAGTTGTGAAGATGGATAGAGCCAAATACAGAGACATTTTGGAGGAAAACCTGCTGGAGTCAGCAAGAGAACTGAGGCTGGGGCGGAGATTCACCTTCAGAAGGACAATGACCCGAAGCACAAAGCTAAATCTACAATGGAATGGTTCAATAAAAACATATTAATGTGTTAGAATGGCCCAGTCAAAGTCCTGACCTAAATCCTATTGAAAATATGTGGAAAGGTCTGAAAACTGCTGTTCACAAACGCTCTCCTTCTAATGTGACAGAGCTTGAGTTGTTTTGTAAAGAGTAATGGGCTAAAATGTCAGTCTCTACATGTGCAAATCTTGTAGAGTCAAGCCCCAAAAGACTTTCTGCTGTTATTGCAGTAAAAGGGGGTTCCACAAAATATTCATTCATGCTGTATGAATACTTATGCAAGCCCCACTTTTCTGTTTTCTATTTTTTGAAAAATAACAGAATCATGTATCATTTTGCTTTCACTTCACAGTTGTCTGTTACTTGTGTGTGAACTTTCAGTAAAAAAATAAAAATAAAATCTTTATGTTTAGGGTTGTAAATATGACAAAATGTGCAAAAGTTCATGGTGTATGAATACTTTCGAGAGGCACTGTATATAGTGATATTGACTGTGTGTAATGTAAGTCACCTGTCTGTACAGAATTTGTGCTGGGACCACTGGGTTGTACTGTGCTGCTGGCTGTTGTTGCTGTGACAAGCCGAACATAGTGGAATCTGCTCCCCGGTACTTGAATCTGCTGCACATTTGATTGTGTTCCCAGTGGAATGATGGTTTTGAAGTGAGAACCACTGACACCACCGACCGCCACAGACTGCACAGGCTTGATATTCTGAAACATGACAAAGGGAAGAAATGTTGCATAAGAAAAAATGTGTGTGCAACAACCAATTATTTTTGTATGAATGGCCATAACCAGAATCTAGTGTCGCCACTTCAAATGATCTAAACAGGGTCTTTCAGGAGCCCAGAGCCTAAACCAGGTGCTCAAAGCTTTTGTCTCCGAGGGTCACTATTTTTCCCCAGTATACATTTGCATTTTATTCTATCTGTGCAAATAACATGCTACATTATAACAAATATTGACTATGACAAAAGCCTAATTTTAGTAGAACAAAATCAACAATTGCAGCCAAAAAATTGCAGCAATGTCGGTGCGTTGGTTGCAGTTGGCGCACTGACAAAGTGAGCATGTCATCAAAGTCCAGACTCTTGGACTACCATAACAAAGAAAGCATCTCTGCTGCACTAACAATAATAATAATCTCAGCAAAACCCCCAAAACAAGATGCACATGGTCCTTGTGCTTCGGTTGTGTGAAATCTGTCAGTCTGTCCAACGATGAGCCTCCTGTTTTCTTAGTTAAAAGTCTGTTTGATAGAGCCGTGTTTTCACTTGAGCCGCTCTGACAGGTTCTACATGTTCCAACAATGTCCTAATGTGTAGAATGAGCTCAAACCTATTCACCACAACTGCCTCTATAATCCTGCACTGTCACTCAAAACAGTGTTACGTCGGGTCCGAATTGCCGTCATGCACAGCCTTTAATATAGAAGGTGCAGGTACATGTATGACCTGAGGTGGCTGTAGTGAGTATAAAATGGTTAACTTTCATCTAGCCCCTTTAAATGAGTTAAATTCATCGCCCAGCCCAGAGTTAGAAACAGAAAACGGCTCAAAAGCACATTTTCCAGCAACTCTGTAGGGTTTTAATTTATCAGATGTGAATAGTGGCACGAATCGAGGGCTGCAGTGTCCCCTTGCACTACATGCACTATTTGGAGTTTAGGTACACGTTGTCCTTGCAGGATCCCTCTTCTCACCTGTGCAGTTGCTTGACTAGAGACCACTTTGACTGGTGAAGCTGACGTAGACTGCTGAACTGCAAGTATCTGCTGGCCAAGTGCTAGATTCACAGGCAGAGTTACGGTCTTCTGTGGGGCACTGGAAGTTGGAGATGCCACAGATACAACGGTTACCTGCGGAAATTAAAAAAGATGTGATACAGGTGGAATATTAGAAATTACTTTTGTGTCAAAGCAGCGGTCCCAAATATTAACAATAGTTTGTGTTCATGTTCTAGAATTTCATTATTGGTATTTCAGATTGAGGGCATGCTGGGAGAGGCTAAATGCTAACAATGTCTTTGGTCTATTTGGTCTTCATTAAGACCAGTGTTTCCCACACAGACTGCACCGCACCGCCACAGAATCAACACCGGCCGCCACATATTGCGTTTTGTAAAAAGATTGTAATTTTTTTTAATGGTTTTATGGTTATGGTTTAAAATGCGACGGCCCTAGTGTGAGTGTTTGGTGCAGAAGTTCACCGCGACATCCCAATTCAAAATATGAACAAGACTGGACTTTATCTGTGTCTGTAAAGTAAAGTGTAACATACAAGACAAAAACTGTTATTGGACCATGACGACAAAACCGCAAAACATATTGACTGTAGCTCAGTGTCTGCAGATCGTACTAACCAAGTTTAAACTTTGAACTCATTCTAAAAAACAACAACCCAGGACTAGTTCATTAAAACGTACAAAAATTCACTGGAGATATGGCAGAGAACCAGAGTAGAGCAACCAAAATACTTAAGAAAGAATGTAAGAACTTTGAAATTATTTGACTCAAGTGCAAGAAAAAAGTACTGACCCAAATAATACTCAAGTAAAAGTACTAGGAAAAAATGTTACTCGAGTACTGTGAGTATTGACTGTTTAAGTGTACATTTTGATTGATGCGTCAGTTTTAACAAAAATTTTGAGACTAAAAAAGTCCTAAAGTTTCCAAATAAAACACCATAAAAAATATATAAATATATATATAGACATATACTGTATATTTCTTTAAAAAAACTACATGAAACACAAACTACATATTTTTTTAGGTCGAGTTGAAGATTTGTAACTTTTAAATTTACTCAGTGGCACAAATGACGACATATACAAGTGAAGTACGAGTAAGTATGAAGAGATACTTCATTACAATCTTACTCAAGGAGTAAAAATTACTGGATATAACTACTCGAATAGAGAATAGAATATAGAATAGAATAGAACTTCATTGTCTGTTCAAAAGAGCAGAAATGTGTCTTTCAACACAGCTCAATTTAAAGTCATTCAGTAAAAACACACACATTATTAAAAAAATACCACATAAACAAAAACAAACAACAAAAAAAGAACATATAGTACGATAATGTATTTGCAAAAAATGCATTTTTTTCCTAATGTTTCCATTATGTCCAGCCATTCTTTCCCATTGTATTGTATTGTTGAACAATATTAACAAACTAATAGGTATGGATAAGGAGACTTTGGCCGGCTGAGTCGCAAACGTTGGCCATTCAAAAGAATTATCGGCCATTAAAAAAAAGAATGAATGTGTCATATTTTCAATAACAAATGCACCTCATTAGTTCACAGAGTGCTACACAAGTCCTTTAATAGGTCCATAAACACCGCTGTAGAATGAACTATGACGTGAGGAAGATAAAACAACAGCTCAAATCCAAACAAAGTTGTGCGCGTGGAGACAATGGAGAGCGGCAGGTGTCACGCGAACGTACCCCCCTCAACACATTTACACAATAACTCAGACAGGAGGTAAACCCTTATCCAGATCTGACTGCGGCATCAGCTGCACAGCGAGGGTTGGGCTGCAGAACTTGGGTCTCACACCACTGAAATATTATGGACAGAGCGAAAAATAGGCTAGACTAGTCATCAAAAGTCAGTTTAGAGCGATACACCATGCACCCAGCTCTGCCACACTCCAGAGCGGCTCCGAACACCAGTAACCAAGCCGAGGCCGTCTGCACAGACTGACCGAGGAAAGCAAATCTAAACCTGACCACACTCCTGTGTAGAGCCGCTGTGGGACAGCGCGTCTGTCTGACTGAACACACGCGTTTAAAGAATAACCTAATGGCATTTATTAGCTCTTGAGTTCTGACGACACTTTCATAGAAGTAAATGTACCTGTAGTTCGCCATTCTCTTGGAAATGTGACAAAGCACGAAGAAAAAGTTCTCAATTTCCAAGCGCGATGATGGCGCTTCAACTGTGCTCTGTGAAGGTGTAGATCGAAACTTTTTTTTGATAGAAATAATTGAAAACAATTTAGGCCTGTCTCTAAAACACTTTGGAATGTCAGTCACTGACTTAGGTGAATTATTGTATTTAGCCCGTTTCCTTTTTCCTCTCTCCACATTTTATTCTGTTGGCCCTATTTGGACCCTAAGACAGTAAGAGAACTGGCTTCTCTGATATAAGGGCAGAGTATTCCACAGTCAAGGGGCAAACACAGTGAAGGCAGCGCAACTGATCTTTTTACCCGTTTCTAGGAATTTCAAGCAGTAGTAACACCAATATCTATAAATATGTATCTCTACAAATATATTTTTTTAAATGTTATTTGCATTTGCGACCAAATTGGTCACAATTTCAAGCCCTGTATAAACACTTTAGAATATTGTGCTGTCACATAAAAGATTTCAGACAGAACCAAACAAATAGATAATGGAAATCATTACATAAAATACACACAGTGAGACATGACCTCAAGACAACCACACTTAACTATCATTAAATACGTCAGTTTTAAGAACTTCTGATCACTTCTGGTGCACACATTACATCTTTGTGTACTCACTATGTAATATTGCCAATCATATTCCTAAAGGATTTTTGGTCAACACTATGACAGATAATTCTGCATGTCAATTGTCTTTGGCAGGGCTTACCTTACTGGGAGTCTTCAAAGGGGATATTGCAATCTTCTTGCTTGGGATGCTCTGTAAGCTTGTGCCAATCGACTCAGTCAATGTTATGGTTTTGGTTGGCAAAACGGACGAGGTCTGCGTTAGGACTCGTCCTATATATGTATATATATCAAAAAAAGAAACAATCAGATGTATGACACAAAGTATATAAAAAAGCAAATAGCTTAAATACAGCACAAACTTGCCTGCAACAACTGGTGACTGCGGACTGGCTCCTTTGCTGTTGACGGTTTTTGTAATGATAAACTTAATTGGTGCAGATGATGTCGGTGTTTTTTTTGCAATCTGTGCCAGTTAACAACAGACAATAGTTAACACATAAATGGATGGCATTTTAAAAACAACATTAAAAGTTGTGAATAATGCATAAAGCATTACAAAGCAACACAGTAATATGCTTGACCAATTCAGATAAAAGCAGTGTTATAACTTAAGCGTATACCTGAACTGCCTTTAGTTGCTGTGTCTTTAATGCAGTCATCTGATTGGTTGTACATCCAACAAGTGGCTTCAGTTCAGGTCTCCCTCCTATAGTCACAACTTTAAATTGTGGAGTTTGCATTTTTGGGTCCCCAGATGTTTGGCCCACGGGTGCTTTGCTGCCAGTGTTTGGTAACTGCAAAACTATAGGTGACCCAGACTTCCCAATTGCTGTAACCAATAGTTTCTGGCCTTCTTGTTTAATAACCTGGTGACAAGAAGCAGAAGATTTTGATGCTTCGTTCGCCTGTGCTGTGGCCACCTTGTTGAGAATAATTTGATGGTTTGCAGCAGAAATGGTGAAGGGGGCAGAGAGTTTTAATCCCCCAGTTGACAAAGTGGTTCCAGTAACACTATTTGTAGTTTTGGTGCTGGTGGTAGAAGTGGCCAATGATTGTTTGAGAAGAGATGATGTTGTACTGGAAACAGAAGCTGGAATTTGATTTCCAGCACTGCTGCTGCTTGGTGAAGAGTCCTTTGAGGCGGGTGCGACCAGTGTGTTCTCTGCTGAGGAGAGGCTTGAAGACGTGTCCGTTTCCATTGGAACAGATGTCTCATTGGTGGTCTTAGACTGAGCAGCGGTGCCAAGAGCTTGGGAGTCAGAAATATCCTCCATGGCCTCAGTATCCATTATCTCATCTGGGAGGAGGCTGTTGAGCTCTGGGGACACCACATCCATGCCTGCAAGTCGAAGTAGTCCTGAAGGGAAAAATATATGTACAAGTTGAATAAATAAAAACAGTGTTTCCCAACGGTTTGGGGCCACGGCACATATTTCACATTGGAAAAATCACAAGGAACATCAAACAAAAATGCCACAAAAGCATCTTTATTGAAATGTAATGAAAATATGATCTGTATTTACTTACTCAAGTGTGAAACCTGGGCCTGTTTTATTCAGCACAAAGCTGATATTCTTGCAGGAACGGAATAAAAGACAGATGAAAGACAAGGGA
This sequence comes from Gobius niger, assembly GCF_951799975.1. Taxonomy (NCBI): domain Eukaryota; kingdom Metazoa; phylum Chordata; class Actinopteri; order Gobiiformes; family Gobiidae; genus Gobius; species Gobius niger. The sequence continues at coordinate 24,845,535 of NC_136853.1, read as the reverse complement.
TCAGGTGAAATTGGATCATCTTCCAAGGCACACCTGGTGGTTAAGAAAGACTGCATTAAATTATTTCCTAAACACGGCATAATCAGACGTGGGCAGAGTAGCTGAAAACATCTTCTCAAGTAAGAGTAACTTAACTTTGAAATTATTTTACTCCAGAAGAAGTACAAAGTAGAGACCAGAATAATTACTCAAGAGTAAAAAAGTACCTGGGGAAAATGCTACTTGAGTACAGAGTAACTGTTTTAGCATAAAAGTCAGGTTATTTATTCAGTAGTGACATGCATTGTGAGAAACAAAACATGAAATGATGTGATAATCCTAGTATTTACAAAGGAAATGCCATAAAAAGAATAGAAAAGATCTGTAGAATAAAGTACATGTAACACAAACTACATCTAATTTTTGTGCGTCAACAATAAAGCTTTGGCCGCTCAAATATTTATTCACTGCGCAAAGAGTAACTATTAATTTAATCAAATAAGAGTACAGATACTAATATTATTACTCAGGTATAAGTAAAAAGTACCATATGGTAAAACTACTCAGTGACATGTACTTGAGTGCATGTACTTGGATAAATGTAACTGAAGACTGGGTATAGAGTTCAGGAAATTCCACAGTTACCATGGAGATCCACCATCTTTGCAGCTGTTGGCATACATTTCCATAACATTAGCATTAGTGTCCAAGTGTTTTAATGTGAACAATAACTAACTAATAACGGTATTTTAACTTTTAAAATCTCCATTAGTTTACAATTGCTGCTAATCACATAATGACATCACATTCCCGAACTGATTGAGTCAAGTTTTACATTAAGGTAAAAGGTTCCAGTTTGCTCTGGATGTCTTCTGACAGCAGAAGTGGCTGTTGTTATATCTAGTGTGTTGCTTAGGACCATGTCATTTATTCCTATGTTGACTTCTGTTTGGGAAAAACAAATGTGTCAAATCACAAGGATTCAACCCTTCCTTATTTATCAACCTCACTAATTATATTTACTGTATATGCAGCTACTAGCTAGACTCTTCGCAATTATTCTATCACTCTCATGCTTTAATACTGTTAATACTGTTGATAAGAAACTAGGCTAAGCTAACGTCATCCATACAAATACACCATTATGCCCATCTAGGACAAAGAAAACGTAAAGGCAGTTTGCAAGTTACTATTTCGGGCCGGCGTTGGATTTCGAAAGATCCGCCATTTTTAGATCGTCATCACCAGGGCTAGCTTTCGGCTAACAAACGCTGTGTCTCCTTAACTAGTAAATGTGCCTAACATTTCCCATGGACCAAAACACATCAAGAGTGCACACGACCATAACATAGACGATTTTTGGGGGGTGGTGGGGGCAGCCACTGTTAGCCTAGTTTACCAAGAACTTTATTTCACACGGGGTAAAAAACATAAACAACGCTAGCTTGTAATATTTGACAGATGTGTACCTTTTAAAACAATCAATGCACGTACTATGGCCGTATATGTAATGGGCATTCATTACATACGATTAGCTTTTTCATTTATACATAGAGATGTGTGGTGTTTACAAATGAACAGAGTAACACAAAGTGGACACATGTTTCATAAGGAAAGCGAATCACAATAGTTTTCAAATATAAAATAAAATCAGTCTTTCAGTTACTAATGATGCCCATTAAAAGTATGTGACCGAAACAAAAGACACAAATAAGACGTCAACCTAATACGCTGAATAGCAATTATATGGACACGGCAGCGTAACACGGTACAGCCAACTATTTTGCCCTTTGCTATCCACTTTTGGCGTATATCTCTTCATCCATTTGTTTAAATTAATATCAACCTAATAAAGTAAACTCAGCAGACAACTATACGAGCAAACTTGCTGAGCTTGCTAACCAGAGCTAGCTAGCTCTAATATGCTGTAAAACCTAACCCGCTGTTAAGAGCCCTTGTATCTGACAGATGCCACGGAAAACATCCACTCGCTATTTTCTTGTGTTTTGCTTACCCGTGTTGTTGACGATGGGTAGCGTTTGCAGATAAAATGAGAAAAGTAAAAAGCGATTGTTCAAAATACCGCGCCGAGCGCCATTACTCCCTGACATTTCACAGATCAACCACGCCCACGGCGCAGTACGTCATCACGCTAAGACGCCTTAAAGCCACAACACTGAGCTGTCAACAAGTGAAGGATTGATCATAGATATCACAGAAATGCCTGTAGCCATCTGAGCCTGCTCCTACAAATGCACACATTTTGTTAGCCGTCGAATCCCAGACCCGATTTAAATGATCCCATGCAAATGAATAGAGGAGGCGAGCGCAATACTAACGTATGGGGAGGTATGTTTTGTCCTTCTCGTGACATTTATATAATTTCTGTGGTTTCTTTACCATTATCATGATGAAGTTTAATGGTCACTGGATGTGTATCCGACAATCCGATCCCACAAAAGGCAAAAACTGAATTGTATTTAGCATTTAAGATAAGACAAGACTTTATCGATCTCACAATGGAGAAATTCACTTGTACTGTCAGCTCTCAAGAAACACTCAGGGGGTGCAAAATAGACAGGAAATGCGCAAGTAATACTAGTAACTGGAGGCATTTTATATACAAGAATATATGTATACATATAAAGCATACACATATAAATATAAATAAAAGCAGAATAAAACATTTAGCTCAGAAAACACTTTGATATGCTAATTTATATCTAAAGTAAAATCTCAGAAGCTACACATTCATTAATGATTTTTAACTAGGTTTTGACCTCACCTATATGTGGTCGATAGTTGCTGAAAACATCTGGATTGTTCATAACAAAAGTCTCCCAGATCTGTCCGCATGTATAGGATAGAGTGCCGCTTCTCCTTTTTATTTCTATGGGGGGGATGCCGCCTAGAAGCCCCAAAGCGCATGCGTTTCAAAACTGCTTCAATTTAGGCTTCAATGGCTTCAACCCTAATAGATCCATGCTTCAACCCTTCAAAGCCAAAAACACGCATGTGTTTGCTGTGCTCCTGCCCCCTTAAAATAACATCAACACAAAAACAAACAAACAAAAAACAAACAAACAGCAACAATCAAGCGAAGCACTTTTATCTGAAACAAAAAAAGAAACTAAACGAAAACGCCTACACTGACTCACACAATAAAATAGAATGTTTACATAATAAATACAAGATTACAAATAAACAAGGCCTAGATCCGGATCGGGAATGAAGCGAAATAGATATTGTAAGGGCTAAACTATAAACTGCTAGAGAAATTACTATTGCACAAATCCAATAATCTCTAATTAAAGATCAAAAAAGTCAAAATTGTACCTGACCCTGAGGGCACCTGAAAAAGCTCAGGTCTGCTTGTGGCACACGTCCCAGCGTCCGCAGCTTTCCATTATTGGACCATTGCGAGGGTGTAAAGGGCCTGCAGGGGGCAGACATGGGCAGAGTACCACCCTACGTACAACACGAAAGACAGTGAAGAAGTACCTGGTAGCATCGAGCAGAGCTAACTAGCTGCCGTTGACACTTTGCGAGAAAACAATGGCGTCTGAAGTGAAACAGGAGCTATCGCAACTGATGAATTCAAGTGGATCTCATAAAGATTTAGCGGCCAAGTTAGTATAAAGTATAGCAAAGCAGTAGTTCGCATATTCCCGGTTATATTGCACGAACCGATTTAGCAAAACATTAGGCTAAGCTAACATTAGCTTCCGTCATTCAATTGCTTAGGGACAAACGTGAGTGAAAGTTAATCACTCCTCCAAATGGTTATTGACGCGAAGGGGATAGTTGATCTCACCATACGTGAAGGTTTTAAAAATCTAAGAGTTGCCACTGTGTAACTATTGAGTCTGAGTTTTGGACAAGCGTTGCCCTTTGTTATTATTTTTATTAATAAAACTTCCACTCCTCTTCTTCTTAGATACCGTCAGATTTTGGAAAAAGCTGTTCAGTCAACAGGTGCAGATCAACTGGAATCACTGAAGGCATTTGTTGAAGCAAGTAAGCAAAGCATGATCTATGTCTCTTAATCTCTTGTAATGTATTGATCTTATGTAAAAAGACTTGTGTGTGCCTGATGTCTATTTTTTCAGTGGTCAATGAAAATGTCAGCCTTGTGATCTCAAGGCAATTGTTGACTGATTTCTGTACCCATCTGCCAAGTCTGCCAGATGCTACAGCAAAAGCAGTGTATCATTTTACATTGGAAAGAATTCAACCCAGGGTGATCTCCTTTGAGGAACAGGTACATTTCAACACAACATGCTAAAGTTCTGTTGGAGTTCGGGAATGTCATGTCGCTGAGCATTATGGGATTAGCAGCAATTGTGAACAAATGGAGATTTTAAAAGTTAAAATACTGGCGTTATTGTTCACATTAAAACACTTGGACAACACCACCAGCACTAACTCAGCAGCTTAACAGAGTTGTTTCACGACTGTTTTCTCCTTTCTCTCCTTCTTATACAGTTTTTAGCTAATGTTAGTCAATGGAAATGTATGCTAACGGCTGCAAAGATTGCAGATCTCCATGGTAACTGTGGAACTCTATTCACCTTATTCCACCCCGCCCACTTTTGCCTTGTCTCTGCACTTTCGTTGTCCTGACACTTCCAGTCGAGAGTGAAGCCCGTTCATTTAAACGAAGAACGACGGAAAATGTTCTCCACTCAAATCTGATATTTAGTCCATTGATTTGTGTGAAATGGCCAATGTTCACTTGCACCAACAAGTCAACACTGCACTGTTTCTCTGCGCGGCCTGAAAACGGCTTTGTTTATAGTAACTGATTTTATCTGGACTTAACCCTAACCCAATCCCATGTTAACCGATAGGAGAAAAGGGGCGGGCACAATTCATGGCGGCGCCCACGCAAACCTTTGGAATAAGGTGAATAGAGTTTGGGATGGAATGTCATTAATTGCTGTTACACCGAAAATGTTTCTTACACAAGTTCGTCTACATTGTCCATAGACTAACATTAGTTAAAGGAGCTATACCTGAATTTACAAAGCAACAGGGTCACTCAAATTTCAAATAGCTATTTTCTGGTCCAAACTCATCTCAAACTTTCCTAATGGATTTACAACATCAACATTCGTCACAGGGGCTGAGTTTAAACCAGGTTTCACAACTTTCAGGGAGGAAAATGGTCACTTCACTGAAAAAAATGCCTACTAGCCTGACATTATATGACTGTTTAAAAGACTTTAAAACCAGTGTTTTTTGGATAAATGTCTGCTTTTACCATATACTAAAGGACAAAACAAATTTTATTCCAATACAGAAAATTAAAAAAATCAAGGATAGCTCCTTTAATAACTAGGGCTGGGACTATGCACTTTTTTCACGATCCGGTGCATATCACGATACTCGGGGACCAATCTGATACTTAAGTCGATCCCATATGTATTGCGATACAGTAAATAATATGTTTACCTTAATGCAGGTATGTGTAAAAAGAAAACAGTCATGTGTCCAAAGTTTATAAACCAAATGCCATTCGACATTTATTGAAATGTTAAGATTGAAAAGTGTATTAACAGGCAATGTAACAAAGTGCTGTTACTGGAAAACTAAGGATGATAAAAATGTCTCCAAACACTAGCATTGAAAGTATTGTGATACTTGATAAAGTAGCCATACTAATGGTATAGGGATCCGATCCAACATTTTGTCCCAGCCTAAACTAGTAACTAGTAACAGTTTTAAAAGCGGAGAAACGAGGTCACTATTGGTAAATATGTCTAACTGGCTGTAGTGTCCTAATGCTTTAATGTGAACCATAACGGCAGTACTTTGCATTTTCCATAGTAACTAATGGAGACTGTAAAATGAAAAATAGTGGCATTACCGTTTACTGTTTTTGTTGATAGGTGGCTTCAATCAGACAGCACTTAGCAACAATTTATGAAAAGGAAGGAGACTGGAGAAATGCTGCCCAGGTATTAGTAGGAATTCCTCTTGAGACAGGACAAAAGTAAGTTTTTTGTAGTTTTTGTGCACCTTACTTTTATTCTATGTTCTAATTGTTTATTTTACTACCTGCTGAAGGCAATATAATGTTGACTACAAGTTGGATACATACTTGAAAATTGCCAGACTTTACTTAGAAGATGACGATCCAGTACAGGCTGAGGCCTACATAAATAGAGCTTCACTGCTACAAAATGAGTCTTCAAATGAACAGCTGCAGATTCACTACAAGGTATGTGTGTAACGGATTACAAAAGGTTACAAGAAGTTACAAAAATATTACTTTTTTCAGTAATATTTATAATATATTACTTACACAACATACGGTAATAGTATTTGTCATTAAGATTCAAGTAACGTTACAGTAAAGTTACAAGTGCATTTAAATGTTTTTTATTGACGTCTGAATCAAAATCCCCTCCGGTTGGACACTGGTGTATAAGATGTGCTAACGCAGTCAAAACACAAGACAATGGGAATAGCAAAGGAAAAGGAAATCTCTGACTGCAAAAGTAACTCAGAAGTAACTCAAAGTAGTGTAACTGAGCTACATTTTTGAAACAGTATATAACATATTCTATAATTAGTGCTGAGCTGCGAAAGGCCCTGCTTATGCATCCAAACTTTCATTGGGACTGCGTTATATGTATGTCATGTTTTGTGTCTTGATACAGTGTTTTATGTTTTTAAAGGTGTGTTATGCCAGAGTATTAGACTTCAGGAGGAAGTTTATTGAAGCTGCACAAAGATACAATGAGCTGTCTTACAAGTCAATTGTCCATGAAAGTGAACGACTGGAGGCTCTGAAACATGCTCTCAACTGTACCATTCTGGCCTCTGCAGGTATTTTGTGCAATGCTACTGATTTACCATTGGAAACATTTTACACACTCTTCACATTACATTACGGTGTAAAACTTTAATTGGCTAGAGAACGATCTCTTTCAGCTGTAGTTGTTACTTGCCTCTGTCAGTTGTGTGTCCTTTCAACGCACAAGATTTCACTGTAAAATGTTTATATTGTATGTTCAAGGCCAGCAGCGCTCTCGCATGCTTGCCACTCTTTTCAAAGATGAACGCTGCCAACAGTTGGCAGCATATGGTATACTGGAGAAAATGTACTTGGATCGCATTATTAGAGGAAACCAACTTCAAGAATTTGCTGCAATGCTCATGCCCCACCAGAAAGCCACCACTGCAGACGGTAAGTGAGTTATTTAGCCCTGTGCTTTGTATTTTGTATTTTGCTTTGTATTTAATGTAGATGTTTCCTCTATTTCTTTTTTTATATCAAATGTCAAAAACCTACAAATTACTTAAGATAATCCTTTATTGATCTCGCAATGGAGAAATTCACTTGTTGCATTCGGCACTTAATAAGATCAGTCAAACAGTTAGAAAACACTTTATTTTACAGTACCCTTGATACATTGTACCTAACTAAGTTTAGTACAATGTAATGTGCTCTGTAACAGCGTGTAATAACTTATACCTATGGGTTAGATACACAATGGAATAATATGTATTTGTAGTTTGTACATAATGTAATAAGACATAACTCTAACCCTAACCTTAAGCCCAAACCCTGAGGGTCTCGTGTCCTATTACATTATGAACCTACAAAGTACTAATACAAGTTGTTCCATTGTGTATCTAACCCATAGGTACAAGTTCTTACAGATTGTTACAGAGCTCATTACATTGTACTAGATTTAGTTTGTTTAGTTAGGTATGAAGGTACTGTAAAATAAAGTGATACCAACAGTTAAGCAGTAAAAAAGAGGTATCTTATTTACAATGAGTAAAAACAAAAATCTTCATGGGCAGATTGTAAATGACCTAATAGTAAATATATTTGTTGGACAAATTGGCCAAAAAATACTGACACGTTGTCTGGCTCACTGTGCACAATGGTATGAACATTTGTTTGTCTGCAAGTATTTAGATTCAGGATTTGTCGGTGGTTGATATAAATGTTTTTTTTTTTAGGATCCAGCATACTGGACAGAGCTGTTATCGAGCACAACCTGTTGTCTGCGAGCAAACTCTACAATAACATCACTTTTGAAGAACTAGGGGCACTGTTGGAAATCCCTCCCGCAAAGGTAAGAAATTAGTTATATTAACATGCAACAGTAACTTGTATATATCTAATAATGTAAAATGAAATATTTAGACTGATAAAGTTATTTTTATCCTGTAAGGCTGAGAAAATTGCTTCTCAAATGATCACTGAAGGACGGATGAATGGCTTCATTGATCAAATTGATGGCATTGTACATTTTGAAAGCAAGTACTTTTTATCTGTCAAAAATCCAACGTACAATTCAAAGAAATTAGGTTTTAATGTTGTGTATTCTTTCACAGCTCGGGAACCCCTTCCTACTTGGGACAAACAAATACAGTCTCTTTGTTTTCAAGTCAACAATCTGCTGGAGAAGATCCGTACAGCGGCGCCTGAATGGACCACACAGGCCATGGAAGCCCAGATGACGCAGTAATTCTTAAATTCATAGACCATACTCTAAATTGTAATTTGTCTCCTTGTAAATAAATGTGTTTTTTTGGGTAATCTTAAATGAGAAGACATGCATTTTAGGAATCCCTATATTAAATGCTCAGTTGCTGTAATGTCAGTGTTTCAACTTCTTGGCGGCATGGTGGCACAGCGGTTAGTGTCCCGGACGTTTCTGTGGAGTTTGCATGTTCTTCCCGTGTCTGCGAAGGTTTTCTCCAAGTATTCTGGTTACCCCACTACTAAAAAAACATGTACAATAGGCCAGAATGAATGAAAGAGCGTGAGTGAGTGGTTGGGTTGGCCGATGGTGCTGATTGGCTGCCTCGCTTCCATCAGTCTGCCCCAGAGGTGGCTGTCGCTACAATAGTAACTTAGCACCACAGAGTATGGCGTGAATAAATAGTGACCTGTGGCGCTTTCTCAAACTTGGTTACACAGGCGCTCTCACATTGGGTGTGGCATTCAAACATAAAAAAAGTCTCCTGTGTTTTATAAATCATGGTCAATGTTTCTCAACCAGTGTAATGCAAGTAGTTTCAAGGGTTTTAGTTTTATGCATGGTGTGTTAATATTGTTTCTAGATTGTTATTTTTGTATTTAAATGCAGAGGATTCTGATTTTCAATATGGGTAAATGATCTAATGGGTGGTTTAGTTGAACTAAAACACTCAAATATTTACTATATGTTGAAAAGCTTTTTTTTGCCAAGATATTGCATTGCCTAACAAGCAAAAAATCTCAGAGGATAAAAAAAAAAAGTAGTTCTGATTCAGAAACAATAGGTAGCGCATATAGGGGGTGCTCAAATAATGACAAAAGGCGAGGAACCACTGGTTTAAATATTGAAAAAACATAAGTGCCGTTGAAAAAACTCAACGCATGCTTGAAGATTTCTCTTTACATAGTGTTTTTCATTACCCGGTGGTCTGTTTCAGTGCCATGCCTTAATAAAATGTGCACAGCTTAAGTTTTACAAGTGTCATCTGTAGAGTAGTAACAAATATCCAAAACAATTTTTGAAAAGGAAGAACAAAACAAAAAACGGAGATCTCTGCTTTTGCAGATGAACTCTTTTACTGTTACTGTTTACTGTTAACATAAAACATTATGTATGTATGTGAAGCGAGGATCAGCACCTCCAAATCCGAGGCCATGGTTCTCCACCGGAAAAAGGTGGTTTCCCCTCTACAGGTCGGTGGGGAGTCCTTGCCTCAAGTGGAGGAGTTCAAGTATCTCGGGGTCTTGTTCACGAGTGAGGGGCGGATGGAGCGTGAGATCGACAGACGGATCGGTGCAGCGTCAGCAGTGATGCGGTCGCTGTATCGGTCTGTCGTGGTGAAGAGGGAGCTGAGTCGGGGGCAAAGCTCTCGATTTACCGATCGATCTACGTTCCCACCCTCACCTATGGTCATGAGATTTGGGTCATGACCGAAAGGACAAGATCGCGGATACAAGCGGCCGAAATGAGTTTCCTTCGCAGGGTGGCTGGGCGCACGCTGCGAGATCGGGTGAGGAGCTCAGTTACCCGGGAGGAGCTCGGAGTAGAGTCGCTGCTCCTTCACGTCAAAAGGAGCCAGCTGAGGTGGCTCGGGCATCTGTTCCGGATGCCTCCTGGTCGCCTCCTGCGGGAGGTGCTCCAGGCCTGTCCTAGTGGGACAAGGCCTCGTGGAAGACCCAGGACACGGTGGTGGGACTATGTCTCTGAGCTGGCCTGGTGTCGCCTCGGGGTCCCCCCAGAACAGCTGGAGGAGGTGTGCGTGGATCGGGAAGTTTGGGCATCTCTGCTGAGACTGCTGCCCCCGTGACCCGGCCCCGGATAAAGTGGAAGAAAATGGCTGGATGGATAAAACGTTACACAATTGAGCTTATTCTGAGTGTTTTAAAGGTGATCAGCGGGCCAGGGGCGAAAGCCTAGCGAACATGTTTTAGTGAAGTCTGCCGTATTAATTCAAGCCACAAGATGTCGCAATCTCCCTTAAAACGCCAACACCTCTGCTACAGCTCTATGCTGTGAAATGAGCCGCTGCAGCTAAACTGGGGCATCATTTTCTATAGACAAACGAAAGATAATGTATAAACAGTGATTAAGACTGACACTTAACACTCCCTAAACCTTTTGCCTGTTTCGATAAAAAGGGAAAAAAAAGGATTCCTTATAAAGTTTTTTCTTATTTATTTTTTTCATGACATATTTTATTTGGACTTTATTTGCAGACTTACGTTAAGTTTATTCAACTATTAACAGTAATGAGTGATATTTGCTGGGATAGACATGCGCACGGCTGAAGAAGAGGCACATCTGGACTGACGTCACCCCTGTCTGAAAAGCTGCTAATTTGAAGGTGTCCGGGAGTGGGACATAACCCGGTCTCTGAAACCTAGTGCGCAGGGCAGCTTCAAGACCGAAACTTTTGCGCTAGTGTTTGCGTATACTTCGTCAAGTCGGTTCGCAGAGTACTTTGTGCGACCTGAACTAACTTCTTAAGCCCCCTGAGCCACCATACCAAGTTAAGATTATAAAGACTGATAGGCTGAAAATAGAGACTTCGGTTGGACCACATCCAAGACTCGAAAAGCTGAGTAACTTTTTTGAGGGTAGTGTGGGGCGTCTGATCTGAGGGATCCACGCCGCGGCTTCAGAGGATGAGTGAACCCAAAAGGAGATGAACAGAAGAGAGGCGCAGAGCCTGGAGTGCGCTACATCTGCTGGACTCAAAGCTTTTGTTCTGCGGTCTCCCTGTGCATCTGGACTGAAGAGGACGATGAACACAGTCTTGGTAATATTTACCTGCAGCGTGTGTGTGTATATATGTTTTTACATTATAACGGACCGTCTTTTATCTGTTAAGCCGTTTTCATGATTCAGTTAGTTTGTCATTAGGGTTTGCTTTATTTGCATGCATCATACATTACTGTGTCGACGTGATCGTGCAACGCTTAAGATTTGTAGGCTACATGGTTGCAACTGAAGCAATTTCAACATAGAGAGCACTCTTATTTGCAACAACCAAAATAAACTGTCTGATGTGATGTCACCCAGTTTGTGGTTGCAGCTCTATTTGAGTTTCTGCCGGTGCTCCAACGGGCCGCGTGCCAACTGTCTGGGTCACGGTGGCCAAGTGGGAAGCACTGCTGCCCGGACTAGGCGAGTCTGAGCAGTATAAATGCGCTATACAGTTATAAGGCAGTGTCATGGACATGCAGGATTTAAGCTCTGATCGTACTGATGTTTGTTTAAACTAAAGCCTTAGGGAACAAACGTATCCCTGATATAAAAATGTGCTTGATAGTGATAGTGTTTAGGTCATGTAGGCTAGTAAAACCATGACCACTTTTTACTTTTATTGACACTGTCACACACGACCATCAAGTGCCTCTTATTTATTTACAGAATCTCAAATGGATTGTCTAAGACAAGTTCTCCATATGAATGACTCTCCAAAGGCAACAGTCTCTGATGGATTACAGTGCTGCGACCATCCACTGACATGACTTCAGAGGCAAATAAGACTTGGAAGCTTTGGCTTTCAGGAGAGATTTGAGCACTGGGTGTGCAAATAATTGACCCAAAGATACTTCATTGCATTTAGAGGCAGACCATGGACGTATTATGGTGCGTCATCAAACTGATTATTTGCATGTAGACTGTCTCTAGCACCTTCTGTCCCACCCCATGTCACACGAATCCCAAAATTATGGAAATTTTGTGGAAGATGCTGACTTGGTCTCTGAGCCTGGTGGTAATGGCAGCTCCTGGTTTTCAAAACACCATCAAGCTGTCCAACAGTTCTCAAGGTAAGAAGAAAATGTTTATATTGAATTACAAAAGCCAGTCAAGTGTTTTTAGGCAGTTCAAAGATGTTGCCATGTCTCTCTCATCTTTGACTTGTATTTGCATCCGTTTTCTGTTAAAGAGGAGTTCCTGTCCTACCTGCAGCACTATCAGTTGACTGTCCCGGTACGAGTGGATGAAAATGGCAGGTTCTTGAGCTATACTGTGAAACATAAGCGACCCGGCCGATGGAGGCGTGGATTGGCAGATAAATCAATGGGACCACTACCTCTGCAAGACCCCTTAGAGCCCAGGCTCTTCTATCGCCTGATGGCTTATGGCAAGCACTTTCACTTAAACCTGACACTCAACCCTCACCTGGTGTCAAAACATTATACTGTGGAGTATTGGGGTAAGGAAGGACTGGAATCGCGCCATAACGCAGTAGAAAACTGTCACTATGTTGGATTCTTGAAAAACCAGTATAGAACATCCCAAGTGGCCCTAAGCAACTGTAAAGGCCTGGTAAGTACATTATGATTTAGTCTAATTTCAGTCTTTCAATCTATGTCATTAATTTAACGTGGGTCATGATTTAGGAGTAATCTGTGCCCTCATATGATGACCAAATCCCAAAGCACACTAAACTATCCTCTTGTGATGTTATCACTCTATTTCTGGCCAGGGGTGGGCCATTTCGTGTCGCATGTCATTATACCGGCATCATTTTTTGATAATGTTGTCATTTTTTAAATCATTGTGGACACAATTTAATTTACATGCGCTGGTTTGGACAGAAGTCCTTTAGAAGTAAAATGAAAGTAAAAGGAAGGATGTAAATTGCTTAAGTAGACCATATTTGCGAGGAAATTAGCACGGCAACCAATAGGCTGGGCTTTGAAGTAATTTGTCTGTGTAAATTATATTGTCAAACATACCGTTATGGTGATATTTCTTTAATACCGTGATATAGATTTTACACCATATCGCCCTGCCCCTGCTCACTATAAAGGTATTTTGCTGATTTTAACCTGCCTCAGAACTTTGTACAGTGCTCTTTTTAAACATCTGATCTATGATCTGATCGCACAGAAATATTACATTTACTATGGATTTTCTTTAGTGTCGACTGGAGAAATACTTACATTATAATTATATAATTACGTTTTTGGCCTTTTATTTTTGTTGTCAGTTTACTAGGATATTAAGATAATAGTTTAATATTAATAATAGTCTGTCAATGGAATCCTATAAATCCTGGCTTTTGTCCCTCTGGAGTCGAGTTTGTGTACTGGCATCATGACGGATAAATGAAATCAGAACAGCAATGCAAATGTATTTAACAATTCTGTGAATAGTGTTGATCTAAGTACTTGATTCCATTATTTGACTAAAAGTACAGATACCACTGGTTAATATTAAAAGTAAAAGTTGCTCAGTCAAATTTTTACTCAAGTGAAAGTAGTGAAGTATTTGCTGCAGAAAATACTCTAGTCTTTAAAGTAGAAAGTACTAGTTTAAATAAGTGTTGGGGAAAAATAGCTTCAATAGCATGAAAATCTTTGCCCAGATCTGTACAAGACAACAGGGACACTTCCCCTTGTCAGTGGCATTGATAGTACACAGCGCCACCTACTGTATGAAATACATGGACAAATGTACTTTTAACTTTGGAGCCTGAACAGAAATGTTGAGGGGAAATAAGTTCTTAACCAAAGTAGTACTTAAGTAAATTACAGATCCTAAAAAACTGTACTTAAGTACAGTACTTAAATAAAACAAAACAAAACGACTAGATACAGTGCATCTGACTTTCCTACCTTCACCTTGATAGTGACAAAATCTGAACAAAAGCCTTAGAAAAACTGTGCTTTCTTTGGAAATGTTATCTCCAGTCTGTCGTTTAAGTATTTTATTTGTTGGTGTGAAATACTGTCAATATAGCTACCGTTTAAATCATCTGATGGAAATAACTTGATCAAAAAGATAAAATATTTTTGACAGAGGTTAGAGTTTTGCATTTATGATGAGTCTAATTTGACTAACATTAACAAAACTATCCTCTCAGTTTTACCTTTATTGCACAGAACTACTTTCAACTGTTGTCCATGTTTTAATTGATTTGATTTGTTGATCACATTTGTTCATATGCAGTAGTGTATGACTGTAGTGTCTCTTTTCCCAAAAGCATGGTGTCATAACCACAGAGGAAGAGCAGTATGTAATAGAGCCATTGAAGAACATGTCCTCAACAAACTCCGGTGAATGGAACCTGGATGAAGCACAGCAGCATGTTATTTATAAAATGTCTGCCATTCCCTCACCACAAGAACATAGCCAGGAGTTCAGCTGTGGCATTTCAGGTTGGTAAACCTTCATCTGGGTTTAGACTTTGTGTGGGAGGAAATGACGCGAAAGAAGGGTTATAAATAGCTGATTAGAGGAAGCATTGGTTTAGGTACGGTTTTGGTAGACATGACCAGGTCTCTTGTGTGCTATGTGTAGGACTTTTCAGGCTGTCAGACATCCATCTAAAGTAAAAGGCCTCTTTACATTTCAGTCAATCAGGCATTTATAGAAATGTTGGCATATCAAAAAAACAAGCTAATATTTTAGATTTTTAAGCCAAAATCTGGGCTAGAAGAAATGTGACAACTTGTGGAGAACGAACCAGATGGTAATGCAGGTATTTGGGCCATGATCTTGTAAGACTAAGCAAAAGCGTTTTCCACCAGGAAGCATGCATGCCTTAACACGTACCATCTCATAGCTTTTTTCCCAGAGCATCTGGGTCATAAAGCAAAGGCCTGAGCTGCTAAGTTCAATGGGGCAGATTCTTTCTGTATTGCACATATTCTGTTATCACTGTGTTCGCTGTATTATGCTACTTATTTGATAGAATAAGTCGTACCTTATTGTGACTACACCTGTTCTTCACAGATCTCCATGCACCTTGCCAGTTAAGAACACCCTCCAGTGTTCATGTGTCACCTGCTTCTCAAAATGAGTTGTCCAACAGCACCCACAGACAGAGGCGCTCTGTCAGCACTGAGCGCTTTGTGGAGACTTTGGTTGTTGCTGATAAAATGATGGTTGGTTATCATGGACGAAAAGACATTGAGCACTACATCTTATCAGTAATGAATATTGTAAGTGTTTTGGTTTTGTTTGTGACTACATTTATTTACAAAACTAAGACACAAATGTCTGACTTTGTGCCTTTATTTCTTTTCTGGAGGTCAGGTTGCCAAACTTTACCGTGATGCCAGTCTAGGAAATGTTGTGAACATTGTCATCACCCGTTTGATTGTTCTAACTGAAGACCAGGTATGAATGTCATTCATTTACAGCAACAGTTTTTCTATTGTTTTTCTGAAACTGTAAAACAAATATATAAATGTTATTGCAATCTTGCATTAAAGCAAACCTTTTTTCTCCCTTTTGGGCCTACTTTTAATTGTACATATTAATTGTTTGCAGCCTAACTTAGAAATCAACCATCACGCTGACAAGTCACTGGATAGTTTCTGTAAGTGGCAAAAGTCTATTCTGTCTCATCACAACAATGGCAACAGTATTCCTGAAAATGGCATGGCTCATCATGACAATGCAGTACTAATTACAAGGTAAGTTCAGTGGTGTGTAGACAAAATGTATATTCCACTTTAGGGCATTAATTAAAAGATAAAGTAATACATTTTTAATTGTGTTGAATACATTTTGGTAATTCAAGCTTCATATTTCTGTTTTTGTTGTGACACACTTTAATATCTCTCTTTTTGACACTTATAGCAAAAACTTCCACTTTTTCCACTACAAATACACCTTTGTTTTATGTTAAGATTTATTTCTACTGTATGTTTTGAGTGTGAGCAGAGACTATACTATTATAATTGTTTTTTCCCATTTCGTGTCACATTTATACGCATAATTGTTGGATTGCAGCAGCACCCTGTTGTTTAGTATTTTTAATCACACACACACGCACGCACGCACACACACACACACACACACACACACACACACACACACACACACACACACACACACACACACACACACACACACACACATACATACATATACATATATATTTTTATATACATATATATATATATATATATATATATATATATATAAATCAACTCATCCTCACCCTCCGCGGGCGGTCTCTCTTTTTCTCCAAGCTCGGGTCCTCTACCAGAGGCCTGGGAGCCTGAGGGTTCTGCACAGTGTCTTTGCTGTTGCTAGAACTGCACTTTCCTGGACCGAGATGTCTGATGTATTTCCTGGGATCTGCTGGAGCCACTCCTCCAGTTTGGGGGTCACTGCCCAGAGTGCCCCAATGACCACGGGCACCACTGATGTCTTCACCCTCCAGGTTTTCTCCAGCTCTTCTCTGAGCCCCTGGTATTTCTCTAGTTTCTCGTGTTCCTTTTTCCTGATGTTGAAGTCACTTGGTATTGCTATGTCGACCACAACGGCTTTCCTCTGCTCTTTGTCCACCACCACAATGTCCGGTTGGTTCGCCATTACCATTCTGTCCGTCCGTATCTGGAAGTCCCACAGGATCTTGGCTCGGTCATTCTCGAACCACCTTTGGAGGTGTTTCCCACTTTGACCTTGGGGTTTCCAGCCCATACTCTGCACAGATGTTCCTGTACACTATACCAGCCACTTGGTTAACTTTCCCTGCCAGCATCTTACACCCTGCAGTTATGTGCTGGATTGTCTCATTGGCCTCTTTGCACAGTCTACACCAGGGGTCTTGTCTGGTGTGATAGATCTGGGCCTCTATTGCTCTGGTGCTCAAGGCCTGCTCCTGTGCAGCCATGATGAGCCTCTGTGCTGTCCTTTAGTCCGGCTCTGTCTAGCCATTGGTAGGATTTTTTGATATCCGCCACTTCAGTTATGTTTCGGTGGTACATCCCTTGTCCTCCCATGATGGAACCTCCGGCACCTCATCTTCTGTTCCCCATTGTCTGAGACATTCACTGAGCACGTCATCTGAGGAAGCCTTGTCCTTGATGTACTTATGGATCTTGGATGTTTTTATCCTGGATAGTTGCTCTCACACTCACTAGTCCTCGGCCTCCTTCCTTACGGCTAGCGTACAGTTTCAAGGTGCTGGGTTTGGGGTGGAACCCTCCAGGCATGGTTGGGAGCTTTCGTGTCTTAACATCTGTAGTCTGTATCTCATCCTTTGGCCAGCTTATTATTACTGGCAGGACCTTCCTTACTCGTTGGAGGTATTTGTCCATAGTAGCTTTCCTTGTCACCTCTTCGAGGTTTTTTTATTTGCATGCGGGATTCCAAGGTACTTGTAACTGTCTTTAATGTCTGCTATTGTTCCTTCTGGGAGTGAGACCTATTTTGTGTGGACAACCTTCCCTCTCTTAGTCACCATCCGACCACACTTCTCTAATCTGAATGACATCCCGATGTCTGTGCTGTAGATCCGGGTGGTATGGGTCAGTGAGTCGATGTCTCGCTCAGTCTTACAGCTTGATGTAGGAGGTGACTGATGCTGGTCCCGTTCCTGAGTCGGTATCATAGACTGTAAAAAATAATCAGTATCCATAGCCAGTCTTGTTGATTATTTGGCTGAGGGGATTCAGACCTATGCACAGCAGTGGGGACAGGGCGTCTCCTTGGTATTTGATGGAGACTTGTGCAAGTGGCTTGCCATTGGACTCAAGGGTGGTTTTCCACAACCTCATTGAGTTTGCAATGAAGGCTCTATAGAGTCCTGTTGATGTTGTATAGCTCCAGGCATTCAATGATCCAAGTGTGTGGCATTGAGTTGTAGGCTTCTTGCAATCAATCCAGGCAGTGCTCAAGTTAGCGTTTCAGGTTGAGCACCTGTTCTGTCAACCAGGACCTGGTGTTTGGCACCTCTGGTATTTTAAGAGATTGCCTTCTGAGCTGTGCTCATGTGTTGATCCATGTGCCCGCTTATCTTAGCTGCTATGATGCCAGACATGAGCTTCCACGTTGTGGAGAGGCAGGTTATCGGCCGATAGTTGGATGGTACTGTACCCTTTGAGGGATACTTCAGAATCAGGATTGTGCGCCCTTCGGTTAACCATAGTGATGGGCAGATGATTCCTCAAAGTGTGTGTCACACACTTTCATAATTGTGTCACACTGTATCACACTGTGTTGGTAGGATATTTTCTGGTGGTGAAAAGCATCAGACCAGTGAGCCTGAAAAAAGTTACCTCAGCACACATTTATTCTAGTTTAGAAATGTGAACCAAATTGTCATGAATGAGCTGTTTAACAGCACAGAGTGATCACTAAAACAAAAACTGCTCAGGATAATGAAAACAGAAACATATGAATTAGAAGTATCAGTGAAAACCATGTCAAAATGAAGTCACTGACCAAGATTTGATACGTTCTGCTTGTGACAGTAGGACACATATAGCACAACATTTATGTTTACCAGTGGGTGTCCAGTTAATCGACTGAACCATTAAAAAAATGGAGTACCTACCATCTGACTTGATCTCACAACCTTCAAACCAGTTGTTCTCCCTAATGGTGCGTTGATAGAAGCTAAAAAAACAATACACTATACCTTTTGCACAGTGCTTAAATTTCTGATCGATCCGTTCTCGGACGTGAAAAGATATTGAATACATTACATTGACACTATATGATACAAAATGACACAGTTAAAGTGTTGGTCACGTGACTTTTCTTAAAATTATACACTCGTGACACAGCTCGGCCGAGGTGTCGGTTTCTGTGCTTGATACATTTGTCGATACTTCAGCTCATTTAGCCCATTACTAGTTAACCATTCAGGGTGATTCCCATCTCTCAGCAGTTGGTTCATTTGTGCTGCCAAGCGCTCATGCAGTGCCGTGAGTTTCTTTAGCCATTGAGCGTACATTTTCACTGGTTGAGTTAAGAACAGCCGGTTTATTCGTCTGGCTTCATTATCTCTCGTGTACCTCCTTTAGGCGGCTGGCCAAGGCTTGAAACCTTTGTTTGGCATTTTCCAATGGTTCAGGTATGGGCATCTGGCTGTACCTCTTGCTTGATTGCTCTTACAATAGCCAAACGTCTCCAGGATTACTGCTGCTGTGGAGTATATCAGCTCATTGGTTTCAGTGATGGTTGAAGTAGGAATTACCTTCAGAGCAGCATTCACATCTTCTAGGAGACGTGTGTATATATATGTATACACGTACACATACATACGTACATACGTACATACGTACATACGTACATACATACATACATACATACATACACGCACACACACACACACATACACATACATAAGATAAGATAAGATGATACTTTATTGATCTCACAGATGGAGAAATTGCATTCGATGAGAGAGCATCCGGCAGCAGCACCCATTCAGTGCGCACCACTCTTTTTTTTCTTTGGTGAAAGATCGTTGTGTCGCGGCCGCCATCTTCACTGTTTTGGTCACAGGAGGAGCACTGGTTGATGGGAAATCCGTAGACGATGACCACGGCGGTGGAGCTCTTGCGCTTGGCCACGATGTTCTTGGCCACACAGGTGTAGTTGGCCGTGTGGGACAGACGCGCCTGCTTGATGATCAGGTTGTGGTCCACGGTGATGTAGAAGTTCCTGTCCTCGGCCGGGTCGATGATCTCGTTGTCCTTCAGCCACTCCACCCACATGACCTTGGAGGATGGAGAAACTGTAGCTGCCCTGGTCCTGCACTGGTCAGCTCCACCTCGTCCTTCCTCTTCCTCCTGCACAGCTCCCTCCACAGTCTATCACCATCTCCTCGTTGGTCCCTTTTGTTGTTTCCTGTAGCTCCTCTTGTGACGCCTCCTCCGTGCTGCAGGTGTGATGGCTCTTGGTGCCTCTTCACTGTTCAGTGTCTCAGAAGAAGATGTTTGTAGATCTCAAATGGGTTTAGCTGATAAGCTAGCAGTTTGTTACACACACGTACACATACATACATACACATACACACACACACACACACACACACACACACACACACACACACACACCTGAATGTAGACTTTAACCTATATATACTAATTTTAGATGTGTTTGTCTCATAGATACGACATATGCACCTATAAAAACAAACCCTGCGGTACCTTGGGTAAGTTGGCTACAGATTAACATCTAATTTGTCTTTTATTGTGTCCTCAGACAAACCTTATTTAGTATTCTCTTCTTAAAGGGCATCAGCCAGACAGTCCTTCAGACTTATAACATATGTTTTCACTTGTGTCTTTCAAACTCCACAAGCTCCACAAGTTGTTGCTCCGTTTCTTGGAACCCCTGGACCTGGTTAACACTGTACACCTCTCCTTCATAGACTCAGGTTTATTAAACCCTTTGCCTCTGCTGTTGGCCTGTAACCTCAGTTTGTCTAAAGTGTTTACACTTGCACCAAGAAAGGAAAAAGGTATGTGTTGAACAGCCAGGGAGCGAGATGGGGGAGGAGAAAGGGGTGTTTAAAGTGGAGAGTAGTCACAGAGGAGGAGATGGACATGATAGGAGGAGTTGAAAGGGAAATGGAGGAGAAGAAAAAGCAGACTGAAGATAAACTTGGTGATGCGCTACTTTTTGAATTTGGATGGGGGGGGGGGGTAGAAAAGAAAATATGGACGGCACAGAGGCACCCCTCTTCAGTGCTTCACCCCTCAAACTGAACCTAAATCTTCCCCAATCCTTTTCCTCCGTCTTATCTGCAGGTAAGCCCCCGCAGGCACCACAGTATATCTTAAAGGTAATATTGTGACTTCAGGGATGGCTTGACAGATTGACCGCATTCGTCACATTCCCCCCGTCCCTTTAATAGCCCTGGCATCTGCTCTGTTTCCTCGTTGTCTCACCCTACCTCCGCCCCTCAGGGATCATGCTCCCGGGTCACATCACTGGCCTTTGGGGTCACCGAGTAATCATGGGGCTGAAGATAATGCACAGTTCACTCCTAGTGTTTGAGAGAAAACAACTTCCACCTCAAATGTGCCTCCTCCCCTTCACCCACATTTTGAGACATGTACATGTACCTGAGGAACTTTTTGAAGTTGTACTATTTACTTGTACGTCCTAAAGTTGTTTTACCATATGGTACTTTTTACTTTGACTTGAGTAGTATTCTAATGAAGTAAATTTCATGTTGACACATGAAATTAATGAAAGTATTTGGCCAAAATCCAATAGGAAGCCTATGGGGAACTGACCAAATACTTTTTTCCCCACTGTAGTTTGTGTTTCATGTACATTATTCTTCAGAAAAATATCTTTATGTATATTATACTGGCGTTTCCTTTGGAAATACATTTTACATTATTTCATGTTTTATTATTACTTATGTCACTACTGAATTGTATATCAGTACTCACAGTACTCAAGTAGCATTTACCACAGTTACTTTTTTACTCTTACTTGAGTAAATATTTGTACTCAATATTTAAAAACCCACCCTTTTGTAATGAATATGGTGAAAGCAGAAGTGATACAACGTTTAGTAGTGAGAACGGTAGTGACTTGTATAGACGCACACATTTAATCCACTCTATGTAATCTTCAAAGGATTGTCCCGTCTCCTTATCTCACCTGTGAGTTCGTGACATCTAGATTGCCAAAAGCTTCAAAATACCATTTCTTTTATGCACACCTGCGCTGAGTAGAGTTTTGTATGATGAGAGTTGCCTCTATTTGTTTCATTAATGTCATTGTTTTTGGTGCTTGTGTGTTACTAGGTTTGGCTTCAGTGGCTGGCATGTGCGAGCCAGAGCGAAGCTGCAGCATCAATGAAGACATTGGCCTTGGCTCTGCTTTTACCATTGCACATGAGATTGGCCACAAGTGAGTTTAATTTTCAATATACAGAACCTGACGCCGAGCATTACTCTCTTATCATACATGACAAACTCCGCCGTACCTCATCTGTTACGCTGTACAAAACAATAGCATCAAATCTGTTAGCCTTTTCTCCTCCAGCTGACTGTTTGAACTTTTTAGCGCCACATTTTTCCTCATGCAAATGTCAGTGTCCACATACCTCTGGCTCTTTCTTCTTGAATGTAAAGAAAAAATAATGATGATGTAGTAGTCTACGTATCCCCCTCTGGAGAGTTCAGCAAGATGGCGATTTCCTTTATTATGTCTCGTGCCTGCTTCTGTTGTGGGGCAGTTACAAAAATAGCCTCTGCTGCTTCTAGAGGATGTTAAAAAAAAGTGGTGTGTGGTGTGGGGGTTTTGAGCAAGTTGATTTATTTCCAGGGTAGAGTAAAATGTCAAAAACGGCAGCCTTAGAAAAACAGGTCCTTGCTGTGCAGCGTGGTTGGGTTTGGTATATACATTAGACTGGAACTCTACTTTTTTCATGAAAGGAAATGCGATCTTTGACATCTTGCGCTAACATGAGAATGACTTATTTGTAATATTCAGACAACATATTTAAGGACACCTATTGTTAAAGTTTTTTTTCGCTTTCTTTATTATAAGATTATTCTCCAGTTCCATTAATCAAAAAAGGGCAGTCCTGGCTCTGTTGATGATAGTGACTGCGAGTCTCTCTCATGGCCTGCTCAGACTTGCATAAGCTGATTGACAAAGAGACACACAGTGGTGATTAGGACTTTCTTCAGCTCCAGACAGGGTTCGACCTTTAACCCTGAGATCTAGTCAACACAGCTGGTTTGGAGCTACAGAACTAAAGTTATCTGTGGTCACTGTCGGAGCCTGGCGAATAAAAGCCCACACTTAAATGGATAGGCATTATTTCACTGAGCTTCTGCAATGTCACGTCATTTCCTTCTACCCTGTGTTGCACTGATGTTTTATCTTGTATTGATGATTGAACTGCGCAAAGCCTTCTCCAGCACATCCCAAAGATTCTCAATAGGATGAAGGGCCGGACTCTGTTGTGGGTGGGCAGGCAGTGTGTTTCATTCATATAACTAAAGCTGTGTGTTTTTCAGTTTTGGTATGAACCATGACGGTATTGGGAACTCTTGTGGTACCAAAGGTCATGAGACAGCTAAACTGATGGCTGCTCATATAACCGCCAACACCAACCCATTTTCCTGGTCTGCCTGCAGTAAAGACTACATTACCAGCTTTCTTGAGTAAGTGGAAAGAGTTCATTGCGGATTGATGTAAGAATATTAATTATCATGTCATCTGTACTGTTAATCCACAGCAGCCTATTCCTACATTGTCCTGTTGATCATATGATAATCATCTCACCATCACAGAGCACCCAGTAGGCCAGCTGCTCTGTCTAAAGCCTGTCTTCTATTTTATGGATAGGTCGATGACGACAAAACAGCGAAAGCGTTTGTTAGAGTAAAGAGTAAAACATTACCATTTGTCAAAATCACTCACCGCTGGTTGAACTGAACAGGAGAAAGTGATGCGACCTTACCATTGCGAAAATTGCAGACAGCCATTACAAATTGGGGGGTGGGGGGAAAAGTCGCAAAGAGAACATCTGGATTATGCTGCTTGGCAAGTAACAGGTGGTTGTGTCTATGAATGAAATAAAAGGCTCTCCTGTCCACTGACCTCTAAACTAGCAGACAGTAACTAATATGATCATTTAGTTGTGCCATTGACAGCGCTAGAACATTGTATTTGTCTCCAAAATGCAGTGACTTTGTTTTTACATGTTACAGTTACACATTTGGTTGTAAAACAACACTCTTAGTTGGGGTCAGCTTTGTGAAAATGGGAGTTGATGCTTATCATTTTCCCTCAGGGAACAAAAGTTTAGAATAAGGGAAGTCCATTCCATTCAGGACAATATCCTTGAATCTGAACCACTCAATGAAAGATTTCCTGTTGCATTTTTAGAAAGTAGTCACCATTGTTTCCCTGTGTTCTTTTCTGGACGTTCAATTGAGAGTTTTGACTTATTGTCTACTTTAAAGGACGTACTGTATATTTTGTTGCGTTTATTGGACGTGTCAGACAGTGAGGACAGCAGTGCCTCACGGAGCCGTGATGATTAAATGACATATAAGGATGAATGCCTTCTTCTTCTTTTCACATCAGAGTTTTATATTTAGTTGATAAGGATGCGTATTTCTCACTTGTTTGTGCATGCGCAACGCGCCTCAACTGTGACCTAGCACGTATTTCGGAAATGAGGAATTTATGCTGAAAAGCTGTTTATGCTGAAGAGCACAATTTCCCCAGTGGGGCAAATACATGTTTTCTTATATCTTATCCCATTAGCTGTTCAAATGTAACACCTTTTCTGTGATCTACTTCGGCCCTCAAAGGGTGCTGTCCAACACTTGCATGATCAGAGAGGCAGTCTCATAAAACCGAGCACTACGTTATTGTTGTCACTTTGCCCACTTTTCCTTTCCAGAGTTGGGAGGCCTTTCTGCATGTAGCAGCTGCCACAGCTGGAAATAACATGGTGCTATAGTAAATAAGTACGGTCATATTCTCCTTTAAAGGAATGTGCTGCCTCAGAGAGCAGACTGTAACCACTATTAAATTCTTCTCTTGTTCTTGCTGGCAAGGATTACATGAGTCAATTTCCAAAAAGAAAAAAATCAGCACAATTATGTCCAAACTTTAAGAACTACAACGGTTCACCTTTTATAGGTTTGTGATTTAACGTGTTTAATTTGTGGAGGAGTTCCATAAAGCTGCCCAGTGACCTGAAGGTTGTTTCATCACTTTACCTGCCTTGCTTCCAGTGTGTGCGTCTTTTTGTTTCCAATTGTTTTTTAATTGAATATAATATAGATAATAATATTGAGGTTTATGTATGAAAGATAATGCCGAAAACATAAAGCTATGCCCCTAAAATGGACTCCTGATGACAACAATTCAAACATTATCAAGTTGTAACTGCGGGAGACATTGAACAATGACTGTTTGGTATTATTTTCACTCTTGCATGATTTGTGTAAGGAATGGCTGTGTGTGTTGGAATCAGTCTTATTGTGTGTTTGCATTTGCGACAGCTCAGGTCGAGGGACGTGTCTGGACAATGAGCCTCCGAAACAAGACTTCCTGTACCCCACTGTGGCCCCAGGGCAGGTGTATGATGCGGATGAGCAGTGTCGCTTCCAGTATGGAGCCTCTTCACGCCAGTGCAAGTATGGGGTAAGAAACCTCTGCTTTAATGGAATACAATTCAATTTAAAGTTGACGTTGTCGTGAGACGATTCCACTTTGCATTGATATTTTTTCAGTGGGGATTTTTACTTTTCATTTGCTTACTCAATTGGGACAGAGTAAAGAGCATTTTAAACAATCCTGAAGTGTCCGAGACAAAATGAAAAGATGGCAGTTTACTCAACACCTCCTTCATCTGCTCGGTGTGATTATGAGATGATACTGATTTGCCCTTGGCTGTGTAAGCCCAGTGCATAACTCTGGCAATGAAAACCACATGGTTCAAAGTGCTTATTGTACAGCCAATTATTGATATTTGTACATATTTACACTGAAAAAGAAATTGTTAAGGCATTTTAGTAATTTTGAAAATGATGGCAAAAACTGACGTGGTTAAAATATGATTTCAAAGTTATTTCTCTTAAATGTTCTTCAAAAGACTAGAGAAAGCTTAAAGTATGAAATACAAACATCCTTTGATGGTTACATCAGCACACCTCTGCCTTTTTTATTACCCGCTTGTTCTCTTTTGCCGTAAATCCATCAGGTCCACTTCGACGTTGGTTAAGACCTTGGGCCACTGACCTTTTAACAGGGGCTGGGATGGTGAGAGGAGTTGTGGGGTGGCTTATTGAAACCAGCTGGCAGACAGAAAATGCTGCAGTGTGATAGTGGCAGTTTGCCGGTTTATTTAATCTGGATGGACTCGAGAAGCTTCACGTCCATGGCATATTTACTAACCTCCAGGGTCAGAATCTATGCACAACAACATAACTCTTTTTCATTGGCTTGTTCTTCTACTAAACACAATTAATCGGCGTGTCGGTAAATGCCTTTGAAGTGGATATGTTGGATGACCCAGTTCAGTTACACATGTTACAAGAGCTGTTCTTGTAACATGTGCTCACTTTATTGGTGTTTTTATTTGGGGGCAATCCTTCGCTGTCTTCACACTTTGTCTTCCACATTCACATCATGTGGTAATTCCCAGACAAAGGAGTAAAGGGGGAGATGTTTATCCAGACCACTCAGTAATACCTAAGATATTTGTTGGGCCTTCGAGTCATCTTTATCTCAGACTTGGGAGGCCCGTTGCTCACTCTTGATTTCCCTCAAGAAGCAGAAATGTGATTTCTTGAGCTGATGTCACAGTCCCATGTGGTCTTGAGGTTAAAGACATGGTGTTGATCCAGCTGACTCTTAATTTCTCACACAAGAACATTAAGAGCACCCTGTGACCCTCTGTAGATGATTCCAGGTGCACCGTGATCCAACACATATGGTCTCCTAAATCTCTGATTTATAGAACTCATAATGTGGCCAAGTCAATTCATATCTATCTTATTAGTTCCTTTTTGTTTCTCACAAATATCATACCAAGTAACCAATATATTATTTGGACTTTATTCAGCAGGTAACTCCTTTGTACACTGAAATCATTCTGATCAACTTGTTCTTGCCTTCTTTCCCAGGAAGTGTGTAGAGAGCTCTGGTGTCTTAGCAAAAGCAACCGGTGTGTCACAAACAGTATTCCTGCTGCTGAGGGGACTCTGTGCCAGACTGGCAACATCGACAAAGGGGTAAGTCTTTCCACATCTCACTTCTTAAACTCAGATAATTTGTATATTGTATAATGTTGTGTATATGTTGGTAAACAAATATTGATAATAAAATATAACATTTTAAACATTCATACTAACTTGCTTATCAATTCATTACTTTCCTGTGTACACCAGTCTTACCTCAGTGCTTTGGCTTGCTGCTAATTCATACACAATAACAAATAAGTACACTAGGCTCTTGGTCATCTGCCCCTTGTTTATGGGAGAGACAGTTTTAACGTGGATTAGAGCCTTTATTGTCTCTGAATGGTTCGAGGTCTCAAAGAGAAGAATAGAAGAGTGTCACAAGCTGTCATCCATGATTACTATTAGCTCAGTGGAGCCTTTGAGGACAGGGGCCAATCGGTATCGTCCTGGACAACACAGGGGGCCCAGGTTGAGCTCGGGGCTTTAGTGTAGCTTTAGCAGAGCCAGTGCCATACACTGCCTGCCCTGTCAGGGACAGCTTCAAAGGAATATGAATGTCAGCCATTTCTCACCCAGCGTGCTGTGGAGAGAGGCCACAGAAGTGGGGCAACAGATGATCTGGGGGTCAGAAAAATAACTGACTGGAAGAATAAGAGAATGTATTACATTTTTGCATTACAGCATCTTTTTTCAGCAATGTGATCTATTTATTTTGGCGTTGAGCTTCTTTTGTTTTTTCTCAAGGCAGCTAGGCCATGTTCTCCTTTGAGGAAGTGAGGACAGTAGCAAGAAGTTCCAAGGAGGACAGTAGCCTTACATGGCCTTCTCCTTGATAGTCTCTGTACCTTGTGGTTCTTAACCCACTGACACAGTTCAGATACAAAGGAGCAGGTCTGATCCTCTGTGAAACCCAAACAGCTTAGCTGCAGGCTTACAGCGCTGCAGCAGCAGATTTAGACGCTGCTCATTGGTGTCAAGGCATTAAACTAAAACAGCTTTGCCATGAAAGTAAAGCTGGTTTAATTCAACCATTAAATTACTAGATAAGTGACTGCATCCTGATTCAGGAATTATTTAGTTTCATCTGTGCGTGTTTCAGTGGTGCTACCATGGGGAGTGTGTGGCCTTTGGGTCATGGCCTCAAAGTGTAGATGGAGGCTGGGGTCCCTGGTCCACGTGGGGCGAATGCAGCCGGACGTGTGGTGGCGGTGTGTCTTCCTCCATGAGGCACTGTGACAGCCCAGCGTAAGTAGGCAAAGTAAGCCACAGCAAGCAGAACACACACATCCAGGTCCCGCCCACAGGTGTGCGCGAGAAAAAGGAAAACCCACCCACAACCCACATCCTCGCTCTTCTCTTTACTCACAAGATGAGAAACAAGATTGTAAAGAAGCTTAAATCGTTGCCTGGACTGAGTTGATTAAGTTGTGGACGTTTCACTCGTATTCGCAGAGGCTTCTTCTTAGCTCGTGTGGTCAGAATGTGACACTAGACCCAAACTAGAGAGGTCGTTAAATACAACTTTTATTTATCAGTTGATGATTTAAGATTCACTGCGATTAATGTTCCCTGGACGACTGAGAGCCTTTACAAACATTGGAAAGAAGATAAAAATTATATACAGTGGGAGGAAAAAAACATTTACATGTTATCATAATTTTAATGGCTGCAACATGAGGCATAAGTAAGTGAACCCAAGAATCTCGCTGAACTGCTGCAGTTTTGTAAAGAGGAATGGTCTAAGATTCATCCTGATCGTTGTGAGCGTCTAACCTGCAACTACAGGAAAGAAGGATCAGCAGCTATTTAATACAAGGGTTTACTTACTTATTCCACGCTGTTGTGAATGTCTCAGGTTTTTCTGCAAAATATCTTGATAAACATGTGAATTCATTTTTCCTTTGATGATTACACGTTGTCCAGGCCCTGAGGAAACAAAAGCCGTGCATCCTGATGCTCCTTACTATTCAACTTTGGTTTGCAATGAGCACATGGATGCTCCACTGCTCTACTGGCAAAATATACTGTGGACTGATTCACCCAAAGTTGAATAGTTTGGGAGGAACAAAGCATCATGTGTGGATGAAAAATGGAACAGCACATGAAAACCCTCTCCTCACTGTGTGGGGCAGCTTTGTTGCCTCAGGGCCCGGACAACATGTTGTCATCAATAGAAAAATTAATTCACAGCTTTATCAAAATATTTTGCAGAAAAACCTGAGACATTCACAACAGGAATAAGTAAGTGAACCGTTGTATTAAATGGCTGCTGATCCTTCTTTTGCAGCAATAACTTTTCTGTAGTTGCAGATTAGACGCTCATAACGATCAGGATGAATTCCTCTGCTGCAGTTCAGCGAGATTCCTGGGTTCACTTACTATTTCATCCCTGTCTTGTGAATGTTTACATGTTATGGCCGTTACAAATATGATAACATTTAATTGCTTGGGTGGTATTAGTTTAAGCAGACACTGTTTACTCATTTTGATGAAGATCAGACCACATTAAGTGACCAATTTAGGAAGAAATGTGAGAACTTCCAAAGCGTTCACATATATTTCCTTCCCACTGTAAATAGAAAGTCAGTCAATTAGGTCCAGTCGCATCAAATTATTTACAGACCGTGTCCATGTCTGTTCAGAGTCAGCATTGTCTCTCACTGATAGGTTTGGGGGTAGAGTCCTCCAATCCTTAAAAACACAATTCTTGGCTGCATTTAGGTTAGGTTAAGTTACTTTATTCACACCGATTGGTAAATTTGTTTTGCAATTTTGAGAAAACCTAATCTAACATTTAAAATCATACACAAATAACAAGATTTAACATCACACAAATATTCAAGATTAAAAATGAATAACTTGTATGTGGTCCAAATACTAACAGGATATGCCTTCATTAAAGATGCCATTCAAAAATGTAAACATTTTAAACCATTACAGTAAAAAGCAGCTCAAGAAAGATTAAATCACAGCTTGTTCGTCGGGGAAATGGGAGCAGGAACACAGCTTTGCTTTAAACGGTTAATATGGCATCTAGGCATTAAGAACCGATGCCCAGAAGGAAGCAAGTAAAATCCCGAGTGCAAAGGGTGCTCAGTGTCTTTTAAGATGCTGCGTGACGTCTCTCTAACTGTACAGAGAGTACAGACAGTTCTGAGGCTGGCCAATGAGTTTACGTGACCACTAGACCAGCTGATTCAGGGCGTTTTTGTTTCTAACAGAGGAGCTCCCGTACCTTGCGACCAAAGAGAAGGTTAAGGTTGCTAGTATTTTGGAGTATTTTTGAAATATTTAATTTACAGGTAGTGCGATTACTAACTTCTGTATTTGGCAGGCCATCAGGAGGAGGCAAATACTGTCTTGGGGAGAGGAAGCGCTACAGATCGTGCAACACAGATGTAAGTATCTTCCTCTTTACACCTTGTTAGAATCTTTTTATTTGCCATTGTCAATAATGCTGCTTGAATGTGTGGTTAGATGTCAAAATGTTCAATTATAGCAGCAGGTGTGTGGTAGTAGTTCTTATAGTGCATATACAACAAGTGCACGTAACTTGTGTTCATGAGTCTGATGGCAGATGCTCACATTGGCCCTCAATTATCAAACTTATGTGCAGCAAAATCAGAGCATATACGAGGTGTACGGATCCTCACCTGTGCTGGCATTTATCAATCTGGACGGGGCGTGTGGTGTGCTCAAACCCTACTCAGATCAGGAGGTGTCATACACATACGTAGAGTTCAACTGAACACTAAATGGAGCTGGAAAACAGTTTTCAAAAGCATGAAAAGCATTGCTGTATTCCATCAGATGCTAGAACCTGGGCAGTAAAGACACTTTTTTACACAATAGACCACTGTACAATGTGTTTGGAGGTGTGGGGGCAATAATACTATAATACAATAGTATATTGTAAAGTGTACCTTTTACCTTCTGGATAGTATATATGTCTTATGTCACAAAGAAAAGATAAACAAAAGCAAAAAAGCAAACAAACAAAGGAAACATCCCAAAGCATGGCCCGTACCAGGACTTTCTCTGGTCCGGACGGGTTCGCCCGGTCCCAGTCTGAGTTGCCACCTCTGCGAGCACCTGTTCCCTTCCGGTGGAAAGCACTCCACTCCTTTTCCCTCCTCACGCTTTAAACATGTTTTTTCATCCACCACCTCAGCTAGCGCTTCTCGACTTTTAGGAGCAGTGGCTCTACACCGAGCTCCTCACCCGATCTCTAGGGGTGTACCCAACCACCCTGCGAAGGAAACTCATTTCAACCACTTGTATGTGCGATCGGGTCCTCTCTGTAATTACCCAGCTCTCATGACCATAAGTGAGGGTAGGACCCAGGGCTTGACATGAACTTTTCTGCTTTTCTGGTCACCGGCCACTGTGGCTAGTGGTTTTTATAAAGTTACTAGCCAAAACAAAAATGTGGATTCAAATGTGGATGAAATTTAATTCAACTTATGATAGATTTGTATTTTATTTTCTATTTAATTTGACCTTTATGAAAGTCCCACGGTCTCTTTTTCAAGGGAGTTCTGGTCCTACATATTAACAGATTAACATAGAAAAGGACAGGCACGCGGCGTAGCGGTTAGAGCTCGTGCTATACAACAAGAAGGTCCCGGGTTCAATTCCCACCTGAAAGGGGCCTTTCTGTGTGGAGTTTGCATGTTCTCCCTGCGTCTGCGTAGGGAAACTTCAGTTTCCCCTACCATTAAAAACATGTATAATAAGTTCCCCCTGGGGCCAAGATTCCCCTGGAAATGAGATTCCTAATTTCAGTGGGACTTTCCTGGTTAGATAACTAATAAAAAAAGAAAAAACAGAAGAGAAAGTCCGTGTGCTGTGACATCGGTGTGGAGCCGCACTGTCGCTCGATCAAGCGCGAGCGCAGGGGGAGACACGGTACACGTGACAGACCCGGTCTGAGGACATAATGAGTCAATCTAAACAATATATAAACGCTTCAGAAGAGTTGCAGTGCAGTAGAAGAGAGCGAGTTTTAAAGAGCGTCTTTGAGAGGACACTGTAGGAAAATGAATATGACCAGCCTCATCGGCCACCGTGGCTCAGTAGAGAGACGGCATCGCCACAGCCCAAATCTACCTGGAGAGGGCATGCCACAATGTTCACCAGTCTGATAAATGAGGGCCAATGTGTTATTGACTGTGATAGAAAAACGTTAGCACATACATAGGTGACAAAGCAGGTGATAACAGCATATTAAAATGCAAACATTTCCTTATGATTTTAAAATCTTGACAATACAAAAATGTATTTATTTTTCATTTATTGCAGCTAATCCGTAAAAATTTTTTTATTTTAGAAATATTGAAGTAGCGAGCAGCCCAAAGGAAGAAAATTACACAGTTACGCCAATGCTTCTTCGCACATTAGTCTTCAATTCTTCAATTAATTCTTATTCTAATCTGTATTTAATCAGTATTTCTCTTTCCAAGTTCCCATGGCTGATCATAATAATAAATATGTGTGAACTATAAACCACGTCACCAAAACAAACTTACAGAAAAATAGCTTTCATGATTTTTTTTAGCCTTCTTTACTCTCTATATTATTGCACTTTTGAGATACACTTCAAGAGCATAAAGTGTAATTCAGCTCAACATTAAGCCATGAATAAAGTTCCCGTGACCCACTTTCACATTGGACACTTTCTGCATCTGAAATACAGCTTTAAACTGACAATAAAGCTTTTATTCATCCCTAGGGAGAGTGTTTTGGGTTTCTAAGGACCTTTTCACACCAATAAACTCGGCCTTTCCACTTTTATTCCCTTGTTGGCCAACCTTCCCTGAGAGAGGTGCCAACCCAGACAAGCCTTTCCAGAAAAGAGCTAGTGCCATCCTGCTTTTTATTATCATTATTTGTTTTAAATAACTACACAAATTGGTCATTAACCCACATTAATACCGGGAGAATAATTATAAATTATGAAAAAGAACGTGCAATGTGCAATGTGAATGATTGTCTCAACGTCCATGTAAGCACTTATGGTGAGATATGCCCTCTGAGTATTTCTGTATATTTACCTTACCTGCCAACCCAGATTCTCTCATGTCTTTTACTGAGATCATCAGTGTTGTATTTTAACTGATCAATGAATAATACTTAATACTTTCAGGCATGCCCAGTAGGGTCTCGTGATTTCCGAGAAAAACAGTGTGCCGACTTCGACAACATGCCTTTCCGAGGGAAGTACTACAATTGGAAGCCATACACTGGCGGTGAGTTTGCACACTTTTATGCCTTTATTTTACATGCTATATCTTCTAGTACAGAGTGCAGAATGCAACTTGAGAAATCTATCATTACTAAGACAAAACAAACTAACAAAAATGCACTCCACCTGTGGGCGGCAAGTTTGCTTGATAACGAGCTGTTTTACCCCCCCTCATCAATAGACGGGGGTTTGAACTTCGCACCGATGGGGCCAAATTCAAGCACCATTTTACCAATAGAGTTGTATATTATTATACATAACAGAGATCTACATTTAAAAGGAATGGCACGTGTGACATGTTATTGTGCTGGAGGACTGAGTTTGGCCCTGGAGCGTGCCCTGAGCTACACTGTTCATAATCACAGTTCATGTTATCAGTCCTGCCTTTGTATCACCTTGATGTCAGCAACCATAAACAGTATTAGTAAAAGTGAGGATGTTTGCTGCCGCAGTTGAATTGTCACATCCTGTGCATCTACAGGTGGAGTCAAACCCTGTGCACTAAACTGCTTGGCAGAGGGATACAACTTCTACACAGAACGCTCCCCTGCTGTCATCGATGGCACTCGCTGTCAAGCAGACTCACTGGACATTTGCATCAACGGAGAGTGCAAGGTATGGAGAACCGCTGTTTTAACAGAAATGAATAGACATGGTTTTAATTGCAACAATGAAGTTGAAAATAAGTTTAGCACTTATGAAAACTCATTTGTTCTTAATTTGTTGGTTTTATTTGCACTGTTGCATTTTGTTCACATGACACAAATTATCCAAAGTTATTTGACTGCACATTATGACATGACAATTCCTGTTGGGAATTAATTTTATACCCAAAATATTAAAGGTCGTGTTAAATTTGATGTATGTTTTAAGAGACAGAAAACTCCCACTTGAAGATCATTACAAGTCTGTCTTTTATTTTCGAGCCTCGCTTTGCAGCCATACTGTGATAAATCTCCTGAATGCCGTCTGCTTGGAACAAGCACAAAAACACTTAAACTGGTTTGTGTGCACATATGTTCAAGACAGAGAGAGGGTAATAGGCTATTTGCATAGCCTTTTGAGTTAGTTTCTTATTGTGATTAGTATAATGAGGAGGAAATACGCTTATGTATCAACAGTAAATGTCCCTTCCTTTTAAGCACGTGGGCTGTGATAACATCCTGGGCTCAGACGCTAAAGAGGACCGGTGCCGTGTGTGTGGAGGAGACGGCAGCACTTGTGAGGCCACTGAAGGACTCTTCAATGAGTCCTTACCCAGAGGAGGTACGACCCACAGAAGTGTTTGGCTTGTTATGTAGTTTGTAGATAGGAGATGGTTTATTTTGATTTGGTTTCTGCTCTTCAGATTATTTTTTTTGCTATAGATTAATTAAGTATTGTCCTCTTGGCAATGTAGCATTTATCCAAAATCCAATATAAATATTGTCATTGTGGCTGTCTGAAATTCAAATGAATATAGATAAACTATATTCAGTCTCAGTGTATGATGACAAAAATGTCCTGCAGCAATATGAGTGAGTTGAGGAGTTGATGTGAGTCTAAGGTCATCTTAAGGTCATACCACCTTTGCTCTGCCCGATCCTGTCAGATCTCAGAAGCTAAGCAGGAAGGGCCCGGTCGGTACTTGTATGGGAGACCGCCAGGGAACAGCAGGAAGCCTGAGTGAATGTAGTGAGTGAATGAGTGGTTGGTGGTGGTCGGAGGGGCCGATGGCGCAGATTGGCAGTCTCACTTCTGTCAGTCTGCCTCAGTGAGGCTGTGGCGATAAATGTAACTTTCTACCACCGAGTATGATGTGAATGAATAATGCATGAAATTATAAAGCGACTTTGAGTGTCTGGAAAAGCTCTATATAAGACTAATGCATTATTATCTTTAGAGATGAAGAGACAGAAAACATGCAGTGTTTCTCCTTGTATGGTATGACTAGTAAAACATCCAAAAATACTATGTGTGTGTGCGTCAGTGTGAGTGTGAGTGTGTGTGACCAAATAGCAGAGGGGGATTGTTTTGTCCTCTGGCAGCATTGCTTTGCCCTTTTTTGGGTTATTTTGGAATGCATTCTATATGTGGTTTTACCTCATGTGACATGAAATATGAATGTGTCTGCTCTGTGTTTTGGAAAAAGTCCCATTAGGGGAATGAAGTGGAGAAATACCACCTTGAAGGGGTCTGTCCTTCTCTTGTAGGCTACATGGAGGTTGTCCACATCCCAAAAGGTTCAGTTCATATCGAAATAAAAGAGGTCTCCGTGTCTAAGAATTATATAGGTAAGTGGTGGCTTTTCCTGAAATAAGATGACCTTTGAATAACCATCTCATTCACTTTGGTCATTTATATCCTATTACTGTGTTTATCTGGACAGTCCATGTTAATGAACTGTCCTACAGTATGGAGGACCACGACTGCCAAAACGATAAACAAACGTATAAATAAAAGAATATAAAATTAATTCACGTTCAGTGGATTAATGAATTGTCTTAATATTTAATTCATCAATTAATTTGAAAACAAATACATACATTTGATCATCTAATAGAAGTCTGTTTTTATTTGTTTTCATTTTGAAAAACATCACTACATTTATTTGTGTATTTATTAATTAATTATGTATCTATTTGCCAGTTCTGATCATTCGCTCTACTCATTATTGTAGTTATATTCTTTACAGAATTAAATAAATATTTAGAAAAATAGTAAACAGTTTGAAATGCATTTTAAAGGTATAATGTTGATAGTTTCAGACAAAATAAAAGTAATAGTTTTTTTTTTTTTTTTTACTCGTAGCCACTTCATATTTGCTGCACTATTTTGGCAAACCACATAGATTCCAACAATGTCAAAGTGTCAGTTTGAAAATGCAATTAGAGACAGAGTTCCCATATGTTGCTCAATCCAAAATCATAAAAACCACAAAATAGACATGAGACAGTGAAGCAAGGGAACTAAACCCTACTCTGCTTAGACTAAACAAGAGAAACACATCTGCAGCCCAAACAGTTACACAAAATCTGTGGTGGCTTGAGTTTATTCATTTACATGAGAAAGATGTGCAGATGTGTTATGAATTCTCAGCGGATGGTGTTGATGGATTTCTTCATTTGCACCAGAACCAGAGGGACTGTCAGATTTATAGGGCCGTGGTGACAGCTACCTGCTGCGGCAGGATTAGAAAGATGAATTAAAGCTAAAAGATTATAAGATCGTGGTTGTAGGGCTTGAATTCTGCCTCTTAATGTGCCACGTATTAGTGATATAACAGTTTTTTTAAGCAATAGTTTAGTCTGATCAGTTGCTCTATGCAGCCATTGGATCATTCCTTCTTCTAAGTTTGGCCCTGTAGCTTTCGAGGAAGAAGAAAGAGGATATTTTGGTTTGTTGTGCTTAGAAACCAGTGTTTTGACAACCAGACAGCCTGGTATTCCTGAAGTGTGTTTACTCTCTCAGTGTACGTGTCTGCACATGTGAATGATCCTACTCTGTCAGAGATACAACACAAGGAAGCTGCAACCTTACAGTTTACTGATGGTGTCCACTTACTGCTGCTGGTCTCATATGCTGGTGTCTAATTCTCTAGCATTGAAATCTGAAGGTGATGACTATTACATCAATGGAGCATGGACAATTGACTGGCCAAGAAAGTTTGACATTGCCAGGACAACCTTCCACTACAAGAGACCTTCAGACGACCTAGAGTCTTTGGAAGCCCTTGGACCTACGAGTGAAAACCTTTTTGTTATGGTAAAACTTTAAACTTTTTTACAAACTTAAGAATACAGTTTATGTCCTTGAAGTCGCCACTTTTGCCTTAGAAGCGTTGCTTTTTGGAGTTGTGTTAGTTGACTTAACTTCTGGGTTATAACCTGAGGTGACTAACTGCTTGTTGTCCTTATGTGCAGCTTGATGTGACTGCATTTTTATTTCTATTTTGCAAAGATCACTGTACTGAATACAGAGGTGAGAAAAAGTGAGTATACCGTTTGGAATTTCTCACATTTCTGCCTAAATTGGTCACTAAATGTGGTCTGATCTTCATTAAAATCATAAGAATGAATAAACAGTGTCTGCTTAAACTAATACCACCCAAGCATTTACATTTGATCATGTTTTTAATGGCTGCAACATGTAAACATTCACATGAGAGGGAGGCATAAGTAAGTGCACCGCCTGAATCTCACTGAACTGCAGCAGTTTTGTAAAGAGGAATGATCTAAGATTCATCCTGATCGTTGTGAGCGTCTAATCTGCAACTACAGAACAGCATTTTGTATTTTTTTTATTTTGTTTAATACAGGGGTTCACTTACTTATTCCACGCTGTTGTGAATGTCTCAGGTTTTTCTGCAAAATATCTTGATAAACTTGTGAATTCATTTTTTCATTGATGATATCACGTTGTCCAGGCCCTGAGGCAACACAACAGCCCCACACCATGACGCTCCTGCTCCAGACTTAAAAGTAGGGACAGGGTTTTAATGTTCATGTGCTGTTCAATTTTTCATCCACACATGATGCTTTGTTCCTCCCAAACTATTCAATTTTGGGTGAATCAGTCCACAGTATATTTTACCAGTAGAGCAGTGGAGCATCCACGTGCTCTTTGCAAGAGTAAGTAAGTGCACCCTTGTATTAAATAGCTGCTGACTGCTGGACCACTCTTTATAAAACTGCTGCAGTTCAGCGAGATTCAGGGGGTGTACTTACTTATGCCTCCCTCTCCTGTGAATATTTACATGTTGTGGCCAATAAAAATATGATAAAATGTAAATTTTTGGCTGGTATTAGTTTAAGCAGACACTGTTTATTCATTCTTGTGATTTTAATAAAGACATTTTATGACCAATTTAGGCAGATATGTGAGAAATTCCAAAAGGTGCACCCACTTTTTCTCGCCAGTTTATTTTTAAAATGATAATTGAAGGATGAAAAATGAATTATGTGCATTTTTTTCCCTCTATGAGAAATATTTAGGCAAGCCAGGTCTCCCCGGGTTTTAAAAAGTGTCAGAAAAACAAAGACCAAAGATTTGATGTCAATGCGAAATTTGACTGGAGGCTGATGAAGAGTTGATAAAGCAACGTCACCATGGGCGAGTAGTGGTAAAAAATGAACAACGATCATGAAATGCTCTCGGTTAGCAGCCCTGGGTGACGGATGGGTCAATCATAGAGGATAGGTTTCCACATGGAGACAATAAAATGTGCTGTAAAAAGAAAAACACAAACAAAATTCACTCTTAATTACTTTCTATTTCTTTGTCTTTACAGATCCTTCTTCAAGAACAGAATCGGGGCATAAGGTACAAGTTCAATGTG
This sequence comes from Gobius niger, assembly GCF_951799975.1. Taxonomy (NCBI): domain Eukaryota; kingdom Metazoa; phylum Chordata; class Actinopteri; order Gobiiformes; family Gobiidae; genus Gobius; species Gobius niger. The sequence continues at coordinate 24,807,084 of NC_136853.1, read as the reverse complement.
CCAATTCAACGCACAGGAAGTGGGGACAATGAGGTGGGCTTCTCATGGCACCACCTGCCCTGGTCTGAATGCACTGCCACTTGTGCTGGAGGTACAGCAGCAGCATCATTGTTTTGTGAAGTTTGAGTTACTGAGTTATTGCTTGAACACAATTTTAGCAGCAACTCTATCCACCTTTGTCTACAATAAATAGGCCTGTGCTTTGTTTTACTTTTTAAGTCAATTAGAATATTCAAAATTATTTCTATTTGCTGAATGCCAGAAGAATCAGAGATATGTTTTGGATTTCCTTCCACAATCTTCTCACAATAGTTGGGAGGAATTTTGGTCCAAACAGAACTGGTGTAACTGATTGTTTGGCCACCTTGCGTGCACAGGCCTTTTCAGATCTGCCCATACATTTTCAACTGGATTGAGAGCAGGACTTTGTGATGGTCACTTCAAAACATTGACTTCGTCCTGAAGCCACTTTGTAACCAGTTTGGACGTTTGCTTTGGGTCATTGTCCATTTGAAAGACCCATCTGCACCCAAGCTTTAATTTCCTGGCTGATTTCTTGAGATGTTGCTCCAATATTTTCACATAGTGTTTCTTTCTTCATGATGTCATCTATTTTGTGAAGTGCACCAGTCCCTCCCACAGCAAAGCAACCCCACAGCATGATGCTGCCCCCCGTATTTCACATTTGGGATGGTGTTTTTCCTTCAGACCACAGGATTTGTCTCCAATAATTGATGTCTTTGTTCTTATGTGCATTTGCAAATTGGAGTAAGAGCTTCGTCCTGGCAGAGTTCCCTCTCAGCCCATGTCAGGGCTTGTTTCACTCTGGATAATGACAAACTCTTACCAGGTTCAGCATCTTCATCAGGTCTTTTGCATCTGTTCTTGGGTTGATATTCACATTTCAGACACAGCATCTCTGGGACACAGAACCCGCCTTCTTTCTGATCGAGGTACAGTAATCTTAGTGTATGTAAACTTTTGACTTTGTAAAAATTAACAAAAACGTATTCAAATAAAACTTTCTCATTCTTCTGGCATTTGGCAAATAGAAATATTTTTGAAAATTCTTAGAAATGTCCTTAAAAAGGAGAAGTTAATTCTGGTTTCATGTCAGACACCGAAGGAAAAAAATGCTTATGTGTCTTTTTATAAAGTGTATGTAAACATCTGGTTCCCACTGTACATATTCATAATCATATTGTATAATACAATAGTACAGCTTTCAGACAACATTGCTTTAAAATACGCTTTCAGAGGTAGTATAGTCTACACACACTCGATGTATAGTACTCACTGCCCAGGTTAGACGTGGTCACGTGGAATTAAAATGATCAAAATTATAATGTAGTTATCACACACAAAATACTAAAATCACATGTCTGGGTTTGATAGGGACAAACTGTGTATTATTTTTCTTTCAGGTACAAGTTATTGTTAGCTGTAAATTAATTTGTAAATATGACACTGTTTAGTTTTATTTATAAATACTTTACTCTGTAGGTTACCAAAAGCAGGAGGTGGTGTGTAAGAGACTCGATAACTCTGTGGTTCAGAACAGCTACTGTGACCCAGACAGCAGACCTCCAGAAAACCAGCAAGACTGCAACACTGAGCCCTGCCCTCCAGAGTACGTACCAACCCCACACAAAATGTAATGTGAAATACTGTTACATCTTTATTTCTGAGGTATACTGATAAAAATTACTATTTTTTTTACCCTGCCCATGATAGGTATTACTCACCATTTTCTTTAATGTAATGAGTTTGTGTATAACCACAAATATTGCAGCAAAAATAACTCCTTAAATTGAGCCCGTTTTTTAAAATAAGTTTGGATGAAAAGATATTGAAGTTTACAGCGATTTATCGTTTACAGTCTTTCAGACAAAAAAGAAGTACTGAAACTGACCGACTGCATTTGATTGTTTTTGCTGTTTCATTCTTCTTTGAGGGGTAATGCAGTAAACAGTGAGGTTATTTATTTGTGTGTCTTAACTCAACATAGTAATCATTAGGTCGTTAGGTTTCAGATCTGCCAAGCTGAATTTTCTAAGGCTCCTTGTTACATTTCTGCTGAACATTTTTTATTAACAGTGCATTTGTGACGTGTGGAACTTGGATTTTCCTATTTCAGTCTGGCCCTGAAGAGTGCCCTGGAGTTTACAAGTATATGTAACCACATGCTGCATTTATGCATAAATGCTTTTGATGCCCTTTTTGGGGGAAAAAAGGCCAATAATGATGGTTTCAAAGAGCAGGGATCTTTACAAGTTTTGGCAGGATTCTATTACAGATGTTTTAGACATGTGTTCAAGACAAACCCTCCTTCAGTAGTATGAAAATTAATCCCGGGTGTTGTGCAGGTGGTTCATAGGTGACTGGTCTGAATGTGCAAAGACGTGTGATGGAGGGGTTCGAACCAGGACTGTGGTGTGCCTCCGAAAGATAGGTCCTACAGAGGAGGAGACCCTGGCCGACATCCTCTGTCTGACTCATCGTCCAATCGAACGGGAACCCTGCAACAACCAGTCCTGCCCACCGAAGTGGGTGACTTTAGACTGGTCCGAGGTAAAGGAAATTGTTCAGAGCGCATTGCCTCTAACACTAATAACATGTTTTGTCATTAATTTTATTCTCATTCATCTTCAGTGCACGCCCAAGTGTGGCCCTGGTTACAAACATCGGATTGCCTTATGCAAGAGCAGTGACTTGACCAAGACCTTTCCACCTGGTCACTGTTCAAACCACAACAAGCCTCCAGTTCGAATCCGCTGCAGTTTAGGACGCTGTCCCCCTCCTCGCTGGATTCCTGGTGAATGGGGACAGGTAAGTAATTCCAGTTTGAAGTTTATCTCAGCTCTGCTGCTTCCAAGAACAGAAGTTAGTGGACGGCTGAGGAGAAGCATTCCTTTAGCTTTTGATTGCTGTACAACACAAAGTCACAAAGCTGTACAACACAAAGCTGTACAACACAAAACCTCAAAGCTGTACAACACAAAGCTGTACAACACAAAGCTGTACAACACAAATTACTTATGTTTGTTCAATGACTCCACAGATGTGTGTCGGAGAAGTAGCGTTTACCAAACAGAAAATGTATTGTTGCACTTCTGTTGTACAAGTCAACACATAACACATAAATGTGTTTAAATGTAAAAAGAATTAGTGTTAGTGACGTTCGCCCTCTTTCAGAGACAATAGCCACCCTAAACACGTGACCTTCTGGATAACCTCACAGTGGACCATCAAAGGTTGCTTCAAAACCTAACTGAGCCAGGTTTATACTTGTAGTACAGCAACTGATAAATGCACGGCTTTTGACATTTTTCTTTGCTGCAATAGTTACCAGTGTTGCTATAAAGTGTCCAGTCGAGAAATCAGAAAGGAGAGAACACTGCAAGCTCCAGACAGAGCTCCTTGTCTTCCAAGCCCAAAGGTCATTGGTTCAAATCCTACTTATCGGTCACCGCTAGCGTATGGCATCTGTCATGCCGACAGCAGGCCCTAATGACTTTCTAATTGGGAAGGGATGACATGCAGGCTTGCTGATCCAGTAGTAACACAAGATCAGAAGAGGTGACAGAAGTGTAGTTCTCTCATGAGGATGGCATTAAAAGTACATGTCGATGACAGCTATATGCCTGGATCCTGATGAGCACTATTTGTAGATGCCCACCTGACTTGTTGTTCTTTGCTAAAGTGATATTGGCGACTGCTGGAATCACTTAGTGTTTTTATAGGTTACACTTCCAAATTATTTCATTATGTTTGGCCCTTGCTTAAGTTCATTTTGGGTTGTGAAAGTGCTAGAGGGGTATCAAAACGGCTTACACTTGTACTGCGCTTGACACGCCGGTACCACGAGTTTGTTAAAGGACTGAAGTCATTTTCAATGTCAACAGCGAAATCTGTGTATTTTTATTTATTTTTTAAGTCACATAAAGATTTTTTACTCACAAATTGTTACAACAGTTGTAAATGTGTTTTGATGTCCAAGCAAACTATTTCCAATTCATCTCTTCTTTTCTTTTTGCTGTATCAAGGTTCTGTATAAAGGGTAAATGGTCTCAAATTATAAAGCGCTTTTCTACTTTCATTAGACTCGAAGCACTTTACAGCAAGGATCCAGTCACCCACACGCCCTCATTCATACACCAGTGTAGGCAGACACTGCCACTTTCGTATAGTAACTTTGGCCTAATGTTCCAGCTATAATCTTGTAACATTCAAAGTTGCTTGTGGTCCCTGAAAGAGATGCTGTGGGGATTAGGTCACTGTATAAGCTGGTCCTTATTTACCTTGCTAAATGATAGTCTCACAATCACTATAATTATGTTTGTCATGTGTTTTAGTGCTCTGCTCACTGTGGCCTGGGCCAACAGATGAGGACAGTGCAGTGTCTGTCCTACACTGGGCAGCCCTCAAATGACTGTGCAGAGTCCCTCCGGCCGACCACCATGCAGCAGTGTGAGAGCAAGTGTGACGCCACTCCCATCTCCACTGGCGACGGTAAAACCACCACACTACATTGATTTCACTGATTTATTGGCACTGTAAGCAATCTGGCTCTTGCCAGGTTTGTTGAAAACTGCTGGCACTATGCACCTTTGTGAAATAGAGATGGATAAATAATGGGTAATTGAACTAATTAATCATTAATTAAGTGCATATGTTTTGCCCAAACACACTCCTGCATCTCAAGCACACGTTACCTGAAAGACTGAGCACTTGCAATACAAATTACAAATGGTAAGCTATTGGAACTTGTCACATAGATTTTTGAAATAGAAATTTGATTGTACATGAAATGTGAGGAAATGCTTTACATTAGAGCGTTTAACCTTGGCCTATTATTAAATTAATGTAACTATGGAGGTGCGCTGATTGATCGCCTTTAAGACAAAAGCATAATGAAGGTTCATAACCCATAAAGTATGGGACATCTGATAATACATCGGGCCGGGACTGTACTGACACAGGGTTCGCTGCAAACCTTGAGGACAGAGACGAGAACTGCAGTAAAGAGGCAAGAAAGAACAGATGAACAGGATCTGTCTTTCTCCCTTATAAAACAGCCACACTGCCTCATTCCCTCACTGTGTTGTATTACGCACTCATCCCTGTGCTAAATTGTTTTGGGGATCAGCGGAAATGACACTCCTAATACTCCTCTGTCTGTGTTAAAGTGAATATGATCAGACACAATTTTTACTAAAACATAGTCAACACAATTATATTTTAGATTCATCTTTCTTTAGTTTGCCTCTATCGTTGACACTTTCTGTCAGTGTCCAATAAGGACGTAAAACTATAAACATCACAGAAATGGTTGCTGTGCAGCCATGTTATGAGTGAGAACTGCTGGAACGTTACCTCTATGTCATTAGCTTAAAAAGTAAAATGAAAATATTTTTTCTGTAGAAGATTTCTTCATTCAAGGTGCAATATGCAACTTTTTACATGAAAAAAAGTTGATATTAGTGCGTATTTGACCTTTCAGTGACCCAGCAGCTGTATGGGTGGTTAGGCTGGCGCCCTCAACTTCTATCCCGGTGGCTCCTATGATGCTTCAGGATCAATTTTATTTCAGATTTTCTGATGGGTTTTTGGATTGTAATGTACGTAAGAATGGATACGGTTCAATCAGCAGTGAAAACCTAAAAAAACTATTGATCCTGGAGCACCACATGTGTACTTCACAGAGCAGGAGAAAATGACCAGTAACCATAAAGTAACTATTAACCAGGGCCTTTTGTACAACGTTATTACTGTCCAGGCAGAAATCATGTGGGGTCACTCTGCATAAGCCCATTGATATAAACTTTTATTTTACATAAAAAGTTGCATAGTGCACCTTTAATTGCTGCTTCACTTGAAGGGACTAGATCTATTTTTTTTACTCACTACTGCCACCTCAGATCTTACGCATAACTGCAGTCTCTATATATACCGAAGTAACAACTTTTTGAGTGACAGTGCAGGATTTTAGAGGCAGTTGTGGTGAACAGGTCTGAGCTCATTCTACACATTAGGACATGGCTGGAACATGTAGGGGAGGAAAATACGTAATTTTAACATTTTGTCTCGTCCCTTTAAATAAAATGATAAGTATTCCAACAGATGTTACCCATCTAAATAAGTCATATTTTCAAAATCATTAAAACCTGTCATTTGCACTTTAAAGGCCTTTGAAACAGCCGTGATGCGCCTCGCAATGTAGACGTGTGCGATTTTTTCTTCTACTACCACTATTACTACTGCTGCTGCTACGGCTACGGCTAACCAGCTGCATTAATCTTACCAGAAAGGATGGTTACTAGTTAAGAGAAACCACTCAGAACTCTAAAAACACCTGATGAATGGCTATTCAGATGTATAAAGAAAGGGTTTTCATCCAGCCTAGCTCTGAAAAATGTGAGCAGTGTTTACGGGGTTGCTAATGGGATTAGCTTTAGGCTAATTGCTGCTTTACAAAGAGCGCTGAGGCAACGTCTCGTTTCAGTTGGTTCTGCAAAATCAGGGGCTAAAGCCTAATAAGGAAAGACACACTGATCATGATAAGGCATTTAAAGCACTTCTTGACCACCATCCAGCAAGCAGTTCGTGTGCTAAAATGAGTATTGTTGGGATGGCAGAAAGCCCAGCCAGTGAACATGGCCAGCATCAGTCTTCGCTTGAGCTTCGCGTCCAAGTTTAGTTGCAAAGCTCTTTTTTGTAGAGGCCAGGCCATGGGGAGAAGTCTGAATAAATCTTTAATTAATAATGCCCTTCTGTGTTTTCTCAGAGTGTAAAGATGTAAACAAGGTCGCATACTGTCCTCTTGTTCTGAAGTTCAAGTTCTGCAGTCGAGCCTATTTCAGACAGATGTGCTGCAAGACCTGTCAGGGCCATTGATTTCTTCAAGACCAGAGCAAAGAAATGGACCTGGAGCAATGGTGAGAGGTTGGTGCTACAATAAACGTGGCAGAAGAATGAAAAAAACTAAACTTCATCTGGTGCCAAGACGAGGAGAGTTTGTGGTTTTTCCTTCTGATCCTCTTGCCCTCCCTCATGAACCAAAACCACTGCTCAGCCACAGCGCTGACTCGAGACTGTTTATTTCACTTCTGTGAAGTGGAACTTGGAATATTATTTGTAAAAGATGTTCTAAGTTTTATTATAATAATAATTATTAATGCCATGTTCCTCCATATTTGTTGTTTATAAAACCAAAGTGCTGGACACATGATGGGAACCCAAAGTGAACTCTTTAGGTTGTTATTGTTTGACTGTGATGTTCATTGATGATGATGATGATGATGTTTAGCATTTTGGCGTTTAGTTTTGGTGCACTTTTTGTGTAAATATGCCGTTGTTTGCTCAAATACCTACAGTGTGTGAGAGAAATCCATTCGGTGTACTGTATATTTATTCTTTAAGTCCAAACAGAGCCAAGATGCCTATTGTCTAAAGGAGAATGTATAATGACTTAAAGATAGGGCCCTACCGTAAAACTGAAGCATATGTCAGTATACTCGTAACATGCTTATTCAAGAAGGGACAGAACATTTATTTGACCAACATGGATGCATTTTTAGAAATTCCTGTGACAGGGTTCACTTTGAAGGATTTATTCTGAAGGAGTGAGTGAAGTCTGATTTATTGCTTATCCAATAAGAGGCACTAAATATACATTATAAATTACATAATATATGCAAGAGATGTCATGGAACATTCCCGTATCTTCTATACAAATCAGTGGTGCTTTCTTTGGGACTTCAATTTCCTCCTTTTCTGTTCTGTGAAGAGAGAAACAATGGTGTCTGGTGCTATCAAACAGATGGCTGGGAATAAATATTTGGACAATTAAAGCAACATCCTTTCAACTTGTTGCTAAATGCTGGTCACATTTTTTGTTTTGATGTATTGTGTGTCATACCTCACACTGGGATTTTGTTTTCTGTTTATGATGCCATTTCATGATTTCTATGGGATATACGTTGTAATGTTTTCCATCTATATCGGACAACCTTTCAATCATTGCAGAAGCTGTAGAGACTTAGGAGCCCCAAGTACAATTCAAGGAGTTACAGGTGTCCTTGGACAAAGGGAGCACGGAAGGACCTCTGTTGAACTGTTTATTTAATTTAATATTTTTTATTTGCTGCTGCTACATTTTTGTAGCCAACTTCAATTGAACAATGGACTGATATCGAGATATCGAGGCGACGGCGAGATGCCTGTTAATGTGTTACAGACTGCCAGAACTTTCTCAAACTGGTCCTCGGTGCTGTGAACTTAGATCTTTGAATGTCATGTCAGTTACACCTAAGTGCAAAAAAATAATAATAATGTGATTCATTACATGTATTTTATATTCAGTATTATTGTTGGTACACTGTTACGATTGTTATGTAAATTATATTCTAATTTATTGCATTCTCCATTTGTACATTTGTTGCTGCACGCAAACTGAAAAAAAAAGCCTTGTGAAAATGCAGTGATATTGCCTTTCGCCTACATTTTTGTAGATTCAATTAAAAGGAGCATCCTCTAAATGTGTGTTAAAACGTTTTTGTTTGTTTTAATAGTATCATAAACAATAGCAGTGGGCTGGACAGAAAAGTGCAATTAGTGTTTTCTCAATTTACATAATGGCTGACACCCAAATCCTTCTTCTACCCCAGGATTTCCAAGTCTGAACACATCCACATCTGAACACATCTCTTTTTCCTCCAAGCTCGGGTCCTCCACACCAGAGGCCTGGGAGCTTGAGGGTTCTGCACAGTGTCTTTGCTGTTCCTAGAACTGCACTTTTCTGGACCGAGATGTCTGATGTATTTCCTGGGATCTGCTGGAGCCACTCCTCCAGTTTGGGGGTCACTGCCCCGAGTGCCCCAATGACCACGGGCACCACTGATGTCTTCACCCTCCAGGTTTTCTCCAGCTCTTCTCTGAGCCCCTGGTATTTCTCTAGTTTCTCGTGTTCCTTTTTCCTGATGTTGAAGTCACTTGGTATTGCTATGTCGACCACAACGGCTTTCCTCTGCTCTTTGTCCACCACCACAATGTCCGGTTGGTTCGCCATTACCATTCTGTCCGTCCGTATCTGGAAGTCCCACAGGATCTTGGCTCGGTCATTCTCGACCACCTTTAGAGGTGTTTCCCACTTTGACCTTGGGGTTTCCAGCCCATACTCTGCACAGATGTTCCTGTACACTATACCAGCCACTTGGTTATGGCGCTCCATGTAAGCTTTCCCTGCCAGCATCTTACACCCTGCAGTTATGTGCTGGATTGTCTCATTGGCCTCTTTGCACAGTCTACACCTGGGGTCTTGTCTGGTGTGGTAGATCTGGGCCTCTATTGCTCTAGTGCTCAAGGCCTGCTCCTGTGCAGCCATGATGAGTGCCTCTGTGCTGTCCTTTAGTCCGTCTCTGTCTAGCCATTGGTAGGATTTCTGTATATCCGCCACTTCAGTTATGTTTCGGTGATACATCCCGTGTAGGGGCTTGTCATCCCATGACGGGACCTCCAGCACCTCATCTTCTGTTCCCCATTGTCTGAGACATTCACTGAGCACGTCTGCTGTTGGAGCCTTGTCCTTGATGTACTTCTTCTTGGATGTTTCGTCCTGGATAGTTGCTCTCACACTCACTAGTCCTCGGCCTCCTTCCTTATGGCTAGCGTACAGTTTCAGAGTGCTGGATTTGGGGTGGAACCCTCCGTGCATGGTTGGGAGCTTTCGCGTCTTAACATCTGTGGTCTGTATCTCATCCTTTGGCCAGCTTATTAATTCTGCAGGGTGTCTGATTACTGGCAGGGCGTAGCTGTTTATTGCCCGGGACTTGTTCTTGCCATTGAGCTGGCTTCTTAAGACCTGCCTTACTCGTTGGAAGTATTTGGCCGTAGCCGCTTTCCTTGTCACCTCTTCGAGGTTTCCATCTGCTTGTGCGATTCCGAGGTACTTGTAACTGTCCTTAATGTCTGCTACTGTTCCTTCTGGGAGTGAGACCCCTTCTGTGTGGACTACCTTCCCTCTCTTACTCACTACTTACTCACCTAAATCCCATCATGATAAGCCCTGACCCTAAAAATGATCAAATCCAATGTTTTCCACATACGTTAAATGTATTTTCCATTTTAAAGGGAAAATGCTAAATAAATAAATTTCCATGTTTTTATATCAAACATTTACCTGATAATCGATACTGCCAACAAAGAAAATACAATAATTAACCTTTTATTGATTATGTTGACTCCTTTTCTACACCAATTACTGCATCGATTACTGTAGTGAGTGATTGCTGTAGTGTCTTGTAGCTACATGCTACAAGACACATAGCTTACCACCACCCTGTGTGGAGTAAATGAAGTAATCCCACCTGACACCATGACTGGTGTCATGTAAAAAGGTGCTATAGAAATAAGCTTCTATTCCATATTCCATATTTCTTATGTACTTTTGTTTTGTATTTAGTTGATTATCCGGTATAATGTCTGATGTATCTGTTTTGTTTTTTTTGCCATTTCCAATCTTCCTGAAAATGGTGCAAAAAGATTTCAGAGATGTGTAAAATAGCAATACAAATACCCAAACTCTTTAAGAAGTGTGGGTATTTGAAGTTAATCAGTCATTATCAATGTAACACTCAAGGCACTGTGCTGACAGGATACACTACTCAGTGGGACAGGGGTCCACATGGTGTGGCTGAATGAGTGCATGCCCAAAGGTCTGACAGACTGGAATGCTGAGTGGGAAGGTTATGACCCCAGCACCTGCTATCTCCTGAGTTCTGTTTGGGTGGGTTGCAGTTAATCTGTGCTGCTCTTCACTTTGAATGACGCTCACACCATGAGCAAGATCAAAGCAATGCAGAACAACCGCCTGACATTGACAGGGAGCAGAGGAAGCACTTTATCTTTCAGTTGTTCAAAGAATCGAGCGGAAACACTTGCATAAGACACTTTGCTGTTGGCCTTATCAGCTGGCAACCGCTATTGCACAATAACCATCTGAAAGAAGAAATACCAACACGTGCAAGAACTTAAGAACTCAGTATGTGGCTGAAAAAGGCTATGTTGTGTTCATGCAATGACTGGAATAAAATCTCCAATAAATCCAATTTTATACAAAGATATTGCCACTGCCACAGAGTGTCATGTACAATGAGTTTTTAAATGATCCAAGTATTGAAGGTAAACCCTGGAAAGCGGAGTCAAATACAGCAGGATAGCATATCTTTAAGGAAATAGACAGAAAAAATGTACTTGCAGTACAATTAATCTGACAAGCTTCCACACAGTATACTGCATACTGCAACAACTACAATCCTAATTGAAAGCCCACTCTCTCAAAGTATGGATGTTCCCCAGGTATAGGTCACCTTTAGAGGAAGCCAGTGTCTTGCCGCACTCTCCTCTGCCAGAATTGACAAGAGTACGAGAGCAAGTAAGTGGATTAAATGCAAAAAAGATCAATAGCCAATCACTTAGGCTAACAACATAAAGCCAGGGATGTTCTGTGTGGGCCATGAGCCCGAAGCGCAGTGTTGTGGCTCATTTGGGTAGGAGATGTCAAGCAGAATGCTTAAGGACATCCTTACTCAAGAACATTATGAAATCCATCAAGAATGAATTATGCTGCAGGATGGCCTCTTCCCCACGACCACTCACAACTAATAAATCGTGGCGCACTAATGAGGACAAATGATAATGGCATCGTAGCAACATTCTTGTCTAGTACTTTGCTTGCATTGTAATGCTCAGTTTCATAGCCTGCATGTCCTTCACTACTGTCAAGGATAAGGTGAATCCTTTTATGACAAACAGACTGTCACCTACATCATGCATTATGTCACTCAGTGAACATCTCTGAAAGCTAATGCAAGTTTAAATTAGCCTTCTTTGTGTTTTGAGAAATATTTGTCATATTCTAGTAAATGTTCTATTGTAAACTTCTTGAAGGTTCATCTGTTGATGTTATTTGTCAACTTCCAGTTATAACAGTGCAGAAATACCTGCATGGAAATGTATACTATTAAAGAAAGAGGATTGTATGCACTGTAATAGCAAGTATTTTCAACTAATTGATACTCACAATGTTCTCTACAGATGAGAGCAATTTGACCGTTGTTTGTGGCAGGATTAGCAGGATTGGCAGGATGTGCACTATTTTGAACTAGAAAATTTTGCAATTGCTGCGCAATTGTGATTGACTGCGGAATCGTAGGCTACTAATGCAGAAATTGCAAAAATTGCATAAAAATTGTGAAAAAATTCATAATTGCATAAGAGTGCTTTTATTGTGAAAATCCTAATTTAGTTGCATAATACTGCTTTATATGTGAAAACCCCTATTAAGTTTCATTATAGTGCTTTACATGCGAAAATCTCTATTAAGTTGCATTATAGTGCTTTTATTGTGAAAATCCCCATTTAGTTGCATCATCCCTATTAAGTTGCATAATGTTACGAGATGAGAATGAGGCGGGCGGGGAGAGAGGCAGCAGCCCTTGCAGAGCGAAGGGAATGCCTGGGGGGGCGCTTCCTTAAGCGCCGCCCCCTCAGGCTACCGGCGAAAGCACCAGCCCAAGATTGAAGCCTCGCCTCGACCAACGCTGTCCTTGCGCCAGGCGGAAGATCGGGCCCATGATGTTTATTTGTTAATACATTTTGGATTAATAACTTAGTTGTATTATGTGTATTATTTGCACTTACAGGCCAAGAATGTAAAGTAATAATTTGTTCTAAATGTTTTCCCTGACAAAATAAAGGATAAAATAATATTCACCTTTATACACTAGTTTTGAACTTGATACTGGTTTAAAGTTGTAACATCATCTATCAATCCTGTAAGCAAAGCAGATAAATAAGTCTCGCACAATATTATTCAAACTGGATTTCTTTATTTGATCAGGCCAGTATGAGACAGAGACATTAGCTGTCAATTCTGACAGTAAAGAGGGGACACGAACAGACATGAGTAGAAAGAACCCACAAAGCATATTGTTTGAACACAGCTTTATACGGATGAAGCTAACGGCCAGGACACAGCTGTCCAGTTTTGAGAAGTCTTTCCATTACAGATTAAAGGGATGGTATGTGCATTCTATCCAGATGTTTGAGCCAGACCACAGTTCAAAAGCAAGTTGAGAGCTTCAAAGTAAGCTTCTTGGATGTTGCTTGACCACTTCTACAGAAGCTTGGACAGACGCTGACCCCTGACCATGTGGCCTCACCTCTTGGCCTTCTTCTCCTTGAGGATTTTCTTACTCTCCTCTCTCCTCCGTTTATTGACGGGATTGCGTGGGTCATAGATCTCAAAAGTGTCCTCGTCCTGCATATTAGCGTCCTTCACTTTTCTGGTTTGCTCGTCAAACTGCAGAACATGCCCCAACCTAAATCAGGCAGAGAAAGATAGTGTTAAGCGTTGCTGACAAAACATTTTGGATAAGAGCGGCACGGTGGTGCAGCGGTTAGTGCTCATGCCTCACAGCAAGAAGGTCCCGAATTTGCTTCCCATCCGTCTGTGTAGAAGTTTGCATGTTCTGCCCATGTCTGCATAGGTTTCCTCCGGGTACTCCGGTTTCCCCTACCACTTAAAATATGTACAATAGGCTCCCCTCTGGGGCCAGGATTCCCCTGAAAAAGACATTCTTAATCTCAGTGGGTCTTTCCTGGTTAAATAAAGGTACAAATAAAAAGATTCAAGAGGATGACTCAATTGATTTGGAATTGCCAAAGCTGCAATGAAGCAAAAACCTACTTCTTGGTATGTACAGCAAACACACTGTTTATAAATACAGTTCCAATCAAAAGTTTAAGACCGAAAAATGGTAAAAATTCACACTTTGCATGGTTGGATCTGGTCAAGGTTGCAAGTAGAACTTCAATATTCAACAACAAGAAAAAGGAGTGAGATTAAAAAAAAAAAGTGAAGCTTTTATTGAAATACAAGGTTTGTCTCACTCCCTTTTCTTTTTGTTGTCTTGTTCTTAAACTTTTGATTGATGATTGAATTAATCGATTAGTTCTGCTTGTGGGCAGCCAATATAACAGCAAGTTTGATCCTGCACTTAAGCCAAGTATTGATGGGTGTTCAACTTAGGCAGAGTACACACTTTACAGTGAGCCAACAAAACATATCTGTAAGAAAATACGTTTAATTTTTATCTCATGAAGACATTTTTTAGCTAAATTCTTGGACTGTGAAACAATTTTTTTTTTTTACTTAACCTAATACGTGTTGTTTTTCCTAGACAGTCTTTGGACTATTTGCACCCGCTGAGTGTTCTTGAGAGCTGATGTAACAGGTGAATTTCTCCATTGTGAGATCAATATAGTCCAATCTCTTCTCATTTGCCTTTGAGGCGCTCGCTGGGAGATGGTGGAACATCTTTACTTTAGGAGCTGATAAAATATGCACTTTCAGGAGGCTTCATTCCAGAGGTATTTTATTGAATAAAATAATTCCTCCTGTAGATCTAAACTACAAAATGGAGGGTATAAATGCCAGGGATCAGGGTGCTGTCTGATGTCTACCCTATATCAACAATGAATACATTCCCAACAGCAGTACATATGGTGCGTCTGATCAAGCAATGACTCTGTTAAATTGAAATCAGTCTAGACTAAGCTGACGTATGCTTACATTCACATCTGCCTGGGGGCTGATTAACAACACTTCTAATGATACAAGTGAGTTGTGAAGTAAAACAGCTGTTCTCGATGTCTAAACGGCTCTTTAGTTGTCACTTAAATTATATTGCAAAAGAGATTTTCCACTTTCCCCAAAATGTCCCAACTAAATGAGAGCAGAACCTGAGATCTTTTTGCTCTGAGTGTCGCCTCTGACTATTTATTAAACATTCCCTTCTTTTCGTTGCTAGCCTGAAAATCTTACTTCATCAGAAGGCTTTTTAATTTTGTATACAGGATGGTTGTGAAGGCTCTCATTTGTCCAGGAAGTATTCATCGTAGTGAAGCTTAAATTTCATTGACTTAAAGGGGCTAGATGCAAGTTGGCCATTTTATACTCACTACTGCCACCTCAGGTTATACGTGTAACTGCACCTTCTATATTAAAGGGATATTTCAAGACCCTCTCCACAGTGCACCTGAGGCAAATCACTTATAACACCAGACTAACCATATAAATGTCTGTGTCGATAGAGTAATTTAAACCATTTTGCATTTAAAAGAACTTATATTTGAGCAGCATCCGCTTCGTGTTTGTATACACTACGCAGCGGCGGAGTGATCTGCTAGAAAATAGTCCCTCAAAATGCGATCATTCATGTGATGCAAGGTCAGTTATATTCCAAAAAATATTCTATCGACACAGACATTTATATGGTTGGCGTTGCCTCAGGTGCTCTGTGGAGTGTGTGAGACTGATTTTAATGCAGGCTAGCTGATACCGTAGCTCTAACCTTGCACTAGCCTAGCACCACGGAGTTCTTCACATATAAGAATTGCATGAATTACAAAAAAGAATATCTCCAGAAATCAGCAACACTCTGGATAACTAGGAAATGAGGCCCTATGTCAAAAATCCTGAAAAATCCCTTCACAAAATAACTTTATAAAAGGTCAAGTCAGTAATAATTTTATAGGTAGTGACAATTTTTTCTTCACCACGGTAACCAGTAAACTACTGCTAAACTGGCTTGGAGCGGTACTCTGTACATAGTGGCCCTGCCCCAATAGTAGGGCGCATCTTTGAAAGTGCGTGAAGTGCGCATGCGTCTGATGTTGTTAATAGAGGAATTGCGCACTTCGATCATGTATAACCAGAATTCCTTGCACGTTCTACACGAGGGACACTGAGTGCGCGTTTGTCTGCACAGGTATTCGCGCCCCTGGCCCGCCAACCACAGCTACAGGAGCATGACTAGATTTCAAAATGTTTTATCAGAATGATCTGACCACAAGAGCAAAGAAGAAGCTTCTGTGTATAGAAACGAAGTGGGTTTGGTGGAGCAACATTGTTCAATTTACAATATAATCTTCACTACGATTTTCAATATATTTTTTGTCTCTCTCCTATTTCTTGTTGCATATTGAAGTTCTACTTGGATAAGATCTTGACTTTCGTGTACTGACTTTCGTGAGATATTTTACCTCAGAATTTCAACTTTATAGAAAAAAGGTTCTCAAGACATTTGCCTTGTTATTGGTCATACGGAATATTACTAACAAGGTAACACTTAACGGCAGCCTGCTGAATGTTCAATACTAAAACAACTCAGTACAGATGACAACTTCTGAGAGCTTACACAAAGGCCCATTAAGTTTATATTCACTGACCATCCTTTGTCGTCATCCTCGGCTAACTGCTCCATGTCCTCCTCGGGACTGTCAGTGATGGCAGACGACAGTTTGGACTTAAATGACTGCAGTAGTGCAAGAGTCTGCAGAAAACCAGTTTAGAGGAACAGTTAATATGAACACCAGTAAATGTGAGATGATTTCTGTTACCTGTTCTTCTCGGTTTGAGCCCTTTTTCTTTTTCTTTGTCCGGAGTTCCTCGTACTTCTGCCGTCCTTCAAGATATTCTGCCATAGCTTCACTCACGGGCTTTTTCTCTGCACAGGATATATGACACAGCAAATATCAGTGTGTGAATCATTAGACTACAGCAATCAAAATGAATACTGTGTACTGCACACACAGCATCTGGTTTACAACAGTTTTTGCAAGGTAGAAAACACTTGACCACAGACACAGGAATAAAGTATAAAGGCAAACACATGCAATTTCCTGCATTCTGGCAGAATTTTAGCCACCTGGAAGAGTACTCATATAAGAGTACATATATTAAAGGATACAAACCACTTACAAAGAGCAAGTGGTTCATATAAATTAGCCCTTTTGGTTTAACACAAGGCTTTAAGTCTGAAAAGAACTGTTTCAATAATATTAAAGACTAATATAATCCCAAGGTAACAGCTGTACGAATTAATCACTTTGCACCAAACCAGAGAAGTGAATGTTGCTTATAGACAGGGGCAGGCCAATACAGTTCATACATCTACAGCTGTAGCCAACGGTGCACACTGCATATCAATGTGGCTTATTTCGGGGGCAGTTGGCTCTCTCTGCACCTTTCTTCAGGGTACACTCCCCTCTCTCTGCCCTGCATGGACCTCTGCCAGGGCAGCCTGTGTTTCTGATGTTTATTGGCTTTTTCAGTGACAGTCCATGTGACTGCAGATCATTCACAGCACATTTCATCAAGTTAAAAACGAGTGCTAAACTTGCCGGGTGGTTTCATTGGTCTTATCGCTCGTGTGTCGGCCCTGGTGTGCGTCTCCTGGGCTCATCTCACTCACTCCCTCTGTGCGTTAACCCTTCTTGTTGCTCCTGATGCGTACTGTTGTGTCTTTCGCTGTCCCGGAGAATGAGTACGAGACCAACCTAACGTATTGATCCTGCATGCGCGGTGATCACCAATTAATGACCATATAGCCCATCTCTGCGAGTATTTGACCAATCTTCACCAAATAAACAGCAAATTAAAGCATGGGAGCAGTGGGATCTGCGGACATTTCCATGTGAGTTAATGTTAATGTTCATTGTTTCCCCTAAATTACGGGGAATCCCCTCTACTTTGAGGTGCAGAAGCTCAGGCTGTAGCTGGCACTGACTGCAGCCGCACTGTGGGCTCGGGCGCGCTCTAAAGTACCGTTTTTCCCACACACGACAAAATACTTTTAGTTCACATTAAAATATGAAACCAATATCAACAAAGCAAACGCCTTTGTACATTTATATACAGAATTTTCATTCATGAGGGAGCAATTGGGGGTGGGGGTTACATTGAGTGGCTCTGAAGATTGGGGGTGGGGCTGAGCTGAGACATGAGAATGAGAAGGTGACAAACAAGAGCAGGTCAATCCTCTCAGCTCACATCGACATGCTGCGAGTCCACACTATTGCCAGCCTGCAGAACTAATGTCTTGTTCAAAGATGACCTACATTACGGCTGCCACACTACACTTAAAAACAGGCTTTACCTGGTAAGGATCTAGTAATGACAGCTTTATCTCAAGTCTAAACCCACATTACATTTTCATTTGACTTTTAGCAAAACTGGTGAAGTAGCAGCAGGTGGCTTTGTATGATCGCTGAATTTTCCTACAGGTCCTAGATAAAAAGCCAACGTCCTTCCATATTTGTAACATTTTACAAGAACAGAATCTATTTAGTCTAGAGAATTTGAAACATTTTAAATATGCATGTTTTGTTTAATAGACAGCGCCCCCTCCCCTGTCAGACACAGGCGTCCTCTAGAGGTGACTGCAAAATGCTCTGCAAGTTATGGGACAGTCCCCCCCCTCACTGTCAGGGAATGTCCCATATTTCCTATATTCAAAACTCAACTCCAAGTGTAGCTGTTGCTGTTACATTGTTGTATTTTCTGTTCTTCTATTATCTGTCTAGGGACTACGATTGTAAATTAGCCTTGTAGTTTGCTTTTGTTGTTTCAATGCAAATGTTCATTAATGTGCATTGTCTATCAAATATATAAATAAAAAATGTAATTGAGCACAAACATCAGGCTCAAGTGTGGTTTGGATGAGCACTTCAGATGAACAGTGTGTGCAGTCAGGGGCAAACAGACTGCTGGCTGCCGCACCATTTGACTTCACACATATTACAGCAGTGGCGCTTCACCAACGTCCTGCACTGAAAAAAATATGACATCATCAAGTAAAGAAGCAACCAGAGCTTTGACACAGTTTACAGAAAATAACACCAAAGAAGCATTTCTGTTTTCAAACGAAGCAAGAAAGTCCAGGGTTTAAATTCATGGTCCTTGTGAGACATTCTGTGTTGAGTTTGCATGTTCTCCAAGTGGCCGTGTAGGTGTCCAGCTTCCCCCACCACCAAAAACATATACAATAGGCTAAATCCTACTGCCAGGTGATTATGACCATTAGCCTGGCACAAGATCTGGACATGGGTCCCCACCGGGTACTACTACGGCTACTACTACATTGGCCTCTTTAGCCTTACTAAGGAATATGCCATGGCTTTGCAAAACTATAGCATTTGTATTATTTTTGCTCCTGCAGCAGCGAAATGTTGCTCAATATGGACATGCTGCATCTCTTCAGGCTCACTGCGTAACATTTTGGACTGTACTCACTTCTTTTTCTTTATATTTGAAATGTATTCGAGACAAGCTGAAGACGCCCCCGCTCCAGTATAGCTACAGTCAGGTCTTAGGTACCTACTCTAAGAAGTACAATTACGACAAAAGTACTGTGCACCACTGTAAATAAACATCTGCATTGACAAAATATGAAGTACTTGTCCTATGAATGTTTTAGGAGCGTAGAAACTTGAACAGGAAGATCCATTCAGTGAATTGAAGACCGATGAGTCGATGAGTAATGGTGGCTGCCGCTAATGTGACCGCGTAATAGGCCTAATTTATTTAACACGTCGAAAATGTCTGTCCACATATTATCTGGGCAGTCTGTAACAAAAATACAAACGTGTTGGAGGAACTAAAGTCTGCAACTGACTAAATATGAGGTCACGCTGTGCACGCTCTAACAAAACGCTTAGGCAAAAGCAGAAACTTAACATTCAGCTTGAAGTTACAGAGGTGTGTAATCTCAGGTCTCCACATACCCTCGTTGAGTTCTTCTGAAGCCGGTTTTATACTTTCATCTTTCCTTTGTTTAATGGCAAGAATCTCTTTTTTCAGCTGCCGCACCTCTTTTCGCAGTTCATCCCTATACAGTGTAAAAGGAAACATATGGTTAAGAATAACTGCAAATATTTGTATAAAACAGTCACACAGCATTTTTTTTTTTAACAAATTTGATTGAATTTAAAAGAACAACAAAAGTAAAAGTAAAAATGCAACGTCTCCGTCTCTTGAGGAGCTGAGCACTACAGTACATTCGCAATGGAAACGGTCCTGAAAAGCTCATGAAATTTCCGAAGAAATAAAGCTAATCTTGTCTCAAATTTCTCAGTCAAAAAGAACCAGGGCAGGTCGAGGACTTTAGACAGAGTGCACGACACGCTGTCATTTGGAAAAACAAGTGGTGTGTCCAAGGCAACAGTCAAACAATTTTCTCCAGTTCTCAAGAACCAAGAGAAAGAGACTGGGGAGGACAGGAGATATGGTTTCATAATGATATTAATTTTCAATGAATTGCCATTTTTATTTAAATAAAGATTGAAGAGAGCGGGTGCTTCGTACATCTGTTTCATACCAGGTGCGTTGTGCGTAATGCTCGTAACATGTAAAAAATAGAATCTCCCGCACACTGTGAATCTTGCAAAAAGTGAGGTTTTATTAACAATGTTTCGGCTCAAGGCCTTCTTTAGGTAAATGGCTATAGAGCGGTGAGGAGCCACCTTAAAAGGTGCACAAGCCATATAACATAGACACCCATATATCACTGCACACACAATATATACACATTACATCATTATATCAATATATATATATATATACTTTATCTATGTAGGATGTAGTATACATATGGGAAACAAATAAATGCATGCATTTATTTCTCTATATATTTATTTATGTCTGTTGTTTTGGCAGCCACGGTCCTCCATAGGCACCACCCTCAAAGTGTTAAATGTTTTTGACCAGTGCACAGAAATGTGTTGTTACGATGGCAGCATTAAAGGCCACAGACGTGTGGAAGGCAAGTCACGAACGCACACACCAGGAGCACGCACAGTCGCACACGCGTGTGTTATACTGGAGCTCATGGTGCTGAATCTACGTGCGTGGAGAGTAGTTTACGTGTGTGTCAATTAAATTGAACTGCTCGTATGTCTATTGCGCCTGTGGACTTCTGGTGTAAATCTAATGCCATAAGAAGACCTGTTTAGACAAACCCCAGGGCTCCGGAAATCCTCCAGAGATCCTCACCTGACCAGGACATGCTTTCAATTAGGGCTGGGACAATGTGTTTTTGCCACGATCATGACACAGAGAGCCTGATACGATATATATTGCGAAACAATATATTCTATAGTATTATGATTTGTCAAAACGAACTGCAAGACCTTATCCAGAATGAATTTAATAAGAAAGCACAAGTTTAGTTTTCAAAAGATATGAATTAAATATAAAGGGCAAATGGCAGAGGCCTTTTATACCCAACTTAATTTAGAAGTTCGACTAAAGAAGAATGGGGCACTCAAGGAGAAAGGTTTTCAGCTGTATTATGATTTAATGCAGTGGAATGTATTTGAACATAAAACACATTTCTCCTTTTCTTCTTTTATTGAAAAATGACAACAAAGATGAAGATGAAGCAGCTTCCTTTGAGTCCAAGTCTAATGACTGAGCAAGTGATGGGTCTGAATGTGCTAGAATAACAAAATGGCTGGGTGAACTCTCCTCGGGGGGGCACTCCACAACTTGGGCAAACGCCAAGCAGAACTATGCACACGAAAGAAGAAATCCAAGCTCAACAAAAGAATTTGCATGACTTTGCAGAGTGATTTGGACCAATCCAAAAACACTACTCCAACAATGAACAAACTAAACACAGCTCATCTGCCTGCCAACTTTGACCTGCCAAAGGATTTTTGCTTTTTTGCTCCTTCTCAGATACAATAATTATCTGTCTGAAATAAGTTCTAATAATTTCCCTATGTACACCTGCCAGGTCCAAAACATACACAATTCTGTGGATAAGAGCTGGACTGATCGTCCTAATCTTTTCTGAGAACACCAAGATTTATGGCTGAGGACGAGAGACAGGTGCAGCCAATTAATCCACAGCAACACATGGTTTAGATCATTAGAGTCTGGTGCGTCTTATTTAAGCTACACTGACCTACGTAGAGTGGTTATAAAAGAAACAAAATGTGCATAATACATAAAAAGCATCAAGAAAAGTAAGGTAACTTTATTGTCCCTGTAGGTAAATTCGTCCTCTGCCTTTGACCTATCCTTCGATGCCGCTGGGATGTAGTGCCCGGTGACCCATCTCCAGATGCTCAGTATCACCTGGAGGATTCGCCTATTGTACATATTTTAGTGGTAGGGAAAATTGGAGCACCCGGGGGAAACCTACGAAGACACACAGAAGGGCCCTCTATGGGGATCGAACCCAGGACTTTCTAGCTGCGCCACTGTAGTAAGTTATAATTACCAAACACCAGCCACTGTTGCTTGGCAAGAAGGCTAACAACATACTGTAGATGCGATCATTGCGGATGTAATTAGCTCCTAATAAAGTCCCTCTACCTGTGTCATTGCAGTCAATTTTAGATCAACCTGTAATATGTATACAGCCTGTCATTAGTGGTCACAGGTAAAGTCAGTAACGGGGAGCTGTACTCTGTCATTATGGAGAGCCCCTAGTGACGGATGAGCGACTAGCACCAACAGTGGAGGAGCTGTTAGCAGAGGCAGCTCTCTCTGTGCCACAGCCATATGGAAGCGTTTTACTTCCCAGTCATGGCCTGTCGGCTTTAACTAAAGTGGAGAGACTACCCCAAACACTGAATCTGGGACTTTCTACAAGAGTGTCTATAAAGACACAAATCCCCAAGAGCATTAACAATAACACAATTACAGAAACTGAACTTCTAAAGCTTTCTCTTACGAGTGGTTATAAGCTGCAACATAGCCTTTTAGCCGTTTATTTGTTGTGCTTTTTAGGTGTTTGAGGTGTTTGGCGTATGGATTTAACTGGATGTTCTGTATGCCACTGGACACCTATGAGTGAGTGAGTGAGTGAGTGAGTGAGTGAGTGAGTGAGTGAGTGGGAGTGTCTGTCTCGTGTGTTTCTGTCTTGTGTCTGTCTGTGTGTGTCTGTCTGTGTATGTCTCCTATGTGTCTATCTCGTGTCTGTTGTTGTGTCTGTCTTGTGTGTGTGTCTGTCTTTGTATGTCTGTCTCATGTATGTGTGTGTGTGTGTGTGTGTGTGTGTGTGTGTGTGTGTGTGTGTGTGTGTGTGTCTGTCTGTCTGTCTGTCTGTCTGTCTGTCTGTGTCTGTCTGTCTGTCTGTGTGTGTGTCTGTGTGTGTGTCTGTCTGTCTGTCTGTCTGTCTGTCTGTCTGTCTGTCTGTCTGTCTGTCTGTCTGTCTGTCTGTCTGTCTGTCTGTCTGTCTGTCTGTCTGTCTGTCTGTCTGTGTGTGTGTGTCTGTCTGTGTGTGTGTGTGTGTCTGTCTGTGTGTGTGTGTGTGTGTCTGTCTGTGTGTGTCTGTCTGTGTGTGTCTGTCTCGTGTGTGTGTGTGTGTGTCTGTGTATGTCTCCTATGTGTCTATCTCGTGTCTGTTGTTGTGTCTCTGTCTCGTGTGTGTGTCTGTCTGTCTTTGTGTGTCTGTCTGTGTGTGTCTGTCTGTCTGTCTGGTGTGTGTGTGTCTGTGTGTGTCTGTCTCGTGTGTGTCTTTCTGTCTCGTGTGTCTGTCTCGTGTGTGTCTTTCTCGTGTGTGTCTGTCTCGTGTGTGTCTGTCTCGTGTCTGTCTCGTGTGTGTCTGTCTGTCTCGTGTGTCTGTCTCGTGTGTGTCTTTCTCGTGTCTGTCTCGTGTCTGTCTGTGTGTGTCTGTCTGTGTGTGTCTGTCTCGTGTGTGTCTGTCTGTCTCGTGTGTGTCTGTCTGTCTCGTGTGTGTCTGTCTCGTGTGTCTGTCTCGTGTGTGTCTGTCTCGTGTCTGTCTGTGTGTGTCTGTCTCGTGTGTGTCTGTCTCGTGTGTCTGTCTCGTGTCTGTCTGTCTCGTGTGTGTCTGTCTGTGTCTGTCTGTGTGTGTCTGTCTCGTGTGTGTCTGTCTCGTGTGTGTCTGTCTCGTGTGTGTCTGTCTCGTGTGTGTCTGTCTCGTGTGTGTCTGTCTCGTGTGTGTCTGTCTCGTGTGTGTCTGTCGTGTGTCTGTCTCGTGTCTGTCTGTCTCGTGTCTGTCTGTCTCGTGTCTGTCTGTCTCGTGTCTGTCTGTCTCGTGTCTGTCTGTCTCGTGTCTGTCTGTCTCGTGTGTGTCTGTCTCGTGTGTGTCTGTCTCGTGTCTGTCTGTCTCGTGTGTGTCTGTCTCGTGTGTGTCTGTCTCGTGTGTGTGTGTGTGTGTGTGTCTTGTGTGTGTCTCGTGTGTGTGTGTGTGTGTGTTTTGTGTGTGTCTCGTGTGTGTGTGTGTGTGTGTCAAAAGCCTAAAGTATAGACACTGTTTGGAGAGTTTGCACTGAAACAACGCCCACATTGTCCTGAACCAACCATTCTCCTGCTCTTTGATTCTTTGCCAAGACAAACCACTGAGTTACAGGGTTACAGGTCTTGTAGCAAAACAATCGCTGCTTGTGCTTAATACACTGGAGTCCGCTGCCCGGGGCTGCCTGTCACTCAGGGAAACTCCGCTGACAATGGCTCATTCTACTCCCATTAAGAGAACTAATAAAGCCGCTATGATAGTGTCTGTTAAATTAGGGTTCCATCCTCATACCGGGCTGTTCTGTGTGGTGCTTGCATGTTCTCCCTGTATCTGCGCAAGTTTCCTCCAGATACTCCGCTTTCCCCTACCACTAAAACATGTACAATAGGTTAATCGTCCATCCAGGTGTTCCTGACCTTTAGCCTGGCTCCACATCTGGAGATGGGTCCCCGAGCCCCGGCCTACACTGGCTGTTCACTAATCCTACAGATTGCTCAAGCGGCATTGAAGATGGGTCAACGACTTTCTCTACGGGGATTAAGAAAGTTTACCTAAACCTTAAAACGCTATTAAAATACACTCTCAAACTGTGGTACAGGTGGAATTTTGGCTTCTTCAGGTCAATTTAAACTTTTAAACATTTATTTTAATAGATAATCAATAATGATGAGCATTTGAAAGAGGAAATCGTAAGTACAAGGTTCTTACTTAGCTATAATAAACTGATTACATAAGAATTGTGTGACTTTTTTTTCTTTTTACCCATTGTATAACATTTGCATTAAAACTGACACAAAAATGATGAAAATGACTACATTTACTACTTGAGGTGGTTAGGAAAAAATAATAATCACTAAAAAATCCCTTATTTAGGCTTTATCAGTCACAGTGTGCGTTACTGAAGAAAAGTCCGTTTCTGAGGCAGTCCTGCCCTCTGCTGGACTGTGCCCACATTGCATTACATTACCTTTTTGTAGTTGATTGTTGTTCCTCTTTCTCAGTGGGGCTCTCGGTACTCTTGTCTTTCTTCAGCTTATTTGCAATAACCTTCATTCTTTCTTCTTCCTCTGGAGTCAAACTGTACAAGCAAAGGTAAAACA
Organism: Gobius niger; assembly: GCF_951799975.1. NCBI lineage: Eukaryota > Metazoa > Chordata > Actinopteri > Gobiiformes > Gobiidae > Gobius > Gobius niger. The sequence continues at coordinate 24,781,871 of NC_136853.1, read as the reverse complement.
TAGGTTGTCAGTGAGTTTGTGGTATTTCCATATTCATATCTGCTGCTAACACATCTGTAAATCCATTCACGCTGTTGTTTTGTGTTCAACTATTTTTATGCATGCCCTTATTTTTATTTTATTTAACCAGGAAAGTCCCACTGAGATTAAGAATCTATTTTTCAGGGGAGTCCTGGTCCCAGAGGGATGTTTTTGTACATGTTTTTGTACATTTTGTACATGTTTTTAGTGGTAGGGGAAACCGGAGTACCCGGCGCAAACCTATGCAAATACAGGGAGAACATGCACACTCCATACTGAAAGGCCCCGTCCAGGTGGGAATCGAACCTGGGACCTTCTTGCTGTGAGGCACGAGCACTAACCGCTGTGCCACCGTGCTGCCCAAATACCAAATACTATACCTCTGTATAGTTTACCATTTATCTCTACCACAGGTTTTCTGTTTCATGTTGCACGTTTGGAACAAAGAAAATTCCTCGTTACAGGAAGGTCCCATAGACTGTGAGAAACATGACGCAGCATCGCTATGATCTGTGGGGAAGCATGTCATGCTTACCTCCATGTGCTTAACATGCACAGCATCATCCTTTTTCTTTCCTTTCACTATTTATTTTTGTCCTAATCTTAATTGGAGCTGGCTCCAAAAGCAAAACCACCAACCAAATTGCTCACATGAACGAGAGTCAGTTAGCTCAGCTCTCAGTCCATGGTGGGTTCTGATAAATATTGATTTAGATTTTTACCTCAAGTTGTATGTCAATATGTTTTATAGTGTAAACAAACAGTACATTTAATTTTCATTTAAAATACAACTGCAGTGGGCAAGTCAGAACTGACTCTTACCTTTCCACTGCTGGAACAGAGCTCAGTATGGGGTCATCTTTCAGAAGGTCATGGCTACTTTTACCTTTCCCTTTAAAAGACTGAAGCAACGGACAAATTAAATGAAGTAGTATAGTAATTCTAAATTAGCAGAAATGCAATATAAAAACATTCAACACCACTTACTGTGTATAAATGAGAAAAACCCTTGCCAAAAACAACAACAAAATGAACAACAGGAAGCATTTGAACAGATTATTCCATACCTGAGTGACTTGGTTTGCTTCTTCCTCCTCTTCTTCAGCTTCCTCACCAAATGATAACAGACTGAAGTTCCTTTATAATAACAAAGCCAATAATGATGAATCTTTATTATAAGCCCAAGGCGATCCTAAACTCAGTGGGCTTTATCATAGAGAGGCGTATTTAAAAAAATAAATAATTGAACTTACTTAGTGGCTTTTGATTGTGATTTCTTCACTTCTTCTTTTCTTTCCAACTTAGAACTTTTGGTTTCACGTGGTACTATATCATCAAAAGGAGATGCTAGCACCTTTTACAAAGAAAATGTTAGACACAATGTGCAATTTGACCTGTACAGTTAGCACTAAACTTAAATACCTCAGTGCTTCTTATCTTGTGTGGCTTCAGTGGTCTTTCATTGCAGTCACATTGAACTTCTGCCAATCTGAGCATATTATACACAGTGTCTCCAGTCACCTGTGTAATACAGTATTAATCCCACAAAACCATATACAAAGTCAGAGTATTTGTTTTAAAGCCACACTGTGGAACATTCCATGTTGCTACTTCGGTGGCACAGCAGGAGGCTCCCAGCTCCAGGCGGAGCCTTTCTGTGTAGATTTCTGGCGTGGCCTGTTTTCATGCATGAGTCGCATGCAGGGCTCTAGAAGGCGACCAAAATGGTAGAATATGCAACTACTACTGTATATTCTTTAGAGCAAGGAAGTAAAATGTTCATCTGTGAGTGATCAGAAAGAGTGGGGCAGTTTGTCAGATGATTTCTGTGCCAAGTGAGTCAGTGCTCGTCCTCACTCCCTAAACACAGAGATCGACATAGCCAGATTAAACCGACATGCTTCACTCACAGTCAGCTAACATGAGGGATAATCTATCGCCTAAAACAGGGTTATTTCGACTCTATACTCGCTGGTATTTGATTTGGGCGACAGCTTGTGTGTGCTTCATACCATGGATGAAATTAAAGTTGTCTAGTTACTCTGTGTTCGGCACTGGCATTTGTTTACAGCAAACAAATGTGCATGTGTGTTTCTTAGCATGAACTGTCCCAACCAAATAAACACATACTTAATTAATAGAGCAACTAAAAGGTCATATTCAGGCACTTTGAAGACGTCTATTTTAATTAAACCTGATATTTGCCAATTTGTAGCCACATCGTCATGGTGATATGTCACTCCCGGCAAAGCTACAAGTGAGGTCTGAGGACAGGCACCTCTGCTCACAACTAGACGTTTCAAAAAACAAAACATCCGCAATTTACACAGAGTGGCTTTAAAGTTACCTTTTCATCTTACCTTCCCAAAAATGGTATGCTTATTATTAAGCTCGTCCGCACGGGCTAGAGTGAAGAAAAACTGACTTCCATTATCATGTGGACCAGCGTTGGCCATAGCAACCAGCCCTCTACGAATGAAGCGCAGCCGTGAGTGAAATTCATCCTAGGAAAAAGGATTTTTAAATCATCACAAACCTGTAAACCCTCACATCTTCACGTGCAATTCAATATAATCTTAAACAGACCTTAAATGGTTGGCCATAAACAGATTCTCCACCTTCCCCTGTCCCAGAAGGATCTCCTCCCTGTATGATGAACTCTGGTACAACTCTGTGAAAGATTGTGCCATCGTAGTATCCTAAAAAAAATATTAATAATAATAATATTAATAACTAACCCTACACAGTTGAAAAATGGTATACCTAAATGTTCTAAAGATTATATCTTCACATTACTGGCCTACAATATAATTCACCTTAAGACATTGTAGTGTTACAGTATGTGAGCCAGTGTAACTAAAACAATAACACTGATAATCCAATATTACCTTCCATACAAAGCTGTACAAAGTTCCTGCATGCTTTTGGGGCCTCTTTTGACCACAACTCGATGTCTATCTCTCCTGCTGTCGTTTTGAGCAGAACCTGAGAAGCAAAGGTTTGTTTGGACATTTGAACAGCAGTTTACTCTGCATTTATAAGTACAATGCATGTTGAGTAAAAAAAACACGATAATACTAAAAACCTTCTTCATTTTACGAGATTAAACAACCGCCAGGCTAAGTGTGCTTTACCTTTCCGCTCGTCGGTGGTTCCTGAATATAAATATTACTCATCTTGAGAGTATCTTCGTGTTTAACTCAATTGCAAATAACGGCAGATCAACTAATACCCTAAAAGTATATTTTCCCCCCAGGTAAACATCGCGTCCCCGCGGTCTCCATCTTGGACCCGTTCATTTCCGTGATCAGGGGATAAATTGAAACGAAAGGTTTTGGTTTACTCTATTTTTCACGCCTTTCAATGCAATGCTATTGCATTCTCTATTTACATGGATGATAGTAACATAGAAATAGAGAATAGCTTCATTAGGAAACACATCTTCGAAAATAAAATGCTTTAAACAAACCTTCTAACCCCCTAAAATAATGGTTTGATCCATGTGCATCACAAAAAAGCAACCGTCAGAAACAAGAACAATGACTAACCGTGTCATTTTCCCACCAAAAAAAGCGTATAAATGAACAACCCCAATACTATTTAGCAAATTAAAGTACAATGCCATACAAATAAATTGATTAAACAATTATTATTTTGCCAATTTGTAGAATAACGCTACGCTAGTGCGCTAATAGTCCAGTCCAGTAGGTGGCGCCATAACAAGTCCCTGTAAGCCGCTGTAAGCGCTACCGAAGAAGAAGAAAAGTACAACAATGGCGGCTTCTGAAAACAGCGCGGATCTGAAGCGAAAGGCAAGTGATAAAGATGAAGAGGCAGATGAGGATGGCGACGAATGGGTCGGACCCATGCCGAGCGAAGCTACGACAACGAAGAAAAGAAAAGGTGGGTTTCATTCTGCAACTTGTTGACTTCCTGAAAGAGCTCACTGTAGACAATCAACCACCCTGTGAGTTCCACGTTCAAATGTTTACTTCTCTACAGGAAATGTTGATGAATGCAGACCCCAACATTACTATTTCATGTGTTTTGTTTGTTCTAGTTTTGGAATTTGAAAGAGTTTACTTGGACAATCTTCCTTCGTCAGCGATGTATGAAAAAAGTTACATGCACAGAGATGTAATTACGCATATCGTGGCCTCCAAGTACGTTTCATTAGAATAACTTTTGTACAATTGCCTACATTTTCACACAGTGGACACACGAATAAATATTAATTTTAATCTTATACATTACTAGGACTGATTTTGTCATCACAGCCAGCCAGGATGGTCATGTAAAGTTTTGGAAAAAGAAAGAAGATGAAGGCATTGAGTTTGTCAAACACTTCAGAAGCCATCTTGGTATAACATTTTTTCATCTCTTTTAAGTAAGTAAAAAAAAAAAAAGAGAGAGATTAATACATTCTTTGATCTGCAATGTATTTCAGGTGTAATAGAAAGCATTGCAGTAAGTGCTGAAGGAGCACTTTGCTGCTCTGTTGGGGATGACCAAGCCATGAAGGTGTTCGATGTTGTCAACTTTGATATGATCAATATGCTAAAGCTCGGGTAAGTCTCGATATGTTTTCAAGGACCTAGATATTGGTATAATGTTGTTTTTTTAATTGTAGTTATTTTCTGACTTTAGGTATCACCCTGGTCAGAGTGAATGGATTTACAACCCCGGAGACGCCATCTCTACGGTGGCTTGCTCAGAAAAATCCACTGGCAAAATTTTTGTTTATGATGGACGAGGAAGCAATGAACCACTTCATGTATTTGACAAGATGCACTCGTCATCACTGACCCAAATCAGCTTGAACCCAAAATTTAGAGTGATTGTCTCTGCTGACAAAGCAGGAATGTTGGAATATTGGACTGGTCTACCAAATGAATTTAAATTCCCCAAATACGTAGGCTGGGTTTACAAAACAGACACAGACTTGTATGAATTTGCAAAACATAAAACATATCCTATTAGCCTTGCATTTTCCCCAGATGGAAAGAAAATGGCTACCATTGCATCTGACAGAAAAGTCAGGATTTTCAGGTTTCTGACAGGAAAACTCATGAGAGTGTTTGATGAATCTTTAACTGTGAGTTGATGAATTACATTGTAAATTAAATAGTAATACTTTTTCACTCATAAATTGACCTGTGCCTCTTTAGATGTTTACGGAGTTGCAGCAGATGCGACAGCAGCTTCCTGACATGGAGTTTGGCCGGAGAATGGCTGTAGAGAGGGAACTGGAAAAGGTGGATGGTGTCCGTTTGGCAAACATCATCTTTGATGAAACGGGACACTTTGTCCTCTATGGAACCATGCTTGGCATTAAAGTCATAAATGTAGAAACTAACAGGTACATGACTTAAAAAATAATAATAATCTGGTTTAATATAACTACATTTTCAATTCAACCTCCTAATGTTGCTCATAGATGTGTTCGAATACTTGGAAAGCTCGAGAATATCCGTGTGGTTCAACTGAGTCTGTTCCAAGGTGTAGCAAAATCCATGAAAGTTGCACCAACTGTGGAGATGAAGGCGTCTGACAACCCAGCATTACAAAATGTACAAGCAGATCCTACCATATTCTGCACTGCATTTAAGAAGAACCGCTTCTACCTGGTAATATATGTTCTTTTTGCCAATAATAAGGGAAAAAGGTTAGGGTAGGAATTTGAATTTCTTTCATTTTAGAGTTCTCTTTTAGTTCTTCGATTTTTCTTTTTTTGTTTGTTGGTATTTGTGTTTAACATGAATAACAAATTATCTGTTATAGATATATTCGTTAAATATGGACTGATTAATGAGCCTATCAATAAATCATATTTTTTACTCCACCTTTTAGTCAACTAAATAGGCTATATATTTGTTTCTGAAGAACGTTGCACTGATCCAAAACATGGAGTAGTTATTGGCCTAAATGTATTTCTTCTTCAGTGTGTAATAAAACACACCCTGAGTGTGTGCCAGTTTTATGAAACATCCTGCTCGATCACAGTGCAGTATATTACGACGGGACTGTGATGCCCCATAGACTCTGGGTCTCAGATCATTTCTGAGTCTTACAGACGTATCAAGCCATTGTGCAAAATGTTGCATTTTAGAGAAGTAGTTGTTAACCATGTGTCCAGTTACTGTATACAACATGCTTTATTTTCCAGTTTTCAAAGAGAGAACCAGAGGATACCAAGAGTGCCGACTCAGACAGAGACATATTTAATGAAAAGCCCTCAAAAGAAGAGGTTATGGCTGCGACACAGGCTGAGGGCCCAAAGCGTGTGTCTGACAGTGCCATTATCCATACCACAATGGGAGACATCCACATCAAACTCTTCCCCGTAGAGTAGGTTGCCACTAAATATAAAGCTATTTAATTAAATGTATTTCTTACAAGAACTAACATTTCTTCATTTCTAGGTGCCCCAAAACTGTGGAGAACTTCTGCGTTCACAGCCGGAATGGCTATTACAATGGTCATATTTTCCACAGAGTAATTAAGGTAAATATTTGGAAATAACTAAAATCTGATGACACAGACACATGTTTTGACTTTTTTGTTTGTTCTTCTAGGGGTTCATGATTCAGACAGGAGACCCAACTGGCACAGGCATGGGCGGAGAGAGCATCTGGGGAGGAGAGTTTGAGGATGAATTTCACTCTACCCTCAGACATGACCGGCCATACACGCTCAGTATGGCTAATGCGGGGGCAGGCACCAACGGCTCCCAGTTTTTTATCACTGTTGTACCCACTGTGAGTCTGCCATCTTCTGTTCGTCACTAGCTATTATCATGGAGTCGTATCATCAGCTGAAATGTTTTTTCCCCCTCAGCCCTGGCTTGACAACAAGCACACTGTGTTTGGAAGGTGTATAAAAGGAATGGAAGCTGTCCAGAGAATCTCAAATTCAAAGGTCAACCCCAAGACAGACAAACCTTATGAGGACATCAGCATAATCAACATCACCATAAAGTAATGTCTGATTCATAGAGGTGGTTTAGTTAAGACTTTTCAGACTTTGTCAACATTTTGAGATCAAAGCATTTCCAGCCTTTTAATCTTTTGAAAACTTGTTAATCTCTGTAAATGAATAAAAGATTACGGATGGTTTGAACAAGGTTTTAATGTTTCACATTATGTTACTGCAAGTTGTAAACTTAAGTGTAGCATCGTGTTAGCACTGAGGGCATTAGACAAGGTTTTTTAGCCCACATTTCTTTGAAATCAAACCTATAATCCACAAGAAAATGCACAAAAGTTGCTACAAATAGTGGAAACTCCAAAAATGGAGGCCTATTTAGAAGCAAACTTGTTCATACATACCCCACAACACAATATATTAATTCAGTAAACGTTCATCTGTAACATTAAATGCATTAATTCTAAAAAGTCACCGTTATTCCTCTTGAAGACTACCTGAAATAAAAAGTAGTGTAGCAAAGTAAAACGCACCAACACTCAATGCATTTGGCATCAAATCTATAATGTCAAAGTCTAGGATAAAAAAAGTGTCAGCTTTAAAAGGGATTATATTAGAACTACTTGCAAGTGTTCTTCTGCTTGTAAAACTAATGTAACATCCAAGACATTTGTCAATACACATGACTGCTTGTGGGTTATCTTGTCACAGATTATGAGTGCAATGAAGTCCATAGTAATACAAAGCATTTGCACAGATACAAGCAAACTCATCTCAACTGCTAAAAATAACTAAAAATGTGCAAGTTGCTCGTGTAAGCAACCTTGTAGACATCAATATGGACTAATACATGCGTTGTTAGTGGAAAGGTAAGTGACGACTGGGACACTTTCAAAGACCTCAATAAGTTATAAGTATTTACATACGTTCTTTACTCCAGCTTCCGTGTTTTTTACAGTTCTTCACAAACTTGAGCTTGATCACAAAGCTGGCTGAGCTTAGAGACTGAAGTTTCTGAACTACACTTTAATAATGGGGCAAATTTCACAGCTGATCAGGCAACATCCAAAACCCCAGCTGCAACCAACTGCCTCGACAACCAGTCCAGTCCCTCATGTAAGCCTATCCCGCTGCGGGCGTCACAACCCTGAATGTGCCAGCTCCTCCCACAGCACAACTTATGTAGACTCAGCACCTCTGTCATCTCCTCCACAGGCACAGCCCCAGGGACATCCTATAAAGTAAGAATCACACAAACATTAAGGTGGGAAAAAGGAAAAACAAAAACGTTTCCATTACATACATACCTGTTTGTTTGCAAAAATAAGCAGCAACGCATCTCTTAGCTCCTTCTCGGTGAGTAATTTGGCCAGTTCACTGTGCGCTTCCATTAGCCTGTCTCTATGACAGCTGTCGATAACAAAAACTACCGCTAAGCAAATCATTGGAGAACAAATAGATTTAAATTAATTGACAAACATAACAGATATAGTTCACTGAGAGACAAGTGCGGCGACATTATTGGGGATTACCTTGAGTGTTCAGGTAGTAATGTTTCCAAAGGGGTCTAAGTTTATGTTTTCCTCCAACGTCCCAGATTGTAAATTTTAAGTTCTTATATTCCACTGTCTCCACATTAAACCCTATAAGAGAGTTAAAACAATGTATAAATGAGACACAATTTAATAACAAGGATTTTAACCTTTCCAACCCTCAGTTACCTACCAATAGTCGGGATGGGCTGCATGAATTCATCTTGCTTTAATTTGAAAAGAATGGTTGTTTTGCCTGCTCCATCCAGCCCCAGCGTAACTACACGAATCTCCATCTTAGGACCAATGTGAACACGGTTGTCCTGAGAAAAAAAACACAACGTAATGATTTTCTGCACTTCCTTAACAGGCTGTGAAACCAACAACCCAGTAATTAGAATAGAGTTGATTGCCAGTGTCAGTTTAAGATGCATTCACAAACTAGGAATTGGGTTTGGCTCAATTGCGTGACATGCAACATAAAGTAATTATAAAATAAATAATAATAAAGCTATATAAAATAAAAGAAACCCAGATAAAAAATAAACAAGATATAGAAGTAAAAAATAGCTAAATATACAACATATTATACACATGTCGGCATAACAACAGTGCGAGTTGGTAAATTTATGTACAATAAGCAGCAGATGTGAAGGTGAATAACCACATAGTGCAAGTACAGACACTACACAAATACACTTATATTTTACCAAGGCCTGACACAAAACAAAAAGTAAATATTTGCCAGATCTTTATTATTCAGGTAATTTTTAATCATGTATTGTGCTTTTTAAGCCTGTGTTACCAAGTTTCTCAAAGCGCCACAATGTAGTCATTACTCACTCCATACTCAGTGGTGGTAAGCTACTATAGTAGTCACAGCTGCCCTGGGGTAGACTGACTGACGCGAAGCTGACAATCTGCACCATCGGCCCCTCCGACCCCCACCAACCACTCTCTCATTCAACCTGGCCTATTGTACATGTTTTAGTGGAAGGGGAAACCGGCTTAACCGGAGGAAACCTACGCAGACACGGGGGGAACACATGAACTCCACAGAAAGGCCCCGTTCAGCCGGGAATCTTCATGCTGTGAATTGCGAGCGCCAACCGCTGCACCACCGCGCTGCTTTTTGAGGTCAGGTCACACATTGCACACGTCCATGTTGCAACTGCTCAAATTCATCAAGCTGTACGTACGATTTGACATTTTAATGTTTAATATATGAAAATATCTGATTAATAAATGAAACACCCATCATCTGCCTAATTTCTTGAACTGCTGATTCAATAATTCTACAATGCTCCTTTTGTTAGCATTAGAGAAAAATTGGTGAGCCATTTTCATTCAAATTTTGAATTTCAAGTCTCATAAATAATACTTGCCTGATGAAGGCCTAGTTGCTAAAACGTTGCAGTAGTTCTCACTTTTTGCAAATTTGAGTGTGCAAGAGATTTTTTTCAAAGTTGTACATAAACTTAACGCACGTGTTGCATGTAGTAAGTCTGCAAAGTGCCCTTTCTTTACAAGTATTTTTCCATTTGAATTCTTAACATGGGACTGTAATAAGTCAAACAGTAAATTCAGTGACAGCAGCTGTGTTGATGGAGGGGAAAGCATTGATTTGTTGAATGTTTACTTAAAAAGGTCTAGTTAATATGTTCATGAACTACACCATGTTTATGAGCTACACTATGTTCATGAACAGAAAACCAATATTTATTTATGTGTTATAGAAATGAGCGGGAGGAGAGAAATTGTGATTATTGTTTTCAACGTATCCCACAGCCGCAGCTTTCATACAGACCTTTGCAGTGTGTAGTAGGAGAGGTTTCTATACCTAAAAACACTTTCTCTAACACAAAGAACGGGGCAGTAGTGTCAAATATTTAGGTGCAGGTGGAACAGGTGGAAAGATGAAAGGGCATGATGGTAAATTATTGAACAAACATCTCAGGATATCAGCCAGACGGATGGACAATGGACCAAAGTTCACATTAAAATCTATTTTATAATGACCCATTGTTGTTGTTGATCAGAATCTGCTTGTGGAAGATTACCTAAAATGACTCTGATCATAAAATGTTTAATCTAACCTTACTATCGAGATGTGAACGTAAAAAATAAGCACACAACACTGCTGACATTTGGGTCATATCCCAACAGTCAGACATTGCCCTGTGGTACATCACGAACATCACTGTATCTACCTTTGTGAAGGTGACAGGTATTCCGGCATCCAGCTGAATGTGATCCACTAACTCAGTGAACTGGTGCTGCTGCTTCTGAAGAGTTTCCAGCAAACAGTTGATTTCCTGCTTTGCAAGTACGACTCTACAATCATCCTACACCAGAAAAAGACTAGTATAAGCAAACTGCAACTGAGCAACATGTATGTCCATCCCTGTAGTCTGTTTACCTGCTGTAGGGTTTTCTCACAGTGCAGGCAGGCAGTGGACACTTGAGACAGAAGGATTGTCATGTCTTCCTGTTGCTGTCGCAGCCAGATCAGCCTCTCCCTGACATGTGCATCTACCACACTCAAAGCCATCTCCTCCTGACGACACAGAGTCTCATGTAGGTCAGCAAAGTAGGCACGCACACAAGAGCGCGCACTCTCTGCTGTACCTGGAACCTGGAAACAAAGGAACATACTGTGTAGGCAAGTGAACGCTCTTGTTGTATGTATAGTACAGTTGACTTCTCACTTACATGTTCAGTATGTGCTATTCCAATACCATCCTCTACAATCTGCTCTCCCCCTTCTATCTGCTGAACAATCCCCACCAGTTTTCTTGAATACTCTGAAACTTCATCTGTAAATGTGCGAATGCAATGTGCCATATCCAGAATAGATGCACGGATCTGATTAGCTTCAGACTCAAGGAGCGCGTGCTGAAATTTGAAAGATTAATCAGATATCTCATGATCTGTCAACATTTGTTTTAGCTGAATCATTGTTGCTTACCTTATGCCCTTGGTGTTTTCCATATTCCTTACAAACACAGCACATGAGTGGCCCTGGTTGACAGCCATCTTCTAGGCACACAAACTCAATGGCATGGACCTGGTGCTGCGGGCACAGCGTCTTCTCATGAGGCTTGTCAGCCAGTGGCACCCGGCGGTGCTTGGCCAGTGTCCGAGTGGAGTGAGTTATCTGCGAGCACTCAGCACACAAGTGGGTGGCGCACACAGTGCAATACATGGAGGCTGTGTGGCTTTCATCCTCATCACAGCGAATTATACACTAAACATTTAAAAGATTTAAATCAAAGTCATTACAGCACGTAAGTAAATATTTTAACAGCAAGTAAAGTAAAACACATTTCTTACTTCACCCATGCCTTTAAGGGCATCCTCCGCCATTCCAGACTGGTTTGAAGCTCCATTCTGAAGTCGTTCCAAAAGTTCAAGTAGAGCAAAGTTCTTCTTTAAACCCCAAACGCCAGAGTCTCCTGAAGAGCGATGAAAGCATTAGGTTTGCAAGATTTCGAGAGGTAAAGAAAGCATTTCGTAGACACATAAAGCCTCAGGCGGAGTATTAGGGCAATAGGAGGAGTGTGGCATGAGCTGCCACCAGGGAAGATTAGCCATGCACCAGCGGCTTGAAACACAACCCCTGGTATGTTTTCAAGATGACCGAGATTGGGCCCAGTTAGTGTTGATCTATGGGTGATGCACACCAGTTTGACAGTTTCTGCATTTCCCAGGCCGACAGACAGACAGAATCTGTCATTCAATGAACAAAGTACACAGAACAAAACTTTGTTGCATATTGTACTCGCAATTTCTAAAAACAAATTAATCTTATCATGATTTATCTTGAAATGTGGCAGAAACTTCCAAAGATGTTCTTTTATTCAGATATAATTGTTTCATAAATGTGCAATCACAGACATACTCATACTATTTTAAGCCTTAAATCTTCTATACTTTTCTCTTGTACTTGACAAATAACAACGGCAGAGCAACAAAAGTAAGAGACATGCTCCTCTGGTTGGACTAACTTACATGTATAGCAGATTGGTATTTTAAAACATCGACTATATTCATGCAACCTATATTCAACTCAACATTTCTAACTACACTATTCTTTAACAGCAGTGTCACAAACTAATTAACTGCAGTCAAACCAACACCTAAATAATCCTGAACATGTACTGTCGGCTTTGCCTCATTGTTAAATACAAGTGGACGCTTCAGAGAAGAAAAACAACAGGTTTCACCTGCTGACATATGGCAGGGGTATGTAGTGGTTTGGTTGTAGTGGAGCCATGTAAATTTCAGACGACTCGGGACCATTACAATGAATGGGGCTGATTGGGACTCAATCTCATTATTAAATCTATGGCTTAAACCTTGACGCTATTCAAAAAATACTTAAAACAAACATGATATCTGGACATGCATAATTAAGGTGGAGCTTCATTCCCACAAAGCTGGATTAACAATGGTCCTGTTTGACAAAGCAGGTGAACGTCAGTAGTGACAGTAGTGACTGTTGTCCGATTTGCTAAACAAAGTGACATGGAGCTATCCTTCCTCCTGACAGAAAAATGTTTTTCTAATCTGTCTGACAATATCAGACTTAACTTATAAGTCAATAAGTCTGTAAGTGCTTGTAGTCCGAGTATGTGCATTATTTGCTCAGCATAATGAAAGATCCATGTACTCACCCAACTCAGTAACCTGCCTATCAAAAGGGCAGCGCACTGCCCTGCCGTGGAGGGGCAACCTAGTGAGACAGTCATGGCATACTGTGTGACCACAAAGCAGAAGCCGAGGGACCTTGTCTCCTTGTAGAGAGAATACATCTTCACACACGCCACATTCTAGTACCTGGAAATAACAAAAAGTATATTCAAAACAGTTTAATCAGATGTAATAAAGACAAAATGTTGTTTAGTCTCTCAATTGCATACATTTTGTAAGCCTTAAAAACCTATGTTGGACTAAAACAGGGGTCTCCAACCTTCTTTTCCCCCTGGCAAGCCATTTTAATGCAACAAAAACGTCAGAGAGCTACTTGTTTTGTTCTTATACTTTACTATAGTGAGTTTGGAGATTATGCTCTGCATGTTCAGAACAAAAAGGAAATGCATCTAAAATGTGAATCGTCAAGCGTAGACATGTAGGTGTTTGGAGAGCTACCTATAAAGGGCTGGAGAGGTACTGTATGCTACTGGTTGGAGATCCCTGGGCGAAAGAAGGTACCATGAAAAATGCAAGATGAGGATCACCAGTCAATTAAGAGCGTTCCACAATTCTTCGTGACGCAGAAAAGACATCAACGCTAGTAATTTTCAGTTTTTCATAGATTTATGATTGTGGATGGGGATATGCACTTATAGCACAAAATGATTATAAACAACATCAACGCTAATGACGCAAGCGCACCGAGTCGCGAAAGTACACTCTCAGGCTCACAGACAAGACGGGCCTACCTGCCTAATGCAAAAACAATGCTTCATTCTAATTTTGCCCGGAGAAATATTACAACCTTAACAGTGCTTCCATTTGTCACTCTCCCGTGTCGGATACAGGGCTCCATCGACGCCACAGCACCCTGCTTGTTTATTCCTGCAGCGGCCATCCTTGGAAGACAGCGAACTGCGGAGGAGGAAAAGGGGGGAGCATACTACTTCCGGTCACACTTCCGGTACAAATAAAATGTATATGAAACATATTTTTGTTTGTTTTTAGCAGTTTGTCGTTGTTTGTTAAACCTTGAAATATATGTCGCTTTTGCCATGTAAATATTTTCGGAAAAATATGAAATGCGTCATGAATGAAAGGTAATATATATTTACGAAGAAAAATATAAAAAGATAATATTGTATTTATAAAAAGATAAAAACGCATTGGTGTGTTATTATTGTTTTTTTTGTTATTTATTTATTTATTTTTTAAATGTTTTTTTTTACCCCCACAGCGTAGCCATGCCATGGATCTATTATAAACGAGCCATGCCCTAGTAGCTGACGTAATTATTATGCGTCAGGGTCTGAATCGTTGGAAGTATTTTGTTTTAGATCAACGGTCTCCATCAAAAACAGACGGTGCGTTTTTGTTTGTTAATTTAGCCGGATATTTGTTTGTAGTTGAGCAAATTTGGATGTTTCCTATAGTGTTCATCTAGCGACAATGTCTCAGCAAACCACCAATGCCCCCGACTCTCCAGCCGTGATAGTCTCTGCTAATGTGCAGAAATATGCGATTAAGAAGAAAAAAGTATTAAGTGCTGAAGAGGCGGAGCTGTTCGAACTGACACAAGCTGCAGGAGTTACTATTGACCAGGAGGTCTTTAAGTAAGTAGAAATAATTATACTATCAGATTAATACAGTCTACATATTTCGAATAGCCTTAAGTTACTGTTTTATATTTTCACATAGGATCATTGTGGATCTATTAAAGATGAATGTGGCTCCTCAAGCAGTTTTTCAGACCCTGAAGGCAATGTGTGCTGGTCAGAGGGTCGCTGAGTGTGGGACAGAGTCTTCATCAGCTGCTCACACAACCAGCATCATCACTGCATCTACAGAAGCTCGAGGTAAGATAAGATAAAATAGAACTTTGTTGATCTCACAATGGACACACCAGCTCTAAAGAACTCTCAGGGGGTGTAAACAGTCAGGAAAGTGTGCAATCAAAGAATGTGGGAATAAATCTTTTGATATTTGACACATCTGTGGCCTGAGACAAGGCAAGTATTAATCCTATGGGATGAAAAAGCTATATAAACACGATGAATGCATGTTACTTTTGGAAATTTACATGAAAATTACCTTTTGGAGACAAACCAAATAGTGCAGATAAAATACTTATAGTTTACTCATGCATAGCTTGTAAGTAAAACAATTTTATGTGCCTGTCTCACATTTTCAGGAAGACTGTTCCAAATATTAGCAGCATAAATCTGAAATTAGCCTCACAATAGGTGTGTTTAAGATGAGCCAGAGACAGTCTTGTCTGCCCCCTTGAGGCGAGAGGTGCATGTCGGACAGTTTTATGTCCAAGATGCCAACGGTTTGCTCTGACGAAACCTGTGTGACCGTCTCGGTATTCTAGTGAGACTGCGGCGGCTGCAGCACATGGTTGCTTTTCACTGCCTGGGCTCAGCTGCATGAACTACAAAGGCCAAATGGATGGTGGAAAAGTGCTGTCAACACACACTGACGATTGGGTCTGAATTCTGTCTTGATCAGAAAAGCGTTGCCCTTGCAGATTTTATTGTCCATTTCAATCCTAAATTGTAAACTGTAAAAGGAGCTTTTCTTTGCTGAGGCATATCTATGGTATGAGGGAAAAAACAGAAATGCGTTTGTTCACAAACCTTTACAACAGTTTCCAACAAAGGTGAGATGCTGTGTGATCAGAGGCTCCTCTCTGTTCTCGGCGCCCTGATGTCTCTGACTTTATTGACTTGACCACCGCCTGGTCTCGGCGACTATCCAGCCAAAGCGCACTTCATCTTAAAAACACCTATTGTGTTGTGTGACTCTGGGCACCAACAGGAGACGGTCCTGTTCAAAAGTTCAAAAGTCACTGCAGACAATTTTATGCTTTCCTTCGAATCTCGTACGGAATAGCCCCAGAATATAGTGTGGAGTTTCAGCGGAAATGTCAATTTTTCTGGCCATTTTAAGACATAATCGAACTCACAAATAAGGCATTTTAATTTAATTGAGTTGGTAAATCAAATCGATTCATATTTTCAGAATACTCTTTATTTTTTTATTTTTTTTTATTTTTTTTATTCATTTGGATGTTTAAAATCTAAAAACTGCACAATGACTTTTCAGTTGTTGTTGTTTTTTTGTTTTTTTTTACAGCAATTGCCTGAACAATTTGGGGGTTTGATGATGCTCTTTAACTAAAACAATGAATATATATTTAAAAATCTGTTTACAGTCACCAGTTATTTGGCTTTAATTGGAGGAAAAAAAATCGTAAATCAAGTTTTTTTTATAAGAAAATGAAAGATTTTTGTAGTTGGAACAGTCGCGCAGCTCTACTCAGAAATAAATGCTGATGCTCCAGATACTCAACTAAAAGGAAGCTTAAAGGAACAACAGTTTTTAATCAGCACCAGCAACAGTTTTCAGCTGTGCACCTATGTAGGTATTCCATTAAAAATCAGCTAGAATAGTCTTTTACCACATTAACAGTGTCCAAAGTGGGGTCACAAGATGATTTTGAGACAGTCTTTCTTTACATATCCAATATTTTGGATTGAAAACAGCACATTTTTGTGAAATTAAGCCAAATATCAAAATACAGTATCAAAACTAACATCATGAAGCCAGATTTTAAATGTTTTGCCCCTTTAAATAATTATAAATGCTAATTACTGAAGCGTTTGGGAACCCCTGTTGGAGACACATGCCTCCACCTCTGCTTCAGACACCGGTTTATACTTTTGTTTGTGCGATGTTTTTTATATGGCATAAAAGTGCTGAAGTTATTGATTTAATGAGGCTGTGAGCAACACAACGCATCTCGACAAAATATATGCTGTTACAAATCAAAAAGACAAACTTGTTAATTCTCTAAAAAGTCTAGTTTACAAATGCACATGTCTGAAAAAGAGTGAGGAGAAGTTTAACTTATTTAACCCCACCCCCTAATCCAAACACAATTAACATCAATTTCCTGTTTCTCAAAACTCAAAAGAAAACAAATAAATATGAATAATAACAAGGTCAACTAATTCTTGAAAAATGAAAAGCACGAGTTCTGTTTTCTCTTATTTCATTAAGATTGTTTCTTCATATTTCTTTTTGAACTGATTCACACTTGAGCATTGTTTTAGATCTGAAACAAAAACACAAAACCTTTCAAAGTTCATTTGAATTTGAACTCCTGAGTGCATTTTGTTGTGTGATAAAATGTTTTTGTATATTGTTAAGTATTCTGCTGTACTCTGAACATTATTTGGGATGCTTGATAATCTACAACAGGGGTCCTCAAACTACGGCCCGCGGGCCAAATCCGGCCCGCGAGATGATTTAATCCGGCCCCCCACTTGTAGAGCACAAATCCCTGAGTATGTCAAAAAAAAAAGTAAGTCTCTAGCCCATTCCTGTGCGGAGTTAGGATATTTTAACTAAATAACCAGTTTACTCACTCCAGCCACAATTTGAATAAATAAAAAATAATTCCACAGGTGTCCAGCAGAGGGCACTTGCATAAGAGATCAGAATAACACATTATAGCCCCGTGGTAAATGAAGCTTACCACCACAGAGTGTGGAGAGAATGAATAATAAAGTACTTTGAGAAACTTGTGACACAGGCTTGTACAGCGCAATACAAGTGTAAGAAGTTATTGCTTTGGTCACATTACATAATGATGTTTTATTTGAAAATAAAAATAAATGGAAATTAAAAGAAAGTGTGAAGCCTTGATTACTATTTTTGCAAACCACTACATTGAAACAAATATGTGCCTGAATCAAGTGTTGATCTTGTGGATATAGTAGTAGGGACGACTGTGCCAGGCGAGTAATCTCTACTTCACAATGAGGCATTTTGGTCTGGGCCATACAATTCTATATTATAGCCAACCCGGTCCGGCCCCCGATCACAGTCAGGAACAATAATGTGGCCCCCAGAGAAAAAAGTCTGAGGACCCCTGATCTACAAGGTCAGTAAATGTATTGACTTTTAATTCCAAGAACAGGATGTTGGTATGATCAAGATAACCAGATTTGTTGATAATTCTTATGGCTTTTTTTGAAGACGAATTATTGAAATCAAACTTTTTTTCACAATTTCTGATCCATTTATTTGTAATTGTGAGCTTAATTTATTACAGCACCTACCAAATATCACGTAGTTTTACTTACATTTAAGGTCAGTTTGTTAGAATCAAACCATGATTTTACTTTTTTTAATTCTACGCTAATGACCTTTTTATTAATTGATCATCACCAGAACAAAATATATTATCTGTGAAGAAGACCATTTAAAATCATTTATGTCGTTGAATACACTCAAATATAGTTTTCAATGCTATAATAAAAATCTATTACTGTTTAGGTCACTCCAGCATTTATATTTCACACAAAAAAGAATTGTTGAAAATATTTGTTATTTGCAAGGAATAAGATACAAATGGTTGAGGACAAAATATAAAAAAAACAAACATATATCGGTTCTCAAGATAAATACTCTCACATTTATATCCAAGCTTCTAAGTTTATCTTTGCTGTTTTTTGCCTCTTGGTGAAAGACTCAACCCCCCAACAAAAAACGACATTGTTGTGCCTATTTTTATTCAAATACAGACCCTTACTTATATAATATTACTTACTGTATATACATATTATGTCGTACTTATATAATACTGTACCACATATCGGATAGATAATTTATTAATTTCATTTATTTGATAGGGACAAGTGTGAAAAATTAATTATCATTTATTGCCAAGGCTAATTTGTAATGTCCATCCCTAGAAGGGCTTTTACGATGCAATACACTTAAGAAATACATTTGCAGTATATTCCGACTTTATCCAAGGTATAGTGCAAGGGTGTCCAAACTTTTTTCACTGAGGGCCACATGCAGAAAAATATACAACTGGGCCGCACTCAGAGGTGAGATGTATAACTTCACCTGTTGTATTAAAGTTAGCAAATACAATAAAATGTGAACTATGTTTTTTCATTGAATATGCTTAGAGTAAAAAAAAACAGCCTTCATCACAGCTTTCTATTAATGGATTTTCATTTATTTTGTTTATATATTCAAATGCAATCATATTTTTAGAATTCGCAGTTGGCCAGCGAGCCGTAGTTTGAACACCCCTGGAATAGTGCATATGAATGCAAGCTAGAAATGGTCTCTTTTTAAAACACGCTTTCATTCATTTTTAAAGGTTAAATGTTAAGGTAACTTTATTGTCCGTGTAGAGAAATTTGTCCTCTGCATGTGACCCATCCTCCAATGCCACTGGGGCAACCCGTGAGGAGCAGTGGGTGACGGCAGTGCCCTGATGGAAGTCCTGTTCAAGCTCAGGAGACAAGGTTTAGCTCCTGGACAGTAAAGGCAAAGGTCTTTTTTCTATGGGCCGCTTTCACATTTCCATTGACGGCTCCTCGAGTGGGACTATGAGCTGTTTGGAGACATCAGCTGTGCAAACATTTATTCATTAATCTGAAATGAAAAAGTTGTATATGATGAATACCATATAACTTTAAGTGGCCTTCACTCCATGAATTAAATGTCTATTTTATGTTCAATTGTTTTCTGAAGAAGAGGCGTCATTAGCCTCCGGAAAGAGCCCTAAAGCCTGTGCAGCCCCCTCTGCAGCATCAGGCTCCAAAACCACAAGGGCCAACGCTAAAATTGTGGTCTACGGTCCCCAAGATGTTAACACCTCTCATTCACAAGGTCCTCTTTATTGCACCATGCCTTTCATTTGCATTTTTGCACCCTCGCTTGCTTTGCTTGTCATTTAACCAGTGCCCAGTGCGCACAACTCCTGCTCTGTCCTGCATGTGGGTGAGCATGTCCATGTATTAGTGAATGATTTGATATTCTCTACATTTACTGCTTTCTTTTTCATATATTTTCCCATCTTTGTAGTTATTATTTGTTTAGTAACTGAGTATTTAGAAGAATGCAAGCCATACAGATGATGTCAAAAGATGATGTTCTAAAATTTGTCACAATCTCAAATATTGTGACACTTGCTATCCTCCCCCACCCCCAATGAAAAAGATAAAGAGCCTTAAAAAAAAAAAAAAATACCCAAATGTTATGTGAACACATCTTAATCCATCGTTATTTCATGCAATAATATCATTGCCTTTCCATCTTTAACTGAGCATCATGAGAATCTTTTTCGTAACGCTACTTTTTTGTACCCACTCTTTGTTCACAGTGCGCAGTAAAACTGGAGCAAGTTACAGTGAAAAGAGCAGGGAGCCCTCAACTCAGAAAGTACAACGTCAACCAAGTGCCAACAGAGGGCAGAAGACTAAGAGCTCTGGCAGCAGTAGCTCCTCTTCGCAGATCAACTCCACGTAAAGGAAGGTTTATTACAATGTTGTGTTGTTGTTTTTTAGCGTGAACATGACTTCTATTTTGCTAAGCTTAAATACACACCGAGTGCAGAATTATTAGACGAGTGAGTTTGTGTGACAGTGCTCCTATTTTCCAACTCCAGACGCTGTAAAATTGAATACCAGTTGTATTGAAGACGCTCTAAGCAAATACACATGAGCTACGGTATATGAAGAGAGTGGCCGAAGGTTCACAGTCTATATATGTGCATAATTATTAAGCAGCGTCTTTCTGTGAGCTGAAGTGGGCAAGAAAAGAGGTCTAAATAATCATTTTGCTCACCATTTGTTTTATAATAATTGATATTTTCAGACACTTTCCAAAGAGAGCTGAAACCTGGCCTTTAACTTGCAAAAATATTCAAGTATAGGGTGGGTGGACCAAGACTATTGTTTAAGGGTAAAAAATACTTTTGCTTTTCAGCTTTTTGCATTGTGTTCGTTGACTGTCATTATTGTAGATTTGAATTTTACTTCTTTTATTTTTAAGGGGTTTAGTTTAACAGGTCCTGGGTTATTGACTTTTTGTACTTAGTTATTTTCTATATATTTCTCACTCACAAAACATTGCTTTCATTTTAATAAATGTCCTTACTTAAGTTGGATTAGTGATTTATAAACAGTGTGTAAACTCTGATGAATCAAGAAACAACAAACTGTAAAATATCCATGTAAAAACAGATAATAAAGCAAGTTTTAAACGTTTGTAAAGTTGTTCCAGAATTTCAGGCAACCGGTTTATTTATTACAGTGTTTTTTTTTTTTTTTTTTTTTTTTTACCACCAAAACAAAACATTGTGCCAATAAACGCAAATGGCTGTAGAGTACTTTGGCCATCCTGGGCGCGTGAATGCAGTATTAGTGTAGTATTTGTGCATCTGTTTGTTGACTGCGTGGTGCGGGCTTCACCCACAGAGGGGAGTGTTGTTGTTTGTGTGGTCTGCAGGGCTTTATATAGCTGCTGGTCTTTTATGTGGCCGTTTGTCCTGCTTATGTGCTCCTGCCTCTCCTTTCCTGCGCGCTTTGCACTGATGGCAGCGCGCCTGTAATTGATGGCACCATATTGCTGTAGTGTAGCAGGTTTAATGGGGCTTGACAGAGCACGGGGAAGCGGCATGCAACCAGGGAGGTTAACCCTTTCGCTCACACTTTCCCTCCTGGCCTTTCTTATCCCTTTCCTGCTGGTTTCTCGCACATGCACCTTGGTGGTCCCCAACAGTAGCCACAACCATTTTAACTGCTTTGTGATACACTTCTTTATTGAGTATAGTCGTAATAATGCAAGACAAAATCTCTGAAGATATTTTTCCAACTCGCTCATTCATCCTGCATTGCTCTACTGTAAAACAAACGTGTTTGCCTTAAGGGGAAAAAAGGAAAAAAGAAATTCTCTGCAAAACCAGAGCGGACTTGCACTTCCAATTAGAGCCACCAGGGGGCAGTGTGGCTCCAAGTTAATATTATGGGCCCCTTTTGACGTTTTCCATAGGCATGTGGAACATTTTGCATGTTTATTTTGTTTTTATGGGAATCTCACAGCACAGACAAATAGTGCTATCCTTCAGTCACATGTGTGAACGTGCGCACCTCCTCTATGTGTCCCATTAATTGATAGAAACTATGAATGTCTGCTATTGTTCGGCGCTGTTGAAGCAAAGGCAAAGTGAACCATTAATGCACTGCTGGTCTAAACCAAGTTCTCACATTTTCTTGGTGTAAGCTGTTCCCAGGTGACAAAAAACTGGGGAGAGACACTATTTTAAGCGCGGCTATCACACCTCTATGTTTTTTTTTTTCTTTCTTCCATCACTTTGGTTCCCCCGTGAATAGTGTGCAGCGCGAGAGCTCGGGTTGAGGTGCAGCCTGGAATATCATACTGTTTTTGCCTCTTCTCGTTTTCTCAGGTAGATCCTTCTCCGTGAACCAGGACCACATTTCACTCTACATTTATAGGCCACTTCTTCTCACTTGTTGTCTTTGTGCATTCACTCCCCTCCCCTAACCCCATCACTTTCCATCACCCTGCATGCTCGCTTGCTTGCCAGGCCAGCAGCAGATTGGCTATTTCCTGCACGCACCCAGTAGAGCCCTTATCAGTGGTAGAGTGCTGATTGTTGGTCTGTCTCTCAGGCTGACTGACAGTTAGGGCTGCGCTGCTGAAATATCTGATTTGGTCAGTGTTTGTCTGTGGGGCCTTATCTCCATGCTTTATATTAACTGCCTTGACAGTGTGTGTAGGCAGACTCTCTCCATCTTACTGCAGCCTCCCACCTCTCTCCATCC
The DNA here is from genome assembly GCF_951799975.1 of Gobius niger. NCBI lineage: Eukaryota > Metazoa > Chordata > Actinopteri > Gobiiformes > Gobiidae > Gobius > Gobius niger. Next base: position 24,759,040 of record NC_136853.1, on the reverse strand, counting down.
TCCGCCTTGGGCTCCATTCACTCATATAAGCCTATACTCTGCTGTTGTCTCAACACACAGGAGAAACATGTCATTGTAATTGTATTTCTGTTAATGACTCAGTTATGCTTTTTATGTAACAGGTAAACAGGTTTAAACAATTTTACCATTTAAGAAAAGATGTAGATTAATGAAATGGGACATTCATGAAGAATATTGGCTTTAATTGGGCGGCACAGCACAGCGGTTAGAGCTCGTGCTTCACAGCTTGAAGGTCCGGGTTCGATTCCCACCAGGGACGGGGCCTTTCTGTGTGGAGTTGCATGTTCTCCTCTGTCTGTGTAGATTTCCCCTACCACTAAAAACATGTACAATAGGCCAGGGTGAATGAGAGTGTATTTGAGAGTGCACATGGGGGACGATGGATGGAAATTAGACCAAGGCTACATCTCCTGTGCGGCTTTTTCATTAACTTGCACTGTCCCGACCAAATAAATGATCAAATAAACCAATAAATAAAATAAATGCAATCAAAAAAGCTATCGCTGCAAATGAACAATAACTCACACTTTGTCTAACTACAAAAACATAATGTGTTTCTCTTTTTAAAGATATGACCCGGATTAATGCAGTTTACATTGTGTTTATATTCAAATATAAACCTTGGCCTGCATTTACTATTATTATTATTATTATTATTATTATTATTATTATTATTATTATTATTATTATTATTAGCAACATATTTTAATTGGAGGATCAATCCCATGAGATGAATCATTTTGTTTTCAAGTTAGTCGTCACAATAATGCCCAAAGAAATTAAAACAGAAGAGCAGAGTAGATCAAATTAAATGAAACACAAACAAAACAATACAGCAAAACAAGACCATAGCAGACACTGTACTCCCCACCATCAGAGGGAGTACAGTGGTTCCCAAACTGTGGCACGTATACCACCGGCAGTCTTCTTCAAGTGGTACATGGAGCCGCCTGCAGTTTTAGACTTTATCCATGCATGCAATGTTTTAATAATAAGTAATCAGAAGTAAGGAATTTAAGTTTAAAAAGTGCTCGTTCTCTTCATGTCTTTAACTAACTCTCACCTACTGCTAGTTACAAATGCATCCCAAACAACTAATAGTGGTTGTCCTTAGTCACGACCTCAGCTTTCAGTTCCACCAGCTATAAATACTTTAACTTGATCAACAAGCACTGATAAAAAAGCTGCTTGCGTTTGGTGTGTGGTGCCACTAATCGTCACTGAACAAGCATAAGCCTTATTTATTTATTCACTTGGTTAGCACAAGGCTGATGGCGGCTGTTAATAGCAGCTGTGGGAACAAACAGAGTTCACACTCACTTGGACCCCTATTGTGTTGCATGCTGTCAGGTTATATACTAAACTCCAGCTGTCGGAGTCGCATCCCCAAATTATGTGTTTAATGCACAGTAGCCCGCAATGTAACTTGTGAGAATGATGCATTGGCAAAGATGAAAGTGATGTTTGAAACTCTAATGATTCTCGTTCCGTCTAGATTGAGAGCTAGAACGTTACTTTAAATTATGAGCTGCTAATTGTTGGCTGAAGAATAAACAGAGAAGAGAGGAGTTTAATCATTTCCCAATTAAAATGCAGCCAAAGGTGCTTTGTGTGCATGTGTATGTTACTGTGCTCCAAATTCCTTTTAATTAAGACAGAGGTTACCCCTCTATCTTTGTCTTATGTGTTGAGAGGATTTTCTTTTCTTTTTCTTTTGCACTTTAATTGAGAATTTTAATTGCCTTTAATTGTGCATATTTATTTAATACACCTTACATTTATAAACATAATACGGCGACTGAATTGTCTCTTCAACAATGCATTTCTCACACAACTGAGCAGGAAGTTTCTAAAGACATATAGAACTTTCCCCTCGATTATTTGTAGTGTTTTTTTCTTTTTTTTTCTTTGTTAAAATGAGTATGGTGTTTGTCCACCACTCGCCCTATTGGGACCAAGTGGAATCGCATCCTATAGCAACTGCTTTTTCAACTATCCATCACAACACACTGTATAACATTGCTGATATACATTGGTGTCGAGTGAGGATGAAATTCCCAAACAACAGGCAATTAAATGTGTACTGTTATGTGTCAATAACTGGAAATGTCATTTGACTGAAACCCGTGAAAATGAGTTCCATAAAGATAAATATTGCACATGTATGCATTTACATACAGGTCCATGTGCATACGGCTGATAAAGCTGTCCGTGCTCCCCTGAGTTATGTCTGGTCTGTCAGTGGTGTTATGTCATGACACGGACACAATGCCGCCTCTGTGATTTGCATGTGTGTAGGGGTCTGGTGTACGTTTTTGCCATGTGCTTTTACCCGGGTTTAAGAAGGGTTGATCAGCCTGTGCATGTGTAGGCTGTGAACCCGAACAGTCTGTGTCTGTCTGTCTATTGTCCTGTAACCGTGAGGGTTTTCTGGATAAACAGCAAAAACTGCGCCTTTTGTTCCTGCTCCCAGTATAGAATATACACGTGTGCAGAGCCACATGGCCCTGCCTGTCAAAGCTCACGGCTTTACATGCAGTGCCAATACTCTTTACACATAATATACATAATATACACAATACACATCACCCTTTATTCAACAGACAAAAAGTTACTAAGACAACCACAAATGACTTCTGTTTGATCCCAGCCAGAATAAATGAAAGAAGCCAATAGTGAGTCACTGCTGAAACTGAATAAAACCTAACTAAGTGGTTAAAGCTACACCGTGTAGAATTTTACCCAAGAAATAAAATTGAAACAAAAACATTTATTTTATGACAGATGTTTTCATAATTGAAAAATACCTCATAAATGAACAAACAAGCATGAGCCTTTACTGTGAGCGGCTCAGCTCTCCTAAGACATGGCGGTAACTTAACCAGGAGTGGGTGCGTCTCCAGCCCGTCGCCATGGTGATGTGATTAAAGGCAGCAGAATTTGAGATTTAGACAGTTTAGGTCCTCATCAAAATCCATTCTTTGATCACACGCTGCAATAGCGTTTGTCGAGCTGGTCATTACGAGCATGTTTTGTACTGACGACAACAGTATAGTCCAAAATGTTACGCACTGTGCCTTTAAACTGACTTGTTTGACACAAAATATTCATCTACATTTGTCCACGCAGGCTTGAGGCTTGTTATCAAGTTTTGTAAACTGACAATATTACAATAAGCATTTTATAAAAGATAAGGCCATTTAATTTAGTCAAAGGAAATAGCTTATATATTCTGTTTTCTGTAGTTTTGTACACAACGACTACAAATTGTTGGCAAAGACAGCCCACTTGATATACGTAAATACTGAAATTGCATATTGCCTGCTCTCACCGTTACTGGGTTTTCTACCTCTCATGCTTTCCTTCCACATCCCTCTCTCCTTCTCTCTGTATCGGTGCACCCCGCTCCCCGGCCTGTTCCCCTGGCAGCCCTTGTGATTGACACTTACAAATTACCCGGCGGCAGTGGCATTGTGTGTGACCCCTCTCTCTCATCTCCAGCCTGCCGCCGTTTTGTCATCTAATTACTGTGAATCCCTGGCCTGCTCCCCACTGCTGCATTTTTAATATACCCCCCCCCCCCCCCCCCACACACACACACACACACACACACACACCTTCCTCTTTTTAATACACAACACCCTTTTCCAGGTGGGTCGAGATGCCAAAATATTATTTATTTAAGTAAAAAGTATAGTCATCAAAATGATCAAGTTAGAGTAAAAGAGTCTGAGATGTAGTAGTCCAACAGACAAAACACAAAACAATGTGACACTTCACCACATTGAAGACAAGCATAAAAGAGAGATGATGAGAAAAAATTCTTAAGCTGAGATGCAAGTTAGAAAGAGTAGTGAATTAACATGACCATTGTGATAGAACCGCATACTGAGCAAACCCATGTGATCACTGCCTCTGCTCGGCCTGGTCTCTTGTATGGAGTGTGTTCTTCCCTATAACCGCGGCACCGCCTCCATTATCAGAGCCCGGTCACCTCTCCTCCCTGTGCCGCCTCCACCGCATCGAGGGTCACTCCAAACCCACACGCAAAGCAATCGGTGTCATTTACGGCTTCTGGGAGTGTCATTAAAGTATTTGGTAAACATGTTGTTCATTTTACTTGATCGATAGATGCTAATGAACTCACTCAGGTGGAAAGCTGCAGGCCCCAAAGCTGCAACAGTACGCTTAAAAAAAAAACACAATTTGAAGGTGGAGTGTATGGTTTTCTGAGCTGCAGTTAAAGCAGCTGTACTAATCCAGATGGGCTTGTTGAGAAATGCTTTGTTTATAGTTGTTATTTGCACCACAGAGATTGAGAGTACATGTGTTTCATGAGGGAGAATCCACAGTAAAGCTAACTGAACTGAACTTCTTGTCAGTGAGAACCACTTCAGCTGACTTCATAGCTGGATTGGGGGGTCATATGTTTCACAAATAATTTCACAGAAACATTTGTTCATTAAAACATTCCTTATGGTGAAATATTTTACTACGGTGGAAATATTTAAGTTCATCCTGCAACGAAGCCAAATCCTTTAAGAACACTTTGTTCAGTGTGTTCGCGTGTTGTTTGCACATTTTTTGCAATCATATAATTGTAATACTTTGGCTTGAGATCATTCATGTTATTGACAATGAATGTTAAATGTCAAACTAAACGCGTTTGCTACCAAAAAGAAAGACGTGACCTCTGTAACGTTTGGATGTTTTTATTCTGGTCATTGTGTGAGCAAGTTCACTGTGGAGCTGTACACACAGGAAGACTCACAAGGCTGACATATTTTCTCCCTCGTGCAGCTTCACCTATAGACAAAAAGCACAAAGAAAAGATTCAAGGTTAACCATGCCGCAACTTGCACTGACTGCATCATGACGGGACATTTAATAATTCCTATCATACCTGGCTTCTCAGGAAGTTTCTCCCCGTTTTTTGTGTCTGTCTTTGTGTATTGTCCACATCTCTTCTGCCCACAGCCAGACGGAGCTCCCCCGCCGATCCCCATCTTCAGCTAGAAATCAGCGGAGCATGTCAGACTGCTGCTCCAGCACAGAGGGAGAGGGGGAGATAAAGGCAGAGAGAAGAGTGCTCTAGTGGAAAAGGAAGGCTTCCTCTCTGATGATTGAAGTTTTCTTTTTAAGTTGGCTCTCCCCATCAGGAAGTTTTATTTAGACTATGACTAGAGAATGACTGATGCCTGCACAGACGCAGAAGAAAAGACCAGGCTTTTTTCTCTAACTTGTGATGTAGCTCCAGGGCGTGGCAGAATTTAGCCTGGCCTCATTACCTTGTCACCAGTTTGCAGAATTATGGGCCTCTAGAGAGAGAGAGAGCAGGACATGGACTGATGGAAGGAGGAGAAAAGAGAGCTGACAGCAGATGAGCGCACACTGAAAGGTCGACCTGGGACCGAGCTGAGGAGGGACCGGAGGAAAAGCAGGCGGTAATGGAGAGAGAAAGGAGGGAAAATATTGGCACAATGAGACGGAGAGGCAGACTGAATGAAGTAGTGCTGAAACTGATGGTGTCACATGGAGAGATAGGAGTCAATCAATCATATTTAAACAAAAGCAGCAGGCCCAGGAGGATATTTACAAAGAGCTCATTTAATTAAAAGTCCCTATGCTCATATTTATGGGCCATCCCTCCTTCAAATATTAACCTTCCTGGTCCTGGGAGGCTCTAAGTCGCTACTTCCTGAGCTCGGCTACTTCAGAAAAAAAGAAAGAAAAGAAAATCTAATCACTAAGATAACAGAAGCCTGGCTGATGTGATTTGTGATTTTTTTAGTTTGAAAAATAAAACAAATCTCACCAATATCACACTTTGGACATACATGTATTTATGTTGCTGTTCCTCAGATTACATGATATTTGTTGCTGCAGATGTGACCTGTGTAAGATGTTAACGGGGTCGCCCTGCAAGAAATTGCGGAGTGGGAATCCGCCTTTGTTTTTACACATTGTACAAAATCTTTGTCCTCCTGGGTGGAATGAGAGAATCTAGAGAAGTGAAACTTGAAGAGTTAGTTAAAGTAAAAAAAATAGCCATTTTTCATAAACAAGAAATTGCTCCAGTTCCCACTTATGAAGTCAGATTCGAGTCTGAAATGCTTTAATCTCATTTGTTTCAATAGCGCCCCCTACAGGATGGAGCGATCTTTTTAAAACAATGTTTTTGTTTTGTGAAAATGAACACATTTTGGCACATTCACACCTGTGCAGCGTAACGATGGGAAAATGTTGAAATCTCATCATTCAATCCCATCACTTTGCTCTTTTTATTTCTGCTCCCTGGACATTTATCCCAATAAGCTGAAACTTGGTGAAAATGATCTACAGTGTGGAATTCAAAGTTATCCAAATTATTTGGAAAACTTTTCTGCATTTCTCACACTCTGGATAAGATCAACTAAAATTGTCAAAAATACCTTGTCACTTTGTCAGGTACCGAGAGGGTGCGTTAGCACCAACTACAAGAAGATAAAATCAGCCACCTTTTACACTGACTCTGTGATGTTTCCGGCCCGTCCTTCGCTAGTCTACCACAATTACCCAATCAGAATCAAAGTAAGTTGTTCATTAAAAGGCTGCATTCCAGCACGTAACTGGTGAATTTCAGTCCTCAGACTAGGAATAATACCTTCCAACTCTGCTCAAACTGGTATTTTTTATCATGTGCACTTAAATAAATCTAAATTTGATTTCATATCGTACCATTCTTTATGAAGTCACACCTCGCCCTCCAGGGGAGTATTGTATGTGCCACCACCACCCCTATTTGTTTTTCATTTGTCGGGGCTTGGTGCCCCCCCTGTAAAAGCCAAAGCGTCTACACGCCCCTGGATGCGGTTCGTGAAAATGTTTCTCTGCCTCCCAAACCTGTGACGCTTCACAGTATGGCCACACTCTCACCTACGCTGCGTTCTCACTCCTGGTTCACACATACTGTATAATGCAGCTGATATATGCATCCTCTCATACTGAGACCTCTTTAAGCGCCTGTGTAAAACGTGAGGGACTGGCACATACACGCTCATCACGCCAGGCTGCGGGGAATATCAGTATTGCAAAACATTCTCAGTTTTCCAAATGAAACTGAGATCACAGGTAACGTTCACTAAAGACCTTAAAAAACACTTCACTTTGCATAACAGTTTGACGAACCAATGCTCACTTTGCGGAGGCTCCTTCCACTTTTAAGCACCCCTCTGAGAAGCACCTGTTTGTCACATTTGTAGATACTTAAGGACAAAACACTGTGTGTGGTATTTCTCATTAAACGGTTTCTTTTTTTTAAATAACATTTTCTCATTCCATTTTTTCTCCTTTTTGCATTTATAACTGCAGTAGTGGGAAAATACAATAACACATACACATGCATGTATATATATGTAAACTAACATGTACATATAACATACACCCACGCACACCCACACGCATGAACCCACACACACACACACATGCACGATAGCTATACGGAATTATAATGTACCCAGAGACCAATAGAAGAAAAGGGATAAAAAGAGAACAGTAAACAATAACAGATAACAAATCTCTAACTCTTAAAATGTAACATGTTCTAGCCCAGGTTACAATAATGAAAGACCAATCCTCAGTTATTCCATTTTTCGAAAGGAAGAATCCAAAAGTCTGTTACAAAAACATTGTTCATCTGGATTTGGTTCATTCATTCCACAAATAATCTCAACATACTTTATTAATCCCGTAGGGAGATTCGTTCTCTGCATTTGACCCATCCTCGATGCTGCTGGGGCAGCCTGTGAGCAGCCAGCGTAGGCCGGCGCCCAGGGACCCATCTCCAGATGTGAAACCAGACTAATGGTCAGAACAGGTGTTTCAGGCTGGAAGATTAACCTATTTTTTTATATAAACCTGTTATTAACCTGTGTAACCTCTTTTTAGTGGTAGGGGAACCCGGAGGACCCGGAGGAAACCTATGAGCAGAGGCCAACTACTCCTGCACCTGACCATTGCTATTGTCAAATATATGTGGGAAATTTTCTTAATTTCTCCTCATTTTCATTCCATCTATCATTTATTGTATCCCATAAAAAACTTGATATGAATCCACTCGTCCTAATTCACAGAACCATTCTTTACAGGGAAGATGCCTGGGATTCTTCCATTCCCTTAACAAAACCTGTCATTATTGTCATCTGGACGAACTGTGCATTTTGGCAAGACTCTACTACAGCTGGATCTGCAAGTATAGGAGAGAACTCAAAGAAGTCCCTGTCATTTCCTCAATAACAAGGATTTATTTTTTATTTTTTGCATTACATATCTATGTGCATGGGATGTGCACATAGGGGAGTAGAGTGCCCGCTCTAATACATGTGTATGTGTATGACAGCAGGACTGTGTTTGTGTATGTGTGAGGGAGCGTTACTCCTGCCCTTGGTTTGACATCAATATGTTATGTTCATAAAGGTCAACAAAAGTTTTAATTTCACTCTTTAACCAAATTTTCCAAATAAAGTGTGTCTTATTAATATGGAGCACAGGATTTTGCCGTATACTTGCTCTTGAGTTTAGGAACACATCCATTTTAAATATCTTTGCTCTGTTTTTTTCATATATCCTGCAAATGGGTAAGAACTGGATGGGATTTCAGTTTTGGAGTCAGACGGGTCATACATGTTCGGGGATTGAGAGGCAGACACTGGTTTCTACGATACTGAGGAGTGTACGGACTGGGATAAGACGCCCATCACAGACTACGTGATTCATGCAAGTTGGCTTTCAGCAGCTTCAAAGTTGTTTAAAAGCATAGAAAATAAAAGTATTGCCTCTGTATACTGCATTCAGGATATAGCGTGAAAAATGTCAATTTACACATGTCTATTTAATTAAGGCCCAGTGAATATATATCCTCCAACTGAGTCATTACACTGAAAAGCAAAATAAGCAGAACGTAGAGTTCAAAGCTTCATAAAAGATAGGTTTAACATTCTAGCTTATATGCTTCAAAAAAGTAAATTCATGAAAAGATGGCGTGTTAATTATATGATGAGAATTCCCCTGTTTTTTCTAAACTATTTCACATTTTCATGCTTAAAGGCCAGGTAGCTGATATTTTCCTGGCAGTAATTTTTTTTTTTTTTCCCAGTTCAATATTTTGTGAAACGACATCTGTGCATCTAATTATAGGCTTTGTTTAAATTTAAGGACAAGCAAGTTTCCGTTTCCATTATTGTGACAGTAATCCTGAAAGTAATGAAACGTGCTTATGTGACTGTAAGGTAGGGTACAATAAAAATACTTACATTTATAAACAACAACAACAACAAGTTAGATGACTTTATCCTTTTGTGATTTAAAACCTTATTTTTTTCTCTTTTTCTCTCTTTTTTTTGTCTTTCACACAAACTTAAAATACAGTTAACACCAAAAGTAAAAGGAGGAGCAGCAGCAGTACCTCAGCACACCATTTTTCAGTGATTTTCTCCGAACCTTAATACAGCCTCTGCAGGTTAGAATTTGATGTACATTATTGAGATATGAATAGGCTAATTCAGGCAGCTATATGACCATACATAACAAGATCACTGCAGTGTTAGTATGTAAATGTGGAGGTGTAATGTGTGTGGATTAATTCCGGACCAAAATGCGTTGTAAAATACATGCAACATATAATTGCTTATTAACAGATGTTTAGGTGGCTTACCAAAGAATAAGGCCTGCAGAAATGAGCACAGCCCCACACCTACACAACAGCCTAAAACAAAGGCGAGTTAGACCCCATGTATGAACAAACTTATGAATGGGAGCATCCTATTGGGCATCAAAGGGATACCTCACAGAACTCAACCATTAAATTTCAGTTTCATGATCATTAATAAGAAAGAAAAGATCAAAACAGCCGTGGAAAGTATAGCTCTGTCCTTCGGTGGGCATTTGCAAAGAGTTTTTGTGATTCTTTACAAAATACTATAGGGCCTGACCGATATGGATTTATGGGGTCCGATACCGATACTGAACCCAATATGAAGGGGGTTGGTCTGGCCAATAGCCAATATATAGGCTGATATTTTAAGTAATGTAATTTGATGTTATTCCTTTTTTAATCTCTGAAATATCTTATAGCTAAACATTTAATGATATAGTAAATGTTTCAATCACAGAAATATATAGAAATATATCAGAGGCCGATGCTGATTATCGAGGATTTTGACTGATACTGATATGCACCGCTAATATGGAAAATGTCTGGTCTATAATCCTGTGTATGAAGCTTCTAAACATGTCAGTGTTGAACTACGACAGCAGGAGGCGCTATATATTCATGTTTAGTAGATATGAAACTTGTTTGAAAGACAAAAAACAGTAGATTCCAAAATAAACAGTAGATTGATTTGGAATCTACTGATTCTATCTAGCTGTGGAAAGTGTGTGAAAATTAGAAACCAGGCTTTAAAGTTGTTTTTAACGTGTCTAAAGTGCAATGCATTCCAATGGGAGACTAGCGGCCATATGGAGGAACTACTGGCGGCCCCAGTAGTAGCCCAGCCAGGAGAGGGGCACTTTTATACTACTTAGTGCTGCTACCTGCTGGCCACCAGGGCAAATGACTTGAACTCACTACAAGGGGAAGCCACGCAGTCCATTCTTAATAAGTCTATGCCATGGAGTCTAGAAACACAAAAACGAGGTGTTACTCTGCAAAGTGCAATAAAAACTGCGTAATACTGAATACTTCTGAATTGTTTAATCCACTTATACCATACCCATACCAACTTTATTTATAAAGCACTTTAAGAACTGTACAGTTGGCCAAAGTGCCGCACACAGAAACAGATACAAATATTTACAGTAAAAATGTAAGGAAAAAAAGTACAACAGCAACAGCAGGCGGCATCAATTTGCGTTAAACGCCAGAGAAAAAAGGTGCGTTTTTACGAGAGATTTAAAAACAGGTAGAGACTGGGCCTGTCTAATCTCTAATGACAGCTGGTTCCACAACGAGAAGGCCCAATCACCCCGAAGTTTGCGCTTGGTTTTTGGGACAACCAGTTGCAGCTGATCCGCTGACCTAAGAGCACGAGAGGGAGTGTACGGCTGAATCAGGTCAGACAGACGGGACGGGGCGAGGCCATTCAGATTTTTAAAAGTAAAGAGAAGAATTTTGAAATCAACTCTATATCTGACCGGGAGCCATTGGAGCGAAGCTAAAACCGGTGAGATATGGTCATGTTTCCGTGTCCCTGTTAAAAGCTGAGCTGCCGCGTTTTGAGAATTGAGAGAGTGCCCCCTGGCTCACACCAGCATAAAGGCCGTTACAGTAATCCAACCTGGTCGTTACAAAGGCATGTATTACAGTCTCAAAATGCTGCCTTGATAAAATGGACTTCAGTTTTACTCCAGTTTTCTTAAGTGGAAAAAACTGGACTTAATAAGTGCGTTGATATACCATAGTTCAACAAAATATACCATATACCATAGTTCCACAAAAAACAGTTAAGCTATTTTGTGAATCTGACTACCTGTTTGTTATTTTCAGGGGGATTTTTCCCGTTTTACACAGAAATGCCTTTAGCACTTTCTGAGCCTGTTCCTGTAAATGTATACAGTGCCTCTTGAAAGTACTAATACACCTTAAACTTTTGCACATTTGCATGTTGTCATGTTTGCAACCATAGAGAACAAAAAACATAAAGAATTTATTTTGATTTTTTTACTGAAAGTTCACAGACAAGTAAGAGACAACTGTGAAGTGAAAGCAAAATGATACATGATTCTGTTATTTTTCAAAAAATAAAAAATCGAAAAGTCGGACATGCACATGTATTCATACAGCCTGAATTAATACTTTGTGGAACCCCCTTTTGCTGCAATAACAGCAATCTACAAGATTTGCGGATTTAGTGACATTTTAGCCCATTACTCTTTACAAAACAACTCAAGCTCTGTCAGATTAGAAGGAGACCGTTTGTGAACAGCAGTTTTCAGGTCTTTCCACAGATTTTCAATAGGATTTAGGTCAGGACTTTGACTGGGCCATTCTAACACATTAATATGTTTTTATTGAACCATTCCATTGTAGATTTATCTTTGTGTTTAGGGTCATTGTCCTGCTGAAGGTGAATCTCCGCCCCGGCCTCAGTTCTCTTGCTGACTCCAGCAGGTTTACCTCCAAAATGTCCCTGTATTTGGCTCCATCCATCTTCACAACTATTCTTACAATCTCCCCAGTCCCCACTGAGGAAAATTATGGTGCACTCAGGACCATGAGCAGTGTTAGGTTTGCTCCATACATAACTTTTTGCATTTGGGCCAAAAAGTTACATTTTTGTCTCATCTGACCAAAGCACCTTCTGCCACATGGAGCTGTGTCCTCCATATGACTTCTAGCAAACTTCAAACGGGATTTCTTATGGCCTCCTTTCAGTAATGGCTTTCTTCTTCCACTCGTCCATGAAAGGCAGATTTGGTTGCATTTCTTACCAAAGCTCTCCTTGTTGGGTCAGTTAGTTTAGGTGGACGGCCGTGTCTTGGTAAGTTGGCAGTGGTGCTTTACTCTTTCCATTTCCAAATGATGGATTGAACAGTGCTCCTTGAGCTGTTCAAATCTTGGGAAATCTTTGTATAACTTAACGCTGCTTTAAACTTCTCCACAGCTTTATCCCCGACCTCTCTGGTGCTCCTTGACCTTCATGATGTTGTTTAGTGACCATAGCTCTGAGGCCCTCACAGAACAGCTGTCATTATACTGAGAATAGATTACACACAGGTGGCCTCTATTTAATGGTTAGGGCAAGGTGTGAACAATCTGCAGATTCTGTCAGTTTCTTGGCATTTATATGATTTCTGTGCTTTCTCTACCATATTATGAGAGGAGGTTTGTGGCCATTGGATGTGTATGCAAACCCACAAAAAAACAGACACTCAATTCCAGCTCAGAGGCCTCTTTTATACTTTTATCAATTTGTATCTAAAGGGCTGTACATTCACTATTTTCTAACCAAGCTTTGACCTCACCTAAATGTGGTCGATGAGTTGACAACGGCTGAAAACGTCTAGGTCGTTCATAATTTGCAATGTTTCATGGCTAATGCTAGCTGCGTTTCCTAGACTAGCTGCCTTGCTAACTGTCCACACGCGTTAGGATCATAGGTGAAGATTTCTGTTTGTTCCAGTGGGTTTGTCGTAAAAAAAAAAGATGGATTTGAGTGTTCATAGAAAATACACCATAAAGTGTGGTATTTAATGAAGACCAGTGTTTCTCAAACTGTGGTCTGAGAAGCCTACTATTACTGATGAAAGCTACCTGAAATACTCTGCGATTATAGTGCATGTTAGTCTTGCTTTAGAAATAAAATAAAAACACTCAATATAGCGAGACATTTCTTGGCTTAAATGGCCAGCGTTACAAAAATCTTCCCTTCAAGGCCAAAGATGTGAACCAGATTGTAAACTGGACAGTGACACTCTCCGGTGCTCAGGTGTTTATGATAGCCAACGTATGTTTCAGTTAGCCTATAGGATTCTCAATCATCCAGGACAAACTACAAATAAAGTCAATAACAAATAAAGTCCACTCATTCAATACGGCTGGACATTTCTTTAATCATGGTTCAGTCCTGCCATAGACCTGGTTTAGCCCATTTATATCAGGTTCAGTCCAGTCCTGGTGGTTAGCTCTGATGGTACTCAGAAAAACACACATTTGGGGAAAAGTTTAGGAAACCACTGATCTGGGCAGTGTGTGTAAGTGTCAGGAGATACTTAAGTGGAGCATTCAACTATACTGACACAGACAATTAGTGGAGATCTGCCAGGTGCCAACTGGGAGAACACTCTAGTGTGACTGTACAGTCTTATCCAGAACTGTTTCATATAGGTGCCTTCTGCATGACGTCACAAACTCCAGATAAACTCACACCGACGTTTCATTTAAAATCTACATTTCAAAACCGCTGAAATGCCTGAAACTTGTTGCGCAGTTGAATGCAAATTATTGGTACCAGAATATCTCATGTCTTTACTCTTTTAATGGGGTCCTATAGTACTTTTCAATCGGATATCTCATCAAATTATTGGCCCATTGAAAACTGCTGTAGCATAGAAGGATTTACTGTCAATGTGAGATTTACTGTTCGTTAATCTGTGAAAGATAACTATCTATACAACAAGCTGGGTGTCCAATTCAGTGTGTTTTACAGTATTATTAGAGTACTGGTTTAGCGAAGTGGCAAGAAACTTACCTTATCATGACAATGAAAATATCCTTTCTTTTTGGATGCCATACAGATTCGCATTCGATACCCATCCTGATTCAAAATATCTGTATGCGAAAAAGGCTTTTATATGCTTTAATGATTTTCCTGTGTATGAAGACGGAAAGTCTATCAAGAAACTATGTACTAGGAAAATATCGACAAACTCGAGTGAAGGTATGTTGACCGAGAACTTCAAGTCATTAAATAACTCGGTCGGAAGCGTGTATGGGTTTGTAATATCCAACAATGACAGTTTGTTTGCGTAATATGTGTAATATGTTATGTGTATATGTGTAATATGTTAATATGTTTAACCAGGCCTTTTTTATTTATGTTTTTGTTTGTTTTTGTTCTTCAAAAACATTAGAATTACACAAACTAATACGGAGTAAGAAGAAGTGGTGACCGCTCGCTTAGATCACCTCTTGCATCAGGTAAACAGGTGCTCATCGAGATCTATGGGCCAGAATATACATGAATAAAGAAGGATCGAGGCCCGCCGTATTCCTTTTGTGGTTTTAATTCTGATGCCCTGAGTAAGTTATGGATTAAGTTGAGTGATTCGTTGAAGGTAGTTGTGGGAAACCATGAAGACAATAAAGCAACTGGCACTAGAAATTAGAAGCCAGTTACCATAGCAACAGATGACCATGCATGGACTGGGGTCTACCTGAGGGGTGAGGGGAGAAGATGGGTGAGCACGCTGAGGAGGGGTAAGCAGGGACGGCAGTGATCAGAGGGGAAAACTTCAGAAGTAAAGGTAAGATCATGTCTGCAGACCCATAAACTGAACTGAAGAACCTCCTCAAGTGTTTTCACTATAGGTATTTATGTCAAGGACAAGATGCTTCCATTACGCCATAATGCAGAGGAGAGGTTTGTCGACCATACAAAGACATCATTGTATTTCAAGATACTGTTTACTCTTGTTTACTCAGCTTTATTTTGAGAGGGAAACTAAACTGTTCCCTTGCAGATAGCACAACACATTTACTGTGAAGTGGATTGTTTAAGCACTGCGCACTTCCCTCTGATGCAGCGTGTTCAAGTAAGGGTGTTTCAGGTTCAGGTGGGCTCAAACTTAGAGGTAATTGTCTAAGATTAATGCAGAGCACACATTTCCCTCTAGGGACAATATAGTACACCTTAACCTTAACTTTAATTTAACCCAATTTATTTTAAACTATTAACAATAATGACAATTTTTGGTGTATTTTTTGGAAACATAAATACAAAAACATGTAATTTTTTAATCTGCCTTTATGCTCAGTTACTAATAAACTCAAATGGTATTTTCTTTACTTGAGTAATTATTTGTTTGACTACTTTTTATTTCTGTCTGAGTAAAATGTATGTAAATTTATATCAATGTACTCTACCCACCTCTGTGTACAGGTAACATTGATTAAACTACAGTGGACTTCATTTTTATTGCACTAAATGGAGATTGAAAACATTGCCATGCAAAGAGAAAAGGATTAAGCTAAATTTAAGCAGGGATCCAGATTGACATCAGTTTTGGTAAAAATGTAGATGTTTCTCAATATGTTCCATTGGTGCAACCACTCAGATCATCTTCATATAAGCAGCGCAGAGCTTTTTCCCAATGGGAAAGTAAAAGCTTCAGAAACGATAAAAAAGTTAATATTAGTGCATATTTGACTTTCAGTGACCCAGCGGCTGTATGGGTGGTTAGCCTGGCGCCGGTAGCTCCTATGCTTCAGGATCAATTTAATTTAAGGTTTTTTTGGATTATTGGTGGGTTCTCGAACTGTAATGTATACGTAACCATGGATACGGTTCAATCAGCTGTGAAAACCTAAAAAAACAATTGATCCTGGAGTGTCCTACAGCCATTGGGATGGTAAGTAAAGGTCACTGAAAGGTCAAATATGTATTAATACCCACTTTTATTTGACATAAAAAGTTGCATAGTGCAGTTTCAGTGATAATATAAATAATATTAATCTTATAAAGCGCTTTTCCAAATGCTCACTATGCATCAATTACTCAAGTGCATTATTCATCCCATCCTCGGTGGTGGTAAGTTGCGTTACAGTCACAGCTGCTCTGGTGTTGACAGATGGAAGTGAGTTGGCCAATCTTCCCATCCTAACCTATTGTACATGTTTGTAGTGATGGGGGAAACTGGAGCACCCAGAGAAAACCTATAAACTGACTACGCACACTCCAGACAGAAAGGCCCTGTTCAGCCTGAGGATCAAACCGGGGACCCTTTAGCTGTGAAGCGTGAGTGCTAACCGCTGCACCACCATGCCACCTGAGACTGGACACAAGGATCCAACGTCCTTCAGTCGCACACATGTGCTAGTATGCAACATCTCTCAGTGCTGCATATTTGCAAAACGTAAGCTTGCATAATAAACAACGCACATATTCAATTTTAATTATTACACACAAAAAAAACATATTATCTGTACAGTGATGTCTCCTCATCCCCCACCGATGGATACTGTTCCTGCCACACACACACGCACGCACGCACGCACGCACGCGCGCGCACACACACACACACACACACACACACACACACACACACACACACACACACACACACACACACACACACACACACACACACACACACACACACACACACACACACACACACACACACACACACACACACACATGCAGAGGCAGACACACACAGACACAGACAGAGGCAGCAGCAGAATTGAATGCGATAAGGAAGTGAAAAATGATTAACCCCGGGTCAGCTCTCAGCCCCAATCTCAGCAGCGCTCAAAGAACATCCTCGCCTGATTTACACTCGTCATGTTCCACAGCACACATTTGCATATATTTATTAAATTCAGCTCGCAACGGAGAATAAAATATAACAGGGTGGAGGGATGTGAGAGGCAGAGCAGCGGAGGAGGGGGAGTTATTTAAAGGAGGTGTGTTTCTGATAGATTTGCTTTTCATTCATATTCATTTAGCTTTTTCCCCTCTCTCACTGTCTCCCTGTGTTTTGTTCATTAACATGGGGGTCAGTGCAGGCGTCAGATGTGACTATTCACTGCTTTTGGTAAAACACTGATGCTGGTCAGCACAACGAGTTGACCCTGTTATCACACTGACTGAATGTGTGATGTATCTGTTAGATAAAAACAACATTCAACACAAAAGACAGCGAGAGGCAAAAACATGAAAATGAGCTTCCAACGGTGGCACTCGATAAAATAGACTATTTCTATAGCAGTCTTTAGATTTTCTCAAATAAATTGTATATTATAATGTAAGTGTATGTAATCGTTTTATATGTTCTGCTACTTTAGAACTTTGATCCCCAACTGTTTTTTACTAGCGTAGCCTTTATTAGTTTTGTCCAAGGAAATGCATTATTTTTTTTATGTATTTAGTCCAATATACATTTTGTGCTTTTTAATCTTATTAATGTGTAACTGATTCTTGTTTTATTTCTGTTCTATTACTCGACAGCAATATGTTTCTTAAGATCTATAGGAGAGCAAGCATTGTATTCATAAAAAAAAAAAAAGAAGCAGCATCGACTAACTAAGCGTTTACTGTACATTAACCAAACTGGGTCACACTTGGAGCATTATTATTATTATTATTATTATTATTATTATTATTATTATTATTATTATTATTATTATTATTATTATTATTATTATTATTATTATTATTATTATTATTATTATTATTATTATTATTATTATTATTACACAGGCTTCTGGTGGCTTCCAGGACAAAGCATCACACACTCCCACACAATCGAGACAGACGTTGTGCCCTATTTACTTTTAAGCCAAACCTTGGGCATCGTCAGCTAAACAAACCAAAAATCATCTATTCAGAAACATACAGGTCTGGCATTATTGTCACTTCAATCACTTGTTAAAATGGGGTTGTTTCTTTTCACTGGTGATTCTGATATTTCATATTACTGATATATTTGGCTTCCTTCTCAAAGTTACTTCTCTCCGTGATATCTCTATTATATCTTTGTCACTTTACTGCACATTTATCTTTTTGATTGCACATTGCTTAACTGTTTCTTACAGTGGGCTTTAAGAGCTGCTGTAACAGGTGAATTCTTCCACTGTGAGATCAGTAAAGTCTTATAAAATATTCAGAGAGAGCCCACCCTAGATAGTAGATGGAGACTGCACCCACAACCTCCTAGGTGGGAGACAAGTGTAGCACTAACTTACACCAGTTTAGAGAGTGTACAAGATGCAGTTTAGAGCGAAGGTGGGCAGTAGTGATGTGAGCAGCGGTGGCATGACTGATCAATAGGCCGAGGACCTGTCCAGTGCTTAATCCATCAGAGGAGAGCCAGGAGAAGACATGAGGCCAGGAAGGCATCACTCACACACCAAGACTGCTAAAAGACCAGCACATGAATCACCCAAACTCTGTCTGATTGACTCTATGTGTCTGTCCTTTTCTAAATTAATACATTCATGAATAAATAGCTTACATAATCGAAACACATAAGATTCTGGAGTTGATTGAGTTTTTGTTGTTGTAATCATATTGTATATAAAACACAAGCTGCCATTGTATCATTGTTGTACATTACTGTCTTGTCCTTCTGATTTAAAAATGCTTTGTTTCTACATGCCATCATGAAGGGTGGTGAACATCGGCAGTGCCTGTATGTCAATGTAAATATAGATAGCCGACAGGCAGCACGGAAACAAACAAAACAACAACCAAAACAAAACAACAGTGCAAAAACAAAAGCACAACATTGGCGGTCCTCCATAGAGTGGCAGTCTGCCAGACAGGCTGCCTGCCTCCCGCGGGCCTGTCTCATCTACACTGAGACAATTGGCACAAGGGCTGTGAATGTCTATGTGGCTGCCTCTGTCTCTCTCCCCCTCTCTCTCCCACACAGACAGAGGAGCATGGCAGAGCACCAGTACTCTGTGCCAGCAGACATCACAAGGAGGTGGGCCACGCTGAAAACTGCTTCAGGAGCTAAGCCTGACTGAACTACAGCTGCAAACAAGCCAACCTTCACCAGAGCACAGCCAGGGGCCGCCACAAACACATAAGGGGACAAAAGCTCCAGTCAGTGTCTTAATATACAGTATTGCAATACTAGCTAAATCACTTCTAAAATGGCATTGGAATCATTTCCTGCTGACAGGCCATCTTTTTATACAAATGGTTCTTATTCTAATTTAACAGGCAATGTTTTTAATATGTACTAATTATATTTATTTATTTATTTTTCTGACAAAATCTTTGTTGTTATTGATTTATTCATAATTGATAATATGTATATATATATCTAATTATATATTATATTGTTTGCATTTTTTTCTTGCACCTTTTTAACAGGATCTGCTCATCCACGACCTTCCAATCAAGACTTAAATATTTGGTACATGGTGCATGTGGTGGTGCAGAACAAACATGTGAATATATATATATCGAAATACTCTTTGATTGAGGCTATTCTGACAATAATGCTTTTTGAACAGTGAGTGGTTCTTGGTCCCTTGCCATATGCACACTGTGCCAGCTACACATCAGCTGCCCCCCTCAGGGCTGGACCTCCCGTTCACACCCCTAGGTCCTCCCCACTGCTAGCCTTTGTAGGCTAATTAGCAGTGAAATTGGTGAATTGCAGGCTCAGGCACACACATACACCCACCCACATACAGTGGCTGAATTGCAGGCTCAGGCACAGCAGTGGTGACACTTGAGCACAACCAAGCGCCACTCCAACCCCTCAAAGCTCCTGAAACGGGCCCGGGTGCACAAAAGAAGGAATGGTACATGGGTAACTCGAGAGAGCCAGCGAAAAATAATGCAGTATTCTTTACAGTTTTATTTTTGTGACTTTTTAAAAATGTATTTGTGTGCTGATCTCTTCCTGGGTTTGCTGTGTAAAAATGAAGTCCATAAGTGAATGTTTAAATTGAGTTCCTTTATGATTTGTGTGAAGATGAACGACACCCATTCCATCAGAGCTCCATTCACCACACAGCCCATAAATTACCTCCGTATTAACAGCAGCATTAAAACCATGCAACACGTTCAGCCTCTCATTTAAAATTAATATGCGATAATTATGGAGGGAGGAAATCTAATGAAGAGATAGGAGAGCGGGACGGACAAAGAGAACGGGCAAAAAAAAAAAAAAAATACAAAGATCTGAGGTGAATCTGTCAGTGTGATAAGCAGCATGATATTCCACAGACCGAGCCATCGCATCATGCAAAAGTGTTGGCTTGAGCACCCATTTCAAAAGCACAACAAACTATGAAGAGCTGGTAATTACATCCCACATTCTCAAAGTTATATTTCACCAACTAAGAAAAGGTGTGCTTCAATGTCTATGTTTCCATCCCACCCCCTGCAAATAGCTATAAAACGTGAAAATACTTGTTTACATCAGTCGAACGCTTTTTAAAAATGACTGAAACGCTGCACAGTCTCAGTTACTTTAATGAACAGTGAGAAAAAACGTAGCCATTGTGATGTCAGCGACCAATGTAATTACTTTTGCGGAAACATAATTAGAAAATGGGTAAAAAATAGAACTCTTCTGCAGTGCACTCCGCGGCGTGCTCTGTGCATGGCCATTATGAAAACAACTATACATCTTTCATCGGTGTAAGTCTGTCAGTCAACAAGTTTGTTTTGTGGAAACTTTTTCAGACACAGACGGCATCTCTGGAATCGCCCATGTATGGTCATGTTTGAAAACAGTTAAGGGGGAAAACAATCTAAACTTTCTCTAATTATTCAAAAAATACTTTAACAAATGCTGAATAATAAATATAGTTTTCTACCCAATAAAGATACAGAGACATGGAGAGGAGCAAAGTGGTTCAACAGCCCATAAATTCATAAATAACGGAGAATAGAGCTCAACAGTCCCACCCACTCCCGGTCACTTGTCGGGGTCCGACTTAAAAAAATCCCATGAATTTCGAAAAAGTAAACTATTAAGAGTTTAACATCATGGTGCTGGCTAATCAGCTATGTGCTAACTTACGGACATGAAACATACAAGGTAAGTTTTTCAAGATTTGTCTAAAACGTTAAAAACTGCAAAATTATAAAAGTAATTTTGTCATATTTTCAAGTATTGTTTGTTTCTTTCTTGTAAAATACCCGCGCAAGTGTCGGTAGTTAGCACATAGCTGATTAGCCGGCACCGTGCCATTAAACTCTTAATAATTGACTTTTTTGAAAAGTCAATGTTAAAAATACATGGTATTTTTTGTGACCGGGAGTGGATGGGACTGTGGAGCTCTATGTTAGCATCATGCTAATGTTAACGTTAGCTAGCGCAAGCTACGACTGCCGTTTATTCGCTTCTAGACTTGACTTTATTTGTATGTGATACATAGGTTTATATTTCACTAGAAAATGGCTAAAAAGAGTGAAAAATTCGTCATAGAAGGGCGCGTGGCTTTGCCGAGGGGGAAAAGAGAATTTTTTGGGATAGACAATTTTTCACTCTTTTTAGCCATTTTCTGGTGGAATATAAAGTTATTTATCACATACAAATAAAGTCATGTCTAATCGGGCCCATATGGATATTTTCCCACTGCATATTATACAGTAGAAGAGAAAAAAACGGCAAAACGGTAGCTAGCTCTAGCTAGCCGTTATCATTAGCACAATGCTAACATGAAGCATCCTGTTAGGATTCTCCGTTATTTATGCATTCATGGGCTGTTGAACCACTTTGCCCCTCCCCATGTCTTTATATCTTTATTTAGTAGAAAAGTATATTCATAATTCAGCATTTGGTAAAGTAGTTTTTGTATAATTAGAGAAAGTTTAGATTTTCTCCAAATTGTTTTCCCCTTAAAGAGGGGGTATTATGCTTTTTTCAATAACATAGCACCAGTCTATATCACACGACAATGATGACGAAACCTTCTGTTGGTCCGTAAATGCAGTAAATTAGAATAACTGCCTTGTATAAAATTGCTCTCTCAAAATGGCTGTAGTGAATGTCTTGAAATAGGCCTCTGTCTCTTTAAGAACCTCTGACCCTTTCCGACACGCCCCCGTCCACACGCTGTCTGTGTCATCAGTGGGGAGGAGGTTCTGCTGAGGAGCAGTGGTTGGTTACTCGGCTGGTGACGAAAGCTCGGAGGCGTCTCCAGGAGGTGGGGGCGTTCCTAGGAGGACTCAGGCAAACCTATCCCTAAAATGGCTGCCATCAGAGTTTTTACAGATTACTCAAAAATATGTGAATGTGCCAAGGCAACACTTCAGGCATGTTTTTAACGAGGAAGTGACATAATAACATGATGTAAAGCTTGAAAAAGTCGATTTTGCATAATACCCCCACCTTTAACTGTTTTCAAACATGACCATATATGGGCGATTCCAGAAATGCTGTCTGTATATAAACTCTGTTGGCATAAAGAATAAGAAAATGTCACATACTGTATTTATCAAAACGATGTGTCTGATAGCTGAGTAATAATATTTCTACTGCGAGACCCACTATCACTTTATCATCTTAAGCACAGTGTGAGTGAATGGAGGTGGCACTGTTGTCTTGCGAAGTGCTCGGCTCATCCTTCTTCGGCCCGTGGGCCCCAGGGAAACATTAGTCTGCTAATGCTTTGTCATCAGCACAGGTTAATGGACCTCACAGCAGTCTGTTAAAGAGAGATGGATCAATAAAGTGTGTGCAAACCGATAAGGCCAAAAACAGCAACTTTTCCTTCTCAGATCAATTCAATTAATCCGTGGTTTAATTACAGAAAACCATATCATATTTCATTCATTTAGGCTTTAGCTGTAGATGATTTATAATGTGAGATGAGATATAACTCTGCTCTGAAGTTATTTGGGATTAAATAAGCCCAAAAACCTTTGGCATGCCATCATGATAGAGGACATTTTGATTTGAATAAGCACTGTTATGACATTATTAAAAACTGAATATACAACAGTGATTATTTGTCTCGACGCTTCTACAAAAAAGGGCAAGACATTCTCACGTCTTTTGGCGTAATTGTAAATATTGTGCACAAACACACAAAGACAACGCCGTAATAAGTCGCTAAAACACTGATTGTACCACATTCCAAACAAAGAGTAAACCACACATAAGGAAAAGGAAGGACCCCAGCTTTCCGAACACTCCATTATTTCTTCTTCCGTCCCTCTCCATCTCCTGCAGAGCAAATCCTGGGCCTGATTCGAAGTGTCTGGCACCTTTTGCCTAAGTCGAGCTCTGAGTGGGGCTGAGCAGAGGAGGAATTGGAGGAAAAACAAAGGAAGCAGCGAATGAGCCAGGAGCGAGTGAGACAAGGTGTGAACACCCTTTTCAACACCAGCCCAGTGCACAAAAAGGGATATCTGGTGTATTGTAGCATGTGGGTGAAGGCTGCAAATAGACTGGACTCAGTGCACAATATTTCACCACATTTTGTTTTCTGCTTTTTATTTTGTCACGCTGCAGCAATGTGTCCACCTCTTTTGTACATATTTGGACATTTTTGTTGGGAAAAAATGTGCATTTTTCCAGGCTTTGGACTGACTCAAAGAATAGATTGTCGTATGATGCTTTGTGGTGTGTGACATTTGTTTGAACTTTCGATTTGTTTTTAAATGTTCATCTCAAATCTGAAAGAAGCTAATGATTTCTTCTTTTGTTGCCGCTGGAACCCGCTTCCACACACTTCATTTCTGATTAGTGACAGTGTGTTTTGACAGCTAATGAGTGGACGGCTGTTTGTTATAGAGTATATATGGAGCGAGGCAGAGCAACAGAATGAAGAATGCTGGCAGAGCCGCGGTGGATGGGGTGAAATTCATGTTGATAAATCATGTGGTCAGTAGCACAGGCCTATGTTTATCTCCTGCTGTCAGTGGAGTATGGAGCCCGAGATACAGCTCACACTCACATATCAACAAGGACAACACAGCACTGTTGTTACCTGAGATATACCCCCCTCCCAGCTCCACAGCCGCCCCCACCCCTCCCGCTCCCCCTCGCGCTCTCCCCTCAGACAGCCTCACACGGCTGTGGAGGCCAAAGATAGCGCAAATCCCCCAGCGTCTCCCCCCTTTGTCTATTGCCCCTCCCAGGCTCAGTTTTATGATCAATTTTTTTTTATTTTTTTGCCTGTGATAATACATTTTGGATGCAATTTTCTTAAAATCATTTTCTCTTTGTGCCATGTCATAACCATGATAAATGAGGAAAGTTGTATTGGGAAGGGAATGAATAAAGTGATAAGAGATAAAACTGCCCCTGACAACTGGAAGAAGTTAGTATGATATACTTCAGTGTGCTTCAATTTTTTTTTAAAATTCCCCCTTCATTATTTTTGCTGTGGAAAAGCAGCAACAACCCTGATCTCACATGTCACTGGTTGGTGCTCGCCCCTGCACCAGTAAAGCGTGCGCATCATTCAGCCTGTACTGCTGATCCCAGTGTTTGACAGCTGGGAGTGTCACGGTGACACTGTGGCCTCAGTCAGACGGAGCTCTGCTCTGCATACATATGTGTGTGTTCAACAGGCCGCTGGGAAGAGAGACAGATTGCATTTTAACAGCCATCGCTGTCATCTCCAACAGCTGTCCTCTTCCCATTCTCTATTCACAGGCCTGTGTTTGCATTGTCTCCCTCGTGACCTCCCTTCAAAGACCCGGGACTGTAGAGACAGAGGCCAAGTGAAAGGCTGAAAAAAATGTAGTGAGGAAAAAAAAATGATGACACATCAGTCAGAGGCGGATGAAGTAAAATGCAAATGAGGTTGAAAAGGTAATGCAAGGAAAAGGAGCATATTAAGTAGGGAAACATTGTCCAGTTTCCACCCACTCATGCACATTATTTAATATTACTACAATAAGCCAAACTCCCTACATGCCCCATATTTTCACAACCCCCCCCCCCCCCTCCCTTCCTGCCCTACACCGTCTCCCTCACGTGTTGTCTCTTATCAGCTGGAGGAGCGATAAGGCCACTATCTCCCCATGCCAGGGCGTTGACACGATGCTCTAATGCATAATAAGTTCACTCATCTTTTTAATCAATGCAGCCAAATGAAGAATTTCTGAAGGGTTAACAACATTCATTCATTGGCAGATTTTGGAGCTCACAACACACAGATAAGTCTCCTCTGCCGAATCAGTGGGGAGAGCCTGTGTATGCAAGTATGAAAATCAGATGTACTCCTCTGTCACCGAGTGTGCGCTCTATCTAGGACGTTTCATATCCCATGAAAAATGTGTGAGCATGAAAATCAGTGATGGGGCAGGGAAATCACATCACACATCACAAAATGCTCCTTATTTACATCTATAAAACAAAACATTTTTTATCAACATCTTCACAAAACAGGCGACACATTAAGACATCTATAAACTGTTAGATTTGTTAGTGTGAATTCACCAAATACAGTCACCGAATAACACGCCGGCCATGATGCATTTCCTGGTCTGTTTGTGACTGGATTTAAGAGCCGATCGTGGCAAAGCCTTTTAAAGTCATCAGCTGGACAGAGTTGTTTGACATTTCACCTCTCATCCAAGACGTTTTTCAACAAGCTGGTTGAATTCTCTCCTTTTAAGTTACACATTTAGACCTGCCCCACTTTGTTTATCCTATAAGCCAATTTAGCTAATCAACCTTAAAGCAGCACTAAGTAAGTCATGCCCCTAGAGGCCATAAGAGCCACTGCAGGTGTCGTAGCATGTTGCGTTTTTTTTTACTCAGTCCGTAAGAGTAAATACTACGCTGACAGAAAAGACAAAGGGATAGAGGGATATTGTTCATCCAATTACACAATGGAGATTTTTTTTTCACTCAAACTTGGCTGTAAATACTGTTTAAGTGGCGCTAGCTCGCAGTTAGCTTTGCCCGTTAGCCTGTTAGCTTCTTCTTCGTGATTCCATTAGTGGCAGTCTGGCCAGAGACACCAGGGGGAGATGAAAGACCCCCCAATCATACCATTAACACTTGTATTACCCCCAGAAGGGGAAAAGGATTTATTACGGTAAACAAGTTACTTAGTACTGCTTTAATTATTGTTCTGAGCTGGGGTGAAGTTGACTACCTTTAAACCTTTGTTGAAATGAGAGTTTGCACAAGGATGTTGTTCTAAGTTCTGAGTGAACACAGAGTAAAATAATGATCAAGATAACGATATTTTAAAGACACTTTATACCACAAAGTATTGATTTATTAGGCCTCAATTCAGAGGCATGAAAAGTTGAAACATAAAATGACACCAAATGAATTTACAGAAAACTCTCTCCCAAAACCAAGCTGTTATTGCGTCTTGTTGTTTCATTGTTGTTTGTGTGCGTCTGAATGCTTTTAGATTTTTTTTATTTTTTTTATTGTTTTGTTGCCTTTGTGGACCGGAGAGCTGGACAATACACACTGTGGACTGTGTAAGACTTTTATGTTTTGGCTCAACAATGATCGTGGTCAGGGAGAGGAGTCTCGATCCAGTGGCGGGTCCAACTGACTGACAGACACAGACAGCCTAATCCATCAGATTGTCAAGTAGCTGAACCCCGTCCTCCCCTCAATCCATCAGCAACACGTTATATTTGAATCCATTCAAAGACAGGTTTGAGGAAAACTCCACAGCGATGGCAACAGTGTGTGGGCATCCCTAAACCTTCCCTTTGCTGACGCCGAGTGTAAGGTCCCCCTGTTTAATTGACATTGACAGCGACATAGAACACATCCAGAGCAAAGTTCCTCTTCATTCACCACCACCAGCACCACCGTCATCATCATCAGCACCAGCAGCCAAAGACCAAAATTTGTATTCCCCCTGCAGCCCCTCCCACATCCCTCCCTCTTCTATTGCCCCTCTTAAGTCCAGTTCATAGGTCGTCCGGGTGATGGGGTCTGAGTCGGGAGATAAGAGAGGCCAGAATGGCATTACCATGTTCGATGCTCTCTGGGTGACAGGAGCGATGGCTAGATGAGGGAAATAGGATGAAAAGGGAAGGATTGAGCAGTGAGGTGGGGGCAATCTACCATCGTTTGAAGTAATAACACATTTGTGATGGCCATCGCTTACACGTTTGGACCAGCACGGTCTGCGCACACACAAGAGACGAGACAAACGCCACCAACAAACACAGGATGCAGAGCTGTGCTGGTGTGTAAATCAGAGCACCCTCCGCTCCCCTCCGTCTGTGGCTATCAGGCCGCTGCAGCAGGCGCACAGCTGATAGCGCTGCAGTAAGGTTGGAGGTGGAGTGTGGGGGGGGGGGTGCGTATGTGGATGGGGCGGTGTGTGTGTATGTGTGTGTGTGTGTGTGTGTGTGTGTGTGTGTGTGCCTGTATGCTGGAGCTCAGGGACTTAGACTTACCCTGGTCTCACAGATATGAGGTCATAGGTTAGGAGGGGCACGGAGGCTATTGCTCTGGAAGAAGATTGCTCTGTGAATGTGTTTTTCACTTTGTTGGTATTTACACTGCTGTTTGTGCATAATACAATCTGACACAAGGTATTACAAGTACGTTTATGCCGCTTCTTAAACTGCATAAACAGAGGTTGTTCCATGGCATGTGTTAAGCCTATCTCTGTCAACAACAGATCACGCCCTAATTAGGCAGCACGAAAAAGCACGGCTGCTGCTACACACTGTAATTATTATTATTTTTTACAAAAGCCTATAGGTATTGTGTCCAGTCTGGTGTTTTCTTTTTCACTGAGAATCCCTCCTCTTTCCATTCCAGATTAATATTTTCTGCTATGATTTATCAGCATTCAAGCTCATCATTTTGGTTCTGCCATGTTATGGATTCTGAGCGCATGTCGTGTGCTCTAATTGCTGTATAACTCAAATTGCATTCATGGACAGTCATTGTGTAGAACTGCTCTTTGAGTGCTTTGGTTTTAAAATCTAGTTTGGCACATGCATGCTAGTTTATTGTGAATATGCTCATTAGAGTATCCCAGTGTGTCAGTGGCTCTCTCTGTACTCCGTGTGCGCAGGTGCAGTTCATTCGCGAGCAGAGTTTGTCTTCTATTCCTCTGGTGCTTCAATGATTGCAAATATATAATCACTTTGCGGGACATTCATTTTGCAGCAAGCTGACAATTTGACCCCTGCAGAGAGTGTGTCTGCGCTGACACAGAGCGGCTATTGTCACAGGTGCACATGTACTCCTGAACCACATGCCAGCATTAAAAGGAAAGAAAGCAATTTCCTTTGTTTGGCATCCACCAGCGTTTTCCTCACGCTGACATCTGATGACACATTCTCCTCAAAACTTAATGATATTGTCTTTGAGTGGTTCGGAATTGGGATTTGAGAGCAGGTTTTACGTCAACATTGAGGATAATTACCTCTAAAAGTTACAGAAGATGAAAGAATCAAAATAATATCCATGTCTTGTTTCATATCTGTCATTTCAGTGTTCTAAAATGAGTGTTTTCCCCCAAAAGTTGAATTTTTCATCAAAAGTTTCACATGTTTTTGTTGCATCAAAATCTGCATGTACAGCTGTTCCCTTGGAATCACACATTTTACTTTCTGATCGACTTCAATCTTTAATCATTTTTATTGCTAACATTTTCATGAACATGGTTACCTCAATGTGTTTATATCTAGTTTGATTACAGTGTTTTACTTGTTTGTCACTCGCAAAGCTGTTCATTCAGTGCGGTTACATGACAGAGGGAAAATCAAATCCCTCGCCTTTTCGGACTGGAACAGGAAACCCATCGCATCGTGCTAATGCCAACGCTAGCTAGGTCTAGCTAAGACTGCCGTTTTTTGCTTCTGCTGACAATCTGCTGTGAACAAACATCCATATGGACCCGATTTAGACTTGACTTTATTTGTATGTGATAAATAAGTTTTTGATTTCGCCAGAAAATGGCTAAAACAGGTGAAAAATTGTGTTTCCCAAAAGATTCAGTTTCCCCCCTCGACGAGGCCACTCCCCCTTCTATAGATACAGATGGCATCTCTGGAATCGCCCATATTTGGTCATTTTTTAAAACAGTTAAGGGGAAAACAATTTTGAGAAAAATCTAAACTTTCTCTAATTATTCAAAAACTACTTTAACACACGCTGAATTATAAATATAGTTTTCTACTAAATAAAGATACAAAGACATGGAGAGGAGCAAAGTGGTTCAACAGCCCATAAATACACAAAAAAAACAGAGAATGCTAACATGATGCTACATGTTAGCATCATGCTAATGCTAATGCACGCTAGCGCTGGCTAGGACTGCTGTTATTTCACTTCTACAGAACAATCTGCTGTGAGAAAATATCCATATGGGCCCGATTTACACTTGATTTTATTTGCATGTGATAAATAAGTTTATATTCCACCAGAAAAAGGCTTGTTTTCCAGAAGATTCTGTTTTCCCCCTTGACGAGGCCACGCCCCCTTCTATGACGAGATGCCGTCTGTATCTATTAGCACAAAGTAACTGTGTATGCTGTCCCCGGAAACTAACTGTCAGGCTGTTGAATGCAAAAAATGCACCGCTCCTCTGCTTCTCCCAAAGGACATGCGGTGGCTGTTACGGGACAAGACTGGTTTGACAGGTTTTCCGTTGGGAAAACGGATTAGACTCCACATGTAAACGTACTGAGTGTTGCTTCACTGTGATTGTACCTGAGAGAATTCTAATCAGTGCCGTGCGTTGAAACCAAATAACGCACAGTTAGTCCGGCAACACTTAAATCACGTTCTATATCACTCCACTGCAGCTGTTTCCATAATAATGACAAACAATTGAGCTGGAACTAGCTTCAGGTAAAACAGCTTAAAAAGTGAAATAACTCCTGCCCAGGACTTTAAAAAAAAAGAAGCAAACAGGCCCAAATGAACAGTTTCAGTTTGTGGGACCATGGTATAACCAAGTGTGTTTTCTTCAGTTCGGCTTCATTCAAATCTAAAAAACTGAAAACTGATCTAAATGGATCTTTTTCCTCAGCGCATTTTTGCCAATTTTTCATCCCGTATTTGTCACTCTTTTGTTCCTTGTTTTCGTTGCTTTTTTGTCATGTTCTCACTATTTTGACATTTTCCTCAAGAAGCTTTTAGATTAGGGTAAAGCCAAACTGGAGAAAACATGCTCAGTTGAGGTAGGTGTTAAGAGGTTTATGCTTCCAGGACGACTGAGAGCCTGCACTAACTTTGGACGGCTGTTCCCTGGTGGCCACTGTCCCTCCGCTCTACTCTTACACACTTCTGCTGTTTTTCCCCCCCTTCCTCGTCCCTCCCTCTTTCTCTCTCGCACTAACTCTCTCCCCCTCCTGCGCCCTTATCTCCACGTTGCCGTCCTCCGTAATTATTATTATGTGCTGCTGAGATAATTCGAAAGCTGCAAGTAGAGGGAGAGAGGCGAGAGGGGGGAAAAAAAGGATGAAAGAAACAGTGGCTGTGGCTTCCTGGGCTCTGCTTCTCTTATCTGACCTTGGGCAGAGCCACTTATTGTTAGGCAAATCTCATGTGCAGAAAAATGGAGCGTACGCCTGCGTGAAGGGGGGGAGGGGGGGGGGGGGGGGGGTAGTGGTGGGAGGAGGAGGAGGAGGGGGACGAAGGAGAGATGTCAAGAAAAGAAAGCTAGAAGGAGGAGTGTTTTACAGCACGATAGACAAGGCACAGAGGAACTGCAAAAAGGCGAGATGGAAGAGCGGAAATACACACACTTTGGTGTACATGCGTGTGAGTGTTCGAGAAACTATAAGATGACAGAACATGAAAGAAGCGTTGCAATAGCAGCAAAGCGAGAGGAGGGTTTTTTATTTCTCTTTTTTGGAAAGGTTTGTAATGTGGTTAGAGAAGGTGTGCTATTTGCTTAACAATGTCCAGTGACATGGGCCAATATATCCTATACAATTACCATTTCTATTAACACAGCCCCTTTTCTTTTATTGTTTCCTGACCTCGACTGTCTGATATTTTGCATGTGAAACACACTGAATTGACTTGTTGTATGTGTATTGTTTGTAATTGCCAATCTCACAGGTTTATTAAGGGATAAACCTGTGTACATCAAGTACAATATTAAGCCCTCTGTTCAAGTGATGCAACGCACCACAGCAATCGCTTAATGTCTTTTTTCTATTATAGCCTATATTGACAATCACTGGCTACAGCTTTATCATCTCATAAGTGAGAAGATGCCACCGGATTTCTCCTTTTGTGTACATAATGTGCTCTTAAATCTTCGTTTTATACATTGCGTGAGCATTAAACGTAGCCGCTGTCCAGAGGGACTGGGGAAACGGTGTGGGCACAGTCCTCTGAAAGGGAACCATAAATTCCCATCAGTGGTGCGGCTCAGCAGCCTCAGTCGCATGGCCTTTTCCTCCAGCGCTGCTCAGCTCTTTTTAATTACAAGGCGTTCTGCAGGAACAACACTCTGTCCTTCTGCAGATTTAAAACAACCTATTCCAAGCAATTAATGTGCCTCTGTGTCCTTCACTGTGCTCTGTGTGGATGTGTCATCATCTATTACAAATCACACCGACTTACACCTCAAATATTGCTTTGTTTATGTGACTGGTTAGCACTATGTGTTGCACCGGATTGCAGCGTTTCAAGAACAAACAAGGTCTTCAAATGCTGTGAAACTATTTAACAATTCAAAGGAAATTGCAACAAACCATTGTATTGGATCTTAAAAAAAGAAAAAGTGATTTATAATTAGATGTTAGCGCCACTAAAACTCCCTTTGCCAGATGTGGACTGCTCAAGACATGCTCCATTATTCAGCCATGACAATCATGCATCGACACCTATAACAAAAACAAACAAAAAAACAACTACAAGAAAATCCCAATAAATGCAATTCTAAAAAATTACAAAGCAAATACATGTTTTGGGACCTGTCTTTTAGAAATAACTGCAGCATTCCCTTTGTTTTTAACAGAAGAATTGATGTCATTAGGAAACATAACCAAACAGAAATAACACAGCACTATGCTCAGGGCTGCCTGTGGAGAGAAAATGCTCCTTCCTGCAGAGTTTAGGCGGTGGAGCTGTAATCACAGCTTTTGGGATTCAGAAATCTGTGACGGCACCAACAGTAAAGTACAAGCAACTCTCTAATGGTTCTCCCACAGTGTGCCAGATTATGTTTACTTATGCGTGTCGCTCAAATCTGGCCCATATCTCAACACTGTTAAGTAGTTCATCTTCAAATGTCCCGACAGTTCATGTTCCCCTAAGCTTTCCAGATGCAATTTGTTCGTGTCCATCCCCCCTTCGTCCACTGGCCATATTCTTTGCCCTCTCTTTAACGCACCCCGCTGGCTGCTCAGTTCAGCTTCTTAGGAGAGGAACAAACAAACAAAACACCCAGGGATAATGAGGACACCACTGGGAATAGCCACTGAAAGGAGTCTTGTGTATTGATGTGGACTGACCACTATGCAATGAAAAGGGGGTAAATTGAAGATATGCTGAAAGGAGAAGCTCTGATCTGATGGAGTGGATTGAGCTGTGTGCAGCAAGGCCAAAGAGGAGAGGTGACAAGACAAAACCTTGGCCACTGACTCAGACACTGAGATAACCACGTCTGGGCCACTGTGTGCACTTTGGTGGTCTTGGTCTCACAGGGGTTTCCCACAATGCCCTGAACACAGCACAGCATCGGAGAAGGAGAGAGGCATGGCCAGAATGACTCATGGGAAGACGCTAGGTTTGCATGCCAAGCCTACGCTGGCTATGCATGTTGTCTGATTATGTTTCACATTTCTTCAGAAAACTATCACACCCCTCTTGCTACTTTGAAAAGTTCACTTTCAGACCAGTTGTCTTCATACCATCACATGATTCAGATGCTGTCTACATCCTTCCTCAGAGAAGCCATGTGAGGTTCAGATCCTACCTTGAGGACCGAACTTACTATGTCGGAAGTGTGTCTCAGACCAAATGGCATTGTGGGGTTCTGCAGGGGTCGGTTCAATTTGTATATGTTTCCATTGGGTCAATTAAGATCCAGTAACAATGTGTCCAATCACAACTACGCAGACGATTCTCAGATCTATGTTTCACTGACAGTGGGTGAACATGGGCCTGTAGATACACTGTGTCAAACAGATTAATGCGTTCCTCCAGTTAAATACAGATAAAACTGAGATAATTGTATTTGGCCCAGAAAAACAAAGAGAGGTTGGCACTGGTCATCTTGAAGCTCTTTCGCTGGGATCAAAAATCAAGTTAGAAATCTAATGACTTGAATCATGACTTGAATTTTAACAGTCATATTAAGTCAATTACATCAGCGGTCTATTACCATCTAAAAAACATTGCTAGAATAAAAAACATAGTGTCTAAACCAGACTTGGAGAGACTAATTCATGCATTTGTCTCCAGCAGGTTAGACTCCTGTAACGGCCTGTTCACTGGCCTCTCTAAACAAGCTGTTAGACAGCAGCAGTACATCCAAAATGCTGCTGCTCGACTTCTGACAAGAACCAGGAAATACGACCACATTAGTCCAGTGCTCCGGTCTCTGCACTGGTTTCCTGTCGCTCAGAGAATAATTTTAAAAATAGCTCTGCTTGTGCACAAGTCTCTTCATGGTTCGAGCACCAAAGTATATTGCTGACATGTTAGAGCCGTGTGAACTACCTCGAGCCTTGAGATCCTCAGGGAGGAGTCTTTTGGTGGTTCCCAGAGTCATGACTAAACACAGTGAGGCTGCGTTTCAGTTCCACGCAGCAAAGGTCTGGAACAGTCTCCGTGAGGACGTGAGACAGGCCTCAACCCTGACTATATTCAAATCCAGGCTGAAAGGACAAATATTTGCTGTATTTGTATTTGAACACATTTTAATAATATATGTTTTTTTTTACGTAATTGTATCAATTGATTTTTTTTAAATTGTTTTTTATTGTGTTTGGGTGTTTGGTGTTGCTGGGAGGCACACTGAGTTGTCGCATGAAATGAGCCATACAAGCCATGTTTGTAAGAAATACAGAGTTAGAAACCTCTGCAATAAAATGCCAAAGAAAACTGTCAAAATGTGTGGGAATTAAATAATGGCACTTAATGTAAGCATAAAAGAAAATAAACTCAGCTCACGTATATAACAACATAGTTTTAGTGATAAATACACATATTGTGTATATCTTTCTCTTTTGCAACAATAAAAAACACGTTTCTCTGTAAAAGTATAATCTGTGTCTTTGCTGGTCTGTCTGAGGATTCCTCAGTTTCTATATTTTCTTGGCCATTCAAAGCGGCTGAATATATCTGCTTGCTTTTACGGTGACTTCTATCCCAAAGCATAACCAGCATCACCAGTTGTTTTTGAATGGCGACCCCCAGATGGGGGTTCTGGGTTTACATGCAGTTTAGAAATCAGATTAGGTTTTAATTAGAGTAGAGGATAAGTTTAGATTAGTTTTGAAGTATGTGATTCGTCAAGTCATTAGGCACAAAAACACTGCTCTAACTAAAAGAAACTCGTAGTTTTTAGTGACATAAACTTGCATCATGTAATTCTAATATGGACTTAATGTTTCAGAAGACAAGTCAAACATTGTCAGTGTTTTTATGCAGATTTGACTGACATTAAACCTTCCAACCTTTCAGTTATCTCGGGAGGCAACCATGGTGCGATCATAGCACCAAATCTCATTATCCGCCATCCTTACTCTGTGTGCAAAATACACGTTGGTTGGCACATTTGTGACCTTGCTTAGGTGCTTTTTTTTTTTTAGGGCTGTGTAGTTAATTAAATTTGAATCGTGATTGATTCTCAGGCCAATTGCAATAATTGGTATGTCGCTTTTATTTGTCAGCCGATCCTGGGGCAGGAATTCTGTGGGATTTCGGGAAATAAAATACTGGAGTGGAATGCATTCATCAAGAGCCATGTTGGCCAAATGATAAAATAAATAAACAAAAATAATAAAAAACGATGTATGGTCACTATGAAGAAAACACACGTGATATGTGTTTTTTCTCTATTTCACTCAGCCATATCTGGACTTGCTGTAATGTGAAGTAATGTAAAACCCAAGAAAGCACTGTACTCTGTTGGGCCAGTGATGGTACAGGTCAGGGCCAAAGTGAAGGGCAGCTGCCAATGCACCGACCGATGAGACTGTGGTAAATGACTGGCCCGATCAGCTCCCTGTAGTAATTATCTAAATGGGTTAATTCCAAACCTCTTCATTGTGGAATCGGTAATTAATTAGCTGTTTCACTGACAGGATAATGGCGGGAGCATGCTAAATAGTAGATTAGTCTGGAACTTGATTTATTATTGTGAGTGCCCCCACCCAAACGTGTTTATCTCTACCTCCTGGCCCCTCTCTTCTATTGCCTGGCTGTTTTTCTCTTGTCTTTGAAACATTTAAGCCCCGCCCACCTGCCTTCATTTGCACAAACTGATACAAAGCTGCCTGTAATGCGGTGGAATTTGGAAATCTTGCTCAAGTCGTCCAAGGAATGAGAAAGAAAGTCATGGACATGGGGTCTATCTGCCTGTCCGTCCATGGGAGTGGATCTCTCCTGTGGTGATATTGGGCTATGGATTGATTGAAAACAATGTT
Organism: Gobius niger; assembly: GCF_951799975.1. Classification (NCBI taxonomy): domain Eukaryota; kingdom Metazoa; phylum Chordata; class Actinopteri; order Gobiiformes; family Gobiidae; genus Gobius; species Gobius niger. Next base: position 24,723,275 of record NC_136853.1, on the reverse strand, counting down.
GAATGAATAAAAGGAGCATTGCATTGGTGTGCTTTTTTTGTCAGACCACCACACAGAGCTTCAAATGGTGAAAATGAAAAATAATATATGTTTTCTCAAGTGTTTCCAATTTCCCCTGCAGTGTCACAGTGGTACGGCTCAAGTGGCTTAAGCACAATGACCCGTCAGCCACTTAATTGTAATAACAACTATTTACAATTTCAAGCACCCATACTCCTGCGCTATCTGTCGTGTATCAACATTTTTGTGTTTAGTACAATTACCCAAAAAATTAATAAATATATTTTCAAAGTGCATGTGAATGAGTGTGTGGAGAGTTGAAATCAGAATCAGAATAGTGTTTATTGTTTGCGAACAGGTTCACAAACTGGGATTGTTCTCGATACAATCGTGTGACATAACACATATAATTTAGTTAAAAAGGAGCAATAATAAAACTTTAAAACTACAAGGCTATAAGGGCATGCATAAAGAAGATATAAAAAAAAGTAACATATGATAAAGACGACAGCAATTGGACTTAGAACAACAGCGGGATTCATATTGTATAATTCAAAGTTCTCCAAAGTTGCTCTAAAAGTTGCTCTAAAATTATAGAAATCTGACTACTGACATGTTAAAAAATATTTCTAGTGGACTGAAGTTGTTGTTGCCTAAATGTATTGGTAAAATACATTTTTAGTTTAGCCATAATTCTTCATAATAAGAGCCACAAACTGCTCCCACACACCCTAAACATATTACCATCAGGTAATCATTGTACAATATGCATACTCTGACTATGCTTAGAAGAAAATACTTACTATACTTATACTATACTATACTTAAAAAAAATCAGTGTATGCCAACACCCAAAATTAACATAGTAATACGACTGAATGATTGACAATAAATCCTCACATAATAAATGATAATATTTCCATCATCATGCACTTGTGAGAGTCTTAACACACATAATCAGTTCATTGTCCCAGGTCACGCTTCAGAGAAGGTACATGTGGGTCATCATGGAGGTTCGAGGCATATGGGGGCTGGGCCTGGGAATACTGAGACACAGAAAAAGAGGGTGTGAAAGAAGGTGTTATTCGGAGCTCTGGAATCACCTGATTAATCTGGAAAGAGAGTCGTGCTCTCTCCTACCGATGCACAATCAAAGCCACAGCGACTCTGGGCTCTGCACAGCGGCCCAAATCCTCTTGTTGCTGCAGTAGGACCATGAAAGCAGGAGGGGAGTCTCCTTTGTCCACACAAAGGCAACCCTAACGCGCTTTCACCGCTACAAGGAATAGGAGGGCTGTTTGGGGGGCTGAAAAACTGCCAACAAGAGGTGTGAATAAGATGCCTATTCATCTCCCAAGCTTTACACTAATTCCCTGACCGTCTCCTTTTCTTCCCTCCGTCTACTGCTGCACAACACAACAAACAGTGAGTGAGTGAAAACACTAGGATCTGGGGCTTAGAGCAGACGTGTAATCCCCGCCACTTCTGACCCCTCATCGGTGTGTAAGTCCCTGACCTCCCTATTGAAGGGCTGCGAAGAGTGACCCTCCCACACACACCACATGGCCCCCCTACACAGTCACACTCTCACATCCCACACTCCAGGTCTTTTACTTGAGCCCAGGAATTCAGGCTTAGCACACCTCCGTGCTCTGAAAGGACTCAGTGTGTGGAGACTCTGTAAGTAGGGCCAGGCCTGATCGTGTTTCTATT